>NC_140541.1:14722449-15419949 GCF_057382185.1 Mchenga conophoros
CTTTTCCTGGTGTCCTTCGAAAGCTCTTTGGTCTTGGCCATGGCGGAGTTTGGAGTCTGACTATTTGAGGCTGTGGACAGGTGTCTTTTATACAGATGATGAGTTCAAACAGGTGCCATTCATACAGGTAACGAGTGGGGGACAGAAAAGCTTCTTACAGGAGACGTTACAGGTCTGTGAGAGCCAGAGATTTTCCTTGTTTGAGGTGACCAAATACTTATTTTCCACCCTAATTTACGAATAAATTCTTTTACAAATCCTACCATGTGGATTCATGGATTTTTTTTTTTCACATTCTGTCTCTCACAGTTGACGTGTACCTCTGGTGCAAATTACTGACCTCTGTCATCATTTTAGGTGGGGGAACTTGCACAATCGGTGGCTGACTAAATACTTTTTTGCCCCACTGTATGTTCCTGCTGCAGCTCCGCAGGAGTGTGAGCCAATGAGAAACCGAGGCACAAAACATTAGACCACAATTTCAGCATAGAAATTGATGTGTGCGATGTATGTGGGAAGGCAGTTAAGTAATGTGGCAACACAACAAACCTTGTTAAAAAAAAAAGTGGGGACCCGGCTCTCACTCGATGGGAGTTGGCTCTTCTGATTCACTACAGAGCTGATGCTTCTGCTCATGACACATCACTACTGGTCATGGCAGATGGCTGCCCCTCCCTGAGCGAGGCTCTGACGGAGGTTTCTTCTTGTTTAAAGGAAGTTTTTTTCCTTCTCACTGTCGCCAAGTGCTGGCTCATAGGAAATGTTTAATTGTTGGGGTTTCTGTGTATTCTTGTAGAATATATAATATAGCACACCTTCAAATGATAGTTGTTTGATTTGGTGCGATTATATATTAAATTGAAAAGAGCAGGCCCTTCCTCAGGAGAGGTACCGCTATGAACGTATGTCATGAGATGCTGTTTTTATTTTAGATATCAGGTGGGATATAGTGGCAGTGTATGCATTAAGAGCATACAGCAGGTCCAGTGCTGTGTTTTCCTGTTGGGACAGGTGACATAGTGGTTGTTAATGTTCTTTCTATTTAGATGTGGTTAAAATCAACAACCCAAACAGCCCTGAAATGCTGAGTTAGCAGGCATACTACCATGCAATGTCTAACTAAAAGTAAAACAACAACAACAACAAGACTTTCTTTAACAAGTAACACAACCCAACAACTGGTGTTACACTTTTACTTCAGATTTCCAGGGAAAAGAGTGCCTAGAGTACTTTTGTGTTCAGTTAATATACTCCTTTCGTTTGAATTATTTTTCATACATTCTAGATGTATTTTCTATTTTTCTATTTTAGATGTATACACCCACACAAAATGAGTACTCTGTGTGTAGTCACATCTGTGTCACATTTGCTGTTCTACCTAGCAGCATCTATATTTAACATCAAATTGTGATATTTCGCCCAGCCCATCGCATTCTCTTTAACACTGGTTGCTTCACATTTCCTGTTAAGAGGGTGGCGTTTCGCCATCCACATAGTGTTCAGTGTAACTGTCAGCCAGCTATCAGAGCTGAATCTTCCTGCTTCTGGTAAGTTGCGCTTTTTCAAGAAATTGTTTCTGTTTGAAAATAGATTTTTACCTCTAATGAATCATGTCACATTTTATTCTGTTGCCTCTTCTCACATTAAAAAAGCAAGTTTATTATAGAAGAACAAAACGAACTTTATAGTTTATACCATCAGTGAAAAACTGAGAAAATATTAGAGAACCAGACTAATGTAATGCAGCCACACCACTGCTTTGTGACACTTAAAGTTATAATAAGCAGCGTGCGGAAGAGAAGCTTCTGTTTTTGGGGGGAAGTTGACTGCTTGACATTTTTCTGAGAAAGGGTTGCACAATTTTTTAACCGGGTTTCTGTGTCAGTGTTGTATTAAGTGGAGTTAATACAAAGCTGTATCATCACCCCCTCCTGTTTTCTGCATCATATGTCAGCTTCACAAAGGAACTATCTGATTATTTCTTGTGCCTGATGATAGATACATGCACACAGAAAGAGCAGCAGTTAAGTCGTAGCCTCCACATGTCTGAGTGTCATTTAAATGAAAACACATTACATTAAGCTACATTTGCTGCAACTAGTAACAACTAATTCCACTGTGGCATCTTTGACCGTAACATAGGAATGTTATGATCACCGTATCTCCTGAGCCAGAAGTGACTATATTGAATCGATTACATTTAACATTATTACTAAACAGAATCATGTTTGTTGTTAACAGGTTGGAACTTTTCTCCAGCTCATTAAATACAACAACAGTGACAACACAGGAAGAAAGAAAGTCACAACAAAACACTTTCTTAATCCTCGTTAAATTTCAGATTAAGAGCAGTTCATATCAGTATCAGTGCCTTAAAATCTGTCTCGTCAGTCACCTGGAGAGTTAGAGTAGAATCTTATCGAATAAAAAAGCGGTTAACACAGGGTGAGCAATAAAGTTCTGTTCACGGAAGTGCATTGTAACGTGTGCTCATGATCAAGTTTCTTTTTCTTCTGCTCATGTTATAATCTAATACAGTCTAATGTGAGCTTTTCATGCTGTGTGTGTGTATGGTGCATACACTTTCAGTCAAGTTGTTTAATTAGCACACAGTAGGGCTAGGGCCAGATGATGCTGCATCACGCACTGGATTCAACTGAATTTTAAACTGTAAACACAAAGTGTTCTGTCTGTGTTGAATTAAGTCAAATGATAATTTGAGGCCTTTTGTTTCAGACTAAAATGATGCTCTATAAGGCTTTAGAAAAAGTCTCACACACCACCTCAGTCTCTCCAACCTCATTTGTCTCATTTGATAAGGTATTTTTAGGCTGGTGGAGTCAGTCATTTATAGACACATACGAGAGAAATGCTTCCTTCTTTCTCATGAGCACTTTTTTCAGAAAGCGGAAATGTACTGATGAACTAACACTTCACTCTTCCCTTTACCTTTTATGGTGTGGAATACTGACACATTTCGCAAAACTGGGTGGTTTGTGGTTGAGTACAGGAAACCTTTGCACTGGGTATTATATTTGTTAGCTCTGAAAGTTGGGTGTGTTACACATGTCAGCATGGTCTTTAATGTAGTCTGTGAGTTAATGCTGCTGTAAGGACACTTGTAAAATGTTTCTTCTTGTTACAGCAGTTACACGAATGGTTAGCTGAATATTTGTGTATGTGTTTTGTATAGTTTTTCAGCCATTTTAAATCAATGTTGTCAAACTGTACACATGAGCAAATCCTCGCAGCAACTTGCCGAGATGTACTGCAGCTACAGACCTGAAGGTGGTGCTGTTGTCTGTGCTGCTTGTAGCATTCAGCGCTCTTCTGTTCAGATGCTTGAAGACAAAGGAAAGGTTTATTTATCAGAATCCGAATACTTTAATAATCCCTAAAGAAATGATGTGGGTTACAGTTGGTCCAAGAATCAATTAAATAATACAATATATTACAGAGTTTACAAAGTATAAGAGCACCTTTTTGGAAATAATAAGAGATATTTGGGGCGTGAGCAAATTCATGAGGAAGTATTTTATAGGATCTTGTTAGTTTTGTAGTTGTCCTGTGTCTCTGCCTTTATGAAAATTCTGCAATTTTAAATCCGCTGACTGTTGTCTTTTTCCATCAGAACATGGATCGGTGTATGCCATTACTTATTCTCCTGCTGATGGGTAGACATGGTAAAGCATAAATACTACATTACAATATTTATTCACAAATTTATAAACCTTATCAACCTTTACCTTTTACTTAATGTGATGTTTAATAAAATGACTGCATGTGTAAAATGTACGTTTGAGCGGTTTATGATTTTGAGGTTGTCAATGACTCTGTAAACATGATATACATGATACACTTTTGGGGGTTTCTTTCCAGGGCTGTGCCAACAAGAAGAAGTTTGCTCAAAGTCACTGATCAACTCCTGTGATGACTGTATAAAATCTGGGCCATACTGTGCATGGTGCCAAACACTGGTGAGAAAGAAAGTTTATGTAAAATCTAAATACTGTCTCTGTTTTAGTGCTAAAGTGAGCGTTTTATCTACAACGAAAAGCTGTCCTCTAATCCACTGCTGAACCCGTGGTAGCATGTCAGTAATTACCTGTTATACCATTAAAATACATATGTAGAAATACACACTCGTGTGTTTCACCTCAGTCGCAGCTGAGTTCATTTTCAATCCACACAATAGACCCTCAAGTTTTCTAATTAGTTGATGTGGTTTCCATTCTGTCAAACACCACATGCTGCTTCACACTTCCTGCAACCAAATTTGATTTTGCTTCTCAGGTTATCGTAGGTTCACATCCAGAACTTATTGTAAGACTGAGCCACTGCCAGTACATTAGGTCAGCTTCCTTTCTTACTATGATGGCACGTTTTGTTACTTGGGTGACTATTAGATATTGGATATTTCTGCACCAGAGATGGAGTGCATCACATTCAGACTACACTGTGTAATCACTAATTCCACTAATTTTAAGTCCAGTGTCATGCTCTTCCTGGTCCTGCCGTTATATCAGCAGATCAGCAATGTAACATACCACAGTTTTCCAGCCCCTCTTCAGGCTTCATGTGCTTGAAAAGTTCTGGTTTTGAGGTAATCCAAGATGATAGTTAAAGATATAGTAAGACAGTGTAAAGTGTGTAATTGAATTTGGGTACTTAATGGTGGAATCTACCAGAACCCCATGTTGGCATCAAGTTCACACAACACTTTTGCTCTGCTGGTATGCACAGTTTACAGTGCACATACTCTTTCAAATCAGATAGATCCTCACACAAACCTAGCTTTTTGTTGTCTTTGTTAGACACAACCACCATACCCACACACATGGCTGATAACGCCCAGGTTTTCCATGTTCTAGAGGTTTTCCTTAACCCTTCCCAGCAGTGTAAACGTCGTGAAAACTTTTGGAAAAATGGCATATCCCATTTTAAAAAAATCTTACAGTTATCGTACTTCACCAAGGCTGCATCAAAAACCACATTTTGCTAACTGGCTGTACCCATAACAAGACTTTGTCCAGTTCTAATATTACAAAGGAATGGTGCTTTAGGGATACACTGGACCTGGCTTTATGAAAGGGGAGATATGAGAACAGTTCCATGATTCACTGTGATACAGACCATTGAAAGCAGTGATAAATATATATGACAAGTGGTGCAGATCTTAGAAATGTTAACAATGGTTTTTCAGTTTCATGCTATAAGCTGTGTGGATCTAAACTCAGAGGTCAACTATGAACATTATGCGTTTTTATCATTAAATGGTTATTATGTGATAATACCGATCAGGCAAACTTTTGTGCTTTTATAACTTTTATAATAAGTGGTGATTGTAATGTGACTGTGATATTGTCCTGATGGAGCTCATACTGTACATTACACTCACTACTATAGTGAGTGTAAGCCGCTGGAAAATGTTTTTCCTTTTGACTTGAGGATTATTGACAAAATTCTTTTTAAACTTGGGCAAAAGACACAGATAAGTGATATGTATCAAGATTTATTATGAAAAAGAACTTTCTTTTTTGTCTCCTTCCCTTCATGCAGAATTTCACCAAAGATGGAGAACAGGATGCAGTGCGCTGTAACACCAGAGCTGAGTTGATCAAAAGAGGCTGCAAAGAGAATGAAATCATCTCCCCTAAAAACAAACGAAACATTGCCAAGGATGATCCTCTGTCTGCATCTCAAAATGGGCAAGTTGTCCAAATGAGGCCTCAGAAGATTGACCTTGACCTGCGACCTGGTCAGTGGAATCGGTTAATGTTGCCTACAATATTAAGTGAATGTCAGGCCTGGTTTCTCACAGATTCATTCCAAGCAGAAAGTGCTTATAAAAATTGCATGAACTCACCCTATCACAACAATCTGAATTATGTGTCTGTATACAGTGGGGCAAAAAAGTATTTAGTCAGCCACCGATTGTGCAAGTTCCCCCACTTAAAATGATGACAGAGGTCAGTAATTTGCACCAGAGGTACACTTCAACTGTGAGAGACAGAATGTGAAAAAAAATCCATGAATTCACATGGTAGGATTTGTAAAGAATTTATTGGTAAATCAGGGTGGAAAATAAGTATTTGGTCACCTCAAACAAGGAAAATCTCTGGCTCTCACAGACCTGTAACTTCTTCTGTAAGAAGCTTTTCTGTCCCCCACTCGTTACCTGTATGAATGGCACCTGTTTGAACTCATCATCTGTATAAAAGACACCTGTCCACAGCCTCAAACAGTCAGACTCCAAACGCCGCCATGGCCAAGACCAAAGAGCTTTCGAAGGACACCAGGAAAAGTATTGTAGACCTGCACCAGACTGGGAAGAGTGAATCTACAATAGGCAAGCAGCTTGGTGTGAAAAAATCAACTGTGGGAGCAATCATCAGAAAATGGAAGACATACAAGACCACTGATAATCTCCCTCGATCTGGGGCTCCACGCAAGATCTCATCCCGTGGGGTCAAAATGATCATGAGAACGGTGAGCAAAGATCCCAGAACCACACGGGGGGACCTGGTGAATGACCTGCAGAGAGCTGGGACCAAAGTAACAAAGGTCACCATCAGTAACACACTACAACGGCAGGGAATCAAATCCCGCAGTGCCAGACGTGTTGCGCTGCTGAAGCCAGTGCATGTCCAGGCCCGTCTGAAGTTTGCCAGAGAGCACATGGATAATACAGCAGAGGATTGGGAGAATGTCATGTGGTCAGATGAAACCAAAGTAGAACTTTTTGGTATAAACTCAACTCGTCGTGTTTGGAGTTAGAAGAATACTGAGTTGCATCCCAAGAACACCATACCTACTGTGAAGCATGGGGGTGGAAACATCATGCTATGGGGCTGTTTTTCTGCCAAGGGGACAGGACGACTGATCTGTGTTAAGGACAGAATGAATGGGGCCATGTATCGTGAGATTTTGAGCCAAAACCTCTTTCCATCAGTGAGAACTTTGAAGATGAAACGAGGCTGGGTCTTCCAACATGACAATGATCCAAAACACACCGCCCGGGCAACAAAGGAGTGGCTCCGTAAGAAGCATTTGAAAGTCCTGGAGTGGCCTAGCCAGTCTCCAGACCTCAACCCCATAGAAAATCTGTGGCGGGAGTTGAAAGTCCGTGTTGCTCGGCGACAGCCCCAAAACATCACTGCTCTCGAGAAGATCTGCATGGAGGAATGGGCCAAAATACCAGCTACTGTGTGTGCAAACCTGGTAAAGACCTATAGTAAACGTTTGACCTCTGTTATTGCCAACAAAGGTTATGTTACAAAGTATTGAGTTGTATTTTTGTTATTGACCAAATACTTATTTTCCACCCTGATTTACGAATAAATTCTTTACAAATCCTACCATGTGGATTCATGGATTTTTTTTTCACATTCTGTCTCTCACAGTTGAAGTGTACCTCTGGTGCAAATTACTGACCTCTGTCATCATTTTAGGTGGGGGAACTTGCACAATCGGTGGCTGACTAAATACTTTTTTGCCCCACTGTATATTACTAGTGCCTATGTATGCTGTGTACTGTATGTACTATTTACAGTTCATATATTGTTCTACTGTATGTATGGGGGGGAGTAGCTTTGGTTTTGCCTTTAATCATTCCCTTTTTTTTAACTGTGTTTGCAGGACTTCCAGTTTCATTCAATGTTTCTTTTAAGGCAGCTGAGGGCCATCCAGTGGATCTCTACTACCTGATGGATCTGTCCTACTCCATGAAGGATGACCTGGCAAATGTCCAAGTACTAGGAACAGATCTTTTTGCTGCACTGAGAAAAATCACAAACCATGCTAGAATAGGTAAAAACATTACATCATAATCTCCCAACTTGGTATACACAGATTTTACTAACTGTGGACAGGAACTCCAGCCAAAGAGCAACGAATGAACATTTAAATCCAAATTAGTCAGTGTCTTTAAAATTGCTATAATAGTGCATTAGTGCATCAACTGTGGAGTGTAGGGCTCTTCTGCTGGTGGATTCATGTAACATGTACCTCCTGCTTTTCAGTAGCTAAATATGGCTACAGAGAGCTTTTAATTAACGACACAGTGGTGTTCATTCATTAGGGAGGAGGTTGTCCTACAGAGGTTTGTGCTCTCCCAGTCACTTTTGGTATGAATGGAAACTAAGTCAGAAATTAATTTCAAGTCCATTGTCAACAAAGAGTTAACACAAAATGTATTATCTTTTCTGCCCTATACTGTTGCTTTTTAGTATGTTTTATAAACCTTACTATTTCTGTAATTCCAGGGTTTGGTGCCTTTGTTGATAAAACAGTCCTTCCTTACACGAATACCAACAAGGAAAAACTGCAGAAGCCGTGTGATGAGAACGACCAGCAGTGTCAGCCTGCCTTTGGCTACAGACATGTCCTTAGTTTGACACCAAATAAGAATGACTTCGAAGCTGAAGTGAAAAAGCAGTTTATCTCTGGGAATCTGGACTCTCCAGAGGGGAGTCTGGATGCCATGATGCAGGCTGCTGTATGTGAGGTAAGACCTCTGCTGCTAAGACCATACAGTGCCGTCCTTTAAATCACACATCCCTTATCATTGATCTGGTGGCATCTGAACAGGTCGGCCTCTGTTCTAAATGTAAATGATGGTCGCTTTTAAATAAAGTGTTAATTACAAGCTTTCTTGGTCAGTCGTACATACTGATCTGAGTCTAACCTGCTCACCACAGAGACAAGCACCACAGTGCAGCAGATGCACAAACACATATACACACATGCAGTGGTTAAACTTCGTCACAGTCAATGCTCACAGCTCATATAGCCAAACATGTAGGCCTCTACTCATTTATGACTTGTCACATGTTCTGAAAAGTCAAAGCTAACAGACTGGAAACAGGATGAAACAATGGAGTTCCATCCAGCCAAACATGGCTCACACAGCAGTTATGTTCATAACTAAATGTTTTAGAGAAATTCGATCTAGATGTATTTTTCTCAGGGTAAAAAAAGTAAATACAGCTTTTTTTTTAGCCAAAGTTGATTTTGACAGCATTTGACTGGGTCTTAATGCTCCCTGATATGTTGTTCAGGACAAAATTGGTTGGAACAGCAACAGCACTCGGCTGATTGTGCTTACCACTGATGCTGGATTCCATATGGCTGGGGACGGAAAGCTGGCCGGTATACTGGAACCCAATGATGAAAAGTGTTACATGGAAAACAATCTTTATGTCAAGAGCACTGAGATGGTATGTATGGAATCATGTGAGTTTTGTTCAGCTTCTAAGAAGAACATGGATCAGATTTATAAGCATCCAATGTTTTCCCCTCTCTTTTAATTGTTTTGAATAAGGACAAAAAAAATCAGACTGCACAGAAAACAATGATATAAAATCCATACTTGCATTTATATATACGCTGACGCCTCACACACACATACATATCACTTTATTTTCTTTTCCATCTCTTCTCCACTCTCCAAAAATCTCCAGGACTACCCCTCTGTTGGACAGCTTGCTATGCAGTTGGAAAAAAACAGGATTCAGACGATTTTTGCAGTGACACAAAATGTTGAGTCTGTGTACAAGGTAAATAAGATGTACCTTTCATTTTCTATCTGCTTGTGGGGCAAAAATAGTTGGACTCTTGACTGATTTTACATTTCATGTCTTTCCAAGGAACTCTCAAAGATGATTCCAAAATCAGAAGTTGGAGTTCTGTCATCAGATTCCAAGAATGTTGTTCAGTTGATTGAAAGAGCCTACAATGTAAGTTGACACATTTTGTGATGAGTGGAATATTTCTAATGATTTGGAGGTGGGTTTTTTTTCTCTCTCTCATTATCTTTACCAGACCATTTACCATCTTTTCAAATTCATGACAGGCATTATCCTCTAAAGTGACCATAACTCATGACAATCTCCCTGAAAAAGTGAGAGTCGTCTACAGGCCGATATGCAGCCATGGAGAAAAAAGCGAGAAAGAGGGGGTTTGTGACCAAGTGCACGTGGGAGATGAGGTCAGTGTTCTTTGAACTTTTCATAGTCACATGTCACCCACATGTCAGTGAACATTGGATTGATCTGGATGGGTGGTCCAAGTCTTGGTGGCACCTATTTTGTAGCTCAGAATCTTTAATTCTCGATCCTTTGGGTGGCGCTGTCACTTGGTAACACTGCCCTCTCTGCGGTAGAGTATCACTTCGTGTTCCTATTCCAACACACAGTGGTGTGTTTGAGTAGCTCATCTGCATAATAATTTAATTAAAATTTTTTAGATAACTTTTTATTTCATAATAAAACCTTAATGTGCTTCATCCGAAGCACACTCTCTGTGTACTCGCTCGCTAATTTATAGCCAAAGTTTTCACTCACTGTGTCTTTACTGTTTTGCTAGCTTAGCTCGTAGCAGACTTGCTAGCAGCATGGCCTCTTCACCTGTCCGTCCTGCACTTTCCTGCTCATTGTCTCAGATGCTTAGTTACTCCTCGGCCTCCTTTAGCATTAATGATACTTTGACCCTCCAACCTTGCTGAGGAGATCTGAAAGAATATGATATGGAATTTTTAACCTTTTCACCAAGTCCAGGATCCCACAGAGTTTTCACCTAGTTGGGAGAGTACTTTAAATGGTAGGTGAGCTGAAGACATCCTTCTCAGATGCCCTTTATTGCAAAATGCTTACTTTTTGCACAACCTACTGCCATTGTTGCACTTTTCTATTGCACTGTTGGTTCAGTATCATTCTGTTCTGTCTGGTGTTGCACTGGTTTGTTATTGTTTTTTTCTTGCAATTTTTGCACACTTGCACTTTATGTCATCCTGTTGATTGACTGCCATATATAGCAACATGGTCTTGGAGGCACACAGTACAGTACTGTGTACTGTACCACTGCACATGGTTGAAATGACAATAAAGCCACTTGACTTGACTTGACCTTCGAAATGGCTTTTTTAAATAAAACCAACCAAGCTAACTCCTCAGCCTAAACTCTAAGGACAAACCCAGCCATGCGGTGGAAGAACTTTGTCTCAGCCACTTTGTGCAGTATTGTTTTGGTCAGTACACAAAAGTCATTTTTGTGATTTGTCATTGATAAACAATTAAATTCAGACCCAATTATTAATTTCAATTGCCTGATGTAATAAAAACCATTATGCTGATGTGGTATCCATCCACACGATAAACCTTACTCATGGAGAGTAACTTAGGTAGTCACTCTTTATTAAAGTGGTCCAGATAGACCAGTATCATTCTAATACTGAGTACCATGGGCTGACTCTTAACAAGACAGTTTAAATCAAGTTGAAAACCAAATTAGTGCATGTACCTGCAAGCTTTAGACCACGTGGGCAGAACAGCCAAATGTTGAGAGCCAATAATGTTTAAAAATGTATACACAGCTCTTTGGGTATCATTGATATATTACAGGGCTCTAGACTAACTTTTTGCCACGGTTGCACATGGTTTTATTTTTTACAATTATTATAGATGTTTTAAGGCTGTAAAACCCCTCACTACACACTTTATACACTTTTCTCAGACAGGCATGAACATTTTCACACTTTTCTCTCTTGTTTAAACACAAAGTTCAAACCTTGTAGAAAAATAAGTCCAGTATTATAGAATGAAACCAAAGGCTCCCGCAGGTGACAACGTTTCGTCGACCTTGTTGTGTTTGTTGGGGAGAAAACTTACAAACATACAGTACAGCACTTCAGAGTCACACTGCTAGCGATCTAAGATTTATGTAAATTTGACAAGCTGAACGCATTCTGTACTGTACAGGAGATATGGCACGAGATCAATTGACAATCAGGACGCAGAACACAATGCGCTGTTTAAAACAAACAAAAAAAAAAAAAAACTGCATGCAAAATTGCACACAAAAAAATCTGCGAAACAGCAAGGCCGCGAAAGGTGAACCACGTTATAGCGAGAGACCACTGTATACTGTTATACAAAGTGAATCTCTTGTTTTGACCAGTTTAGAGTATTGTTATACTATATGCACTTGTGACTCACAACACCTGAATTCCCATTCCAGGTTATTTTTGAAATTACGGTGACCGCAGACACGTGTATGGAGAACAAGTTCTTTACCATCAGTCCACGGGGCATTAAAGACACGCTGACAGTGACCATAAATACCACATGTAAGTGCCAATGTGACACTGCTGGACCCATTATTGACCCCCATCCACACTGCAATATGAGTGGGAGCATCAGCTGTGGTATTTGTAGGTAAGCTCTGATTCTCAGTGTTTTGGTATCGACTGAAAATGTTATTGAATCCACTTAAATGTCGTCAAAGCTGTTTGCAGCTTGCTCTGTCTGCCAGAAAAGTACCAGCATCAGTCATTTGTTTAAACATATAAGAATGGTGACATTTATTTTCCTGTTAATGCCGACAACCAGAGCTGCTTTACACTGTAAGTAATGCCCCTTTCTTTAGTTCAGTAAATCACTGCATCTGTCTGAAGTAGAGATTGGCAGCCTTCAAGTGGATAATTCAAACACAGCCTGGGATTAGAGCTTTGCTTCTTCTCTGTCACCAGCATTTGTGATCAGTCTCAACTCATGTCAGATATCATAAATACAGGTCAAGGCAGTCCTTTGTCATCACACAAGATTGACTTTGTTGCTCTTTGTACTTCTCTGTCCTGGTCTGAAAAGACGTGTAATTTCTTCTCCCATCACAAGCCACATTTTCTAAAGATAGCCAAGAAGAGGTGTAGGGGTCAGTGTCCCTTTCAGTTCACAATATTCAAATGAGTTTTATTCATATAGCGCCAAATCCCAACAACAGTGGCCTCAAGGCACTTTGTATTGTAAGTGAAAGAGTCTACAAGAGGGGTGTCAAACATAAGGACTAGAGATGGACCGATCCGATATTACGTATCGGTATCGGTCCGATACTGACCTAAATTACTGGATCGGATATCGGAGAAAAATAAAAAATGTAATCCGATGCATTAAATATCACGAAAGCACCTCGCAAAACTTGCAACACACAGTAACTCACCTCAGAACGTTAGCATGTCGGAGCAGTATGCATCACGTGATAGAGTGGCTGTGGCATGCGGGACCTGTCGGTGGTCTGGATAGCATTTGGAGCTTCGCTAGCAACCCAGCATTTCATCTCCGACAAAGTTATCCCCGAGAGAAGTAAAGCAAGTGTGTAAGTCCATCTCTGAATATTTGTAAAGCATTCCCACGTTAAGCTTAACGAGCGACTGCCTCTCGCTCTCCGGCTGCTACTTCAATCGTGAAACTGCTTAATGATCAGCTGATCGGCTTTTCTGTTGCGAGTCCGTCTCTCTTGTTTGTTTTTGGCCCACTTTGCACCAGAAAGAGGAAACCAGCGGCTGAACAACAGCAGCACGTTTAAGCTTGATCAGCTGTTGTTAGAATTTATTTAATATTACTTTCTACACCAGGATCTTTTTCTATGTAGCTGACGGCTGGTAACTGTGCAGGGGTGGATCTAGCAAAGTTTAGCCAGGGGGGCCGATAGGGCATTAACAGGGAAAAGGGGGCACAAAGACATACTTTTCTTTCTTATTCTCATTTAAAATGTCGAGCTTTTAATAAATAATTATCTGACACCCAAAGTTTTAATTTGATGTAAAATGAATAGAAGTCAATTACTGTATATAGTGACTATTAAGTCTAATATATATACCCTAGTAAGCTATAGTACCTTTTACTTTGGGAAGGTACCATCTGTGCAGTCTGCAATTTTGTTGAAGAAAGATGTTGAATCTATTTAATATTTCTTGAAAAATAATTGATTTCTGTGCATTTTTTTCACACTGCATCAAATTCAAGGTTCAAGGTTCTTTATTTGTCACATGCATAGTTATACAAGTATACCACACAGTGAAATGTAGCCTGACATTATGTAGCCTGACAAATTAAGGTTGATTACGTCGATTAAGCATCATGAGGTGGAGCGTGAGGGGTGGTTCCCTATTTTTTATTTATTTATTTTTGTTGTTGCTGGGAGTTGGAACCCTATTAGTTAGGTTGCTTAATATTTACGCTAAGTACTCTTTAAAATACCAGAATAGGGAGGATGGTGTAGGTCTAAGTTTATTAGATTGATCAGTATTGCTGAACTATGAAATATTTTTTTTGTATACAGGTATAACAGAATAGCTTTAGTGTAGTTGTTGTTTTAAACTTGAGTATGAACTTGCAGACTTGCAAAATGCAGCAAGATATTTTAAAAAACAGTTTTGTTGATTAAAAAACACTATATCGGATTCATATCGGTATCGGCAGATATCCAAATTTATGATATCGGTATCTGTATCGGACATAAAAAAGTGGTATCGTGCCATCTCTAATAAGGACCGGAGGCTAGAATTGGATAAGCAAAGACTCTAATCTGGCCCACTGGATCCATCTTTGGAAAAGAGGAAGTACATAGATTTGAAACTTTTAGCTAAATTGTCACAAGTTTTGTAGCTTTCCTATTGATAAAGCACCAATGTTATTAATTTCAAAATCCTACACTGCTTTTTTTCTCAAGCTATCTCATTCAGAAGATTTTTAGAAAACTTGACCTCTGACCTTGAAGTCATGGTCAGTGGGATTCAAAGTTATTTTTAGTTGATGCACCTATGGTATCAACTAGAGATGGCACGATACCACTTTTTTATGTCCGATACCGATATCATAAATTTGGATATCTGCCGATACCGATATGAATCCGATATAGTGTTTTTTAATCAACAAAACTGTTTTTTAAATATCTTGCTGCATTTTGTATAAGTTCATACTCAAGTTTAAAACAACAACTACACTAAAGCTATTCTGTTATACCTGTATGCAAAAAAAAAAATTCATAGTTCAGCAATAATGATCAATCTAATAAACTTAAACCTACACCATCCTCCCTATTCTGGCATTTTAAAGAGTACTTAGCGTAAATATTAAGCAACCTAACTAATAGGGTTCCAACTCCCAGCAACAACAAAAATAAATAAATAAAAAATAGGGAACCACCCCTCACGCTCCACCTCATGATGCTTAATCGACGTAATCAACCTTAATTTGATGCAGTGTGAAAAAAAAATGCACAGAAATCAATTATTTGTCAAGAAATATTAAATAGAGTCAACATCTTTCTTCAACAAAGTTGCAGACTGCACAGATGGTACCTTCCCAAAGGAAAAGGTACTATAGCTTACTAGGGTATATATATTAGACTTAATAGTCACTATATACAGTAATGGACTTCTATTCATTTTACATCAAATTAAAACTTTGGGTGTAAGATTCGGATAATTATTTATTAAAAGCTAGACATTTTAAATGAGAATAAGAAAGAAAAGTATGTCTTTGTTCCCCCTTTTCCCTGTTAATGCCCTATCGGCCCCCCTGGCTAAACTTTGCTAGATCCGCCCCTGCACTGTTACCAGCCGTCAGCTACGTAGAAAAAGATCCTCGAGTAGAAAGTAATATTAAATAAATTCTAACAACAGCTGATCAAGCTTAAACGTGCTGCTGTTGTTCAGCCGCTGGTTTCCTCTTTCTGGTGCAAAGTGGGCCAAAAACAAACCAGAGAGACGGACTCGTGACAGAAAAGCCGATCAGCTGATCATTAAGCAGTTTCATGATTGAAGTAGCAGCAAGAAGAGGCAGTCGCTTGTTAAGCTTAACGCAGGAATGCTTTACATTCAGAGATGGACTTACACACTTGCTTTACTTCTCTCGGGGATAACTTTGTCGGAAATGAAATGCCGGGTTGCTAGCGAAGCTCCACATGCTATCCAGACCACCGACGGTCCCGCATGCCACAGCTGCTCTATCACGTGATGCATACTGCTCTGACGTGCTAACGTTCTGAGGTGAGTTACGGCGTGTTGCAAGTTTTGTGAGGTGCTTTCGTGATATTTAATGGATCGGATTACATTTTTTATTTTTCTCCGATATCCGATCCAGTAATTTAGGTCAGTATCGGACCGATACCGATACGTAATATCGGATCGGTCCATCTCTAGTATCAGCTAGAGATGGCACGATACCATTTTTTTATGTCCGATACCGATATCATAAATTTGGATATCTGCCGATACCGATATGAATCCGATATAGTGTTTTTTTTAATATCTTGCTGCATTTTGTATAAGTTTATACTCAAGTTTAAATAAACAACAACACTAAAGCTATTCTGTTATACCTGTATGTAAAAAATATACTGCGCCCAAAATATTTCATAGTTCAGCAATACTGATCAATCTAATAAACTTAAACCTACTTCATCCTTCCTATTCTGGTATTTTAAAGAGTACTTAGCAGAAATATTAAGCAACCTAACTAATAGGGTTGCAAGCTCTCAGCAAAAAAAAAAATAGGGAACCACCCCCCACCCTCCACCTCATGATGCTTAATCGATGTAATCAAATTTAATTTGATGCAGTGTGAACAAAATGCACAGAAATAAATTATTTGTCAAGAATAATTAAATAGATTCAACATCTTTCTTCAACAGAATTGCAGAATTCACAGATGGTACTTTCCCAAAGGAAAAAGTACTATAGCTTACTAGGATATGTTAGACTTAACAGTTACTATATACAGTAATGGACTTCTATACATTTTACATCAGATTAAAATTTTTGGTGTAAGATTCAGATAATTATTTATTAAAAGCTCGACATTTTATCTGAGAATAAGAAAGAAAAGTATGTCTTTGTGCCCCCTTTTCCCTGTTCATGCCCTATCAGCCCCCCTGGCTAAACTTTGCTAGATCCGCCCCTGCACAGTTACCAGCCGTCAGCTAGAAAAGGATCCTGGTCTAGAAAGTAATATTAAATAAATTCTAACAACAGCTTATCAAGCTTAAACGTGCTGCTGGTTTCATTTTCTGGTACAAAGTGGGCCAAAAACAAAGAAGAGAGACGGACTCGTGACAGAAAAGCCGATCAGCTGATCATTAAGCAGTTTCACGATTGAAGTAGCAGCAGGAAGGTGAGGGAAAGAGAGAGGCAGTCGCTCCATATATCGGTTGTTAAGCTTAACGTGGGAATGCTTTACAAACATTCAGAAATGAACTTACACACTTGCTTTACTGCTCTCTGGGATAACTTTCTCGGAGATGAAATGCTGGTTTGGTAGCCAGGCTCCAAATACACACAGCCGCTCTATCACGTGAGCACACTGCTCCAACGTGCTACGGTTATGAGCCGAGTTACGCCGTGTCGCAAGTTTTGTTCCTTACTTTTTTTATTTCTCGCCGATATCCGATCCAGTAATTTAGGCCAGTATTGGACCGATACCGATATGTAATACGGTCCATCTCTAGTATCAACTAGAAAGTCCTTCGTCGCCTTGTTCTCAAGTTATTGCATTCACAAACTTCAGTATCCACACTGGGGTGAAGGAGATACCCGATCAGCCTTTACAGCTGAGGGATAAAAACTTACTTGGCAGATTAAGTTAAAAAGAGAAAAGGTCAGTTTGCGTGTGACCATTACAACAGAATTCTTTACAGCAATGTTTCTAAGTAAGAGAAAATGCACAGACAGAGTTATAAAGAAGAAGAAGCTGGACTGTTTAGGAGAGATGACCAGGTTGATGGACATGAAGTAAAACACACTTTCACAGTAGTCACAAGAAGAATCATACAACTAATTGGAAGTTGCACCATCCACAATGAGCTGCTTTGCACTGACAAGCACATGGATAAACACTTCTGACTTAGTTCTAAGCTTAACTGTGTAAATGTTTAGCAGTGTGAGGGACAGGAAGTCAGGTCTTATGAAAACATTCATGTTTTTGAGGTGTTGAGGTTTAGAGGAAGAGAACCCTTGTAACAACTCTTATTGTGTTATAGCACCACTAGCGGGGGTTGCCCTACTACTGTAGTAGTTGTGGGAGTCTCCTAGTGTGTGTGTGAGTGCAGTGGCAGCCGAGCAATCTGTTCAGAGAGAGACCTTACCATTGTAACGGTCTGGTGCCAACGCCTACCTGTCCCCACACATGTATGTATGGACTGAGTAGAGCCGTGGAGACCTGGCTTGTGTGGTCTCATGTTGCCAACAACAAATAAAGGTCTATTTAACTGACTGGCCTCCAAGTTGTCCGGCTAACCTCTACACCACATGCCCGCTGGACCTGCTAGCTGCTCCTTCCTCGCCAGACTGCCGTTACACCCGGATGAAAATTGAAACACTACTATTATCAGATAAATTTGTTTGCAGACTCACCTGACTCATCATCAAAGATGCAATCACATTAGGATAAAGAATGAGTGAGAAAGGCTAGTATTATTTGATAATTACTGTAAGTTGATATTAGTGATGGTGTGATCAAATCAACATTTTCATATTTTACTTTGTTTCCTAAAATTGTCTAATAGTTTCATTTTTGTCATGATGTCAAACTGTGTCCATTCTTTGAACTTCTGATAAAAAGTCTGCTAGGTTTACACAACATCTGTCACAATCCACACAGCTTTATCTGCACAAGTGAAAGACGAAAAAGTCACCAGCATCATTTAGAGGACAGACTCCCTCACACCAAAGAGGTTTGCTGGAGGAGGAGTGAGCATTTATTTGCAGTCATGCATCAGAAAGTGTTTAATAAACTATGTTTTTCACAAAGTATTTTGAGAATTATTTGTGACAGATCACCAGTGGAAATAGTGAAACTTTGTCCCTGTTTATGTCATTGCTTGATGCAGTTATCAGCCTCTACCTGTAATTATAGTGCCATCCGTAAACACACTATCTATCATGATAAAACTTAAATAAGAGTACTACAGCTGTTAAGCTCTGTTGACCAAAAGTAAGTAAATATTTGACACATTGACACAGAGTCAGTCCCCAACAGGCTGTTTAAGGTTATAAGTTAATGCTTCTTACTCCTGCTACAGTTTCACACGCTGACACACAGCAGAGCTCTACTCCATTTGGACTTTTTGTTCCAAACTGTCTTACGCAAATTGTTCTCTGGTCACAAACACCCATCAGCCTTTAGCAACACTGGACCTTAGCCTCACCTGGCTATTTGTGGCTGTTTGTGGGACTGCCGCCATATTTGGTCCAGCACAGAAGAGTGCGACCAGAAATAATAATAAGAAGTGTTAGACACAGGAACTCTCTTCTCTTCATCATCTGCCTGTCTTCACTGCCCTCATGGCTAATAACAAATAACAAATAAACAAAATGTGCAAATATAGTATAATTTAGATATATTCAATACCTATATAACTGAGGTGTGCAAATAAGCATATTGTTCCCAGGTTCAGTTTGGAGTAGATTTGTGGACGTTTGTGTTGTTTTTGAGTCTTTTGGTGAGTATTGTAGGGTGTTAATAGCACACAAGCATTACTGGCAAGATCAAAGGTAAAATTGTGAACGTGTTTGTAGTTTTAGAAATGGTTTGTGTGCTGTGGTGTGTTGAATAGAGTTATCTATGGATTATAATGTGTATGATTATGGGACAGTTAACAGATTCCTCAGTATTAATTTTTGGAAGTGAACAAATATTTTGTGGCAAATTTTATTTTCTGTTATTTATTAATGTTCAAATTTTTTGATGTATTTTTTCAATTTTTTTCTTTATTTAGTTGCAAAGAAGGTCACGTTGGTCAGTTCTGTAACTGCAAAATTGGGAACAAACAAGAGCACACCCTGAGAGCATCCTGTCAGAAGGATAATGGCACTGAGTGTGAGGGTCGAGGAGACTGTGTGTGTGGCCGGTGCGAGTGCCACAACACAGATAGTGGAAGCCAATACTATGGCCCCTACTGTGAATGTGACGATGACCACTGTGAGAAGTTTCAGAACCAACAATGTGGAGGTAGGTTTGCAGTCATTCTCCTCAAAAGAAGGTCTAATTATATCAAAACAAGATAAAAAAGTAAAATAAGTTACTTTGTTTTCTTGTGCAAACATTTTTATGATGGAAACATCCACCCATCCATCCTCTTCCACTTATTCCTGTTAGGGTCACAGGGGGGCTGGAGCCTATCACAGGGTACACCCTGGACCGGTCGCCAGTCTGTCGCAGGGCTAACACATAGAGACAGACAATCATTCACACTCACATTCACACCTAAGGGCAATTTAACATGAACAATTAACCTAACTCCACTAACTGCATGTCTTTGGACTGTGGGAGGAAGCTGGAGTACCCAGAGAGAACCCACACAGACACAGAGAAAGGCCAAGTGGTGAAATCAAACTCAGGACAGCACCATCGTGCTGCCATGATGGAAAAAGTGTTTCACAATGGCCTCACACCTTTCTAAATGTGTGGACAGGCTCAAACTCACTCCATTACAGGTCTTTAATTTGAACATCATCTTAACTTTACCAATCATCTCTTATTCCACTGTGATTATTCCACTGTGATTATTCCACTATGCTCCTAAAATCCATACAAACAAACTGAATTCTACTTTTAGCCTGTTTGGTTTGGAACAAAATAATAGATGCTGTCTTAAAAGTGCTGTGTCTCTGTGGTAATTTGAATAGGTTTACAACTTTGCTCAAAGTTTTTGGGTTCAAAAGTAATCAGACAGTGCTGTGGAACGTGTGTGTGGGTTTCCAGTCAGGTTGTGCTTTATGTGGTGAACCCACAGGCATCAGGAGAGGTTTTGTCTCTTGCTGGTGATGTTCTTTATGTTCTTGGTTGTCATGTGGCACAGACTCCTTGCTGCAAAAAAAATATTTTGTTCTTACTATTTGCAGGAAAAGGTAGATGCAAGTGTGGAAAATGTGAATGTAATTCTGGCTTTGAAGGCTCTGCCTGTCAGTGCAAGACCTCTGACGAGGCCTGCCGTACCGTAAACAATAGTGTTTGCAATGGCAGAGGGATCTGCAAGTGCAATCAGTGTGAATGTAAAGGGGGATATCAGCGTCCTCACTGCCTGGAATGTCCTGGCTGCACTGACCCGTGCCAGACCAAAGTGTAAGTGATTTCTTAATTCCACGGAGCTTTTCCTCTAAACGTGGTGTTCACTGTTTTGTGTAGTAAAGCAAAAGAAAAAACGAAACCTTTGACTTTGAATTTTGAACTAATACATGTAATTGTGTTTTCAGGAACTGCATTGAATGCCTCGGCTTTGAATCAGGTCCCTTTAAAAAAAACTGTAGTGAGGCTTGTAAGACCATTTCTTCTACAATAGTAGAAAAGTTCACCTTTTCACCCAAGGAGTGTAAGCAGAAAGACAGCGAGGGATGCTGGATGACATTTAAGCTGGTTCAGTTGGTTGGAGAGGATAACTACGAGGCTGAAATTATGATGAAAAGAGGTAGGATGTTGATGAAATGACAAAAAACAGTCTTAATTTATTAACAGTTTCACTGATTCATTGCAGTAATAACTGTGCTATCACAATGCACACACTGAGGATCTGCACAGGGCTGGGATGTGCTGACTCGGGGACATTAGGACCTTGCAGGCCAGAAAATTTAATGTCTGTTTATCCAGCAACAGCTTTTAAATCAACTCTGTGAGCCCAACCTGCTTCATAGAGCTACCTATGCTAGCATGGCTAAGAAAAGTCAGCAGACATAGATTCAAAGCCCTGATAGAAACACAATTTGCCACTCAGTAGCCATCTTGAAACCCCTCCAGGCACTTATTGGAACAGTTATTTTTATGAATCATCAAACTCGATCACCAGTCAAATCTGATCCTCATCATATAATCTCTGTGTTACCATTTTCTACATTTCATTCATTTACAGCTCAGTGTTCAAACTTGTCTAATTTGTAACTCTGTAGATTGTCCAAAACCGCCTGATGTCATAGCTATCATCGGAGGCTCCATCGCAGCTGTGGCCCTCATCGGTATTCTGCTGCTGATGCTTATTAAATTACTCCTCTACATGAAAGACCTGAAAGAGTTCAGGAAGTTTGAGAATGAAAAGAAGAAGTCCAAATGGGCAGAGGTGAGACATCATTCTGAGTTATTTGTGCAAACAGAAATAGCTGTCACACATTTCAGATTGGTCTCTTTGGACAGTGACTGTGTTGGTTTCATGTTAATCTAACTCTCTTGTTACAGTTACTATTTTTGTTTGCTTGATTCATGTAATTCAGATACAACATTTCAGTCAACTAAAACTAAACTGTTCTTACAAAAACATTTAATACCTGTCGGAATCACTATTACATGGATTAAAAATCCCAGTTCGTCAGCTCCTGTCCATAGTGAGTAATGGGAGCAAGTTAAAGCAAGAAATAAACAACTGGGAAGACAGACAGTCTGCATGAAACAAGCAGACTGTCTGACAACGCTTGCCATTTACGCTCAGCGCAGTAGTGAAACTTGATTTAGTGTGACACAAAGTGTAAACAGACAATTTTTGTCATCAAAATAAAAGTTGTTCCTTCTGAGGGTTAGTGGTCAGGCAAATCTTTTACTCTGAAAGCAAACATTGTTTTTTTCTGGTTGCAATGCACTTTTTCAATTTCATTACTGTTTGGCTAGTAAAGTAATTCACAAGTATTTGCAGAGTACTTGTTTGTGGCAGGCAGGAGGCACGGCACGACCACAGTTCAACATTTTGCAACATTTTCCTTTATTTCGGTTGTTGCTCACCCACTTCCACGACTGCAGCTCCCTAGCTACCAGCCACACACATCCACAACAACAACAACCCAACAGGCCCTAGTTCATTTATGTGCAGGGGAAGAGTGATGTGCTGATTAAGCTCCGGTGCGCCGACCTCCCACACAGCCGCGTCATGGACCACACTCCACCACATCGTTTTTTTCTAGTGGTTGCCAACCAGTCTCTAGGCTTTATTAGTTTAAACATTGAAAAGGATTGTGCTTGCTCTGGCAGCAGTACAATGAATGTAGCTGTGACTCACTGATCCACAGTAGCAGTCACTTCTTTGAGATTAACAGGGTTTGAAAATTTGTAAAGTTAAAAGTGACTGACATTAGAAGATGAACACATGTCCAGCATATTGGGATCAGCCTGTGTATCGTATTATAATTTGCTTCGTCAAATGATTTAAGCTTACTTCAACTTACTTTGAAACTTCAAGTCATGATGAATAAAAAAGATAAATAAGATACAGATTTCTCATTACTCGGCTCTCTCTGTTACAGGCTGACAATCCACTGTTCCAGACTGCCACCACCACTGTGGCCAATCCTACATTCACTGGTGGAGAATGAGGGCTATTGTTGCAGTACACACAACAGACAGTTATCCAAGTTATGTCTGACTCTTTCTAATGCTCACAGGTTAAGAATATGCACACATTTGCTAATGGATGCATTTACTGGTATTAATATAGACTTCTTTGCTTTCTTATTTGTGAATGCTGTTAATTGTATCATAGTCCAACAATTATGCACTTTTGCTTGTTTATTTTTTCAGAAATAATTTTTTTGAAATTTATTCCATACTGTATGTATAACTATATATCCATGTATCTACATGTGTATCTATCGATCAGTAAATAGACATACAAGTTTTCTCCACTGAATTATCAGAAAACTGATAAAACATCCAAGGTAGTGATGCTTGTTTCTGTTTTGCTGCAATCTAAGCAATACATGTGTACAGTTTTGGTAATAAAACCATGATATTTCACATAATATTGATGTTGAAAATTGGTAATAAAAAATAAGTTCTTGGTTTTATACTGTGACAGTGAGTGGGTGTATAATTACTAGGGCTGCCACAAACGATTATTTTGATACTCTAGTCACCGATTATTTTTGTGATTAGTTGACTAATCAGATCATGCATCCATCGGATGTAAAACGTACAGCTTATTGCACCAGCATGCGTCTGCTCTTATATAACTATCATTAGCTTACAGCTTGAAGTGTTTAAGGTATGTGCTAACTAAAAATAAAGACAAGATGATAGTTTATTACACTTTTAATGAAATTTGCAGATTGTCTCGGTGGAGTTTAATAAGCTCAGCCGTCTGCTCCTTGCTATCTACAATATAACAGGACACTGGAATAAACTCTCGACCCTCAAAAAAAAAAGAGAAAACAAGCAAACAATACAGCAATATAATAAACACAACACCATCGCGATGCTCTATGTGTATATAACAGTAAATATTAAATATTGAATATTATTATGCAGCACGTAAGATTTACAGTGCACAGTGTGCTTGGAGGTAGGAGCCAAAAAGGGTGTAGTTTGTGTGTGTGAGCACCCGTGTGTACACCTGTGAGCATGAGCGCGCTTGTATTTAAAAGGTTCCTTCATGTAATGATCAGCTAGAGGGTGTGGGGGAGCCACAGCCCCGTCCTCCAGGACGCTGAATTTGGACACAGCGACAATACCAACAACGATACCACAACGACGATACCAACCGGCTCTTTCAGCCAAGCCAAAAGAGCCGGTTCTCTAAAAAGAGCTGGAAATCCCATCACTACAACCGACAAATGCGTCCTCCTTTTCCCCAGATTTGAAGGATGGGTTGGGTGTATCATTCGTGGCCCACCATATTCCAGAATTCATAGCGCGGCCCAGTCAACTCCAGTTTTCAACAATGGCGTTAGCTAGTTAATTTTAATATTACTCTTATTAATGTTTCTGGGTCACAAAATAAAATTTTAACATATTTTCAGGTGAGAATGTAGGTGTGCAAACTTAAAATATGTGCTCAGTTTATCAGTTTTATTTGTTCGTGAGTAAATCGGTTTGGCTGAGATTAAAGTTGTTAGATTAGATTTGATAAAATAAAACTTTATTAATCCCCGGTGGGTTCCTCCTTGGTTTTCACACAGCTGAATAAACAACAAACAGAAAACTCATTAAACAGAATGTGAGATCGTCGAGAATTTGCACCAGTGTCCTGTTATATTTTAGATAGCAAGGAGCAGACGGCTGAGTTTATTAAACTCCACCGAGACAGCGGTGATGCAAATCTGAAGGCTAGATCGTCCAATTTCACAGCCATTTACTCCCGGCTCCTGAGGACCCGGCACACGTAGACCGCGAAGGACGGGTCCTCAGGAGGATGCAGCCTATGAATTTGGACACATGTATTGTTTGACACCCTAAACTAATACCCTAAAAATTTTGACACCCGGCTCAAGGGAGGTGATGGGTGGTTGTAACTTTTCTTAGAGTGGGAGGGGGTCAAGGAGGAGCTGGACTGGCCATATAGGTGCCCCTAAAACATTGAGGTGTTTTATTATGCTGTTGTCAAATATAGGTTTCTTGAAAAATATGGCAAAAAAGAGAAAGAAAAGAATTAAATAGCTAGTTAATTTCCTGCTATTTAAAGTTGATATTACTGAAAATAGGTACATGATAAAACAAATTAAAATTTTGAAATCCAAAATAATATTTTTTAATTGATTGACTGACTGGAAGTCAGAACCAAGTTTGAACAATGATTCTCTTCAGAGCTGAGCCGAAGCAGCTTAAAATTCTCTCAGAGTGAACTTTAAGAGGAAACTTGTTCAGAAAAGACAAATAAGCATTAGATCATGTAACTGTTAGCCCCGAGATGCAGTGCACTAGCTTTTCTGCAAAAAAAAAGAAGCAGTTTTACACATAAAATGGATGACATAGGACAAAATAAAAGTGTTTTTGTGCATGTTTACATAACAAAAAATACTTTAGGAATCTCTGCTTTATCACAAAGGCTAGAGTTTTAAATAAGGCACCGTGTTAGTTCGAGATTGAAAGTCAGAGATGGCTAGCCTTATCACATTTGTAGGGGTTTCCCACAGATGTTTTATTCAAACCTAATTTGCAATGTTTAAGACAAGTGATTTTTTTTTTATCTCCTCCATACCTGCTTCTTGCCCAGGAGGACGGGGGCTGTGGCTCCCTGTAAGGAGGGACTGCTTTATCAACAAAGGCACCAAACTCTGGAATTAAAGAAATAGTAAGGTTTATAAAATCCTTCATGGAGTATGACATGGAGTATGACAGATCCATCAGGTAGTAGAGATCAGGTAGTAGAGATCCACTGGATGGCCCTCAGCTGCCTTAAAAGAAACATTGAATGAAACTGGAAGTCCTGCAAACACAGTTTTAAAAAAAACGGAAATGAATAAAGGCAAAACCAAAGCTACTCCCCCACACACATACAGTAGAACAATATATGAACACAGTACATAGCATAGGCACCAATAATATACATATTTTATAAGCATAATTTTTATAAGCACACTCTGCTTGGAGTGAATCTGTGAGAAACCAAGTCTGACATTCCCTTAATATTGTACGCAACATTAACCGATTCCACTGACCAGGTCGAAGGTCAAGGTCAATCTTCTGAGGCCCACTAGCCGGACGTCACCGTCGTGGGCGACCTCCGGACCTGCTTCGTCTGCATCGCCACCACTGCTGTCCGCACGGCCCCTGGACCTGCTTAGTCGCTGCCACCACTTTCCACGTTGCCGGCCCCCTGAACTGTTTGATCATGAACTCCTGTGCGGTCGGCCTCTGGGTCGGCCCCCTGAGGGTTTATGAACTGTTCCCTGCGCAGGGGTTAGAAGTTGGTAGGTCACGATGCAGGGTCTCACACTATACCGTCCGATGCTCTGATGCGACCTGAGTGCTCATACTGTGCGTCCATAAAATGAAGGTTATAACAGAAAATCTGTCACTCCCTCTCTGTCTTTCACTCACACAGACACACCACCACCATCAACTTTGCTAAATTGCTAATGAAAAACATGATCAGGCAGCTGTGAATGAGCAGCAGTGTAAATCCAACTATGTTCACGGTTGTTGTGGTCGTGATAATTTTGTGAGGCCACATCGAAAAGGCTCGGATGAGCTTTCCAAAGTTCTACAAGTTGTGCCTCCATCGCTTGTGTCCAGATCACACGCTGCACAGCCGTGCTGCTCCGTCTTTTTCACCGACGTTTACGTGTTTGCGCGTGAGCAGTGTGAGCGGCTGTGTTGACACCCTCACGAGTGATTGATGATCGGGAGCTGGTCATGAGATGTTAATCGCTTCTCGTTACCCCACGTATACTACACGATTCACGATGAAGGCCAAAATTGGGCCGATCACCAAATCGGTCGCACGACTCAAAAATCGTCTCAAAATGGGCCAAAAATCGCACAGTGTAAGCCCAGCATTAGAGCAGCAATGTTTGTTCCCCTCAGAGAAAGAAAAAAAAAGGCTGCAAAAGTACAGGGAGGAATGGGAAAAGGGAAACACCTGGCTGGGAAAATGCACGATAACACCTTTAAAGCGCACTGCACTGTGTGCCGGAGCACTTTTTCCATAGGCATGCTTCTAGTGGTGGGCACATGAAGAACAAGAGGGGAGTGAAAGCTCGGGGAACCCTTAACCAATTTCTTGTCCACCAGGCCACGGCAGAAGCAGATATGGTATGTAAACACTGGTTTGTTTTTTTTAAACCCTCTGGTTAAGGTTAATATGGGCATGTGCAGTGAATATCAGCGCTATGTGGCCAGAAGTGTGATAATATAACTTATTTTGTGTAATAAACAACTGCGAGGATAGATGATTACAACAAATAGATCACTAATAGATAAAAGTAATACATAGATGAATAATGATGATGAGTTATGATGCGTAATCATGGGAACAAGCGGGTTTACAAACAGGAGCAGCTGATTAGCATTAGAAAAGCTGAAATAATACCTCAACTGAAGCCAATTGTACTAAATGCACTATATGTGCACTGTTACAAGAATATTTTTGTTCTATTGCTTTCTATTAATTTATATAATTTTAAGTTAAGCAGGACAGAGTTCTTTTAAAGAAAGATTTACTTATATTCTCAAAAGTTAAGCATGACAGGCTTCTGTTTAAGAAAGAGACCTGTTTTACTGTGTTAATGTTGTCATTTTGAGCTAGAAATAAATGGCTAAATGATCATTTGTTTCCCATATGGTCATATCACAAAGAATATGCATCTGCTTAAATCAAATTCAAGTCAAATGGTTAAAAAATAATTTCACACACAAAAAAAGAGCTACAAAATTCACCACACTGGGAAGGGTGAACTGGGTTGCCCGGCCCTGGCCACGAGGTGTCCCTTATTTATTTTTCAGGGAGTTGGCAACCCTACTTGGACCAGACACTCACACAGCTACAGGTTCACCCAAGAGAATGACCCGTGCTTATAAAAGGGAAAAACCCAGCCATGCCTTACCAGGGACAGGTCCCAGTCTCAGGTCTCTCCTGTCACAAAAAAAAATACAATAAAACAAAGTTCAAATTTTTTGGTCAATGTGGAAAAGAGCATGTTTCATAAGGCAGTAAAGGTACTGGTGACCCTTTTTACATATTGATTAGAAATTCTCATCAAAGTTCAGTTTTTCATTGATTATGGTCCCAAGAAATTTATGATTGCACTTGCTCTATTTTCTGACCTTTAATTAAAGTGACTCCATGCCCATTTTGTTGTTTCCTAAAATCAATAACCATATTACACTGGGTGAATGTACTACTGCACATTCACCCCCCCCCCCCCCCCCAATTTTTGCACATGTCGAGGAGCGTGTCAGGCTACATTTCACTGTGTGTTATACTTGTATAACTATGCATGTGACAAACAATAAAGAACCTTGAACCTTGAATATCTTTTGTTTTAGATATGTTCAATTGCAGACTCCTCCCACCACTGAACAAAGTCATCAGTGACTGGACCATGGCTCATTTCACCCTCTTTCAGTAAGATGACAGTAACAGAGTCATCTGCATATTTAATATATGCTTATATTTATGTTTAACCCTTATGTCTTCCTTAAAAAAAAACTTACACTCGTGACCCTAGGGACCCAAAACGGACCTGCTACAAAAAGTGCAATAAAAATGTTATATATTAATTTTTTTTTCCACTTTAAATGAGTCAGTCTTTTAAAACTACTTCTGCCTGAAATATTCATATAAAGTTTTAATTATATTTCGGGGGTTTTAACCCTTTAAATCCCAGTTTCTTTACATGAGTGCACCATTTTTTTTTAGCCGAAAAAATATTTTCCATAAAATACATTTGAAGTAATATTTGATTGTTATTATAATTAGGCCTTTAGGTGGGTCAAAGATTGGCACCAACATTCGTTTTGATCTATCATTATTTTTTTTGCAGGAGCTAGTGATGTGCGGATCGATCCTGAAATATCGATTCCTCCGATACCAATTATTTATGTTCTAGAATCGATTCTCACATTAAAATATCGATATTTTAGTAATTTAGGGTAAATTTGTAGTTTATCATTAACAGGAACACAGTGGAAAGAAACTATATCATTCTGATTGTCTACATTCATAGGAACTATTTCCTCTTCTGCCTTTCATAGTCATGTGCGAAATACGGCTGTATAAATGTCTCGCAGCCCCTTGGCGTGCGCGCTCACAACAATGGCTGAGCGTAATTGTGCGGACGTATTTTACCTCCACAAACAGCTGAGACGTGGTTTGCGATACATGTGGCAAAAAAGTGAGGTGTTGTGGCCATACTTGCCAACCTTGAGACCTCAGAATTAGGGAGACGCTCAAAAGGGCTGTTTTGGGGTGATAAATACATTTTACAGGGTTTATTTATCGGATAAAATACGTTAAATGTCACCGTTATTATTGGCCGGCCCGGAAACAGCGGTGGTGTCCAAATTCAGAGGCTGCTTCCACCTGAGGACCTGGCCTTCATGGTCTAAAGAAAGCCGGGTAGTACATGACGAGCTCCCTCGGTGGAGTGAAACTCTGCCGTCTGCTCCTTGCTATCTAAAATATAACCGGGCGCTGACTTAAACTCTCGACCGTCTCACACTTTGTTTAATTAGTTTTCTGTTTAACGTTTATTCAGCTGTGTGAAAACCCCGGAGGAACCCTCCCGAGGGATTAATAAAGTTAAATTTAATTTAATCTAATCTAATAACTTTAATCTCAGCCAAACCGATTTACTCACGAACAAATAAAACACTGAAAGAGCCAAACAATAACATTTTTAAGTTATCAAAGTGACTTGTATATCATGTTTAACCCGAGTAGTGAAAGACCGCGGGGGTTTGAAGACGATGTGTTGGTCGGCTCAGATATTTGAAGTTTACACAGCTACATTCTCACCTGAAAATATGTTAAAAGTTTTTTTGCGACCCAGAAAGAGAAATAAGAGTAATATTAAAACTAAGTAGCTGCCATCATTGTTGGAAACTGGAATTGGCTGGGCCGCGCTATGAATTCTGCAATATGGTTTTTCAAATCTGTTGTCTGGGTGGAAAATCAGGAGAAATTCGGGAGAATGGTGGCTCCGGGAGATTTTCGGGAGGGGGACTGAAATTCGGGAGGGTTGGCATGTATGGTTGTGGCAACATCACTAACCGTGTCAAACACCTCAGAGTAAATCATATCACAGAACACGACGAGCGTATTTTGAAGCGAACTGAAGAGGAGGAGAGGGACAGGTGCTGCTAGGGTGAGACAGATGTCTCTCACGGAGTCCTTTAGTGCTGCAGGCAGGCGAGGTGTTCAAATAGCACAACTTCATTTTTTTATTTCTATATGATGACCTCTGCATTATTAAGTGATAAGAACAAGTAATCTGATGTCCTGTAATCATTATGATGCTATAATTTGAGATACAATAAATAAAACAAGCTTTTGTACAAAGTATCGGTATCGGATCAGTATCATCGATATCAAGCCTGAATATTACTTGGTATCGGATCGGAATGGAAATCAGTGGTATCGCACATCACTAGCAGGAGCAAATTAAAAAAAAAAAACCTACACTCGTGACCCTAGGGACCCAAAACGGACCCGCTACAAAAAGTGCTATATAAATGTTATATATTAATTTTTTTTCCACTTTAAATGAGTCAGTCTTTTAAATCTACTTCTGCCTGAAATATTCATATAAAGTTTTAATTATATTTCGGGGGTTTTAACCCTTTAAATCCCAGTTTCTTTACATGAGTGCACCGGGGGTTTTTTTGAGCTGAAAAAAAACAAAAAACTTAAACATTTTCCATAAAATACATTTGAAATAATATTTGATTGTTATTATAATTAGTCCTTTAGATGGGTCAAAGATTGGCACCAACATTCGTTTTGATCCATCATTATTTTTTTTACAGGGGCACAGTAATTCAATATAATGGTACATTATGTGATTCACTTTTACCCCACTTTTACCTTGTTGTGTTCCTAAATAAAATGAAATTTTTTTGTAAATGCCTGCAGCAGCAACCTGCGCACTCATCACAAAGTCTGAAGTAGTGATGGGATTTCCGGCTCTTTTTAGAGAACCCGCTCTTTCAGCTCGGCTCACTAAAAAAGAAAAAAGGCTCTGCTCACTAAAAAGAGCCGGCTCTTTCGGCTCTGAACCGGCTCTTCAGGTTGTTTTGTTGCTTTAATTAATTTATTATTAACAATAATGAATAATTTTGCAGAAAAGGAATTACTAATGTAAAAAAAGTGGTTTTATTTATATATGTTTATATATAAATATATGTGGTGGCCCCTAGAGACAAAACACGTACAAACTCCAAAACACATTTTTAGCATTAACTGAACTTCCAAAACAGAGCTACTAGATCACTTAAATAACACAATTGAAAGCATATGTGTATTATTTGTGTATTTACACACAAGCACTCATATATATTCAAATAATTTAAAAAAAATGTTCATTTACCTGTTACTACCACACACCAAATCCGGTCGTTGGTAGTAGGTATTATAGTAGGTAACAAAAGCTCAGTGTTTCGAGTTTTTATGTGCTTCGGAGTTTGTATGTGCTATGGAATTTTTACGTGTTTTGGAGTTTTTACGTGTTTTGTCTCTATGGGCCACCGTAAATATATTTTTATTTTTTCACTCCACAAAATGTAATAAATAAATCATATAATATAAAAACCAACTATTCATATTTCAACCTTTAACTATTAAAATTTTCAGCTTTTTCCTTTTATAAATTTAAAGTGAAACAACACAAAACACTGCAAACCACAACACAATTAAATATAAATTATAATATGAAAACAAACAGAAGATGCATATTCTCTGTCATATGGACCTGCATGAATAAACTTTCTGAATCCTTTATCATCCGCAACTGAAAATAGTTGTGGATGATTACTAGTGGTGTGCGGATCGATTCTTCTGATCCCAGTAATTTATGTTCTAGAATCGATTCTCATATTAAAATATCGATATTTTAGTACTTTGGGGTAAATTTGTAGTTTTTCATTAACAGGAACACAGTGGAAAGAAACTATATCATTTGGATCGTCTAAATTGGAAGAAACTACTTCTTCTTACGCCTTTCATAGTCATATGCGAAATACGGCTGTATAAATGTGTCGCAGCCCCTGGCCAGTGTTGCCAACTCCTCAGTAAGGAAAATCGCTATTGGCTATGCTAAAAGTCTCTAGAAGTCGCTAAACGACGTCATCGCCTAATTTGCGTAATTGGTCATGCTAATATCATTGTAACCCACGTTGTAGGCGAGAAAAAAAGAAGAGACATAAAGTGAGTAAAAAAAGTCCTAAATGCATTTAGAATTTATTTAGAATTACAAATTACATTTTTTTTAGCGATTATTGTTTTGTTTTTTTGTCACAATTCCAACCTTATTCCTTTACCTGCGCTTGGACTGGCAAAAGTGACCCGAAATAGGCACTCTGGTGGAGTTACTTTGTGTGTGTGTGTGTTTAAGTAGTTTTAAACCTTGTGATCCACAAAACAACATAACAGTAAAAGAAGAACTGACTGTGTTACAGTCAGTGCGGGAGCAGAGGCTTCACTCATACGCGATTCATTTGCAGTTTGGACGCGTAAGTGGGAACATCTCCTGCCCTGATAGCAGCTGGGGGAGGACTATCCTCTGCCCGTGAGCGCTTTGGTACAGGCGAGGTGCCCACAGCAGCACCTGCTGCTTGTTGAGAAGAGCGATATGCGCTTTCACGTCAAAAAGTTGTCATAAATAAGTCTCCAATAACACTAGAAAAGTCACCAGATTTGTCACTAGTTGTTTTTTAGAATAAAAGTTGCTAAGGGGTCTGAAAACTCGCTAAATATAGCGACAAAGTCACTAAGTTGGCAACACTGCACCTGTCGTGCGCACTCACAACAATGGCTGAGCGTAAACGAAGTCATGTGTGGACATATTTTACCTCCACAAACAGCCAAGATGCGGTTTGCGATACATGTGGCAAGACAGTGAGGTGTTGTGGCAACACCACTAACCTCGTCAAACACCTCAGAGTAAATCATATCACAGAATATGATGAGCTTATGTTGAGGCGAACTGAAGAGGAGGAGAGAGACAGGTGCTGTTAGGGCAAGACAGACGTCTCTCAGGGAGTCCTTTAGTGCTGCAGGCAGGCAACATGCTCAAATAACTTCAGGTTTTTTATTTCTATATGATTATTCTGCATCATTAAGCAATAAGAACAAGTAGTCTGATGTCCTGTAATCATTGTGAAGCTATATTATTATATTATTATTACAATTACATGAAATACAATGAAACATTAAGTTTTTGAACAGAGTATCGGTATCGGATCAGTATCGTTGATACCACCCTGGATTTTACTTGGTATCGGATCGGAAGGGAAATCAGCACATCACTAATGATTACTATACCTATACCTTTCTAATTTGATGTTGTCCCTGGCTTTCTTTCTCTGTCTTTCCCTCCCGCTCTGTTCCTGTGCTACTGCGAGTGTAACTACCGCCCCTCCCCCCATTTGCAGCGCAAAGCACAAGGCTCACGTGCGGAATGAAGCGGAAAAAAAGTGCGAGAGAGAGAGGGTGAGAGAAAGAAAAAAAAACAAAACACGGTTTGCGATAAGGAGTCGGCTCTAAGAGCCATTTCGTTTGCAACCGACACATCACTAGTCTGAAGCACCTGATGAGTGGGGAAGGCACCGTCGCTTCAATATGTGTGGGTTTACCAAAGCTTCACCCACCTCTTCAACATACAGCCTCCTCCTGTATGCTTTCTGTTGTTTCCAGGATGGGTCAATTGCTGTCCACAGCACGTAGGAATTGTACAGTGAGACGTCCAGCAGGTTGTGAAAGAGGGCCACTGGCCAGCGGTTTGCTTTCCTCCTGCAGGAATAGGTGCCAACAACCTAACGAAAAAACACAAAAAACCCGAAATCATAAAACCTATATATATATTACACAAGAATATATGAGCAAGAATTAATAAATCTGTGCGTAACTGATGCGTAATGACACCTACCTTGTCAAGGTTGTCGACACCTCCTTTGCACCTATTGTAATCCTGTATTATCACGGGCTTTCGTTTCTCTTCCTCGCTTACATCAGGAGTGCGGTGTTTTGTGCTAAGTAATAGCACATTCTTGCCGCGTCGGGGACGTAAGAGACGACAGTGTGGGTGAGAGTGAAGGTGAAGGCGGAGGAGAAAACCTCTCTTGTCTGGAGCAACTGAGGCGGAAGCTTGGGCTTGTTTTTTCGGATTGTGCCAACCAGGGCCAGTTTCCTCCTGAGTAGCTCTTCTGCCAGGGCAAATGAAGTAAAAAAAATTGTCACACGTGATAACGTTTCCCTGGAGCCCCTCAGTTAGTTCCAGTACCACCCTCATCCCCTGGTTAACCTCTGCACGATCGCCAGCTTTGCCGGTGTAAACCTGCAGTCTCCAGGCATAGGAAGTTTTCACATCACACACAGTCCATATTTTTAGACCATACTTTGCAGGCTTTGTTGGTATGTACTGTTTGAAGTTGCACCTTCCTCGGAATAGGACCAGCTGTTCATCGACACAAATGTCCCTGTCTGGGCTGAACAGCAGCTCCAGACGATGCGTCCACAAATCCCACACCTTGCGGATGGCAGACAGCTTGTCACGACGGCGTCGTGGTCGGGAAAGCTTGTCGTCGAAACGCAGCGCCCTGCTGATTTGTTGGAATCGCTTGTGGGACATGGTGGCTCGGAAAATGTCCCGTCCGGATTTTTCAGCCCAGAGGCTGCGAGTGGATTCGTTTCTTGACCGGTAAACGCCGGCCAAAATGAGCAGCCCCACATAAGTGCGAAATTCATCAGAATCCATTTCTCGCCAGGTGGCAATTGTGCGTCTCCCGTGCAGATTTGTTATTGGCACGGTGTGCTGCACAATTTCATCAGTGAGGAAGAGCGCAAAACTATCTATATCAGGTCCCTGATCCGTGCGGCGGCATAGTGTGTCGGTCCTGGGGTGACACCTGTGGCTGCTGGAACATACCGGAGCGTCTCCGTATTTGTGGGCGACCAAACGATTTTCCCATTTTTTAAAGTCCACCCCAATGCTGCTTCCTCCATCTCCATCTCCTCTTCGCTCTCATTTTCAGAGGTTTCTTCAGAGGAACTGGACTCCGGCTGCTCTGTTTCCACAGAATAATCCGTGTCATCTCCAGAATCTTCGGAGGAGGATGACGAGGAGCTATCCTGGCACTCAGAGTCCAGGACCATTTCCAATACTTGCTCGGTGCGATAGTATCTTGCCATCCTGAAAATGACTACTCCCGCGCTACTGCTCATTCTTATAACCTCTGCTGCAGTGCACCTGCATAAACAACCTGAGCTTGCAGACAAAATAAAGTCTAATTTGGTTTTGGCCCCTGCTTTTATATTTATTTTGTTTCTATTGCAGTGTGCGCTTCTAAGAGAAAATACTTTTTAAGTGAGACATAGACACACTTTTGTTTTCTTTCTTTTTTGGGGGGACATAAAGAACTTTTTTATTTTATTTTTTTTAAACCACACACATGATCCAACATTGATAGTGACACAGAATTATCATTTATTTGAACAAAAAGTCTACGGAATAAATATGGAATTTTTCTCCATTTCATTCTATGCTCCAAAATTGGAAAAAACTGCACCACCTCGTGGACAAATAAAAAAAGGATGCAATTTTAAGGCCATGAGTCCACATTGAAATGTAGAGCAATGCAGTAATTTATGGTATAATGAATGTGGAATGAAAAATAGCGTTTAACCCTTTAAGACCTACCATAGAACCAAGTCTGCCAGAGCTTATATTATATTTTTACATGTTGTAGTGCCATTTTTGGGAGCATTTCAAGTTGATATACATCAATACAACCATTATAGCCCAAATTTTAATAATATGTCTGCATTAAGTGCATAGTAATTACATAAATTGCAAAAAAGTGCAATAAACTACAAAAAAATTGAAAATCGTTTTTGTTTTTTTAACATATATTTCTAGTTTTTTAATTTAAGAGGCTTATCCCTCAGAACTGTAAATACAAAAAAGTTGCACAAAATAGTTTCCCACCACAGGAAATTTATTTTGGGTGTCTTCATAGTTTTATTTTTGAAATACACCAATTTTTATATACTGCAGGAAAAACGAAAATAAACATTATAATGCAAATTTGGGAAAAAACAGCATATGCATCAAAATAAACTATTTCCAGCAGTGCAATATGAGTCCTCAGCATCCCAGAAACGACACAGAAAGTCATAAAGTCAAACATAACTTTTAAAAACACCAGTATGGGCTCATGAGGCCCTGATGGTAGAAAACTACATTTCCGCAAAATGACGTCACTTCCGGTTTCGGGCAGGTAATGGCGGACATGCGATCGTTCTCGCTGAAGTCTATTTCAATGTAGGAAGTGTTACGAACAGCTGATCGGATCGGCAAAGTGTGTTTCTGGAATATTACGTTTTTGTTCCTGCAAGCGCTTTTTATGCAATTTTTGCAAAGCTATATGTGGAAGGAAACCGTGACAAGCTGATGGCATAAGATGTAAGTACAACTCATCCTGTTTCATATGCAAAACAAATTATTGCGCTAGCTTACACGGTTCAGGTTCTACAGGGATTTCAAATGTTATATTTCTCAGCTGTCCCTCGTTTATCGTGGGTGTTATGTTCTAAAAATAACCAGCGATAGGTGAAATCAAGTAGCCAATTTTATTTTTTGACGGTGCAAAATGTTTCGTGGACATCGTGGACATACAGTACTGCACTTCAGAGTCACACTGCTAGCGATCGATGCTGCAATTCTGTACTGTACAGGAGAGACGTCACGGAGGAGATCGTCTGCAGCGATTAGGACGCAGGACACAATGGGATGTAAAAAAAAGCATGCAAACTTGCACTAAAAAATCTGCGAAACAACGAGGTGAAAGGTGAACCGCGTTATTAGTGAGGGACCACTGTAATTTTGAAGGTAAGTCACAACATACCCTTCGTAAATACTAATGTATAGAAACCGTTACCAGCAATCATTCATTTTTTGTGTGGCTTTTTTCACGGTTTGTTAACATGCTGTGTAGGTGTGTACTTGACTAGCTGATATCGATATAACGGGAAACATCTGGTTTGACTATTCTTCACCTGTAGTTTGAATGCTGAACATTTGCCTGTTTAAATCATAAGACCAGTCACTATACAGAGATGTGCTTCTAAATGTGGACGATGTGTCTTCTGCATGCAGTGATGCAGTTCTGCTTGTGTTGAGTGATGTAAACAAGTGATCGATCTAAACTCTTTAAACGTCAAAATTGATCATTAGATTTTTTGTGACACAACAGTTGTGAGTGTTCCCACCTTCTGCTCTTTGTAACTTAACGCGATCTTTCCGTTTTCGAGTTTTGGACATGATTTTGGAGTATATCTTCGCAGTAGCAATTGACCGCAAAGTAAAGCTACCGGAAATGTACAACCCCACATCCGGTCTCAAACCAGGAAGTTAGCATTTTCTCGTGCACAGGGTCAATACACCGCTGCTTTTTCAAATGTATATTGAATTATTTTATTCTGCTGTTAGACCTGGAATCAAAAATGGAGACTACAACGTCAGCGTCTTCTGCCCAAGCAAAGAGTAAGTGCAATATTATGGGTTGTTATTTCAACTTCTTAAAGATCTAAGTGTGTTTAAATTTAAAAAAAAATCTATAATAAAGTGACACTACAGCTTTGTTAATTCAAAAACAGTGAATATTACTTTTACCAAAAAGAAATGTAAAAAAAATCAGCAACTCATTTTATACAAAATTGTTTATTAATTTCACAATCAACAGAAACTATGATCTTCATCATTGGGGACAGCTACATCCGCCGAGGGGAAGCACGAGCGAGGGAGACCATCGGGACCAACCTAGGTCTGGATGCGCAGGTCCAGTGGTTTGGCAGGGGTGTGATGGTTTGGCAAAACCTGATCCCTTTTCTCTTCCAATGTCTTCGAGGAAGAGTGATACCTGATGTCCTGTTGATCCACTGTGGTGGAAATGACCTTGGCAATGTCAAAAGCGTCAGGCTTGTGGCAGCAATCAAGCAGGACTTGCATGATCTCCACCAGCAGTTCCCGCAGATGAAAATCATTTTCTCTGCCATCACCCAGCGATGCCAGTGGAGGCGTGTTAATCCAAAGAAGGTGGACAAGGCTCGACGCTTTGTAAACAGTGTGATGACTACTTTATTCTGTCGGTTTGTGGTTGTATTGTACATCATCCACAGATAAAGCATAGAAATCCTGACCAGTTTTTGCATGATGGAGTTCATTTCACCCCTTTGGGAAATGATGTATTTTTAAATAATATTGCCTTGTGTCTGAAAGACCAAATCCAGTAGGGTGATGCTGGCTTTGGACTTTCCACTAACATTTTGGCAGCAAAATCTGAATCAGGAATTTTATTCTTTATGCTGTTTTTTTTTTTCTGCTTTAAACTCATTTGATAATTTTTCTTTAAATGCCAGAGGAGCCATCACACTTTTCAGTGATTTCACAATTATTCCCCCTGTTCTTTCTTTTGCTGTCATTCCCTTCTAAATTTGTTACTGCTGAATGTTCTTGTAATAAATATTTTTTAAATCATCTCTGACATGCATGATTTCGATTTAATATTGCATTTTACATTCAGCAAATTTTCAGACTGCTTAGAAACACCATTGCTTTTCATGACACTGTTTTATTGAATCCTGTTAAAGACAACATGCAAGAAAATTCCATCTAAACCTTTCATAAAATAAAAGAGAAGCTGCAGTCTACGATTAACAACTTTAGAACTTAAATACATAGCACTTATGCTAGGACAGTGAAATAACAGTAAAAGCTGCATGTAAGTTCTATCACTAGCAGGATAACAATTTTAAGAGAAGCCAATTAAATGTATATTAAGACAGTGACTGTTGTCCTCAACATATTATTGTTCCATGAGGTTGCATGTTTCTCTTAAGAAACATAATGTGGTGTATTAGCCTTTGTATTTTTCAAATTCATTGTTATTCTATTAATTACTAAAGAAAGACTTATATTGTTAGTTTGGGGTGGCTGTAGTTTAGGAAGTACAGCTGGTCATCTTCTGATTGGAAGGTTGGTGGTTTGATCCTGGCTCCCCCCAGTCTGCATGACAAATATAATAAAAAAACATGTTTTAAAAGTCAGTATTTCAAATAGATGGCATGTCCATCATCATTAACTGCCACTGAGGTCTCAATCTGAAGACGGCTCCTAAAGAAAATGAAAAAAAAAAAAACACAGACAGAGGAGAGAATAATTAAATTGTATGTATGACGTTTAGCATATTTTGTTATACAATTCTACTAAGCTGATATTTGGCAAGGATTAATTAGTGTGTCTGTGAAGTTTCTCAGTCCACCAGGTCATTGTAGTCTAAGGAACTTGGAAAGAAAAGCATCTGGACTTCTTTAAGTGTCTTGAAGATAGAGCTGGGCGATATGAGATTTATTCATATAACGATTTTTTTTTTTTCATTTCAGGCGATAACGATATCTATCACGATATAAGCCAAATAACTATATTTGTAAGATTTAAATGTGCCGTTGCTCACAAGTAAAATGTGAAATAATCAGCAGCTTGTTTTTATTTAAATATTTATTTCCCATAATAAGTTCAACAGGGTAGATGTACTTAAGGAACATGAGACTTTTTCAGATAAATAAAGACAAATATTGCAAACTACACAAAAGGCAGCCGCTAAAGCGTTTAAGTTTCAAAATAGAACAAACGAAACAGACTAAATTGTCAATTCCACTTAGAAACAAAATATTAATTCTAAAAATAAATCTTAGTTTGTTTTACAGAAGAACAGACAAAACTGACTAACTTTTGTCAATATCAAATAAACTGAGAGCTAAAAGGAAATTCTCAATCTCTCCTTGTTGTATAGCTGAGCTTTTCAAACAGTTTTAACAGTTACTTTAGTCTGACAAAAGCCGAATGACGAATTAGCGCTTCCAGTCAGAGACTGAGGCTACGTCCACACGTACACGGGTATTTTTGAAAACGGAGATTTTCCGTTTTCGTTTTAAAAAATAATCCCGTCCACACATAAAGGCAGAAATGAAGGAAAACGCTGCTATGAACATGCCAAAGCAGCAGGTGGCGCTAGATTCCTAACCGTGCAGAAATGTTGGCCAATCAGAAGTCTAGAAGCCTCGGTGGGAAAAAGTAAACAAAGCTGGGGCATAGAAGCAGAACCGAGTCGTATGTGTGGACGGACAGTAACTGTGTGTATATGTAAGCATTTAAACACTGCAGAGTAGAATTAACAGTAACAGTATTGTAGAAATTCATTTCACCGAAACAATAACGTGGCGCACAGTGTGACGCATGCACCAGTTTATTGTATTTCCAGACTTGCTTTCGGCACAATTTACAGTGCACGCTACTCTGTTTTTTGTCAGACTTGAAATAGTCGAAATACCTTCACACTACGGAACTTCTATGGCTCTTCCGTTTGACAATCTCTCCGGCATTGGAACCATCATCTGTTTTCTCTTCGGTCACGCTCGGTTGATTTTTCTAGTCGGCACGCTCATTTCCTCCATTACCCGCTGGCTGCTTCCCAAACAAACACACGTGCGGCTTGGCACTTGTGCTGTACGTAACAAGTCACGCGACGTGACGCTGCGGCTGTGATTGGTTCGGCTCTGCGCTACTTAATTTGGATTGGCTGACCTTTTTTTTTTTTTCTTTGAGGACAAGAGCGGCGAGGTCTATCGCGATAGCTTAATTTCTCTATCGAGTAAAAGTTATATCGCGATACATATCGTTATCGTTCTATCGCCCAGCTCTACTTGAAGATGTTTCACATCTCGTCCCAGAAGCATCTCATCTGCATGTCCACTGAACCTAGAACAGAGGCAGACAGACAAGCGCAAAAACTTGGATGAAGGAAATGTGAGAAGGACCACTCCCTGACTACTTCTTTAGATTACATTATCCACAGTATTTAAACATGAATACATTTAATCTCAGTAGTAAAAAGTAGCATTTTGCTTTCTTTTCAACATATGACAACAGAATGACAGCCCATCTTAGTTGAAAGCCCACTCACCACAACAAGGTGCGGGCCATGAGTGGGAACACGGGACAAGACATACTTGGCAAACAAGACAAACTAAGACAGGACAAGGTACAGATATACATATACTTCATACACATCAGCAATACAATAAAAAAATTTAAACAATAACAATTTATTAACAATATCATTAAATGTAACTTTTTGAATTTTAAATACTGAATGCAAAATCATTAGAGCAAAACGTACTCTCAGTTTTAATTCCGACAAGGAAATAAACAATAACACTTCTAAGGAACTATGTGAAATCTCAAATTGAAAAAGCAGTGCTGTTATTTATAGAAAAGTGCAATAAAACTATCCTGTTGTGGGGCGTAATCCGTGCCGTGGCTGTGGGGGAGGCTGGCGCACCTGAGGTCAATCAGTGCATCACTCCTCCACTCCATATAAATGAACTAGGGCGTGTTGTGTGTTTGTTGTTGGTGGTGGTATGTGTTTGGCTGGAAAGCTGTGCTGTGAGTGTGTGTACAGCAAATGCGAATAAAAGGGATATGCCACTGAATGGCTTAGCCCTGGTTTATCAGAGAAATAAGAGAGCGGAACCGGCTGTTCAAACCCCCCCAAGGCTGCCCGCTGGAATCGAAATGGAACGAGGCGCAACCTCTCACAATGAACGTAATATGGTCAACACCTTGGAGACGCTTGCAGCTGCTGTGAAGGCTCAAAACAACACCATTGAGCGTATGAGGGGAAACATCAGAGAGAGGCCTGCCGCGACAGTTGGAAAACATCGCGGAACGGATCACTGCAGTTGTGAGGTCTCAGAATCAAAAGAACGATAACACCATGGAACAGAAGTTTGATACCATCATGGGGAGGCTCGCGACTCTCCAACGGGAGATCGAGAGGCCAGTGTCGGAGTGTTAAAGAGCAGCCTGAAAAATTCTCCTGGGCTGCTCGCATGGAAATTAACAAAACCAACATAAACATTGCGGATCCCCATCACGGCGCCAGCTGCAGGCCCAAGGCTGGAGCCGAACAATCACTCCCTGATAATGACTGTGTTACGGCTATTCTTCCCATCCCATGCAAGGACACCTGGATTGGCTGGAGGACACTGTCTCAGCTAAACTATGGACATGCACACACACACACTTACACTGATAAGCACTCACTCATCCCCCCTCCCTTTCCAACGCCTTCGATGCTTGTGCCCTACCAGGAAAGATAGCAGTCAACTGGACCAGCACAGATGCTGCAGGACCGGATGCGCTGTCTACACCGGCTCTCTCTTACCCTTTACCCGCCCCTGTTGCTTGTCTTGTGTTTCTATGGTGTAATGATAGTCATGTGCTTTTGTGCTGAGGTGTTTTTTCTGTTATCAAACTGTTCTCCCACTAGGAGCTCAGTCTGAGTGGAGTTTTTTTTCTCCTCCTCTTACCTCATGTAGTGTATTTTCGTTGTTTTTTCCTATCAGCCTACCTTTCTGACATGTCTGCCCAATGTGATGTTTGTGTAAAGTTGGTCAGAAGGTTCCTTTGTAAGTGCGCATGCGTCATTAGCGTGCTGCCTGCTGTAACCCTAATTTCCCTCGGGATGAATAAAGTATTCTGATTCTGAATGGTGAGTCGTGATCATGTTGTGCCTCCAACCTGTCACAAATTCACATCAGCAACTAGAAAGTGCATTTTCTGAAGAAACTGCAGTGTGAATGCTTGAATCTGAATGTATGGACTGAAATGAATTAATTGCTGAATTTTGAGTTAAAAATATTGAATGAGATAAAAAAAAAAACCCGAATTTAACCTGAAAACAAAGGTGCTGAACTGCTAAAAGCTGAAGGTTACACAGAAGAAGAAGTTGGAAAAAAGCTGAAAATGTTTTAATTGTAAATTAGAAAAACCTAAGAAATGAGAAAAGAACATTTAGAGTCAGAAAACATCTGAAAGAATATTAAAAGGTCATATTCTTTGAATCACTGAATGACTAAAATGTGATCCCTCCACTTGGATCCACACAGTTTAAAAAGTTTACATCTCTGAGCTTTGAAAGACAAGATGTTGGAAAGAGAACAACGATGGCGACGTTTTGAGGGTAAAATGATGGCTGTGACACTGTGGACACAGCAGCAGTTGAAAGAGAAGTGTTTCAGATGAATCTTGGTACAGTGGCAGGCAGAGCTCGTTAAGCAGGCAGGTGTGAGCCTGGTTGCTATAGTGACCGCACCCAATGGCTCCATACACACGCACACAGACATGCGCCTCACTTTTGCTGCTTAAAATGAACAGAAAAGTCAGGCCGAAACAAATCGTTCCCAAATGAAAAGTAAAAGTCGTATTGACAAAATTCTTTCACCGTGAGCGACAGCAATGTCTAGTCTACCAAATTCTCAGTTTTCATGTCTGTGGAGTTTATTATATGGACGTGGTGACAGTGGAAAGACACCATGCTCTTCTGATTTTCAAACGAACCTTCTGAGCCATTTTAACATTAGAGTCTATGGAAGAGTTGGAGGGAGGAGGCTGTGCATTGGTGACATTTACGAAAGAACCATAACACCTAGGACAATAGTAAACACATTGGATGAAAGAGGACAGCCATGGCTACGTTTTGAGGGTAAAATCATACCTGTAGAGCAAACGCTGCGGACACAGCAGCAGTTTTAAAAAAGATTTTAAGATTAATTTTTTTGCTCCTCTCACTCTAGCAGTTGAGCTGCCTCACTCTAGCCCCAACATTCCGTCCCATACACACCCATTATAAACTCTGAAACGGGTGAAAAAACATCATGAAACTTAAACTGGAACTGAAGAAAAAGTATAATAGATATTGAAAAGATAAATACAAGTTGAATAGTTGAATGTCTTGTCTTCGTTTTAAAGTTTGAATGGTGGCTCTATGTGAACGTATGTTGAAGTAGTAAGAGTTTAAAAATGAGTAAGTTGAATGAGAATTTGAAGGGTCTCCCCATTGAAATACATGGGAAATTTTTGTTGAATAAAGTTGAATAAAATTAAAAATATAAATGTTAAAAATGAGAAAAGTAGAAGCACACCATTCCAAAAGAAGAGGAATCTAATGGTGTTTGAATGGTTTTTCTAAGTTGAACGGTTTTGAAGGAGATAGTCGGCGAAAAACGTACGGAATAGGAAAAAATAATAATAAAGATTAGAAGAACAATACTGTGAATGCTTTTCAAGCATTCACACTAATTACAAAAGTAGCAAACAGTGGCAAGAGAAATTTTTTCTGTTTCTTCTGCTGATGCTTCAGTCCTGTTTATGCGGACTGTAAACCATGGGCAGCAGCAACAGAACATAATGGAGACCAGTGGAGTCCATGTTTCTCCTGCTGATGATGATTCAGTCCTGTTTATGCGGACTGTAAACCATGGGCAGCAGAGGAATAACTGGCAGTAACTGATTATGACAGCAAATCAAAATTTGTTATATTCTTTGACCATATGTTTAGTTAGTAAGTATATATTATATGTATTTCAATTCTAATCTAAAATACAATATATGTTCGAACAATCTGAAATAATGTCAATAAATCATTCAGCCCTAAAAGGCATCAGGTATCGCACATTACTCTCCATAAAAATGGATCAGTTTGGTCATCTGTCTGCGAACCAACTTGCCCGTTTTTGCTATTTAATTTTTTCTTCTTGCTAAGTGACTAAATCTGACTTTGCAGTACCATGTGTACTACAGTACCCATACTGTACAGTAATGCCACTGTTTTGCACATGTCTCACTCTGTATATTTTATTTATTTTATATATTTTATTTATTGTTTACTCTATTTAATTTGTAAAATATGTGTACACACACACACACACACGTAGAAAAATATTTAGTATACACATCCAGAAATGCATATACTATTATATATTGTACATATATTTATTAGTTTCAGATTGAGCCATTCTTGTATTTTGCTTGTTTACATGATTGTATTTTGCACAACTCTGTTGCTTGTGAAGCTCGCACACAAGAATTTCACTAACATGTGCTGTACCAATGTACCTGCACATGTGATGTGACAATAAAAGTGATTTGATTTGATTTGATTTGATGTGGAGGCCATTTTCACAAGTACATGAATGTGGTTTACTTCAACACATGTGTCAAGCATATGGCTTTCAAGATGAGGGAAAAGGTTTTTTTCACCACATTCTTCCAGGACCTGGGTGACAATGGTTGCTGTGACTCCACGTCCACTGGGTAGCTGACCTCCATTGGTTTTGATTTTCCTCTGAATGCATTTTTCTGTTGTGATACACACAGTAACCATGTCTGGTGAAGGTTTTTGGAGACCACCTCTGTCTTTCTGCTTAATAAAAGTATGCACAGCACCTTCAGTTGTCAAGGCCTGTGAACAAGGCAAGCAGGTGATTTTCTCTTTGATCTTCTTTACTACAAAACCTGCGATGTAGCTGATCACCGCCTCCTTGTATTCAGACAGGTTGCATACATCTGGGAGGTCAGGAATCGAGTGATCATCAGGGTCATTTACTTGCACAAGGTGCACTTCCATTCTGCGAGCAACATTTACAGCTGCAGATGTTGAATCAAGAATGTATGTGTTGTCTCGAAGTAAACAATTGCCTGTACCCGTTTTAACTTGGTGTCTAACAAGTAAACGTTTGTAGGCTCCCCTGAACTGTCTGGCATTAGGATTGTCATTGTGCCCACCTCTTGCTCTTATGGTAGAGAAGAAGAGCTTTAAGTGGTTCTGACTAGGGGTGGGTTTTTATAATCGATTCATCGATTAAAATCGATTCTGGCTTGGATAACGTAAAATCGATTCATTAAAATCCTGAATCGATTTTTTTTATATAAATTTATTTTGCCCGAAATGCCAGAATCTCTGGTGACATCTCACAAAATTTCAACAACCACCAAACAGTTAAGACAGTAAATGAGAGCAGGTACACGGATTCTGCACATAGACTTAAACACACAGCGCGACCCACGGATCAGAATCAGTTAGATGTTGCCTTTCTCACAGTCGGGGCTGAAAGCCGACAGCTCGCTGATTCTGATCTGTCGGCGGGTCCGCGCTTTGTGTTCACGCCCTTTATGAGCCGATTCTAAAGCTGTTAGTTTGATCTCTCTCCAAACAATATTGACCGAACCAGCAGCAAAAGAAGATCCAAACGCTTCACATAAACATCGTCATGAATTCACTCTGACTTTTACTGTTTTGCTTCCACCGCGACGCACAGCTCTCTCTCTCCCTCTCTGTACTTCAAGAACAGTTTCCCTTTCTTCATTATTCGCTTGCTTGTTACGCACAAGTCTACCATTGTTTACAGCGCTGTCAGCCGCTGTTTTTTTCCCTTTTACATTCTTCCGAAAAGAAAACCTAATTTCTGCTGTTCAATGCTGAACAAATTTAAACTTTTTAGAATTATTCAAAATGCAAAACGCTTAACCGTGTCTCTAATAAAACCGCTGTAACTTCAGAGGTAATGTTCATATGTTGATTAATGGTTTTCTTTCGTTTTTGATGTACTGCAGAATATTTTTATAAAATCCCAGGCCAGGACAATCACCTTCATGTTTTTCTGTGTTTTATCTTCAGCTACTTTGACACAAAGACATCTGCTGTGACGCTCACACCTGTGATAAAGTCTTGCGTGTGTCAGCTTCCTTTTTATTGATACAAAAATATGTAAATGTACTGATCTGAATTATAATATTTCTGAATGTCAAAATTTCCCAGATTTAAATCGAATTAAATTGAATTAAATCGAATTAAATCAAATCGTGGATCGAATCGATTCGGGACCTTGTGAATCGGAATTGAATCGATTCTAGAAATCAGTGATGATACCCAGCCCTAGTCCTGACTCAGTTTGTAGGTCAGAAGATACCTGCATGGGGCATCGGTCTTCTCAACAAGTTCATTATAAATGTTAAGTGCACTTATGCCATTAGCAATGAAGCCATATATGGCAGTCTTCTTTTTTGTGGTGTGAAGTGGCACCATCTTGTCATACTGCTGGACCTTCAACCCACGAAGCAAGGTTTCCGCATCCTTCAAGATTGTCTCAGCCCTGTGTTTAGTTGATGGCTTAATTGGAGCTTTGTAACCTTTTCCAAGATGATTACGGCTGTTGAGCACATCAAAGGCTGCATCTACAGTGCGCACAAACTCCACAGTTGCAGAAGTAGGGCTTCATGTTGTCGATATTTACCTCTGCGCCAAGTTCCCTTATCATGGCAAAGTTACTCGTAGGGGCATCACACGTAAGGGAGACAACTTTAACACCAACTTCATGAAGCCTGCTAAGGCTTTCCCGAATGACATTGGCTCTTCTCTGATCCATCCATACCATCGATGAGGAAGTACGCAATGGGAATTTTCCATGACTCATTGACAGCCATAACCATGAGGACAAAGGCCTGGGTGGCAAGTGTGTTGTCAATTTCACCAGTGCCTATAGCTACATAGCCATGGAACCGGTCACCTGCAAACTCAGTCATTTTGTGGATGTACATTTCATCCATCATTAGTGCACACACCGTCTCCTTTCCCTGTTCTCTGTTTGCCTCCACGTGACTTGTTAGTGCTCTGAAAGATGCTACGGTAAATCCAGAATCAGCTGAGACACTACTGTACCAAGTGCGAATGGTGTGACTGTGTGGCAACGCTTTATTAAAATTCTCACGCACATACTCATGTGCTTTTGGGGAGTAAAAATGAAGTGTGGTGACAAACTGTTTCAGTTCCTCAGAATATTTAGCTGACTTTTTCCCATCAAGGATTTTACGCAAGATGTGTTTTGGAACTTCATTGATTGACTCAAGCAAAGATGCACACTGATTTGAGATCAAGAGCTTGTTCTTGAGTACTTTGGTGACATCCTTTAAGATACAAACTTTTGTCTTTAAACGCCTAGACTTTTGGCATTGCAATCTCAGCTTTTTCCTGTATTTTGTTAGCATCTCTTCTGAAGCCGGATTTTTACGCTTTAACGACTTTGGAGACTCAAGGTTGTAGCAGTGATCCTCTTGAATACAGCCTGGTTCTGTTAATGTGGTTGGTAATAACGCGTAACTATGGTCTCCTGGTGTCATGTTGTGGTCGAATTTTGTATGTGTTTGACCAACATTACTGTTCCCTGACACATCGCTTGATAAACCTGGAGAGCCACTTACCTCTGTGCCAGTACCTATCAAAATGTTACGTCTTGCTCCTCTCCCAGTTGACCTCACCTGAATACATGGAAAACTGAAAATTGTTGGAACTGCTGTGCTGCTGAGGCAACAGATTCCCTAAAGCAGCACAAAAAAAAGAATGAGAAACTTTATATTTAATGTTTTTTTCTTATAATATTACATAGGAATAGTTATAGATTTTATTAACCTTTGAGTCTGTGATGATGTCATTTTCTTCAAAATGAGCACCGCAAAGACGAGATGATGGCCCAGGTGTCCAGTCCTTCCTTCTCATGTTAGCCAGCCACTGGTTTAGTCTTGCTGCATCACCTAAAGGAAAACTGACCACCCCCACCACCAAAAAAAGACATGCACCTAAGATGACTGTTTAGCAGACTGAATCCAGGTGCAGCTGTGTCAGGTTAATCTGATTAGATGGTCATAATGACAGTGTAGCAAAATCAGACTAAAAAGCCTCTGTGAACTACAGTAAATACTGTCGTGGCAAGGCCGACCAAATCATATCAAACTACTGGTAGAATAGCTATAGAACAGTTTAATGTTAGTGACATCATATTAATTACCACTTTAACTCACATGCTCTTTTTTTCTCAAAAACGTAGCGGTGCAGCAGACTTTGTTTTTAGTTATGCAAACAAACGAGCCCAAATAGTAATTTTTAAAGACGAATTATTCACCACGCTTATTTCACTTTTGTTGGCAGTGTCTCCTGAAACGAAGTCTATCCATGTATTCACAATCACCAGTTAATCTGAGACACTGGTTCGCACAGCCAATTAACAACAGAGAGAACGGGCCTGCAGCCCCAGGTAGTAGCCAGTGGTGTCATAACAACCGCTAACTCCCACTGTACATTAATAAAATAATAATTCTAACCTTAGAGTGAATGAGACATCAATTCACTGATCCACACCACCAGGACATACAGCAATGACATCGGAATGTTGTTCGGACTGGAGAAGTGTAGTCGAATGGTAACAAAGAGAGGGAAGGTAGTCAGAACGGAGGGGATCGAACTACCAGAAGGCAACATTGCAGACATAGAGGACAGTTACAAGTACCTGGGGATCCCGCAGGCAAATGGGAACCATGAAGAGGCCGCTAAGAAAGCTGCAACCACCAAGTACCTGCAGAGGATCAGGCAAGTCCTGAGGAGTCAGCTGAATGGTAAGAACAAGATCCAGGCCATCAACACCTACGCCCTGCCCGTGATCAGGTACCCTGCTGGGGTAATAGGCTGGCCAAAGGAGGAGATAGAAGCCACTGACATAAAGACAAGAAAGCTCCTTACCATGCATGGAGTTCAGCATCCTGAGGCTGTACGCTAAGCGGAAGGAAGGAGGCCGGGGACTGGTGAGTGTCAGCACCACAGTCCAGGATGAGACAAGGAACATCCACGAATACATCACGAAGATGGCCCAAACTGACAGCGTGCTCAGTGAATACCTCAGGCAGCAGAAACCCAAGAAAGAGGAGGAAGGCGAGGAACCATCATGGGAGGACAGGCCCCTGCACGGTATGTACCACCGGCAGATAGCGGAGGTGGCTGATACCCAGAAATCCTACCAGTGGCTGGACAAAGCTGGACTGAAAGACAGCACAGAGGCACTAATCATGGCAGCACAGGAACAAGCACTAAGCACAAGATCCATAGAGGCTGGGGTCTATCACACCAGGCAAGACCCCAGGTGCAGGTTGTGTAAAGATGCCCCTGAGACAATCCAGCACATAACAGCAGGGTGAAAGATGCTAGCAGGCAAGGCATACATGGAACGCCATAACCAAGTGGCCGGCATAGTGTACAGGAACATCTGTGCCGAGTATAACCTGGAAGTCCCGAGGTCAAAATGGGAGATGCCCCCAAGGGTGGTGGAGAATGACCAAGCTAAGATCCTGTGGGACTTCCAGATACAAACGGACAAAATGGTGGTGGCTAACCAACCGGACATAGTGGTGGTAGACAAACAGAAGAAGACAGCCGTAGTGATCAATGTAGCAGTTCCGAATGACAGCAACATCAGGAAGAAGGAACACGAGAAGCTCGAGAAATACCAAGGGCTCAGAGAAGAGCTCGAGAAGATGTGGAGGGTGAAGGTGACGGTGGTCCCAGTGGTAATCGGAGCACTAGGAAAGTTCATTGATGAGAATTATTTATTAAACAAATAAACATAACAATTTTTTTACTCAAGCAACACAACGGTGGCCCAATATCAGACAGAATTGTGAACTCCGCTCTGTAGAGTGGGCAGTCATAATGAAGCAGTTCATTTTATTTTGTAGATTCAAGCTGCTCTTTATATTTTTGGCCACCAGATGTCACAGAGAGGACTCTTGCGTTGAAAAAAGGTTCATTACTCGAAGCTTTTCAACACAAGCTGCAGTTCTTCAGAAAGCTAGAAAAACTAGAAACAAACAAAATATAAACTAGAAACTAAGATGACAAACAAGGAACTGATGACTTGGCATAAATGAAAGAACACGGAACACACAAGATGGATGATGCAACAACAAGAAGACATAGGACTTAAATGTACAGAGGTTAGTGAAGGAATGGGAAACCGGAGGGAAACACAGCTGGAACTAATCAAACATAACACAACTGGGGGAAAGCAAAACTGAACACACTAAAAACAGGACTAGGGACTATCAAAATAAAACAGGAAACCTGAGAAGCACACAAAGACGTGGACAGACTGAATACAGGGAACAGAGATATATCTGTTAGTTATTCCAATCACTCAGTCCAAACTTAGCAGCACGAGTTTCAAGTTTATTTTGCTTTTGCTGGTTCTAATTTAAGTATCCTGAAGTAGGTAGCACACCTAACTGAACACTCATACAAATGTTTTCACTTATTACTAAATCAACCAGCACATCCACAAAACTATTAGACCTCTCTATAGCTATGTCCCAATTCACGGGCTGCATCCTTCGAAAGACCCGGCCTTTGCGGTCTACGTGGGCCGGGTTCTCCGAAGACCAGGAAGGTTGGAAATGGGACACTCTAGCTTTCAGATTTGCGTCACCGCTGTCTTGTTGCTATCTTAAATATAACAGGACATTGGAGTAAATTCTCTACCATGTCACACTTCTGCTTAATCAGTTTTCTGTTTGACGTTTATTCAGCTGTGCGAAAACTATCATTTTAATCTCAGCCAAACTGATTTACTCAGGAACAAATAAAACACTGAAAAAAGCCAAACAATAACATTTTTAAGTTATCTAAGTGACTTATATATCATGTTTAACCTCAGAGCGAAAGACCGTGTGGGGTCTGAAAACGACGTGCCGGGAGTCCGGTGTTGTCGCCGGCTCTAGTGAGCCTTGACCACCCAGTCAGCTATTGAGCTGGTGAGTAACGGATATCTCAAAAAACTTCAGAGCACTTTTCCAGAAAGAGTAATATTAAAACTAAGTAGCTGCTGCCATTGTCGGAAACTGGAATTGGCTGGGCCACGCTATGATTTCTGGGATAGGTTGGGCCACAAAGGATACACCCGACCCATCCCAGAAATCTGGGGAAAAGGAGGACACATTTGTCGGATGCATTTGGAGCAGCCTTCGTTGCCTGTCTGTGATCCAATCGGCCTTTAAATACGGCCTCCGAAGGATGCAGCCCCTGAATTGGGACATAGCATATGTATATATGCTGTATAATCCTAACTTAATCTACTACATTTTAACATACTGCTGTTACCCGTATTCTACCAACATACTGTAACTGTAGCAGTCATGTCATGAACACAAATGGGTTTTCACAATTATCAAGATAATCTGGTGTCTTACAGATCTGTCTGTCTAATGGATAGTGGGGAAGAAGTGAGTGAGGATGAAGAAGGTGAAGAAAAATAAACATTCCCCTGAGAGTGATGGGAAAGATGACAGGATTTCTCATATTGCAGCTATTTGCATTTTTTTGGCCTTTGTGCTTTTGAACTATTACAGTATAGACGAGGAAAACATTCACTTCTTATAAAACACATCTCTGGTGATGTCTTGTTGCCCTGCTTCTTTTTTTTTTTTAAATTATGCAGTGCAGTAAACATATCTCAATGTAATTGTTAGAAACTAAGATTTCATTTTTTACTTTTTTTTTATGACAGGTGAATCATAACTTGTCAGCTCCACTCTTAAGGTTTTTATCCAGCTTTTTTACTTCACATTTGTAGCTTCGGCTTAAGAATTTCACTCCCAACCACTGAATAGACAAAGGTTGTGTCCACATGATGGCTGAGCCTTTGGTTTGGTTTCAATGCTCAAATTATTTTTCCACAACTGTAGGGTAATAAAAACTAAACAAAAACAACAAAAACAAAATAATGACTTAAACACAGCAAATACTAAAACAAAGATGAGGTTAAATGCTCATTGAGATGACACAGTATAGCTTGTAAGGCAACCACGCAGCATGTCAAAAATAGTGTTCTACCAATAAAAGTGAATACATAAAACCACAATTTGGCCTACATGCAAGGCATGCAAAGCACAAAAAACCCACAGAAGCCGCTTTTTGTTGGGCTTAACTGGCTTCTTCAATTGGGAGTATGCATTTCTAACAATGCATACTAAAAATTCAATCACAATTAAAGCTGCAAGCAGTGTTGAGAGGGCCCTCGGAGCCCAGTGTGTCGAGCCATGCTGAACACCTATTTCCACTTGGTGGCAATGGAGAATGCCATCTGAGCAAATGTCACACAGATGCGCGTTGTGTGTTGAATGGCCAGTTAAGATTTCATCTAGATCAATGTTGATTATAATCTAGTGTGCATTTCCTCTTCCCACTACTCAGCGCTCTAACTATTGGCAGGTATGACTATACTATTGGCATATCAATCTGTTCGGGGCTCGGCTCTAATCGTGCCTGTGAAGTTTGGGAGAAATTGGATAAAGTGTCCTAGAGTTACAGCAGTTTTGTGCTAGTTGGCGAATGACTAAAACTCTACGTGTCGCTGTGACTATGCTGTTACACAAAACCCCAAAAGCTTTGCAATTTAACTACACCAAGGCCTTTAGTTTCCACTGACCGAAGATCATGTTGATCTGATTAAAACCTTAGGAGGACTTTGTTAAAGTACGAGGCCAGAAAAGGATGAAAAATGTCCCTAAAATTACATATTAAATTCAAAGTGGCCAACTTCCTGGGTTTAGCATATGGCTCTATCAGACTTTTTGCACATCTTAATATCTTACATCAGGCTGCCAAATTTCAGACTCATAGATTAAACATAGTGCAGGGGCTGCTCTTTTGAAATTTTTAGGAGGTACTGTGGATCATTCCGTCCACGCTACTGAGCCATTTTGCCCTGTCCATGTCTGAAACCATTAAAATGAGTAATTTTTCTCCAGACCTGATGCGTGTGCAAAATTTCATGAGTTTTTGAGCATATCTAAGCCTAAACATTTCAGTTCAAAGGCACACAAGATCGACAACAGAAACAAATTAAAACAGAAAACAGCAAAGCAGCAGCGCCTTGCATCATTCTCTATGGGAATGTCCTGCAGTGTTCTTATTCTGGGGCAAGGTAATAAAGATGCTGTTGACCCACTACTACATCTTATACTTGACAACTCCAGGTTTTCAATGACAACGAAAGTGAGCAAAATATGGTTGGCAGGCATAACTGCGGCAAAAAAACTAGTGGTTCAGAGGTGGCTCCCACCACATGAACTCTTGGTGAAACACTGGCTGAACACTTTGTTAGATATCCTGTACCTAGAACTATCCTCAGCTAGAGATAATTATGCAAACCCCTCAACAGTCCAAAACTGGGAACTGAATTAGACTAAAAGACTACTCAGAAGTGTGAGTTTATACGTGTATTTTCTTTCTTTTTGTTTTAAATTACTGATCTATTGTTCCTCTTTCCTTATCTGTTACACCAAACTGTGTTGTCATTGGTATGTTGTGGTCATGCTGTAAAGGTTATATGAGTTGGGGTAATGTTCCCGGGGAAACTCAGTATGATGTACACTCAACAAAAATATAAATGCAACACCTTTGTTACTGCTCCCATTCCCCATGGGATGGACGTAGAGACCTAAAATTCATTCCAGATACACAATATAACCATCCCTCCCAAACAGTGGTCACAAATCAGCCCAAATGTGTGGTAGTGGGCACATCTGCTATATTCATATAATCCATCCCACCTCACAGGTGTGCCACATCAGGATGCTGATCTGACATCATGAGTAGTGCACAGGTGTACCTCAGACTGCCCACAACAAAAGGCCACCCTGGAATGTGCAGTTTTGTCTCACAGCAAAATGCCACAGATGCCACAAGCAATGAGGGAGCGTGCAATTGGCATGCTGACAGCAGGAATGTCAACCAGATCTGTCGCCCGTGCATTGAATGTTCATTTCTCAACCATAAGCCGTCTCCACAGGCGTTTCAGAGAATATGGCAGCACATCCAACCAGCCTCACAACCGCAGACCTCGTGTAACCACACCAGCCCAGGACCTCCACATCCAGCAGGTTCACCTCCAAGATCGTCTGAGACCAGCCACCCAGACAGCTGCTGGAACAATTGGTTTGCACAACCAAACAATTTCTGCACAAACTGTCAGAAACCGTCTCAGGGACGCTCAACTGCATGCCCGTCGTCCTCATCGGGGTCTTGACCTGACTCCAGCTCGTCACCGTAACAGCCTTGTGTGGGCAAATGCTCACATTCGATGGCGTCTGGCACGTTGGAGAGGTGTGCGCTTCGCGGATGAATCATGGTTCACATTGTTCAGGGCAGATGGCAGCTGAGAATGTCCCAGTTCTTGCATGGCCAGCATACTCACCGGACATGTCACCCATTGAGCATGTTCGGGATGTGCTTGACCGACGTATACGACAGCGTGTACCAGTTCCCACGAATATCCAACAACCTCGCACAGCCATTGAAGTGGAGTGGACCAACATTCCACAGGCCACAATTGACAATCTGATAGACTCCATGCGACGATGTGTTGCACTGCATGAGGCAAATGGTGGTCACACCAGATACTGACCGGTTCTGGGTCCCCAGGCCCCCAATAGCGCAAAAAACTGCACATTCCAGGGTGGCCTTTTGTTGTGGGCAGTCTGAGGTACACCTGTGCACTACTCATGATGTCAGATCAGCATCCTGATGTGGCACACCTGTGAGGTGGGATGGATTATCTCAATATAGCAGATGTGCCCACTACCACACATTTGGACTGATTTGTGACCACTGTTTGGGAGGGATGGTTATATTGTGTATCTGGAATGAATTTTAGGTCTCTACGTCCATCCCATGGGGAATGGGAGCAGTAACAAAGGTGTTGCGTTTATATTTTTGTTGAGTGTATGTTTGTGATGTGCTGTATAAGATAGTTTTCCTTTGATCGAAAAACAGATAAAAACAGAGACATTGCATTACAATAAAAAGTGATCATAATCAGTCTTTTATGAGTGCAGACCTGGGTTGGCTGAAAAATAAAATATACTGCATCAAACTATCATGAGCTCTAGTGTCTTTTTTCACATTTTTGATATTTTTTCTGTTGAATGTTGGTGGAAGAGTTAGGAGCCTTACTCTGCCCCATTAATAAATACATTTTCACAGCACTATACAGTATTTAAAGGTTTAAGATTTAAATGTCTTAGTCAGAAATCTACACTATTCATTACTGTGTCTTTTCATATGGATATATACACAGCTCAAGAACAGGTCTAGTTTCAGTGGTAGCATAGCTGCATAAACCACATATTGACTAGGGGACTTCCTCTGAACTTAAAACTTTAGAATCAACCGAAACCAGTGAGATTCTCACACTTCACATGTCCTGTGCCACAGAGCTGAGCTCAGAAATAATCCACATCCTTTCATGCAATGGAGGAAATTTATGTCAATGAACGCTATGTCAAACCTGCCAACAAGCCATCTATAAAAAAACCCACAGGTAAGAAAGAAATTACAAATATTTAAAGTTTACATTGTTCAATCTGTTATTACTATTATCACCCCCCTTCACCACAAACACTTTTTTTTTTTTTAACTTTTCAGCTCCAAGAAGCTACAAGAGAAGCTTTTATTTAGTTGTTATTCTCTCGTTGGGGCTGCTGGCTGGACTTCTCACTCTTGCTTTCTACTGTGAGTTGTGTTGTGTTGCTTTGTTGTTGTTGTTTTCTTCTGTTATATATATAACATGTTTCATTCCATAATGGCAAAATTCCAAATTATTTTTGATTAGCTCGATTATAAATCAGCAACAGTGTTCTTTTGGCTCTCAAAAACATCTTTACTTATTTATCTGTATTTCAGACAAAAACTCCTCACAAGATTCAGCTGAATATCTCTCAATGAATAACAAACTTTCCTCAATAACCGAGGAGAGAGACCTTCTAAATGCAAATGTCTCTGCAGTTCATAACCAACTTTCTTCTATGACTGAGGAGAGAGACCTGCTGAAGGCCAACCTCGCTGAAATGACCAAAGAGCTGGAGAGACTGCAGAGTTTGTTCAACCAGAGTGAGTCCTTGTCTGAGCTGTTGTGTGTCTTTGTAAAAAATTTACACTGAAATTCAGTGATTCCGTTTTCCAGTGATAGATGGAAATATTTTCTCATTATATCTGAACTGACAGAAATTTAAGAAAGCAAACTTTAATCTTCATGGATATGTTTCACATGAATCATTGTCATCATTGTTGCATCTCCTCTGCATTGCAGTGTCAGGATCACAAGGCCTTTTATATATAGATGTTATAAAATATAGATTCCAGTTAATTAACAGAGACCAAATAAAGTATTGCTGAATGTTCCATGTTGATCTTTAATATTTCTTATTTGATGTTTCTTCCAGAGAAAACCTGCCCTACAGGATGGAGAAAGTTCAGTTGTAGCTGTTATCTCCTCTCTGAAAACTCTGGTTCCTGGCATTCAGCTAGAAAACACTGCACAGACCAAGGAGCAGATTTGGTGGTGATAGACAGCCCTGAAGAACAGGTACAAAGTTCATTGTTTTTTAATGAATGTTGACTTTCAAACCCCACGTTGTTATGAACATGACTTTCCCAATTTGAATAAAAATGTTTCCATAAAAATTTCATCATTTGACTAGTTTAACAAGGAACTATCAAAATAAAACAGCAAACATGAGACTCAGACTGAGACATGGACTTGACACTTGAAGAACAGACATGAAAGCATAACATGACTAGATGTGACACAAGGAACACAGGGAAGGCACAGACACAGAAACCAGGAGACTAGAAACTATGAATTACAATGAAGTCAACGACTATTAATAATTCAAAAACACAAAACATGGAAATTCCCCCATTACACTGAAATAGCATTGGGTATAAAGCTGATGAGAATCTGTAGCCAAAGAGACAGAAATAAAAAGAGTCTAGTGATTCATAACACAAATGTTTGTGTGCTTGTTGGACAGAACTTCATCGCTTCATTCACCCAGAAAGAGACTTGGATTGGTTTAAGTGACATAGAACAAGAGGGCACGTGGAAATGGGTAGACGGAACGCCTCTGACTCTGCAGTAAGTCTTTGAGTTCAACCAATATATTAAATATATTTGTAATAAACAAATATTTTTATAAATAATATTTATTTACTAAGTAAATATATATTTTTTATATAAATAAAGAAGTAATGTTTTTTAATTTATGTACTTCCTTGGTGAAGTTATTTCATCAAGAAAATAACTTCATTGACAAACCTAGACACCAGGAACTGAAGATCTTAGAGACTGTTTTGGCCTTATCCGGACATGACTTGTTATTAACTAAACATTTTTGATGAATAATGGAAGAAAAAAAAAAAACAGACCCAGGAGAAAACAGTCAATCCTATCATCCGTCCATCCATTTTCTTAACAACTTAACAATTTATTATTAGAGACAGAGGGTTGTGCATGTATCCATAATTCACAATGGGTTAAACATCCTATCAGTAGTCATTTTTCCCATATTGTTTTATATCTAATTCAAAGATATTAATGTTGTTTTTTATTGACTCACCAGATACTGGGCATCTCTTCAGCCTGACAACCTGTTGTTTAGAGAGAACTGTGCTCATATCAGATATCAAGGAACTTCCTGGAATGATGAAAGATGTGAAAATTCTCTCCAATGGGTCTGTGAAAAACTACTGTAACAGCTGAATTTGTTTGAAAATTAGATTTGTACATATTTTTCAAATTAGGCTATGATAGTTATTTCATTAGCATTTTTATATATCCTTTTCTGAATAAGTATTAAGATTTAGTGAAAAACAACCCTTGAAATATAACTATGCCTATAGTAACGAGTAACTGACCCATTTTATTTGGATAACACTTCTATAAACATACAGTCGCAGCACAAAGTTTTACTTTAGAGAATCAAATACAGCTCCTTATTAGGAAGAAGATAAAGACTGTAGTACCTGTCATAAAAAAAACAAAACAGAAAACGACTGTGGCCTGCTTCAGTGTGCTCAATGTGGTTTCAGTCAATAATTACCGTCACTGGGGAAATGGTGTCACCATGTTTTGAATAATTCTGTGATATTTTTATTGATAATGTTGGTTTGTTGCATGAGTTCTGTTTAGATTCTTTCAGTGGTTGTAACAGTGTTTTGGCATCTCAAAGATTAGACCTAAGAGCTTTATCTAGGGAGGACTGTTAAAATTGTTACATTTCAGTCTGCAACATTTGGGCATATCGAGTAATTTGCCATACAATATTAGAATGTTTTTAGTTTGAAACATAGCTAAAATGTGCAGACATGAAACAGCACACAGTGGATTGTACTGGTTGAAATTTGCACTGCATTTGCATTTCATATTGCAAATGTGCTCACTTGCTATTGTTACTGCTGAAAGCATTTAAACTAATGTTATCTTCACTTTATTGTTATTATTCTAGTAGAAAAACTGAGATTATTTTCTCTTGCTGTGTGTGTGTTTGTGTGTGTGTGTGTGTGTGTGTGTGTGTGTGTGTGTGTGTGTGTGTGTGTGTAGGGCATTTTACTGTACTTATGTGTTTTTCTTATTTTTTTTAATCTACTGTACAGATTACAGAAAAAAAATGCTTTTACATACATAACGCATTTATTTTGCATTCTACTTGCTAAAAATCTGAAGCAGAAAATGATGAAGTCTTGCCATTGTTATTTCAGCTTTTTTAATCATTAAAAACATACATTTTCATGATGCATTATTATTGAAATGTAGTTTCCTCAGCATGTGTTTGACAGATATAACATTGTGATTCATCTTCAGAAAAGTGGACAGAAAAAGAGTTTGACTTCTGTGTCTTTTCACATGATTATGCAAACCCATAGAACAATGATATACCCGGCCTGTGATATGTACAAGAGCAGGAACGTTAACACCGCCAAGCAGCTTTCATGAAAACCAGTGGGAATGCAGCCACCAGGGGGCGAAATGGTAATGGACGTTCATTCACTTCCTGCACATACAGTCCAGATCAAAAGTGGCTGCAGAATCACAGAGGCTGGCTGTGTGAGCTGGTCACACTTTATACATGTAGAGAAAACATGTTGTCAGTGTTTCTGTTCAGGGACAGTCACCCAGCAGCAGCAGAGCCACTGAGAACATGTTGCTACTAAAAATCTACTTCTCTTCTTCTGCTGCAGCCAACTGCAATATATCAAGTCTTCATATTAGTCTGGGAGGAAGTTTAGTTTGATTACAGATGGACACTGACAGAATGCACAGAAATATGGATTAAAGTGCCAGTCATTGGGTAAAGTTTGATTTGTTTTTAATGAAAAAAAAAAAGTAAAAACAAAATCCAAAGTGTTTTCTTTTATTCAATAAAAACCTTTACCCCAAGTTACTAAAGTCATTAGTTTTGCATTGACTCATTCTTTTCAGGAAAAAAAAGTTTCACAAAGCTGTTTTTTTCATAGTTAAATTCTCTTGAATTCATCAGTGGTATTAGGGCTCCTCCTCTGCTGCATGTTATAATTGTTTAGGCACCGAGGGGTTCCAATTCAGCTGTACCGATGGCTTATTAGGCCCTGCGACAGACTGGCGACCTGTCCAGGGTGTACCTAAGATAGCTGGCATAGGCTCCAGTGCCCGCCACGACCCTGAGAAGGATAAGAGGAAATGAACGGATAGATGGATGGATGATGGCTGATTACTGTGAGTCTCTGGTTCAGTAATACACAGTAGTGTCTTCAGGGTGCACAATTTATCCAGCTACAGTCACTGCTGTCGTTTCAGGAGATGATAAATCAGCACTGGACTGACTGAGAGTAAGAGGTGCTACTACTATTGAAGTAAATCCACTGCAATCCTATTGTAGCATCGTGGCTCAGCCAAGCAGCATACATGTGAATACTAAACCCTAAATATATACAGACCAGTCCGTGGGATTCTCCAGACCTTTTAATCACTATTTCAGACAGAATCAGTGTTTGAGTATTAGTACCTACAAATAAAGAAATAAATGGCTTCTGTATTTCAAGCATATCATTCGTTATGGGGTCATAATGTTTGCAAAATGACTGCATTGTCCTTACCACTCCAGTAAACTAAGAATAAGGAAAACAACCATTAAGTCAGAATGATTCTTCATGGAGGCCATTGGTCTCCGCTATAGTCTTTTATGTATTTTTCATTCCTTGAACATGTACATATACACCAATAAAAAATTTAAAGTTAAAAAAAAGAGGAACGTCTAAGCATCACTAAATCATTTCCTGTTAAGCAGCTTTATTGTATTTTTTAACTGTGTTGCTGAGTCACAGTTAATTCCTGTACCAATGGGGTTAAAAAAAAACAGCTGAAAAGAGTGTTAATGTCTTTTGATGTGCTGACATTTTGTACAACAAATCTCACTCTTGTGTGTTAAACTTATACCTGGTTGGATTCTGATCAGTGTTAAGCCATTAAACATAATTACCTTGCAGCAAAATCACATATGAATTATGATTCTGTGTTTAACCCTTAGTACACTTATCAGCATTTCTCTTATTGAGGATGTGTTGGCGACTGCCTGAGAGCACTAGCTGCCACTACTCTCACCCCAGATAAAGGCAATCCCATCCTGTCCATCCTCCATCCTTTTCCTGTCTAATCCAAGTGTTTCGATAATATTTTTCACTAAACCCTGAGTATTTACAGGTCAGTCTGTGGGATTCTCCAGGCCTATAGACCTTACACTATATTTTGTATTTTTGTAAGTTTGTTCATTGCAGACAAAAACTCTTTTCTTAACTCATTCTGTCTTTTACTAGAATTTAAAACCTTCTGCTCTCAAAATCAGCTTGTGAATATTAACATGGAGACAACAACATGCATGACAATAAATATCCATAGAAAAATAAATCTGGTTCTGCAGTTATTTAGTGACATGTGAAGGGGATTTATGACATTATTAATTCAATTCAATTCAATTTTACTTACAGTATATAGCGCCAAATTACAACAGTCGCCTCAAGGCACTTTATATTGTACACTAGATCGTACAATAATAGATACAGAGAAAAACCCAACTATCATATGACCCCCTATAAGCAAGCACTTTGGCGACAGTGGGAAGGAAAAACTCCCTTTTAACAGGAAGAAACCTCCTGCAGAACCAGGCTCAGGGAGGGGCGGCCATCTGCTGCGACCGGTTGGGGTGAGAGAAGGAAGACAGGATAAAGACATGCTGTGGAAGAGAGACAGAGATTAACAACAGGTATGATTCAATGCACAGAGTTCTATTAACACATGGCGAGTGAGAAAAGTGACTGGAAAGGAAAAACTCAATGCATCATGGGAATCCCCCGGCAGCCTACGTCTATTGCAGCATAACTAAGGGAGGATTCAGGGTCACCTGGTCCAGCGCTAACTATATGCTTTAGCAAAAAGGAAAGTTTGAAGCCTAATCTTAAAAGTAGAGATAGTGTCATGGTCCGGAGTCTGTGACTCCGTGTTTATGTTTAGTCTATTAGTATTCTGTGGTTTTGGTTACCTTGGGTGTTTGTATTCTTTTGTTCATGTTCCTATGTTCTGTGTCCCCCAGTCTGTGTTAAGTTGGTGTGTTATGTCATTGCGTGTATGTGTTTCCTGTTTTATTGTGAAGGTCTGCGTCTTATGTGAGTGTTTTCAGTTTGCCTCCCTAGTCTCGTCATGATAATCACTCCCAGCTGTGTTCCCCACCTGCGTGTAATCTCCCTGTGTTCTCTGGGTGTATTTAAGTTGTGTCTTCTGTCATGGTAGTTGCTGGTTCGTCTGCGTTATTTTCCTCGCCGCCATTCTGTGTTTATTCCTCCAGCTTCCTGGTCATTCTCCCTGCAAGGTACCCTCGTTAGTGTTCTGGTTTCGTGTTTAGTTTAGTTTTCCCAGTTTAGCGTTATTACCGTTCTGTTTCTCGCCACCCCTTTTGTTGTTCTTATCCGGTTGTAAATAAAGCTCATCCTCCACTTAAGCAGTCTGCATTTTGGATCCTATTTCATATTCCACACGGCTTGCCCCGGCAAACCGCGACAGATAGTGTCTGTCTCCCGAATCCAAACTGGAAGCTGGTTCCACAGAAGAGGGGCCTGAAAACTGAAGGCTCTGCCTCCCATTCTACTTTTAAATACTCTAGGAACAACAAATAAGCCTGCAGTGCAAATATCACCCTATTAGAGTGAAGTGCTCTAATAGGGTGATATGGTACTACAACTTCATTAAGATAAGATGGGGCCTGATTATTTAAGACCTTGTATGCGAGGAGAAAGATTTTGAATTTTTCTGGATTTAACAGGAAGCCAATGAAGGGAAGCCAAAACAGGAGAAATATGCTCTCTCTTTCTAGTCCCTGTTATTACTGTTGTTGCAGCATTTTGGATTAACTGAAGGTGTTAAGAGATATACTCTAAAACACTTCTTCAGTAGAGGCTCAGAGAAGAGAAACACACAGAACTTCTTGCTAGCAAGGGCAGCCTCCAGAACTGCGACTCTGAGAAACTGCCCCGGTCTTTATTTATACTTCAGTGTGTGTGTGTGTGTGTGTGTGTGTGTGTGTGTGTGTGTGTGTGACCCCATAAACGACTTCCCTAAACCAGTTCATCTTTTCAAAAAGCACTTAGACTAGAACAGATATAGCTACGTTAATCCTACCGTAAAAAAATAAGACAAGGTACGACCTCTGGAGCATGAGCTGAAGCTCAGCATCATAGCCCTGTCCTCGTCCAGTCTAGAGGCTCTGGTCCTCTCCCTCCACCGAGTGCTAGATAGTTTTTCAGCGTCACTCTGAGACAGGATATTTCTAATTTTAGAGATGCTGTGCAAATGGAAGAAAGCAGTCTTATATATTTGTTTAATATGTGCATTGAAGGGCATGTCTTAGTCAAAAATGACTCCAAGGTTCCTCACAGTCAATGTTCCCTCTAAGCTGCGCGTATGCGCAATTGCGCACTGCTGGCACGGTCTCTGCGCACAGAAAAAAAAATCTAACCTGAATTGAAATTAAAATTAATACGTTGTTATGTATATGTGTATATATGTTTTGCAGTGTTAGTCAGTAAGTGACTGGCTGCTCCAGTATGGGATTAGAACAATGCCACCTTATCCCACAGTCCAGCCAATGATGCGTTTCACATTCGTATATACGCAACTAATCAACATCGTTGACAGGCTATGACAGCGTCCTTATGTGCAGACACCGGTGTTTTAGCTAGCAAAGCAACGTGGCTGATGTTAAGTGAAGCCACGTTAATGACAACGTGTACAACCATTGTCTTTGTTTTTTAAGTTAGTTTTCAGCGTTTCTAAATCGGCAAAATCATCACCATTGGGTACATTAGGTATGACAGTGACACTCTTGTTTCTATTGGTTTACAATGTACTCACAATTCGAAGTTTTTAACTCCGGATCCGAGCTGGCCGAGTGAGATCTCGAGGGAGAACAAAGGGAAGCGGCGGCGGCCTAGAGGGAAGCGAGCCAGCGTCAGGAACAGGCTGAGAGCTCGTGCACACCGCACACCTCTGCCTAGCATCCTGCTCGCCAACGTCCAGTCACTGGAGAACAAGCTTGACGACCTCAGGGCCAGGATAAAGTTCCAGAGAGACATTCGGGACTGCAATCTCCTCTGCTTCACCGAGACATGGCTGAACCCAGCGGTGCCGGACCACGCCATCTAGCCGGCCGAGTTCTTCTCGGTTCACCGCATGGACAGGACACGGGACTCGGGGAAGTCAAGGGGAGGCGGCGTGTGTTTAATGGTGAACAACAACTGGTGCAACAGTGCGAACGTTGTTCCTCTCACACGCTCCTGCACACCAAATCTGGAACTACTGTCCATCATGTGTCGTCCTTTTTATCTACCTCGGGAATTTACATCGGTCATTGTAAGTGCCGTTTATATTCCACCACAAGCGGACACGGTCACCGCCTTATGCGAGCTGCATGAGGCACTCACACAGCACCAGACACAACACCGGGACGCTGCGCTTATTGTGACGGGGGACTTTAATAGCGCCAACCTCAAACGCGCAGCGCCGAACTTTTATCAACACATCACCTGCCCCACCAGGGGTGAAAGGACACTGGACCACTGCTACACTACGGTCAAGGACGGCTACAAGGCACAATCCCGCCCCCCGTTTGGCAAATCTGATCACGCCGCCATCTTCCTCATGCCAAAATACAAACAAAGGCTAAAACAGGAAGTTCCGGTTCAGAGGAAGGTCGCGCGCTGGACGGATCAATCGGTGGCCGCGTTACAGGACGCACTCGATGACGCAGACTGGGGCATGTTCAGAAACAGCTCCGACGATGACGTCAACGTGTTTACGGAAGCGGTTGTGGGATTCATCGGGAAACTAGCGGATGATACCGTGGAGACAAAGACTATCACAACGTTTCCCAACCAGAAGCCGTGGGTGGATAAAACCATCCGCGACGCTCTGAGATCCCGCACCGCTGCCTACAACACGGGACTCATGACGGGGGACATGGACCCGTACAAAGCCGCGTCATATAACGTGCGGAGGGCGGTGAAAGAGGCGAAGGAAACTAGAGTCACAACTCCAACAGAGTGACTCTAGGAGCCTGTGGCGGGGACTAAGGACAATAACGGACTATAAAGCACCAAGTATGACGAACGCGGCCGTGACTCTGGCAGACGAGCTGAACACTTTCTATGCTCGCTTCGAGGCTGCAGCTAAGGTCTCCAACAATGCTAGTGTTAGCGGCGCTAACGGCTGCAGACAGGAAGATACTGCCAGCACCGGAAACGTGCTCGTCATCTCCGAGCATGAAGTAAGGAGAGCCTTCAAGAGAGTGAACACCAGGAAAGCAGCAGGACCAGACGGCATCCCAGGTCGTATCCTAAGAGACTGCGCATACCAGCTAGCTCCTGTGTTCACTGAGATATTCAACATCTCTTTATCTCAGTCGGTGATCCCCACATGCTTCAAAGAGTCCATCATTGTTCCTGTCCCGAAGAAACCCCACCCTGCTTCTCTCAATGACTATCGCCCTGTAGCCCTCACCTCAGTAGTGATGAAGTGCTTTGAACGCCTGGTCAGAGACTTCATCATTTCTTCACTACCAGACACACTGGACCCACTACAGTTCGCTTACCGTCCAAATCGTTCCACAGACGATGCCATCTCTCATCTCCTCCACACATCACTCACTCACTTGGACACTAGAAGGGGGAATTATGTTAAAATGCTCTTCATAGACTACAGCTCTGCATTTAACACCATAATTCCCTCCACACTCACCACCAAGCTGGAGCATCTGGGACTCAGCTCATCTATGTGTCAGTGGATCTCCAACTTCCTAACTGGCAGACCACAGGCAGTAAGGATGGGCGGACATGTCTCAGCCTCCACCACTCTCAGCACTGGAGCCCCCCAGGGGTGTGTTCTGAGCCCCCTGCTGTACTCTTTGTACACATATGACTGTGTGGCCACTACCAGCTCCACCACCATCATCAAGTTTGCTGACGACACCGTCGTGGTGGGCCTGATCTCTGATAACAACGAGACGGCCTACCTGAAGGAGATTAGGAATCTGGAGAACTGGTGCCAGAGGAACAACCTCCTTCTAAACGTCAGTAAGACAAAGGAGCTGATAGTGGACTTCAGCACTAAGCAGGAGAGGAACTACCAGACCCCCGTCATCAACGAGTGCCCAGTGGAGAGAGTGGACAGCTTCAAATACCTCGGAGTTCACATCACACAGGACCTGTCATGGTCCTGTCACATCAACACCGTGGTGAAAAAGGCCCGACAGCGTCTCTACCACCTCAGACGCTTGAGAGACTTCCAACTGCCCTCCAAGGTGCTCAGGAACTTTTACTCGTGCACCATAGAGAGCATCCTGGCGGGAAACATCTTAACCTGGTTCGGGAACAGCACCATGCAGGACAGACGAGCTCTACAGAGGGTTGTGCGGTCAGCTGAGCGCACCATCCGCTCCGAGCTCCCTGACCTGCACTCAATCTACAGCAGGCGGTGCTGGACCAAGGCCAGGAAGATCGTGAAGGACCTCAGCCATCCCAACAACAGACTGTTCTCTCTGTTGAGGTCAGGAAAGCGATTCCGCTCCCTGAAGACCAACACAGAGAGACTGAGGAGGAGCTTCTTCCCGCAGGCGATACGGTCTCTCAATCACACCACCACACAGTACTGACCCACACATGCAGTTCTTACACACACACTGGACTTTCTGGACTTTGGTTTTGCACAACACTGGTCACTATATTCTTCATTTCCGGTTAATACTTGTACAGCTGCTGTTATTGTGTATATATTTATTTATATTTGCCTCTGTCAGTGCGCCCCAGGGTGGCTGTGGCTACATTGTAGCTTGCCATCACCAGTGTGTGAATGTGTGTGTGAATGGGTGGATGACAGGTTGTGTAAAGCGCTTTGGGGTCCTTAGGGACTAGAAAAGCGCTATACAAATACAGGCCATTTACCATTTACCATTTATATTTAGATTTCTTCATACATTCTTATATAGTTCTATATTGTGTATTGTGTATTTTGTTGTACAGTTATTTTATTTTCAACTTTAATTTATATATTTATCTTTATCTTATTCTTCCCAGTTAAATTTACCCTTCATTCTAATTTGTGTTGTACAGTTATTTCATTTTTAACCTTAATTTATATTCTATTCCTTCCTAGTTAAATTTACCCTTTTTAATTTTTCATATTTATTTCCTATCTTATTCATAGCCTTTTCCTTTTTTGTTTTCTTTAGGTCACGAGCAGTTGTCCAAGCATTTCACTACATATCGTACTGTGTATGACTGTGTACGTGACAAATAAAATTTGAATTTGAATTTGAATTTGAGATGTGAGCAGGACAGACGGAACAATTGATGGAAAAAGTGTGGACTTTATACCAGTTTTTAAATTGTGTTGATAGGCCACGTAAAACCAGAGTTATGATAAAAATATCTGCAATGTTTGGTTTCCTTGCTGAATACTATCGTTGTTTATATTTACTGCGGGAAGAAACGGTAAAAACGGCGTTTTATAAGGAAAACGCTCGAAAGCACTCTCCGCCTGTGAGCAAAAACAAAACCAAAAAAAACCCCCACCCTTTCCCATTGGTGGAAAAATATACCATGCCAACCAATCAAAAAATGATATGGCAACATGGCATTTAGTTTTTTAGGAAGGGGGGAAGGTTTAGGAGTGACGGTGGTGTTTTGAGATGTGAGAGATTTGCGACGTTTAGCGCAAATCTTGTGTAGTTAGTGTGTAGTGTAGTCAATAGTTTTCTTGTGTGCGTCAGAACAACGAGGCGGCTACTGAACGTTACAGGTGTTACAGGAGTGATACATCTCCTGTTGTCAGGCCTGCAGGTATCAGGCTGTTGTTCTCCTTTATCTCATAGTGGACAGAAATTATTTTTGGGGGTGGCATAAAAAATTTACAATATATATAATATATATAATATACTGTATTTTGCAGACAGAGAGTTACAGGACTCTCTCCCAGACCACAGACTCATACTTATAATACAAGTCAGAAAAAAAAAGAAAGTTGTGTTTTCAAAATTGGAGTTCAAGTTATTTTTACTTCCAATAGTGTTAACATACTACACAGGTCATGAACAAGATTTTTTTTTTCATCTTCATTGTAAGTGGGCTAAAGCAGTTAATTAAAAGTAGTCTAACATAAATGTAAATGCTGCAATTTGATTATTTTAATAAACCTTGTAACCTGGATGGATTCGATGCTGGCGTGACCACAGTGCACACGTCTAATGTTGCTCACAGTGGTCCAAGGGATCGCTCAGGGAGTTTATGTGTTCACTCAGACACATGAAAAATTAGAGGGAACATTGCTCACAGTGTTACTGGAGTCTAAGGTAATGCCATCCAGAGTACGTATCTGGTTAGGTACCATATTTCTAAGATTTTCAGGGCCGAGTAAAATAACCTCATTTTATCTGAATTAAGAAGCAGAAAGTTAGCGGCCATCCAGGTCTTTATGTCTTTAAGACATTCCTGCAGTTTAACTAATTGGTGTGTGTTATCTGGCTTCATGGAGCTGGGTGTCATCTGCATAGCACTGAAAATGTATACTATGTCTACTAATGATACTGCCTAAGGGAAGCATGTATAATGTAAACAGAATTGAGGTCTGAACCCTGTGGAACTCCTTAATTAACCTCAGTGTGTGAAGAGGACTCTCCATTTACATGCACAAATTGCAGTCTGCTAGATAGATATGATACAAACCACTGCAGTGCAGTACCTGTAATATCTACAGCATGTTCTAATCGCTCTAATAGGATATTATGATTAACAGTATCGAACGCTGCACTGAGGTCTAGCAGGACAAGCACAGAGATGAGTCCACTGTCAGAGGCCATAAGAAGATCATTTGTAACCTTCACTAAAGCTGTTTCTGTGCTGTGATGAGCTCTGAAACCTGACTAAAACTCTTCAAATAAGCCATTCCTCTGCAGATGATCTGTTAGCTGTTTGACAACTGCTCTTTCAAGGATTTTTGATATGAAAGGAAGGTTGGAGATTGGCCTATAATTAACAAAGACCCCTGGGTCAAGTGATGGCTTTTTAGGCCACAGCTTGAAGGCCTGTGGTACATAGCCAGTTATTAGAGATAGGTTGATCATATTTAAGATTGAAGCATTAATTAATGGTAGAACTTTTTTGAGCTGTCTTGTAGGAATGGGGTCTAAAAGACACGTTGATGGTTTGGACTAAGTAATTACTGAAGTTAACTCAGAAAGATCAATTGGAGAAAAAGACTTTAAATGGATATCAATGGTACTAAAAGTAGCTGTAGATAATATTACATCTGTGGGATGATTATTGGTAATTTTTTCCTTAATGGTTAAAATTTTATTTGTGAAGAAGTTCATGAATTCATTACTAGTTAACATTTAAGGAATGGTTGGCTCAACAGAGCTCTGACTTGTTGTGAGCCTGGATACACTGCTGAAGAGAAACCTAGGATTGTTCTTATTTTGTTCAATCAATGATGAATAGTAAGATGTTCTCAATTTTCAGAGTGCTTTCTTACAAAGCAGCAAACTATTTCTCCAGGATAAATGATGTTCCTCTAAATTTGTGTTACACTATTTCCTCTCCAGCTTACGAGTTATCTGCTTTAAGGTGCACGTTTGAGAATTATACCAGGGAGTTAAGTACTCCTGATTTGATTTAATGTTAATGTAGCAGTCAAAGGAGCTTGCAAAGAAAAGCGTCTGGACTTCTTTAAGTTGCTTGAAGACGTTTCACCTCTCATCCGAGAAGCTTCTTCAGTTCTAAGGTCAAATGGTGTGGAGTCCCAGATTTAAACCTAGTGGGAGTGACCCCCCACAGAGGGACAAAAGGACCCCCTGATGATCCTCTAATCGCCTGAGCCAAGGTGTGAAACTGGGTGTGGGTCCCAATCAGCCAGAGTTTCGGGTGAGCTCATTGTGAAACCTGGCCCCACCTTATCATGCGAATTCCTGAGGTCAGATGGCCCAGGATGTGAGTGGGCGTTAAGGCGTCTGGGAAGGGATCTCAAAACTGGATTATAGATATAAGCCTGAAGGAAAAAAGAAGGAACACACGCATGTAAAGGAAGCACTCAAAATGTGCAGCTATCCTAAATGGGCGTTCTTAAAGTCAGCAAAGAGGCACAGAAAAGAAGATCAGACACCAGCGAGGGAGGATAAGAAGGACAGACGCAACAACATTGTCATCCCTTATGTAGCCGGTGTATCAGAAAAACTCAGGAGAGTTTTCTCCAAGCATGACATCCAGCATTTCAGACCCAGCAACACGCTCAGACAAAAACTGGTTCACCCGAAAGACAAAACGCCAAAACACAAACTTAACAATGTGGTGTATGCTGTACAGTGCAGCGAGGAATGCCCAGACCTCTACATCGGAGAGACCAAACAGCCACTTCACAAGCGCATGGCACAACACAGAAGAGCCACCTCCACAGGACAAGACTCAGCAGTCCATCTGCATCTTAAGGATAAAGGACACTCTTTCGAGGATGCCAATGTTCACATTTTGGACAGAGAGGACAGATGGTTTGAAAGAGGAGTGAAAGAAGCCATCTATGTCCACTGTGAGCGACCATCTTTGAACAGAGGCGGGGGTTTATGACTCCAACTCTCTGCCATCTATAATCCAGTTTTGAGTTCCCTCCCCAGACGCCTTAACGCCCACTCACATCCTGGGCCATCTGTATTCCATTACAGTTACCATTTAAAAAGGTGGTAATTAGAATACAGTTACTTTGTTGAAATAAATGGATTACACGGCGGTATTTTCCTGTTTCATATTGTTGCTGGTCAGGACTGTTTGGGTTTTGTTTGTTCTGTTGTTCCAGACGGCAGCGTTACGGTTGCCATGGTTACAGGATGACTCGCTCTCTCTGCTACTGTGTGTTTCCTGGGTGAGAGAGCATGTCACTACCCGATCCGTACCGGAAACCCAACCGGAAACCCATGTTTTGAAGGAAGGAAGGTTCAGGGCTGAAGCAATCAGTATCATGGGCTCATCCGGTTAGAATAAGAAAAAGCAGCCATCTAATTCAGAATTATTCTCAGGGTTCTCCTTTTATTCTCAAATAAATAAGGCAAAGAAGGAAGGAAACAAAGACACACATGGACTGCTACAGCTCAGCTGCCGCCCCGTGTGGAAGTGAAGAAAGAGTGAGCCAAAAGTGAATGCAGTCCTTATATAATGTGTGACAGGTGATTGCAATCGAGGACAAGCACCACACCCAATCAAAGGTGAGAGAACTAAACAAGGTGCATCTGGTGAAGTGAGTGGGTGTGCTGGGATGTGCCAAAGGGTGGGTCTCTACAACAGCCGCCCCCATATTTTCTAGAGAGAAATATGTTGATATGGTCAGGATCGATCTTCGTCAGGAAGTGGAGGCAGGGGGATCAGACAGGAGACAGGGCGGATATAGATTTTATCCTGTACTAAGACCTCCACAGTTCTGATGCGGTCATCTGGGCTTTTCAGCAGGCGTGTCACTCTTCCTACAGGCCAAAGGGCACGTGGAAGGTGTGAATCCATAATCATGACAACAGAGTTCAATGTGAGATCTGGGTTCTCCTTCTGCCACTTGGGTCTTCTTTGGAGGGATGGTAGATAGTCTTTTATGAAGTGCCGCCAGAAGTGATTCGCGGCATGCGCGAAAGGTGTCTACTTCCGGTCAAAGCGTTTTACGATAGTTACGGGTCAGAGTATCTGTTAAGATGTTAAGAATAATAAGTATCTCTTAAAATATTTCCGATAATGAAACATTTAATATAATGTAGACAAAAACAAAAAAATAAAAAGATAGTGACGGATCAGTACTCCCCGATCCTTACTGCGCATGTGCAGGGGTTTTCTGCCACCTGCTGACCGAGCGAATGAACCCTATTGTAAACTGAATTAGCGTCATTACAAACGTGTTAAATTTGATTTAGTGATAGTCGAGTGTCTTTATGCTTGTCTGTGTGGAGAGGATTGATTGGAATAGTGATGATGATGTCCGCTATCACTGTCAATTGTCAGTAAATACTTCATCTGGCTGATGAATCTTCACGTGACATATTACAAAGTCTGTAATATTAACTCTGTAATTAGGCGCCATTCTTCTTATTTTACGGCGCTGTTGTTCAATCGGGGAACACTCTCTGTTGAGGAGAAAAGCATGAATTTGTTTGTATACAGATTATCCATAGTTTAAATGTTCCGGTAGTCGAAAAAGGAGGCAGAGCTGTTGAGAAATGCTAGGAGCTAACTGGGCGCTAACCGTATCATTCAAATATATTGAATGTCGCAATGCTGGCAAAGAGAGGAAGTGATGTAAGATTTGTGCATGCGGGGTACCGATCGAGTTTCCGGTACAGATCGGGTAGCGACAGAGCGCCTTTTTGTTGTTGTTGTTGTGCTAAGCTAATAAGCAGAATGCTACAGTCATAGGTCGTGTCCAAATTCATGGGCTGCATCCTCCTGAGGACGCATTTGTAGACTGATTACGTCACAGCGACGCGCCGAAGGCTGTCCAGATTCGTAGACTCCTCTGAATGCAGCCGACAAATGCGTCCTCCTTTTCCCCGAATTTGAAGGATGGGTCGGGTGTGTCCTTCGTGGCCTACCATATCCCAGAATTCATAGCGTGGCCCAGCCAAACTCCAGTTTCCAACAATGGCGGCCGCTACTAAGTTTTAAAATTACTCATACTAATCTTTCTGGGTCACAAAATAAACTTTTAACATATTTTCAGGCGATAAAGTAGCTGTGTAAACATCAAATATCTGCTCGGTTTATCAAGATATCGCATATTTTCAAAAGTGCTTCGACGTTTTCGGAGACGTCTGCTACCCACCAGCTCGATAGCTAGTTGGGAGCTCGAGGGTCAGTGAAGCCGCCGAGAACGGCACAACTCCCGGCACATCATTTTCAGATCACCGCGGAGTTTCACTACTCGGGTTAAACATAAGTCACTTAGACAACCTAAAAATGTTATTGTTGGGCTTTTTTCAGTGTTTTCTTTGTTCGTGAGTAAATCGATTTGGCTGAGATTAAAGGAGAGTGGAAAAGTACGAGTTGTCATCGAGCAGAAACGGGAGCTGGAAGCATGTAAATATAATAATAACCACTGCAGCCAAGAAGAGTGCCTGACGAGCCCAGTTGTAAGTAAGCTATTAAGACTAGACTGTACACCATGTTCGTGTTTTCCTCCGAAACAATAAGTTCCGTTGCAGCAGCCTTTCAACGCCTCTCTCTGTCTCTCGCAAGCAAAGTTGACCCAGACAACAAAGTAAAGCTAGTTTTTGGCTACGAGCCCGACACAAACCCGACGTATTAGCCAGAGGTCCCTTTACTACGGTTCGGAGCCGCGGACCTTCAGTAATAGTAATAAATCACACAGCAATAGTACATTCATGTAGTTGTAAAAAGCAAGATAATATATTAAGTAATCCAAAGTATTCAGAATACGTTACTCTCATTGAGTAATGTATTCTGAATACGTTACAAAATACATTTTGGGGCATGTATTCTGTAATCTGTAGTGGAATATGTCAGGTTTATATTATTGGATTGTCATTTATGCTTAGAAGTATTTACTCATATATGCTTAGAGTTTTATAATCAATTGCATGTTGATAGAGGTCTGATCCTTAGCAGTCTGTAAAGACTCTGTGTGCCTTCCAGAGTGTTCTGGCATACACACTCACATCCTGGGGTCACGAGAAGAGGTCGTACCTTCTTTTATTGTTTTATGGTATAGCAAACACAAGTATATCTGTTTTAGTCTAAGTGCCTTTTGTTTAGATGAACTGCTGGACTACCAGACCAGCAGGTTTAGGGAAGTCGTTTATGGGGTCACATCTTGACCACACACACACACACGGTACTCTTTGTTCACATGTGTACCTATGTTAATGAACCTATGCATATTCATTAAAGTGTCCTTAAATATCTTAAATGCTTTCATAAAATATTATGTTTCTCCATGAATTTAAGAAGATCAGAACAAAATAAACACTGCTCACAGATATGGAGGATGAACATAGACTTACAGGAAACAGCAAGATGTTAGTGATAAAAGATGGTTTCCTGGCAAAAGCCAGTCATAATTTGATAACAAGGACACCCACAGTACAGGCACATTATGCAACAGCAGCTCTGTACTGGATGAGTTACAACATATAGTCATGCGAAAAAAATAATCATCCAAAGTCTGATAAAAAACTAAGTAAAATAGGATTCTCACAACCTGTTTATCAATAAAAGGCAAAATCAGATGAAGATCTCCTAATTGCCACTCTCCACTTGTGCTAATCTAACATTTTTAGGAGCTGACCTGTTGTTTTTGTGCTGTTTCCAAGAAATTATAATGTTTATACAAGCTTCTGGATGTTTTAAAAAGCAAGAGAGAGAGGGAGAGAAATTCTCCCCTTTTAGCACTTTCATGTGTAACGTTATTATCTCATTCTTGTGTTGAGGTTATTTTTAATCACATATCACACAAATGTCTCTGCAGCAATGACAGTAAATAATCCATCTTTAAAAACTGATTAAAAATACTATCTAGCATGTTTCTATATAGTTTCTAAATAAGAACTTAAAGGTCTTAGGCAGGAGCCTAAAGTTTTAATTGCTAACTTTCTGATTATTTTCTTTATATGAATCTGAAATCTGAAACTTTAAAGTTCTTAAAAAAACTGCGTAAAGAAATTTAACTTTTATTAGTTTTCATATGACTATCATATACAAAATTATCTTTAGAAAGGATCAGATCCACTTTTACTGGTAAATTAGTGCTGTGAAAATCATATCAACATCTGAAATGTGTGACATCCTCGAAAGTTCAAAAAAAGAAGAACTTGAAACTACTGATAATTTGAGGTTACAAGTGCTGAGCTACAGATCTCACCATTTAGGAAATAGTTTGCCTGCTTGTGAGCAATGGAGGAAATTTCTGCCAGTGCTGAATCTGCTGAACAAGACAACCCAAAACTGTCAACACATCACACAGGTAGGAAGTGATAGATTTATTTTAACAGCTGTTGTTACTGTTGTATAATTCAGTCTTTTTTTTCTTCTCTTTTCAGGTCCAAAGAGCCGTAAGGAGAATCGTTATTTAGGTGTTATTGTGCTGTGGAGTCTGCTGGGTGTTTTGCTTCTTATTGGATTTGTCACTCATGGTGTCCACTGTGAGTCTGATTCTTCATAAATAATTGTTCAAACTGCCACTGAGTGCTGAATTAATATTTGACAAGCTAAGCAATGTTCAAAGTTTTTATGGTTTAAAATAAATCAGAAGCAGTCTAAGTATGAATGCACAAGATGTTTTGTGTCTCAAAAGCCTGCCCTAATTTATTTATTTCAGACTTTATTATGATTGAGGAAAGAGACAGCCTGAATGCAAATCTCTCCACTGTGAGTAAAAAACTTGCCGTCATGACTGAGGAAAGAGACCTGCTGCGTGCCAACTTCTCTGAAAATCTCAAAGAGCTTGAAGTGCTTCTGAGTTCTCTGAGTGAGTCCTTTTATTTACCGTTGTCTTTACAGTGATTCAATTCTCTAGCAAATACTGTTCTCCTTTTCTCTCACTGAGAAGAAACTTAATTAACTTAAATTAATTAAACTTAAATGCTTAAGAGACCAAATATGCATTGTCATTTGGGATTGTGGCTCTTCAAGACTTTGCACTCACTGAAATTATTCAAAATTCATAAAGTCAACCCAAGAAAGTTGCTGGATGATATTTCATTTAATTTATTTCCATCCAGCCATTCGCTTGCGCTTATCCAATTCAGGGTCACTGGAGCCTTTCCCAGCTACCATAGTGCAAGAGGCAAGGTACAACCTGGACAGGTGGCCAGTCTATTGCTGGGCCAACACATAGAAACACACAACACACAAACACACAACCATTCACACTCACATTCTCACCTATGAACAATTTAGATTCACCAATTAACCTAACCCCAGTAGTAGCAACATTGCCGACTGCATCACAAAATCAAACCAGTACAAAAATGCTGAAATTGATTCCTTTATAGAAATTGTAGTTACATTTATAAATTAATGAGTCTACAACAAATAGACCTTAATATAGGTAGTTACAGTCATTCCATCTAAAGTCAGACATTTTTTTTCTTTAGAACATTCTGCTTGACCATCACACATTTACATACAAATTTTATGGTTCAGAGTTTGAACACATCTAATGGGTTTTGTGATAATTTAGCTTCATATATTTCAAGATATATATCTATATATAGCACTTTTCTACTCTGCTTGAGCAGTCAAAGCACTTTTTTTAACATGCCTCATTCACCTAGTCCAGGGGTCGGCAACCTGCGGCTCTTTTGTCCTTGTACTGCGGCTCCAGGTGGTTTGGGAAAATAAATTCGAAGTATTTAGCTGAAGTGTATTTTATTTGTGTTTAGTTCTTTTTTTTAACTTGTAGTTCTAAATTGGAAGATTATTGTGGTATTGAAATATAAAAATAAAATTATATTTTATTATTTTTCATCGCTCAAAATAAGCGTCACACTCGCAGAAGCCAGTATACCCGTAGAAACGGGGTGCATTTATCGAGACTTTCAACTGTCAGGTCAAGGCTCCAAAGGCGATATGAGGGTGGCGGCTCACAACAGTTTTTGTTTGCTGGATAATTTTAGTTCAGCTGGGTGTCTTTCCTTTTGTTATATTTCTTTAAGAGTTCAAAATGTGATTTTCTCTGTAAAACTTAATGGATTTCACACACCTTAGTTGCTCTGTGGATTCTTTTAAAAAGCAGTTAAAAAGTTTTCTGTTCAAACAAGCCTTTTGTTGATCTACGTATTTTATATTCTTTACATTCTTTACATTTGATCTTTTACATTGTGTATAATGTCTATTGATTGTATTGTTTATTTTAATATTTGTGTACAGCGCTTTGTGACTGCCTGTCTGTTAATAAATAAACTTTACTTACTTACTTACTTTAGTTGTTCACACAAAGCATAAAGGTAAAAAAAAAATATATACAGTGTTATCTTCATTTTAGATGTCAAAAAGTATTTGCGGCTCCCAGTGTTTTCTTTTGCGTGGAAACCGGGTCCAAGTGGCTCTTTGGGTGTTAAAGGTTGCTGACCCCTGACTAGGGATGGGTATTGATAAGATTTTCACGATTCCGATTCCATTTTCGATTCTGTTTAACGATTCGATTCTTTATCGATTCTTTTTAAAAAGGAGAACCCTAAGGTCGATTAGCTTAGAACTTTGTTTTATATCTTATCTTTGAACAAGATAGAAATTTAGGAGTAACATGGCCTTACAAACCTAACAGTGAGATCTTAAGAGATCCACAGCCTACGGCTCTTTAATGGGGTGTCACAGAGTCCCCAGGAAAAAATTTTTTTAAATGTAAAACAATAAAATAAATATTCTTCTGTAGCAATAACAAAGTATAACATAAATTATTCTGTAGCAATTACACAAGAATATCCAGTAATGGCCCTGCCTACAATTAAACACATTCACTTACCGAAAATCGGGGGCATCTGCTGTGGCAAATGGGTGCAAGCCTTTTACCTCAAACTTAGTCACTGCTCGGTGACATTTGTCTATCCTGGCCTGAAAGGAGATGCTACCGGTAGACTGCAGCGAGAACTGCCAGCCAGACTCTGTCTCTCTCATCATGGTCACCTAAATGCACAATAATGGCAGGTTTTGTAATAAGGCAGATCGCGCTAACATAATATGCGCTGTTAGGTGATTATTTACCTGCCGCATTAACGGGAGAGGACGTGCAAACGTTACCGCTGCTGCTGGGTTGAGATTCACGAGTCCGGAGCGGAATTAAAAACACGACATTCATTTAAGGTCATCGCGTGTTTTGTGAGCAAATGCTTTTGCATATTCGTAGTGTTTCCTCCCTTAAATAATAATAATAATGGATTGGATTTATATAGCGCTTTTCAAGGCACCCAAAGCGCCAAAATATCTACTTTGCAAGTATTGCAAGCTGCCCTGTTGTCATCCGTTCTTGTAAAGTATGACCAAACTTTTGAGCGTTTGAGCCGCTTAGGCGCCGTGTTTCCTGCCAGGTAAATGACGCTCCGCAACGTGGTGACGTCATTCGGGCGACTGGAATCGATAAGGGAATCATTTGCAAAAATTCTCAACAAGAACCGGGTTTTGATACCCATCCCTACCCCTGACCTAGTCGAACATTCATACAAGCACTTTTCTTTGCAGGAGTGCTGGACTTTTTTCATATTTTAACTAGTCAAGACTTTTTTGATGTATTACAGATTCTGATTTATTTTGATGGTAATAAAGGTCTGTGAAAATTTCAGTCTTTTATCTCTAAAATGTTTTCAGATGTTCAAAAACTGCCTTAGATATCAATGTGTGAACAAAAGGCCTGAAAGTGGGTTAACAGACACATCTACCCATTGTCTTCCACTTATCCAGTTCAGGGTCTTGGAAGGTTTTGTGCCTATCCCAGCTGCTGTGGAGTGAGAGTGAGCGTACAGCCTGGTCAGGTCACCAGTCTGTCACGGTGCTAATACAACAGTTCTGACCACGATGCAGTCATAATATTTGTGGGCAGTCTCATCAGCAACATGGTCATTCTAGCCAAGACAATTATAGTTTAGTATCAGAAATGAAACTGATCACAACAAATAAAAAAGCACACCATTGATAAACTGGATCTGGGTCCAACTTCCACCAAGAAGGTGGTTACACAAATTTGTCTAGAGTGTTTTCATTGTCTTATTTTTTCAGACAGTCCACTCTGTTTTAATTTCCCCGCAGGAAATGTGTCCTTCTGGCTTTACTGTTCTTGTTGGTGTGATTGATAAAAGCAAAACTATTGAAGTACTAAAATTCCAATTAATTGAACAGATCAAATGAGCATTGTTATAGAGTTTTTTAAATATAATTCAGTAACTTGCTGAACTGGTATTTGTTGGTAATGTCTTCCAGAAAAAACATGTCCTTTAGGATGGAGTAAGTTCAACCATAGCTGCTATCTCCTCTCTGAAAGATCTGATTCCTGGAATGCAGCCAGAATGGACTGCAGAGCCAGAGGAGGAGATCTGGTGGTTATTGACAGCTCTGAAGAACAGGTACAGTGTTTATGTATATGAAAGGCCAGGAGTGACAAAATGAATTAATTAAACACACCATTAAATAATTAATTAAAATTTGAATTAATTAATAAATAAATATTTAAGTAATTAATTACATGCCTATTCATCTATTTAAAACATTTAATAAATTATTTAATGATGTATTTTTTTAATTCATTTTGGGACTCCTGATCCTCACCCGTAATTATATATAAATAAGGATTTCGCTTACAACTGGGACCACTGTTACCCTCACCCTCCATCATCTTCCCGAGCTATTTCTCGAGCTTCTCGTGTTCCTTCTTCCTGATATTGCTGTCATTTGGAACCGCTACATCGATCGCTACGGCTGTCTTCTTCCGTTTGTCTACCACCACTATGTCCGGTTGGTTAGCCACCACCATTTTGTCCGTCTCTATCTGGAAGTCCCACAGGATCTCAGCTCGGTCATTCTCCACCACCCTTGGGGGCATCTCCCATTTTGACCTCAGGACTTCCAGGTTATACTCGGCACAGATGTTCCTGTACACTAAGCTGGCCACTTGGTTATGGCGTTCCATGTATGCCTTGCCTGCTAGCATCTTGCACCCTGCTGTTATGTGCTGGATTGTCTCTGGGGCATCTTTACATAGCCGGCACCTGAGGCCTTGCCTGGTGTGATAGACCCCAATCTCTGTGGATCTTGTGCTCAGAGCTTGTTCCTGTGCTGCCATGATTAGAGCCTCCGTGCTGTTTTTCAGTCCAGCTTTGTCCAGCCAATGGCAGCATTTCTGGATATCAGCCACCTCCTCTATCTGCCAGTGGTACATGCCATGGGGGGGCCTGTCCTTCCATAATGGTTCCTCGCCTTCCTTCTCTTCCTTGGGTTTCTGCTGCCTGAGGTATTCACTCTACACGCTGTCAGTTGGGGCCATCTTATCCTATTACTAAAATACATTTTCTGTTTTTCTTTTCTTATTTGGTGAATAGTTTTACTATAAAAAAATGAACATTTTTCTTAACGTTAACACAATTAGAATAAAGTTAAAAAACCATGATGAATATGGTAATTTTACATTACATTTGCTGAATTAAAGTGTATCAGCAAAATCTCTTTAAATTTTTTATTAACTTTTTTAAATGAAGGGTAAAGGTTTTTCATAAAATAAAAAAAAACAGCCTGTTGATAGTGGGGCCAATTAGGAGCTGCCAGGTCAAAACCAACCCAAAACAGCTCACCCAAGGAGGGGCCTGCCGAGACTCTTAAAGGCACAGTACACACATATAAAAAACAATACAGACATACTGACACGCCCTGATTCTGTATATGTCCAGGGCTGTAACACCACTGAGAGAATATATTAACATCTTGATCACCTTGTTTAGACAGCATCAACAAGTTTTTGGTGACAATGATTTATTGATTGTTGAAAAAGATTTACAGCATGCTGCAGGTTAACGAGAGTGATTTACTATATTTGTTGTTGTGAAATTTATCTTCAGTAAAACAGTGCTGCTGTTTCATGCCCTTGTGTTTAGCTCTTTGTGCTTGGAGAGAAATCCTGCTTGTGCAAATCAACTCATTTTTGACTGATGGGGTGCAGTAGTATAAAGGAGAAGGGTGGTCCTAATGTGATTGGTCACCTTGATGGACACTTCAGGTTACTGCGTTAAATTCAGTTACACAGTGAAAGTGACATAGGCGCTGCTTGTGTCCGTATTTGTTTACATTTTGAAAGACAAAGCTTACCAAATTATCAACAGTTAATGTTTGATGCGTAGCAGTGGAAATGCAAACAACCATCACTGTATTACTTTACTGCTGAACAAATCCTACAAACCAGAGCAATCTAAGTTAAGTTCTGAAGTTGTGAAGCCATGTCACAGCTGTCCCATTAATCTATTGTACAGTATTACAAAGCTTTTATGACTGAAAAAACACATAACGAGGATCAGGAAAAGAAGTGTGCATCAGAACCTCTAAGGGCCAAATTTTTACTTTCGCCAAAATGCAGACATTTAAACCTTTGAACAAAAAGTTGCTCAGTCTGCATCAAACACATGTAACTGCACATACCATAACTGGACAGGAGTGCTTCAAAACGTGTCCTAGAATTATATGTTTTTCAGTATTAAAGTGAAGCCAGTGATAAATCAGTACATTCACTGGTGCACAGAACATCCCATGTAGCACAATTAGATTCATATGAATACAATACAATACAATACAATACAGTTTTATTTATATAGCACATTTAAAAACCCGAAGGCACACCAAAGTGCTTCACAGTAATATGGAGAGTCAACATAAGTCAATAACAGGGTACAAATCGGGCACTAGCACAGACAGGATAGAGGCACTAACAGACCAGGAGAATTAGATAAATACAAAATCTGCTAAGAAGACAAAAACAGCAGTAAAATTAATAATAAAATAATAAATTTAATAAAATCTAATAAAATATTTAAAAGTTTAAAATTTAAAAGATTTAAAAGGGTATTAACTGGTCAGGAAAGCCAAGTCAAATAGATATGCTTTTAATCTTGATTTAAGGGATTGGATAGAGTCCAAGGCTCGAATAGAAGCAGGGAGGCTATTCCAAAGGTTGGGTGCAGCTGAAGCAAAGGCACGATCGCCTCTGGTCTTCAGTCTAAACTTAGGTTGGGCCAGGAGTAATTGACCTGATGATCTTAATGCACAACAAGGAGTGTACAGATTGAGGAGGTCAGTGAGGTAGCTGGGCGCAATGTTATTCAGGATTTTAAAAGTGAGTAGCAAGATTTTAAACTCAATGCGATATTTGATTGTTAACCAGTGTACACTGTAAAAAAAATCCGTAAAAATACAGTACAATCTACTGTATAAACGTGAAGGAATTTTCCGTATTAGTCATTTACAGGTATTTTTCTGTATTTCTCAACTACTGCAATGCATTGTGGGAAAAAGAACCTGAAAAGGAGGGAAAAGTAAGCGCAAGAGCAGCCATTAGGCTTCTTTCAGGCTTCATCTGGATTTTGGATTCTGAAGTTGGAGAAACTGCCTTCAAATTTCTGTGGTAAGTATTAAAACTCATGTTTCGTTTTATTAAAATAATGTTTTTCAAAAGACTCCGTGTTTTTATTTAGAAAGAATTGTTAATTTATTTGTTAACTGGTTTCGGCTGTCTCCAGACAAGTCAGGAATATTTTGCTGACTCATTTTTTAAAATAATTGTTATTTAGGTTTAACATGACTTAAGCTTTATTTTAATTAATGTTAAAATAATTTTTACTGTGATACCACCAGTTTTGCCCTTCAGTGGCTGAACCAGTTTTCATAAATATTATAGTTAGCTGTCTGTGTCTCTCAGGGTATTACACAGCTGTGACTGCTAACTAGCTAATTAGCGAAAGTCAGTGATGTGGCTAACTGGGAAAGTGAGAACTTCATGGTTCTAGAAATTATTCTAGGACTCTAATAAGTACTGTATCAATACCTGTGTTTTACAGTTGGCTCTACTGTACACTTTAAAGGGTTTCAGGCAAAGTTACACTAACCCTAGTTTAAGCCTCAGACCTTCCTGGCTGATGCTAGCAAATGCTAATGTTAGCCTCTGATTTGGGCTGCTAAAGTAAAGACTTTTAGCTAGCTGACCAGCATAGATTATTTCGGTGGTTAACAGACTGTAGTGGTAAAATTATTGAAAGTATAGTTTCACCTCAGCACATTTACAATTACAGTATGTCTATTTTGTAGCACATAGAAATGTTTAGTTAATATTTACAGACAGACACATTTTCCCTGTAACTGTGTTTTTACTCCAACATTTGTTGAAAATGTAATTTATGAAATGCTGAGCAGCATTTCTTGTATGTGGAATATTTTTGTCACCCCACTGTGCTAATGTGATTAAATACTAAAAATTATTACTAAAAAAATTCAATAATAAATCAATAATAACTATTTCTTGATTGAACTATAATGTAAGCGCAGTGCTGGTGTGCAGGGGCTCTATATGCCTTGTCTATATCAAGCTTTTAGCCAAATATAAGCAGAGATATTTGTATCTTTCTTAAAAATCCAGATCCTTACAGATTATTTGAGAAATGGATCAACAGCTATCACTACTTGAAGCACTTTAAGTCCTGCAGTGGAAAAATATCCCTTATTTCACCTTTGATCACACACTTTGGTTTTCCAGTGCAGAGCAATGGCCAAGAAAAGGAAAGACTTCCCCGAGTGAAAAAAAAGATGAAGATACAAGCTGGTGATGATCCAGAGCAGCTGGTCTCAGGAAATGAAGAAAAACCCTGATCACCTTCTCTACAAACACAAGGTGAGTTTAATGTTGTGGTTGATTTAGTTTTTCAAGGTATGTATGTTACTTTAATTATAAACTGCTTTTGTTGCAACAGAATGGTGTTATGTGTATGCAACTCTACGTGAATTATAATCCTTTGTAGGGCTGCGTGATATGACCAAAGTCTCATATCCCAATATAAGACGTATCTCTCCTGATAACGATATATATCACAAAATAGTGCATTTTCTGTCAATTCTGTGATTCTCGGGCAACTCGACTTATGTGAAATGTTTTCAGTTGGGCGTCGTGTACCTGGAGTCGAGTGTTTTGACCGATGCATGAAACTATACATTTTTAGACATGAGTTTAAATGGCCGCCATTTTCTTTCTGAGTATTTATTAGACGCCGTGCTGCAAGGAAAAGCCTGTTCTAACGTTTGAGTCTAAGGATTATTTTGAGCACCTGACGACTCTTTTTTGCTTTTCATTCGTAAACTCTCTCGAAACTCTTTCATGTGATTCTTGTGTAGGTGGTTAAAGAGGTTTGTCGTGTTCGAGTGGTGGTGGGGACCAGTTTGTGGCATAATTTGCATAGTACAGTTTTCTGGGGCGTGTCAGACTTTTCATAACCAAACCATGTCCATGCTACAGAGGTAGCCCCTCATTTAACAATAAGGTCCTCGATTTCTTTTGACTGGTCCTTCTGGTTCTGCCTCATCCTTGCTGGCCATGCTGGTATTCTCTGTGCCTTCATCTGCGTGGTGACTGTAAGCGCCATTTATAGTTACTTGATGTTTTTATTTGAGGTCATTTGTTTGATGCATATTCTGAAATTTTATGTTTGAGAATAATGTATATCATTTCAGTTTAGTTTGAAAAGTCTCAACAGAAACTTGAGCTTTATTGTGAAAGATTTATGTGGAAAATAAACAAGCGGACGGCGGAGCCACACGATGGTTTTATCCTCATTGTTGGTAACGAAAGTACGCGTAAAAACAGTCACTTGTCCGTCCATAGTGTGGTTATTTTAAGTATAAGAGAAGGAGAGAACTTTAAGAAATAATATAGCAACTACAGTGACCATCAAAACCATGAAAAAAATATTGCCGTAAACAGTTTATTTTGCAACACCACAAAACAAAGAATAGTGTATAATATGAAACGATAGACATTTTTATATCGTAATCTGATATATATCGTCATATCGCACAGCCCTAATCCTTTTTTTGTTTATGTTGTTTATGCTCTAGGTAAAAAAAATTTATAAAAATACAAACTTTTTAAAAATGTCTTGTTGTTTCTCTTTTTTTCCTCAGAATAAATTGCGACTAGTCTCAATGGCTGACACGGAGGAGCAACACAGCGACACGTTAACTCCGACTGCTGCAGTTCCTGTATGAACTGAGCAACTCTTAAAATCCAAGGAAAAGCTGAGTGTATTTTACTTAAAGCTCAGATGGACCTTGATGTACTAACATGCAGGCTGCATTCAGGACTTTGTCACACTGTTATATGAAGAGCGGTAACAAGACTTTGTAGTAATTTGTCTTACTATTGTCTTATTTGTTGTGATTTAGGGTCTGTGCGCACAAGCAGAGGTTTTTGTTTGTAACTGTAACCTCGTTTTCAGAGCCTTGTCTAACATTTAATGGTCATGAAATATGTCAGACTTTTTCCTCTACTTAACCAGCTTAGAGAATTTGAACACCGTGGAGAAAAAGGTGTGCATTAAGGATTTTGAACTATGATGTTTAAGTGTTGTCACTGCTGAGGATTCGTGGACACAGATCCTTATTCACTATGCTGCTGTTTACAGTTTAACTTTTCATCAGAACAAGCACTTCTAATTATACTTTGCTCCTCACTGACAAAACAAGTCCCGTAAATACACTTTTATCTTTAAGTTTGGGACAGTAATCTGTCTTAATTTATTATGTGTTGTAGTTATCATATGGGGAAAAGTCCTGTGGTTATCCATCAGTCCTGTTCGAATAAACCCAAAGTTCAGGAACATCTTCTTTAGATTTGTTCAGTTGTATTCATGTGGCACCACTTAAACAGTCAACAAATTTTGACTCAAGTATGTTATATTGTAAGGTAAAGAGCCCAAAGAGTTAATCTCAGACAAATGTTCACACAAATGTGAATTACATTCACTTCATTAATGAAGTGAATGCAATTCAGTAATCAAAGGTGTTTGGCTATAACTGACTACATGTGTATACTGTATCATAAGTGGACAGAGATGGATGTAAACCACACCTTAACCATTTGGCTGAGGCAAAACTACCACAAGGCAGTGATTCTAACTAAAAGGTACTCTGGATATTATTAAATGTGAACATGTCGTTAAATATGACATTTTTTGTTTGTCAGGTGTCCTGTTTGAAGAAAACACTTGGTAGCCACTTGAATGAATGTAAATAAACACATTTACATGAGGGCAACCTGATTTCAAGGAAATAAAAATGCTCAAATTTGAAAGCTTGTGAGTTATTTTGTTCATGTATCAGCTGTTTAGTAGTTTTATGACAAGATGGATGCTGTCATTATATTTAAGTATAGTGTTTGAGTTAAGGAGAATAAAAGAATATTTAACATTAATTGTACCAATGTTGTTGTGTACGAAGCACAAATTAATTTAAGTTTTAATTTATGAATTTTTGAGTACATGGTGTACTAGGTTGTAATTGCATAGAAATGTACGTTTAAGGATATAAAGAACTATATTTAATGAGTTACAGTGAAAAGAAGTGCTTGGAAATAGTAATATAAACAGAAATTTCAATTTTTCTATTAACGGAAAATATCAGTTAATGATACAGAAAATATACTGTGAATAAACGGAATTTTCTGTTTTATAGCTGAAGGAAATGTCCGTAAATAGTACAGAGAGTATACTGTAAATCTACAGAATTTTCCGTTTTATCATTTACAGAAAGGTCTGTCAAACCTCCGTAAAAAAACAGAAAATGTACTGGCAGAAAATTACCAGGACATTTTCTGTTTTTCTACGGAATATTTTTTTACAGTGTAGATCAACAAGAGCCGGAGTAATAGGGTCAAATTTTCTAGTTCCAGTAAGAAGGCCGCAGCATTCTGAACGAGTTGCAGCCTTCGAAGAGAGAAGGCTTGGAGACCACAGTAGAGAGAATTACAATAATCTAACCTGGAGGTCACAAAAGCGTGGATAGGTTTTTCCAGGTCCTTGTGCGGTATATAATGCTTACCTTTAGAAATATGGCGCAGTAGAAAAAAAACAGATTTAACTACAGATGATACTTGCTTATCGAGCTTAAAGGAGCTATACAAATAGACACCCAGGTTACGCATAGAATCACAGAGAGAGTTAGCTAGGGGCCCCAGCAGGGCAACAAGCTGGTCTCGAGGAATATGGCTGTTGAACACCATAACTTCAGTTTTTTTCTCATTTAAAACGAGAGAATTTTCTGACAGCCAATCTTTAACCTCTCTCAGGCAATCGTACAGGGAGTTCAGTGATGCTGACAAATCATCAGTCAGTTGACAATAGATTTGAATGTCATCAGCGTAAAAGTGATAAGAAATATTGTATTTTTGAAATATGGAGCCCAAGGGTAGCATATACAAAGAGAATAATAAGGGGCTCAATACAAACCCCTGGGGCACACCACAACAGAGAGGGGCAACAGAGGAATGAATCAACTAACAAATTGTGGTATGATTTAGCTACAGTGAATTAGCTTCAGTTGTGGTGTACAATTTAAAGACTAAACAATTATTTAGAGTTTGAAGACTGTTTTAATGCAGAATATTTATACATTTTACTGTAATAAAAATGTATTTTTTACTGAATAAAAACATTGATCAAACCAAAATTTAAGTAATTTAAAGAAAATTGTACAGCAAATATTTGAGCAGTGACAACAGACAGCAGACAGATGTGTGCTGGTCCAAGACCCGAGACCACAGTGATGAATCTACAGTAGACATGACTAAAGTAAATCTGCTGGTTAGCTGCACAGATACAGTAAAACCACAAAGCATAAAAACTAGTGCTGTCAAAATTAACACGTTAATTGTTGAGATCAACGTGAAATATTTAATGCGTTAAAAATTTTAATGCAATTAGCGCAGTAGGGATGGCTATTGATAAGATTTTCACGATTCCGATTGCATTTTCGATTCTTTTTAATGATTCGATTCTTTATCGATTCTTTTTTAAAAAGGAGAACACTAAGGTCGATTAGTTTTGAACTTTGTTTTATATCTTAACATGGCCTTACAGACCCAACAGTGAGACCTTAAGAGATCCACAGCCTACGGCTCTTCAATGGGGTGTCACAGAGTCCCCAGGAAAAAAATTTGTAAATGTAAAACAATAAAATAAATATTCTTCTGTAGCAATAACAAAGTATAACATAAATTATTCTGTAGCAATTACACAAGAATATCCAGTAATGGCCCTGCCTACAATTAAACACATTCACTTACCGAAAATCGGGGGCATCTGCTGTGGCAAATGGGTGCAAGCCTTTTACCACAAACTTAGTCACTGCTCGGTGACATTTGTCTATCCTGGCCTGAAAGGAGACGATACCGGTAGACTGCAGCGAGAACTGCCAGCCAGACTCTGTCTGTCTCATCATGGTCACCTAAATGCACAATAATGGCAGGTTTTGTAATAAGGCAGCTCGCGCTAACATAATATGCACTGTTAGTTGCATTAACGGGAGAGGACGTGCAAACGTTACCACTGCTGCTGGGTTGAGATTCACGAGTCCGGAGAAGAATTAAAAACACGACATTCATTTAAGGTCATCGCGTGTTTTGTGAGCAAATGTTTTTGCATATTCGTAGTGTTTCCTCTCTAAATGAAATATCTACTTTTCAAGTATTGCAAGTTGTCCTGTTGTCATCCGTTCTCGGAAAATGTAACCAAACTTTTGAGCGTTTGAGCCGTCATGTTTCCTGCCAGGTAAATGACGTCCCGCAACATGGTGACGTCATTTGGGGCGACTGGAATCAATAGGGGAATCCTTTGCAAAAATGGCAAACAATTCCAAGGAATTGAAACAGTGGGAACCGGTTCTCGACAAGAACCGGGTTTCGATACCCATCCCTAAAGCGCAGTTTTGGGGTTTTTTTTTATTTCCTGTAATCTAAGATCTTTAAACTCATGAGCAGCTCTGGAGGAGGGGGCAGCATTGTTCTATGCTGGCATTTGGCCTGATAGAAATGATTAGAAGAAAAAGAAGTGATACCATGCTACTATAGCTAACACATGCGAGCATGGAGGAAGACTGACTTTTGGGTGGAAAGTTTCTCTTTAAGAAGTTTCCTGATGGCTTGTTGGACAAAATGAGAGTAAGGTGGACAGTTTGCAAAGCTAAATTCAAGTACCACAGAAGCAGTTCATCACTGGCGTATCACCTGAGAGCAAAACACCCAACTGAATCCGCCTCTACGGGACCTCGCCAATCTACGCTTCAGGAGTATGGTGCTCGTGGACGAAAAACAAAAAATGGTAGAGAAAAATTAACCAATTCCTTGGAAATTTGGATAGCTAAAAACTCCCGACCAGTTAGCATAGTAGAAGATGATGGACTGAGAGAAGTCATTCGCGCTGCATCAGGAGATGTATGTTACAATCCGCTCTTGAGAGGAACCACTGTGTCGAGACTGCATGCTTTGTATGAGGACCAGAGGGCTCAGCAGTCCAGTAAGCTTGTGCAAGTAAGGAATGTCGCTCGCACTGGAGACCACTGGACTTCGGTGAACAACAATAATTACTTGGGGCTCACAGCACATTTTATTGATTACGATTGGACTTTACAATCGTTTGCACTAACAGTGAGTAAAACTGAAGAGAGGCATTATGCTGAGGTGTGTGCTGACCATTTTCTGAGTGTTGGAAAATCAGGGACAATCAGGACTAACCACGCTTGGCACCGACAGTGCTCGTAACATGGTTGCAGCCGCCAGACTACTTCCATTTGAACACAGCCCTGCATGGCCCACATTCTGCAAAAGAATGGTTACAGTTTCTCTTAATGACAGCACATTTGAAAGGGCTCTGGCCAAATTTCACAAGATTGTTGGACATTTTAAGCATAGTCCAGCAAACGCTCAGGAATTAAAGGCACAGCAAGCTGCACATGGACATCAAACAGAACCGCTTGTTCAGGACGTTCCAACAAGATGGAACTTCACCCTAGAGATGATCAAGCGGATCCAGAGAAACAAATCTGTGCTGACCACCGTCCTGGCTCAGCAAAACAGCAAGGTGACCATGTTGACTGACCAGGAGCTTCACAGACTGCAAAAGCTGGAAGAACTACTTGAACCTTGCCAGCATGTGTGCTTGGTTCTTCTGATTCAGATACAGAGGAAGACGCTAATGACCGCTGTCTGAATCTGTACAAAGCAGAGCCCAAAATTGACGTAGGAGAGTGTCCACTACAGTGGTGGTTAAAGAGAGAAGGAGCACATTCCAGGCTGGCACCTATTGCACACAAGTACCTGTCAACCCCTGCAACCACAGTGCCTTGTGAGAGCTTATTCTCACTCTCAGGTCACATCATTCAAAAGAAGCGTGCTTCTTTGTCATCAGATAATGTAAACAGAATAGTCTGCCTCAGTAACTGGCTTAGTGCAAAGAAGGACTAAGCCAAATCGCTCCTTTTTAAGTGAAAATGTTCAACATTCTGGGTTTTCAGCTGTGTCTTTTTCTGTTTTAAATACTGAGTTTTGTGCACCCTTTATTGTTATGGTATTCTGTTATGGTATTCACTTTAACCTTTTGGCCTGGGTTCAGTAACTGTTGATGACCTTGAAGGTTTTTTAAGTTTTCACTGTGTTAAAGATTGATGAAAACTATTAAAATTCACTTTGAATGTCAGCATATATTCTTTGTGTTTATTCTGCATTTACTTCATTGTATTGCATAAATGTCTGTTACAACCTTAAAATATAAAGCTGAAAAAACGTAATTGGAGCCAGGCTATTAATCAAGTAATTACGATTAATCACAATTAATATTGATTAATAACAGAAATTGTGAGATTAGTTAGTAGCTATATGTTGTGATGTGGTCCCGGTGATGTGGAAGACATCATGCCTCGTCCCTGTACCAAAGACGCCACGTCCCAGTGGCCCCCAGGATTACAGGCCCGTGGCACTGACCTCTCACATCATGAAGACCCTGGAAAGGCTCATCCTGGACCAGCTGCGACCCATAGTAAGACCACATCTGGATCCCCTTCAGTTCGCTTATCAGCCTCGTCTCGGAACTGAGGACGCCATCATCTACCTGCTCAATCATGTCTACACCCATCTGGACCAGCCGGCGAGCACTGTGAGGGTCATGTTTTTTGACCTTTCCAGTGCTTTCAACACCATCAGGCCGACCCTCCTGGGTGATAAGCTAGCAGCGATGCAGGTGGATGCTTCTCTGGTGTCCTGGATTGTTGATTACCTGACAGGAAGACCACAATATGTACGTCTCCCACAGTGTGTGTCTGACAAGGTGATCAGCAACACAGGGGCACCACAGGGGACTGTCCTCTCCCCCTTCCTCTTCACCCTCTACACCACAGACTTCAGCCACTGCACAGAGACCTGCCATCTTCAGAAGTTTTCTGATGACTCTGCGGTGGTTGGATGCATCAGCAGGGATGATGAGACAGAGTACCGGGCTGTGGTCGACTCCTTTGTCACGTGGTGTGAGCAGAATCATCTGCAGCTCAACGTGGCAAAGACCAAGGAACTGATCGTGGACTTCAGGAAGACCAGGAAACACTTGACCCCTGTTTCAATCCAGGGGGTCAGTGTTGACATTGTGGAGGACTATAAATACCTTGGAGTACACATTGACAATAAACTGGACTGGGCTAAAAACACCACAGCACTTTACAGGAAGGGCCAGAGTCGTCTCTATTTTTTGAGGCGACTGAGGTCCTTCAACATCTGCCAGAAAATGCTGAGGATTTTCTATGAGTCTGTGGTGGCCAGTGCGATCCTATATGCTGTTGCATGCTGGGGGAGCAGGCTGAGGGTCGCAGATGCCAACAGACTCAATAAACTGATCCGTAAGGCCAGCAATGTTGTGGGGATGGAGCTGGACTCCCTCAAGGTGGTGTCGGAGAGGCGGATGCTGTCCAAGATAAAGACAATGTTGGATAACACCTCCCACCCACTCCATGACATGCTGGTCAGTCACAGGAGCTCGTTCAGTGAGAGACTGAGATTACCGAAAAGCACCACTGAACCACACAGGAAATCATTCCTGCCTGTGGCCATCTCCCTGTACAACGCATCCACTTAACACACTGTTTGCTGCTACAACTACACATGTTTCTTGTTCAGCTATTTATTTATGAGTGACTTATGTATATATATATATATGTATATATATATGTATATATTGTACTATTCTTAGTTAGTGTATTGTCTGTCTTGTCTTAATGTTGGTTTATAATGGAGCACTGTAACAAAAAATAATTTCCCCCTGGGATCAATAAAGTATTCTGATTCTGATTCTGATAAGACCCTTTAGATTTACACAACATTATAGCAACAGTGATAAAAGTTTTATTAGACACTAGTTCAGATCAGACAAATGAGCTACTTACTAAAGACAGCCTGTAACATCCTCCTCTCCTGTCCACAGACTGACTGTTCAGAGAATCTTTAATATTATTTAGATGAATTACAGTGGCGCCTGAACCCACAGTCAGTGAAGCTCTGCAGCCAGATGTGTACAGCTGTGTTTGACTGATCAAAGTGCACTCAAAGGCAGCATCATAGGCACAGTTTACATTCATTTACATTTTATAATAATAAGTTTATGCACTTTTTCCTTTTTTTAATGTTGTTCTTTTTTTTCCTTTTAGGAATGATGCATTCTTCTTATTACAGTGATTTTTCTAAATCACAAGAGCTATGTTGTACACCAGATTAAGGGGACAGTTTAAAAGATTTGTTCAGCAGTAAAGTAATCCAGTGATAGTTATGTGTATTTCCACTGCTACAAAGGAAATGAATAACTGTTGATAACTATTTGGCAAACAATTTTTCAAATTACAAACAAATAGCAGTGTATGCAAAGCAGACAATCTTGGTGTGCGATGGCTTCTTTATGCACATTCTAAGCGCATGGGTTTCTTTAAATTTAGAAGCAATGAATTTAACTGCGCCTGTGAAATTACATCATTTGCTCGCATTATGTTTTTTTCTCGCATGCGAACTATGACATAAAAAGAATTTCATAGTTTATATGTAAAATATGCAAATAAAAACTTGTGGTTTAAAACTGAAATGTTTTCTCTTCATATTAAACAGACCTTCCTCTCTATGATCACCACAAAAGAAACGTGTGTGTGTGTGTGTGTGTGTGTGTGTGTGTGTGTGTGTGTGTGTGTGTGTGTAAAACAGAGGTGAGCATTCTTGCTAATTATCTAATCATCTTGCACAATGACAACCATATTGATCCACAATTCTCTAACACTGCATAGACTAAAATTGTGGTTTTAAAGTAAAATAAAAAGATTTTTCTTCATATTAAACAGAAATTCCTCTCTACGATCACCACAGAAGTTTGGATTGGTTTAAATGACAAAGAACAGGAGGGAACATGGAAATGGGTAGATGGGACTCCACTGACTCTGAAGTAAGCCTTCACTTGGTTCAGTTCATTACTTTTATTAAATTTCCAAAATATTTCCAAAATTTGTTAAACCCACAGATGAATGCAGATTGTTCAGTTTGCATATTGGTTGAGCCAAACGGCTTCCCAAAGCTTAAAGATGCATGCAAATGACTTGATTTTTGCCACACTGAGCCAAGGCAGTAGTTATTATATCAGTCAAGATGTCTGTGTAATCTGGGCTCATGTGTTTGTCTTTATACTTTGTATAGTCCTGTCTAACAAACACCATGTACTAAAAAAAGTAAAATAAAATATATATTATTTCCATTGTTATCTGTAATTTGGTGATCTTAATGTGCAGTGTGTTTATAAAAACTCAAAGCTGCTGATGGAAAATTTGTTTGACAAAACTCCTCACACAAACACCAAAGACTCATTTTTTCCTCAATAATAATAAAATAATGTTGTTGTCACTGACCTGCTAGGTACTGGGCAACAACACAACCTGATGATGGTGGAGAAGAAAACTGTGCTTATATCAATAAATGGGGAAGGTTTTGGAATGATTATTCTTGTTCATATTCTCATCAATGGATCTGCGAAAATACACCAAACCACAGTACAGTTTCTTTAAGATCATTTATTCATAAATGTTTTGCAGTTTTATCTATGATTATAATTCTAGATTTGAATCTGTTTTATTTCATAATTATGTGTTTTGTTGTGGCTAAAAATTTGCATTTGCTTTTTCATTTTACCTTAGTGGAGACTTCAGAAGGTGGTTAAGTTTGGGGTTTCTGACAGTTTTTTATTGTGGTTTTTATTGTTTAAATTGTTGTATTTATTAAAAGTTTTCTATTATTTTTACTATATTATAAATAATGACACGCAAGTAAATAGACTGTTTAGATCTTTGTGATCAAGTCTTTGGAGGATTTTAATTAATTAAACAGAATTCATTGTTATACAGTTCATAAAAGATCATTCATAAACTGAAATGTTATTTGTTTGTAATTTCTTCCAGATAAAACATGTCCTGTAGGATGGAGCTTCAGCCATAGCTGCTATCTCATCTCTAAACGCTCTGCTCCCTGGGATGCAGCCAGAATGGACTGCAGAGACAGAGGAGCAGATCTGGTGGTTATTAACAGCCCTGAAGAACAGGTACAGTGTTTATGTATGTATGTGTTATTGAGCTGTAAATAAATTCAAACTACCATTTTTAATGTAAATAGCCTTTTATTTCAGCCTTTTTTAAGTGTTAACACATTCAAAATAAAGTAAAAAAAATCATTATGTATGATGTGTATGAGCATTTTTAAAACATGTTTAATGTTCTAGAGTGTATCAAAGAAATCTGTTTAGACAGAAATTGTATAGGGGGAAACAACCTGTCAATAGAAGAAGCGGAAGAAGAATAAGGAAATGTGGCAGTGTAGCAAGGATAAGGAAAACAGGATATGGTAAAGATGCCTGCAGTCCTGTTTCACTGCAGGTAACATGTATGTGTAACATTGTAGTGACAAATAAAGGCTCATCATCATGATGCCAACAAATGCAGTGGATACAGCATACATTGCAGGAGAGAGCATTTGCAAGGCAAGGGGCAGGAGTGACAGGAAGTCCAGTAACTTACAGAATACTATTGTACTATGTTTGGTTTCCACAGTTCCAGTTCTGATATTCTATGTGTTTTAGTAAAAATTATGTTTAAGTAAAAGTATGAGTCCACTGACAAAATATATTAACATTTTGACTACATTTGTTTAGACAGCATGAATAGATTTTGGTGGCAATGACATACTGATTGTTGAAAAAACATATGACAAATCAATTACAGATTTGAATGACTGCTATTGAGATTTGAGTGAGTGTTTTGCTGTGTGAGCTGTCAGGAAATGCATCTTCAGTGTTGCACAAAAATGTGTCAAAGCATTAAAGAAAATTCAAAGTTTTAATTATTGCTGGCTTTGGATTTTTAAAAGAAACTTAGATAAAATAAACTGCATGTTGGGTCTAACAATTAAACCCCGCTGACTCACAGACCAGTCACTTGTGTACAAAAGCAAGACCACAGTGCTTTCTGTCTTTAACTTGCTACAAGGGGAGAAGCACCTTATCTGATCTAAGCCAACTCCAAACTCCAGCCTTCCCTCGCAGCCATTCAGTGGCTACACAAACATCTCATTAATCATGCGACAGATAAGACACTCACATGTGAACATGTGTCGTGTGTGTCTGCAACAGTGAACATGTGATGTGTGTGTGTGTGTGGTCAAGATGTGACCCCATAAACGACTTCCCTAAACCTGCTGGTCTGGAAGTCCAGCAGTTCATCTAAACAAAAGGCACTTAGACTAAAACAGATATACTTGTGTTTGCTATACCATAAAACAATAAAAGAAGGTACGACCTCTTCTCGTGACCCCAAGATGTGAGTGTGTATGTCAGAACACTCTGGAAGGCACACAGAGTCTTTACAGACTGCTAAGGATCAGACCTCTATCAACATGCAATTGATTATAAAACTCTAAGCATATATGAGTAAATACTTCTAAGCATAAATGACAATCCAATAATATAAACCTGACATATTCCACTACAGATTACAGAATACATGCCCCAAAATGTATTTTGTAACGTATTCTGTTACGTTACTCAATGAGAGTAACGTATTCTGAATACTTTGGATTACTTAATATATTATCTTGCTTTTTACAACTACATGAATGTACTATTGCTGTGTGATTTATTACTATTACTGAAGGTCCGCGGCTCCGAACCGTAGTAAAGGGACCTCTGGCTAATCCGTCGGGTTTGTGTCGGGCTCGTAGCCAAAAACTAGCTTTACTTTGTTGTCTGGGTCAACTTTGCTTGCAAGAGACAGAGAGAGGCGTTGAAAGGCTGCTGCAACGGAACTTACAACGCGTACTTTTCCACTCTCCTTTTTCTCCCTCCTTGTGCTCACAGACACATCATCCACAGGTGTGCCACCAATTTACTCACATGGACTCTACTAACCTATCAGAAGCTTCTTCAGCTCAGAATGGAACGTCTGGAGTTTTCTTATTAATTAACAATAAACTTAGTGTACATGTGCTCCTAAATTTGATGAAAGTGATAAAAATAGACGGCTCTGTCTCTCTTTATTCTGACATTTAACTAATTCAAAAGATATTTCAATATTTATTTATCCAAAACAAAACAAGTTTACTCTAAATTGATGTTGTACAGTAAAAAAATGTTCTTGTGTTTTCCATAAAGTGTATGTAAATATCTGGTTTCAACTGTGAATATATTGCTGTGTATTGAAGTTCCTCTTGTTTTGCATAGAAATATACTGAACAACATACAAAGCATAATATATAAAATACTACCTGAGTTTTTTCTTTGAAAGAAGCCCCTTATGTCCATTCTTGTATATCAGTACATTACTGAAACCGATTTATTAAGCCGTGGAGGGTAACAACTGAAAATATGAAATAAACACACATGTAAGCTAAGACTCTCTAAAGAAACAGCATTGTTGTTGTTCGGCTTTTCATTTCACCATTTGTTGATTCACTCCAAGAGCAAGTAACGTAATATTGGTCAAGTGATCAGTTTGATATCAATCTTTCGTGATACACCGTTATATTTACATTATTTGTACAGTACGAATGATTTGCTTTGGTACCTGGTCGAACTTCAGTTCTCCTCTGTCTGCCTGGCTGCGTTTCTCTAACGGCGCACTCGCAGGCAGCAGCTGCCCCGCCCGCTTAGTGTCTGAGCTCGGATCATACCAATATTAGGGGGGATTTACGCACAGTCGTAAATTCCCACAGAATTGTGTTTCGAATATTGTGTGTAGTTTTGGTTTTATACAGTTGTCAGCCACAGGCATCCTAACTATGAAAAAATTACACTCTGAAAGACCCCGGGCTTCTGAAAAAACAACCCGGGCTTAAGCCCAGTAAGCCCCCCCCGCGCTCCGCCACTGCCAACTCCTCAGTAAGGAAAATCGGTATTGGCTGTCCTAAAAGTTGCTAGAAGTCGCTAAATGACATCATCACCTAATTTGCATAATTGGTCATGCTAATATAATTGTAACCTACGCTGTTGGAGAGAGAAATAACATCATGGAAGAGACACAAAGTGAGCAAAAAACGTCCTAAATCCATTTAGAATTTATTTAGAACTACAAATTAAATTTATTTTAGCAATTATTGTTTTTTAATGTCACAATTCCAACCCTGCTCCTTTATCCGGGCTTCGACCGGCAAAAGTGACCCGAAATAGGCACTCTGGTGGCACTATCCTCCGCCCGTGAGTGCTTTAGCACGGGTGAGGTGCCCTTTCACATTTGAGGTGCCCTTTCACGTCAAAAAGTCGTCATAAATAAGTCTCCAATGACACCAGAAAAAGTCGCCAGATTTGTCGCTAGTCGCTTTTTAGAAAAGAAGTCGCTAATGGGGTCTGAAAACTCGCTAAATATAGTGACAAAGTCGCTAAGTTGGCAACACTGCACTGACGTCTGTGCTATCTATGCTGTAACATGTGCTATCTTACAGCATAGGTAGCACATGCTATGCTATGCTTATGCGTACAGCAACCATGTGTAAAAAGTGGTCAATAAAGACATGCTGAAAAGCGTGTTTGTACAAACATCGTCGGGTCTGCCCTGGTATGTTTACAATGGGACTTCTGCTCCTGAACCTCTGCGCACAGCGTCTGCAGATCAGGGTTGTACGAAGTCACTTTCATCTTCACGCAGGACTGTAAGCTGTCATCTGTGAGGTGTGAGCGGTGTTTGTTTTTAACATAGTTCACGGTGGAGAATAGCTGCTGACATAATGTGGATCCAAAGTCTCGATAAATGCACAGCGTTTCGGCGGTATACTGGCTTCCGCTAGTGTGACGCTTATTTTGAGCGATGAAAAAAATAATAGAATATAATTTTATATTTATATTTCAATATCACAGTAATTTCCAATTTAGAACTACAAGTTAAAAAAAAGAACTAACATAAATAAAATACACTTCACCTAAATACTTTAAATTTATTTTTCCAAACCACCTGGAGCCGCACTATAAGGACTAAAGAGCCGCATGCAGGTTGCCGACCCTTGGCATAGGCTAAAAATGTGGTTTTAAAGTAAAATAAAAAGATTTTTCTTCATATTAAACAGAAATTCCTCTCTACGGTCACCACAGCAGAAGTTTGGATTGGTTTAAATGACGAAGAGCAGGAGGGATCATGGAAATGGGTAGATGGGACTCCACAGATTCTGACGTAAGTCTTCACTTTGGTTCAGTTTATTCCTTTACATAGGAAATTTGTTAAACCCACAGATGCATGCAGATATAAACACAAAGGCTTACATGTCGGTGGTTGACTGCTAATAGCGTAAAGATGTGTGCTAATGACTTGTTTTGGCCAAGTGGGAGCAAAAGAAGTTATTATATCAGTCAAAACAACAACAATTCTTGTGTTCAGAGCTGGTGTGTTTTGCCATCTGCACACTTTATGCAAGCCTGTTTAAAAACCACCTGAAAAGAAAAATGTTATTGTTATTTGAAATTTGGTGATCTTAATGTACAGTGTATAATATATATACACTGTATAATTCTTAATAATAATAAGATAATGTTGCTGTCGTTGACCTGGTAGGTACTGGGCAAGAGGTGAGCCTAATAATGGTGGACATGAGGACTGTGTTTCTGTCGAAATTGAAAAAAACACATGGTTTGATCGTCCATGTTCATCTTCTCATCAATGGATCTGTGAAAAAGTTTCGGAAAACAACTGATTCAGAAAGATGATCTATTCATCAATGTTTTGCAGTTTTTTCTTTGATTACAATAATTGTACTTCTGTATTTCAGTTTTATCCTAAAAGGCCTATATATATTTTTTTGGTTTTTTGTCCATATATAAGTGGTTAAGTTTTGGGTTTCTGTTTGATTTTTATTCTACTGTTTGAATTTTTGTTTTTGTTCTTTTTCTTGTGATATTGTTTTTATTATCATTATTATTAGTTTTATTGAGTGTTTCTGTTTTGACTTTATGGTTGTTCTGGTGGTAACTGTCAGTTTGTGATCCTTATATTTGTTTCAAGACTCAAGTCTGGTTTTACTTCCTGCAGGGTTTCTCAGTTCCTCCCTGATTCATATTTCTTTGTAGTTGAGTGTTTATAGTCATGTCTGTGTTCATTATTTTCCTTATTTACTGTTTTACTTTGAAACAAATGTCTGTTTCTGACCTGCATGAGTTTTAATTCCTGCATTTGTTTTCCCCTGATTTGAACATTGTTTTCCATCTGTGTTGTTACTGTAGGTGTCTCGTTTCTCCCCTGTTTGTCACTCCCTGTTTATCACTAAAGATGCCCTCCAATGAGATGACAGTGGCTGTGTCCCAATTAAGAGACTGCACGCTTGATGTATGCATTTTGAGTGCGATTACGTCACCGCCACGCGACGACGGCTGTCCCAATTCGAAGTGTACTTCAAATGCGTACTCCTAGGGGGGCCGAGCAAGATGGCAGCGTGAAGAGCAGTATTTTTTCGAGCTCTCAGCACTAGAAAGATATAAAGCAGTTTTATAGCACCTACAGGGAGTACAGAATTATTAGGCAAATGAGTATTTTGTCCACATCATCCTCTTCATGCATGTTGTCTGACTCCAAGCTGTATAGGCTCGAAAGCCTACTACCAATTAAGCATATTAGGTGATGTGCATCTCTGTAATGAGAAGGGGTGTGGTCTAATGACATCAACACCCTATATCAGGTGTGCATAATTATTAGGCAACGTCCTTTCCTTTGGCAAAATGGGTCAAAAGAAGGACTTGACAGGCTCAGAAAAGTCAAAAATAGTGAGATATCTTGCAGAGGGATGCAGCAGTCTCAAAATTGCAAAGCTTCTGAAGCGTGATCATCGAACAATCAAGCGTTTCATTCAAAATAGTCAACAGGGTCGCAAGAAGCGTGTGGAAAAACCAAGGCGCAAAATAACTGCCCATGAACTGAGAAAAGTCAAGCATGCAGCTGCCAAGATACCACTTGCCACCAGTTTGGCCATATTTCAGAGCTGCAACATCACTGGAGTGCCCAAAAGCACAAGGTGTGCAATACTCAGAGACATGGCCAGGGTAAGAAAGGCTGAAAGACGACCACCACTGAACAAGACACACAAGCTGAAACGTCAAGACTGGGCCAAGAAATATCTCAAGACTGATTTTTCTAAGGTTTTATGGACTGATGAAATGAGAGTGAGTCTTGATGGGCCAGATGGATGGGCCCGTGGCTGGATTGGTAAAGGGCAGAGAGCTCCAGTCCGACTCAGACGCCAGCAAGGTGGAGGTGAAGTACTGGTTTGGGCTGGTATCATAAAAGATGAGCTTGTGGGGCCTTTTCGGGTTGAGGATGGAGTCAAGCTCAACTCCCAGTCCTACTGCCAGTTTCTGGAAGACACCTTCTTCAAGCAGTGGTGCAGGAAGAAGTCTGCATCCTTCAAGAAAAACATGATTTTCATGCAGGACAATGCTCCATCACATGCGTCCAAGTACTCCACAGCGTGGCTGGCAAGAAAGGGTATAAAAGAAGAAAAACTAATGACATGGCCTCCTTGTTCACCTGATCTGAACCCCATTGAGAACCTGTGGTCCATCATCAAATGTGAGATTTACAAGGAGGGAAAACAGTACACCTCTCTGAACAGTGTCTGGGAGGCTGTGGTTGCTGCTGCACGCAATGTTGATGGTGAACAGATCAAAACACTGACAGAATCCATGGATGGCAGGCTTTTGAGTGTCCTTGCAAAGAAAGGTGGCTATATTGGTCGCTGATTTGTTTTTGTTTTGTTTTTGAATGTCAGAAATGTATATTTGTGAATGTGGAGATGTTATATTGGTTTCACTGGTAAAAATAAATAATTGAAATGGGTATATATTTGTTTTTTGTTAAGTTGCCTAATAATTATGCACAGTAATAGTCACCTGCACACACAGATATCCCCCTAAAATAGCTAAAACTAAAAACAAACTAAAAACTACTTCCAAAAACATTCAGCTTTGATATTAATGAGTTTTTTGGGTTCATTGAGAACATGGTTGTTGTTCAATAATAAAATTATTCCTCAAAAATACAACTTGCCTAATAATTCTGCACTCCCTGTATTTGACATCTAAACCTGCTAAATCTGAATCCAAATTTAATAACAACAACATGTCGAAATCTGCTCAGAAAAGGCTGAGTAACTCAGGCAAACCACATGCAAATAGCATGTTAGCTAGCAATCATAGCTACATGAAAGAAATGGAGTGTGAGCAGATGGTTGAAGAAGAATTTCCACCACTATCAGTTACGCCTTCCAAACCTCCAGTGGCTAAAAAACCAACATTGTCTACAAGTCACTCTGATGGCGACTCCCTGAAAGCTGATGCGGTCAACAGTTTGATCAATCTGATCAACACCAGAAGTGATGCCATTGAAGAAATGGTAGGAACAGTTCATACAGAATTAAAGGACATAAGTGATAAGATTATGGTCATTGAGAAGAGGGTTGAGAAAAACGAAAGGCTTACACAGAAATGCGATGAACGCATCTCTGAAGTTGAACGCTATAACCGCCGTTGGAACCTGAGACTGTATGGGGTACCGGAGTTGGAGAAAGAAGATTGAGATATGCCAAACGGTTCTGCCAGCAGAAAAGGAAAAGCTTCTAGAGGTCTTAGACATCACTCATCGAGTGGGGAAACCAAAACAAAATGACCCGAGACCCAGAGGGGTCATCATCCAGTTTATCTCAAGGAGAATTCGTGATGCGGTGTGGAAAGCTGCCAAGAAAAATACTTTCCTTCAGAATAATCATCTGCTGTTCACTGAAGACCTGACGAGAGATGACAAAGAAAATAAACTGAAGCTGTGGCCCATTATAAAGAAAGCACGTGAAGAAGGGAAATCTGCTTACTTTGTTGGAGGTCGAGGCTTCGTAAATGGTGCTGAAATTCACACATACAGTGGGGCAAAAAAGTATTTAGTCAGCCACCGATTGTGCAAGTTCCCCCACCTAAAATGATGACAGAGGTCAGTAATATGCACCAGAGGTACACTTCAACTGTGAGAGACAGAATGTGAAAAAAAAATCCATGAATCCACATGGTAGGATTTGTAAAGAATTTATTCGTAAATTAGGACCACTCAAAAAAAAATAAAAATAAAATAAAATAAAATATGCAAAGCAACTTAAATCTGACTTAAATCTGTTTTTACAAGAATCTCACTCTACTATCAATGATGTTAGTTTTTGGCAATCTCAATGGGGAAATTCTATATGGTTATCTCATGGAACTGAACGATCAGCAGGGGTATCAATCCTAAAAAACAGATATAATGGGGATGGTTTACATACAGAATGTGATTCTGCAGTTCATTACATATGTCAAGTCACAAAATATAATGATTTAGTTTTAATTGTAACTAATATATATGGGTTTAACACGAAACTAGAAAATTATCATTTATTTTTGACGATTGAAAAAAAAATCTAGCTGATTAAATAAATTTGGAGACTTTAACTGTATTATGGATGCTGAATTAGATAAATTTCCTCCAGGACATTCGAACAGAATTAATACTACATTGAAAGCTGTTATGGTACGCCTTAAACTCACAGACATTTGGAGATTCAAATATCCTCAGTCCAAAATGTTTACTTGGTGCAACAATTCTAACTCGAGACATTAAAGGATAGACTTTTGGTTAGTTTCGGAGAGTTTTAACAGCAATAGCATAGATGTAGGTGCATGGCCTTCTCCAGCAACAGATCATAAAGCCATATATATTAAAATAAATCTAACTTCTCTCTCTAATTCTTCTGTTGTTAAATTTACATATTGGAAACTCAACAGCTCATTATTACAGAAAGACGATGTGAAAAAGGATCTTAAAGAATTGATCTCAAACCTTTGGTCTATAGCTCAAGAAGATTGAGCTATAGACCAAAAGTATGGAAAGTATGGAAATAACTAGGAATTATTAAAATTTGAAATTGGCAAATATTTAAGGAAGGTTGGCAGCCTTAATGTGAAATCCAAAAGGTTAGAGGAAGAAAATATAATCTCTCAAATTAAACAGTTATCTAATAAACAAATTGGCACTTTAACTGAAGAGGATAAATTGAGCCTTGCTAAATTACAAGATAAATTAGATCGTTTATACTCAGACAAAGCAAAAGGAGCCTTTATCAGATCAAGATCGAAACGGCTTGAAGAAGGTGAGCGTAATTCCCATTATTTCTTCAGTTTAGAAAAGAAACACTCAAGCATAAATAATATTAGCAAATTAATGATAAATGGGGTTATAACAGAGGATTACAGATTAATCTCTAAACATTGTAGTCATTTCTATAAGGAACTTTATAGCTCTGCATTTTCTCAGGAAGCTACAGATCACCTCTTAGAATCGCTGAATGTTAAATCTATCAGCCAAGAAGATTCGATATTGTGTGATCAACCCATTTCATTAGAAGAAGTTAAAAATGCAATTTGGCTATTAAAAATAGCCAAATTGCCCAAACTCCAGGTACGGATAATTGGAGACCAATTAGCTTGCTAAATAATGATTATAAAGTATTTGCTCTAATTGTAGCTAACAGACTTAAGATGGTTCTTGACTCAGTTATTGATGAAACACAATCTGGCTTTATGCCCAAAAGACATATAACTAACAATATCAGATTGGTTTTAGATATTCTGGATTATTCTGACCTAATAGATAGCAATGGTTTCATTTTATTTTTAGACTTCTACAAAGCCTTCGATGCGGTGGAGCATGAATTTATATTTCAAGCTCTAGATAAGTAAGGTTTTGGCACTTACTTCTCTACAGCGATTAAAACTTTATACCATAACAGTAACAGCAGTATTAAATTAACAAACGGTACTTCACCCAGATTTAACATACAAAGAGTGATAAGACAAGGCTGTCCCATTTCTCCATATCTGTTTTTGTTAATTGCCCAACTATTGTCTAACCATATAAAATCAAGCAATGTAACAGGTATATCGCTAACTGGCAAAGATTTACTCACAACACAATAGAGTATAAGAGAGTATACTTTTAAATAATTTTGGTGAACTGCTGCTTTGCTTTGAAACTGAAAATCTTTAAAGCTCATGTTGGTTTGTTGCATGTATAATCTGGCACCTCTTAAACCGTAACCACAAGCACTTCCACTAGAGGAGACTGTTGTGCTGAACTTCAGTCAATGCTATGTGGGAAAGCTGTTTTTCAGTTAAGGCAGCTGTGTATTGAAACCAGGGCTACAACTAAAACAAAATGAAGCAAAATGTGTCAAATTAACTAACATGTTAGCTGTCGGGGCTACTGCTGCTGCACTATCACAAGCAGTACCTGCAACAACTTGTAACAAGCCCTTGCAGTCACAGGAGTCTGCTGTTGTTAGCACTAGCCATGGATAAATGCAAGAGGAGGGACAGCAGTCCAAACAAGAGTATGAGGAAAAAAGAGTAAGCTGAAATTAACATAGTAAGAAAATAGATGGAGGAACATAATTAGGAAAGGAGATATTCAAGGATTCAGGAAAAATTAATGGTGACTTTGATCATGAGCAACTAATAGCTTTTAATTGTAACATGCTGGAATGCCACAAGGAGGTCATTAGAAGGAAGTGAACATGATTTATTGATGTACAGTTGAGTTTGAGGTTTTTGGCGGTTAGACTCTGATGGCCATCACAGCAGAATGGAATCCCAGCTTTGACAGGGATTAGGGCAGGATCCCTCTGTGTCTAGATGCTAGTGTGGAGATGAAGATGGAGACTTGAATGAAGCCTGAGTGACGACGTAGAAGTGATGATGGGGAGGAGGAGGTTTGCACAAGGTTTCTGCAAGGAAGAATGACAGATGCACAGTGTATGCATTAATGTAAAACACTAACACAGTCACATTAATAGCTGCATTTAGACATTTCTGGTTTGTTACAGATTTCAATAGAAAAAAATTGGTTGCTGTCTGCACTGCCGATAAAGAAGTCTCCCAGGGAACATAATATCTGCTCCATTTCTCCAGAAATAAATACAGTGGTGGGCTGAGCCATTAGTGTGTTTAGCCAAACAAAGACAGCAAAGGCTTCAAGATGCTGCTGCCTTGTTTTTAGGTTCAAAAGAACTGCTCAGCAGATTTCTAGAGGCATCAATTATATAATTGTTAACACTGAATTGAATTGAGTTTAGTCCAAGCTCAGTGTGGTTCAGTGGGTATTAAAACATGTGTTACCGCCCGGTTCGGCAAGGAATGTAAGGAAGTAACACCAGAGACTGCCCCAGTCCGTGCCAGAGGTTCGGGCTTTAGAGATTGACACATCTTGCAGGAGCTTTCCGCTCTTCAGGAACTCTCTCTGCAGGAGGGGGAGATTCCATCTCCAGCTGCCTCCCTCTTCCCGCTCCACCACAACCACCCACACATGCAGGGCATAGGGGTATGTCACCAGGGTGCAGAGGAGGCTACCCCCCCTCTGTCCCCTTCTGGCTGCCTCTGCCTCAATTTATCTCACAACTTAGACATTCACATTACTCACACTCTCATTACACATACATATAGGATCTTGGGAGTGGGCACGCTACACGGAATCCAAATTACCATCAGGGTGTACACCTCACCCCTCGCGTGGTTGCCCACCTCTCAATTTTAAATACACGTAGACATTGAGGGCTAGCAGGAGGGACTATGCGCTTACCTGCTGCTCTCTGGCAGGTATCTCCATGCCCTCCTGGGTTTTAAATGTACCTTAGAACACACAAGCATCAACACTACAATGAGCGGGTGGAGGGAGGTTTGGAGTCTTCTCTCACCCCCGTTCTCTGCGGCCTGCTGGAGCGGGGGGGCTAGGAGGAGGAGTTGGCCGTCCGACTGCGGTCTGGAGTGTGGGGCCTCCCTGCTGCTGCGGAGTCGGGGCGGTCTGCCTCTCCCCACCGCAGGGAAAAGGGTAACACCACCTGGGTCTGGGTGCAGTTCCCCCCTCCAGGGGCAAGGGTACCTAGACCCGGTTCGTAGAGTACGCTTGGGGAGTGTGATCGTGTGTACAGCGTCTCTTTATGTCTGTCTCCACGTTGGTTGAGTGTGGAGTAAGTGCATATGAGAGCATGAGGGTGGGAATGGATGTTTGTATCTGTGTGTGCCTGTATGTCTGTGTCTATATGTCAGGTTGGGTGTCAGGCGCCACCTCTCTGGGGACATCTCAGGCCGTCCAAGGTTTGGAGGCCTATCTCCCCCCACCACCACTTCCCCTGCCAGTGGCGGACTCCCTCAGACATCGGTGTGTTGGTGGTTCTTTGTGTCTGGGGGTGGGCGTCCAGGTACACACCGGCTCACTCATTGGCGGCCGCTTATCGGGGCCTGGAGCCTGGGGCTCGCTCGGGCCACTTCGGAGGTGGGGTGCCCCCGGCCTCTCGGCCTGGGGCTCGGTCACTCAGGCACGGCTGGCTGCCGGCGGAGCTCACGGGCGCGTCACTGCAACGCCCCCTGGCTTCTGCTCCGCGGCTGCTGAGTGAGCCCTCATCTGGGACTCTCCTCAGCTCTTACTGGGACAGTGGCGCGGCTGCCCCTCTGTTGGTCTTCCTTGGTCTCTTGTGTTCTGGGGGCCTCTGGATGTCTGGAGTTTTGATCTCCTCCATACCTGCTTCATGCCCTGGAGGACGGGGCTGTGGCCCCCCCACACCCTCTAGCAGATCATTACATGAAGGAACCTTTTAAAAAAAAACAAAAACAAAAAAAAAACAAGCGCGTCCATGCTCACAGGTGTACACACAGGTGATCACACCCACAAACTACACCCTTTTTGGCTCCTACCTCAAAGCACACTGTGTTCTGTTGATCTTATGTGCTGCACAATAATGTTTAATATTTAGTATTTACTGTCATATTCCCATATATCATTGTGATGTTGTTTATTCTATTATTCTTGTTCTCTTCTGCTTGTTTTCTTTTTTCTTTCTCAACAGGTGATCCAGGTGATCGATAGATGCATTTTTTTTTCTGCCCATTCTGTTGGTTTTTGTTTTTTGCCCTTCTCCCCTGTCCCTCTTCTCAGCTGTTTCTCTTTCCCTCTTTCTTTCTCCCCTTCTTTCCCCCAGTCAAGTCTGTCCCGTATTCAGCAAGTGAAAATAAAGTAAACAATAAAAGGTGAATCAAATGGACCATTACGGCAAGGCTGGGATGGTCAATTTGGTAAAGTAAATCCGTTGGGCATCTTTCTTTGCCTTTAGACAATAATTCTGATGGCAAAAGAGCCAAACGGGACAGGCAAAAAAAAAAAAAAAAAAGAGGTTCGGGCTTTATTAACATTGGCAATCATAAAACACATACAACAGAAAACCGGCTGGGAGCCTCAGCGCCTCACAAAGATGTCCCCTCTCACTTGTCACGTTTTCCTCCTTATATAGCTGCACTGAACCTTATTCTTCATGTCATTGGCTCTCTTCTTAGCCTTGAACTCCGAGGCAGCCACTCTGAGGCAGCCACTCTGAGGCAGCCACTCCTCAGCGAGCCCAGGCCCACAGGAGCTTCGTTACTAGAACCCACCTCCTCATGCTCCGTCTTGGCCATAACAGCATGGCTAAATAACAGAATGCAGCGAGAGTGTATATAATTTGAAATAATTTTAAGGAAATTTTGCATTTGCTTTGACAATGTTGTTTTATGTAATGTTGGCTTATTTCATAAAATCCTAAACCTGGCACCACAGCCTCTTTGACATTTCTTTTCCACTTAGCCACCTGTAATAAGGGATTTTCCCCCATAAAGGAATAAAACTGGACTTTTGAAAATATTATTTTATTTTGAAATTGGCAAAAAACATGGCAAAATGATGTGCAAGTCTGCAGTCTTTGAGCTGTGCAACATTTAATGAGGTTAGGACCAAGCACCAGAGGGGCGAGAAGATGGGACACAGTCAGTCAGCATCTAAAAGGCAATTCTCAACTACTCTTGCCTCACACAAATATGAATCCATATCCCATTTAAACCAAAATGTAATTAAAACAGAATGCAGTGATTTGCAGATGTCATAAAACCACATTTTGCATTTACAATAATGCAATAGTGAGTGCTGCTGTAAAAGAACCATTAGTGGCAGTATTGCATGCATACAAGGTTTAATGAGGTAAAAACTTTGAGGTAAATTTTCCATTACACCCCTAAAGATTGGTTATATCCAGTATGAATTTCGGAATTGAGTTGGATCAGCAGCAGAAAGGATGACTTGATATCTTAAACATGGCTTGCTGCAAATTCTGTGGGCCCTGCTATCATCCAAATTATATCAGTAGCTGAGCAGGGGAAATCTCTCACTGGGGAATTCAAAGTGAATCTTCAGATTCACAGAATCAGAATAAATTATTTTCTAACTTGTCCTGAGCACACGATGGATGGTAAAGAGTGTGGGAGAGTGAGAGCAAAAAGCTCCTCTGTGCTTGAATGAAAACAATGTAACATTGTGTGTGTGTGTGTGTGTGTGTGTGTGTGTCCTCACTCTGCCTGTTACACCCAACTTATTGTGAGAGAAGATAGTAAGCAGTAAGATCGACCCAGCAGAGTTGGTGAGAGACCGGCAGTGATCAATAATTTCTTTTATAGAAGAAAATAAGGGGTGGGGGTCTCAGCAAGCCCCAGACCATGCGCCCCCATAATATGGGACTTGGCTCTTGGGGACCTCAGCGTCTCTGAATCTCCTCAGCTGCTGCCCTCCCTCGGACCGATCTTCCGGTGATGAAAGTGGGCGGTCTCTGCTTCACATCTGCTGTTCATCTCCAGCCTTTTCATTTGTCTGCTCTCTTCAACCACCGCAGAAGTATCTGAGCGAAACGGCAGAAGACGGGGTATGTAGAGGTTTTTATTTCAGCCTTTTTGAGCCCTTGCATTTTTTTAGTGCTGAAAAACTAATTAAAAAAACATCTGGAGGGCCTTCTTTATAAAATTATCATTGAATTCGTGCCTTCTTTTGAGCTCAAGTTATGCACACTTTTTTTTTTTTTTTTCTAAATGACATCAGAAACAGCAGTATGCGACATTACGTGATGGCAGAGCTTCAGTTCATCCTTTGTCATTTTTTTTTTTTTTTTTTTTTTTTTTTTTTAATAAATAGGACAGGGGGAATGAATGAGAGAAAGAGGGGGAGAGAAAGAAAGAAAACCAAAGGGGAGAAGAGACGGTGAGAAGGGGGGGGGAAGAGAGAGAAAAAAAAAAAAGAACTCCTGGGTCACCTGTATGGAGAAAAAAAACAAACAAACAAAAAAAACAAACAGAGGAGACAGCAAACAACAAAGAGCAACATAATAATAGAGAAAACAAAGCACCATCACAATAAACTAGCTAGTCATAGATATCAATATTTACTAAATAATAAACGATATTGTGCAGCACGCAAGATAGACAGCGCACAGTGTGCTTTGAGGCAGCAGCCAAGAAAGCTTTAGTCCGCGTCTGTGAATACCCATGTGTGCATACCTGTGTGGATCAGCATGCTTGCATTCCAAAGGTTTCTCCATGTAATGATCTGCTAGGGAGTGTGGGGGGGCCACAGCCCCGTCCTCCAGGGTGTGAAGCGGGTTATGCACACTTGAAAGGTCCATAACCATTTTTAATGTCACTTCAAATTTTGTAGTTTAAACCACAAGTGTATGTTACCGCAGTCTGTTTGACATGCACTACCTTTCACATATTACATACAAAACCCCCATAAACAAAATAAGTTACATGTGTTTACACCTTAATAAACAAACAGCTAAGTGATCTCATACTTAAAACCTGGGCAAACGCCCCCATTTATTCAATCCATTGTGGATTGTAAATATATGCGAGTTTCCGATTTGTACTCTAGTTGTAACTGTAATTGTAACATAGGTACATATTTTTTGCAAGTACTTGACTCAGTCTAGTAGATATCAAAAATCTCAAACACATCCCTCTATGCTTCATCAGGCACGGTTTTTTACCAAAATAACAGATACTAAAACTAACGAGAACTTCTCAATATTTTTTCTTTTCTTTTCTTTCCAAGGTCACAAAATAATTTGGAACTAAAATGTTTTTTCACATCTAGTTTTAGTTTTCTCTTAGAAAAGCTGTGAGAGAGATAAAGGTTATCTTATCTGTGTAAAAATGAAGCAACATGTTAGCAGCTGCACTGTCGACAGTAATGTCAGCAAACTACTAAGCCCTCGCAGTGACAGCAAACTGCTGTTATTAGGATTAGCTGAGAAAAAGTGCAGGAAGAGGAATCACATTTTCAACAACAGCATGAGAAACAGACAGAGGAAAATAGAATCAATGTGGTAGGAAAATAGATAAAGAGACATATTTAAGAATGGAGCAATTCAAGTAAACGAACGGCTATTTTAATCATGAGCAGCTTCTAATAGCGAAAGTGTAACTTTTAAGTATCACATGCTGCGCTGGAGTGAAACTAAGATGTCCTAACTGAACAATAGCTGTACTAACCTGATAAAAAAGAAACTTCAGTATCAATAATCAAAAAAATTTGAAACATATAGGGAGAGAGCACAGAGCAAAGGACTGATTGTACTTGACGAGAAATACCAGGGACGATTTTTTTTGTGTCCCAGACATGTCTGTCACTTTGCTGCAGAAACTCTCTGATGTGACTATATCCTATCATTCATACTTGCTCCGAAATCATCGAGTGCCCATATTATTAACAGATGCAAGACTAATATTGCCACATATCAATATAATAGTGCTTCTAAAAAGTTGCATTTACAACAAATCTCTAGAGGAAAGAGGACAGGAACTAGAATACAGTCAGAACAATGTGTAATAAAGGCTTTTGTGTAGCTGAAGGATTACATGGAGCCAGAATAAGACGATATGGAGCATTTCACTCACTAAAGTTAGCTTGACACAGAAGTAACAGTCTTAAAAATGTCCATTACACAAGGCTGACAAATCTTCAACTGAGGTAAATAACTGAGAGTAAAACAGTTGAAAACAAAATCCTGAGAATTTTCTGTATTTATGTAGATTCCATCATATTGAGAAGCCAATTAAGCAGACAAGGCAAAAAAAAAGAAAAAAAAAAGAAAAAAGAGACTTTATTATTATTAATATTTATTTTGGAAAGGGATCCAGTATTACATTAATATGTCTATACATACTTCTAGTGTCTGGCATACAGCTTTTATCAGAATCAGCATACTTTATTAATCCATAAATTAATTAATCCCTGCATGTTATGTAAACATTTCCGGTATACACAATATATACACAGCTTGAGAATATGTCCAGTTTCAGTGGTGACATAACTGCACAAACTACACATGAAATATGTAACTTCCACTGAAACCAGTGATAATTTGACTTTTCACATGTCCTCTGCTGCAGAGCTCTCAGAGATAATTCGTATCTGCATGCAATGGAGGAAATATATTTGAAACCTGATAACCGAACATCTTCAACAAATCACAGGGGTAAGAAAGAAGTGACAGAAACAGGAAGAGGTTTGTTCATATCTCTTATTACTCTTGTATATTTTGGTGGGATTTTCAGACTCCTGGTTTTTTCCCCCCTTTTCTCTTTTCAGGTCGAAGGAGCTCTAAGAGGAGTTTCTGTTTAGTTGGTATTCTCTCTCTTTGCCTGTTGGGTGCTTTCCTGCTGGCTAGACTGATCACTTTTGGTATTTCCTGTGAGTTGGATTGTTCATAAATATTTCTTCTAATTTACAGTCCCAAAATAATAAATAGTTTTCTAATGCAATTCTACTGAAATTTAACAAACATGGTAACATTCAAATCAAGAAAGTCTCACAAGTTCAAAATTTATAAATAATTTTAAGAGGACAAGATCACAGTAATAATGGTTCTTTATTCACATGCCAGTATAAAACTGACAAACATATTTAACATGTTTTAAAGGCAAACTTTTTGTTTAACTCTAAAATACATCTGAAACAGTCTCAGGATGAATGCACGAGGTCTTTTGAGTTTCAAATATATGAATATTTATCTTTATTTCAGATCATAACTGCTTACATGATTCAGCTGATCATCTGCCAGAAATAAAGAAACAACTTTCTTCAATGACTGAGGAGAGAGACCTGCTGACTGAAAAGACCAAAGAGCTGAGAACGCTGCTATGTTTGTCCAATCAGTGTGAGTTGTATGAAATGTTTTGTCTTAGTAAAAAGCTTTAGTCGGGAATTCAGTGGTTTAGTTTTTTCCTGCTTAACATAAATTACTATTGGGAATCATTATTAATATCTATTTATATGAACAACTGTCAATACCTTTGCATCTATGCTTTCAACATATAGCTTAAAATTTGAATTTGAATTTGAATTTGAATTGCATTGGTGCATCTTGTACTCATTACAAATTCACATTTATAAGGAAGTTATGACTGAACAAAATGACTGTACCATCATTATTTAGTAATTTCAAAACTTTATGAATCCAAAATAGAACTTAATGTTTGTTAATGAATTTTATTCATTTTTAATCAAGTTTTCATGTGCGAACTTTCATTGTAGCAAAACAACATTTAACAAATACAACGAGCATTAAACTCCAGAAAGTTGATTCTGTTCATCTGGGCGTAGCGTTTTAGTGGGAGAATCTTTTTGTCACTGATCCAAGTGACTTCTGCTTCAGTCTCAGCTGACTGCAGGTTTCCCCAGCTTTATCAATAATGACCTGAACTAGTGCCACTGATTAAAAATGGGCCTTCAGGTCAGGTTCATGGTCATTAATATGCAACTTGTAATGACCATTGATCAGTGAGCATAAAAGAAAGCTGAAGTGTTTGTGTTAGCTGCCAGTCTTCTTACTCCTGTATTTTCTCCTTTTTAACTCTATATCTTTAAAACTGTTAACTATTCAGTTGCTCTTCTATTTGGTGATGATTTGTGTTTCAGTATCATATCTCTTTTGAACTACATGTTTCACCTTCAGTTGTTGCTGTATCTTAAATTCATTTGTGGTAGGTAGGTTTAATCACATTACACAAAGATTTATCAGGCTTTTACCCTTGTAGTTCACTGACATATGGAAACTGGCAATTTTAGTATGTAACAGTGTCAGTGTGGAAAGTCAGGGTTGCACGAATTAGGAAAAACTTAAGTCTCATTTAGTCTCAAACTTTAAAGCAATAAAGTTTGAGTGAAATTAGCACTTTCTTTATTTGAACTCTATAAAATTTTAAATTATTAAATATAATAAATTATGATTATTATTATTATTAATTATAAACATTATATATATATTTTTAAATATGCATATAATTTCCCAATGACAGAAAAAGATTGACGTATTACAATAGATTTCTATACTGACAATTTTGACATCAGCACAAACGTTCTTTGAAATTAATATGGATACCATTACTGGAGATTTCTTGGACTTTTCTTTTTGGACTGTGGGAGGAAGCTGGATTACCCAGAAAGAACCCATGCAGGCTCAGGGAGAACATGCAAACTTCACACAGGTCTTGGGCAGATGTCTGGATTTGAGACCAGGACCTTCTTGCCCTGAGGAAAAAGTGCAAGACACCACCATGCTGCTCAGGGCAGGTTAAATTGTGCCGGGACCATATCATCAGCGACGTGGTCACTCCAGCCAAGACCATAACATTTTAGTGGGAGAAAATGGGTCACAGCACATTTTTTTTGGTAAACAAAACAAGTTCACGTCATCTTTTGAATCCTCAGCAGGAAATGTGTCCCACACACTTTGTTTTTAGAATAACTTATGGGAGTGGAACTGTTCTCTGTTAATATAAAATAAATTAGGTATTAAAACTGTCACCATGTTAAATACAAGCAGACAAATATAACAGTCAGTAAGTGAATAGACTGTGCAAAAATCTTTGTGATCAAGACTTTGGAGGATTGAAATTAAATAGAGCTTGAATGAGCATCATTATAGAGTTCTTAAAGGATCTTTCCTTCCACCAGACAAAACATGTCCTGTAGGATGGAGCAAGTTCAATCATAGATGCTATCTCCAATCGGAAAGGTCTGATTCGTGGGATGCAGCCAGAAAGAACTGTACAGACGAAGAAGCCGATCTGATAGTCATTGACAGCCCCGAAGAAGAGGTACAGTGTGTTATTGTGTTTGTAAATAAACACAATAGTTCAAATTCTTAATTTTTTCTTCCTAAAAGTGTTTCTCATGAGCGTTTGAACGTTTAATCAACACATATCTAAACACAAAAACCTGAAATAACTGTAATTCAGTGTAGAAAACTGTAACTCAGTGTAGAAAACAACTTACAGACACTTTCTGTGGTTCTATATGGAATTTGTCTTAGCTGAATAGTTTCATTCTTCAAAAACTTTGATGAACATGTGAATTTTAAAACATATTTATAGAACTAAAGTGTGTATATTATATGGGTCCTTATTTAAAGAAAGAATAATGAAATGTGGTGGTTTAGCAAAGATAGGAAAAACAGAATATTATAAAATGCTAAAGAATGCAGGGATGCAGCATACAAAGGTTCTTCCACTGTTACTTTGCAAGAGAGCAGTTACTACCAGGCGGATGGGAGTCTGTAGCCAAAGTGCCGGAGTGGCAGAAAGTCCAGGGATTTGAAGCATTGTCTTGCATGGTAAATGATGTCAGACAACTTTTGTGCCACGGATTAGCAAGTCACTGGTGTCACTCAATAAGTCATGACAGTGACTCTTTTGCAGTAATCAAAACAGCCGTTTTTTTGAAACTTGGCAACGATGGAAATGACTGTACCAAAACCAACACCGTGGTCCCAAAATCTGGCAAAAAGCAATAGACCAAGGATCTGGTGTACTATCGCCTTGACATCCTCTATTGTTGTGTTGTGTTGCATACAAATGCAGCACTGCTATACAACCTCACTAATATTAGGGTGGTACTCAGTCCAGTTTTTGTGTGGCGTCAGAACTACTGGGACACCGCTGCCTGGAGGGGAAAACAATACAGGAACGATTTAACTGAAACTAGAAACAACTTGGTAAACTTTACTGTGTGATGTAACATTAATGTGACAATTTAATACCTTTTCTGGTCCTACAGCATAAATAACCAAATAAATAAAAAGATACGATTTGCATGTGGTAATTCGTTTGAGTTAGCAATGTAGTGCTTACCTTCGCTTTAACTATGAACAATTTCTTGTTCTTCACTTCCCACAATGCAGCATTATTTACCCATCCAGATTGTATATCACAGAATAAAACTGGTTCAAAACTAAAATAAAATGTTTTATCCTCATGTTAAACAGACTTTCCTCTCTACAATCATCAATGAACAAACTTGGATTGGTTTGAATGACAAAGAACAGGAGGGAACATGGAGATGGGTAGATGGTACTCCACCGACTCTGATGTAAGTCTTCACTTTGGTTCATTTTTGTTACTCTAATTACATTTTCAAATCAAAGTTGTTGAATCCACAGATGCATGCAGAATTGACATGAATGAAGTAATAAGATAATGTTGTTGTGACTGACCTGCTAGGTACTGGGCATCGAGTCAACCTGATGATGGTGGAGATGAGGACTGTGCTTATGTCAGGAATCACGGCAAAAATTCTTGGATGGACTTTCGATGTTCAGCTTCTTTTCATTGGATCTGTGAAAAAACACTAAACTGCAGTACAGTTTACTGACAATGATCTATTATTACATTTTTTGCAGTTTTTTCTATCATTCTATTTTAAGTTTAGTCTGTTTTATTCTGTTATACTTTCAAATGTATACCATACGTGCGTCTACTGGGAGGCTAAGGGGTAGCACTGGCAGCTGCCAGTATTTTTATTCTAGTGTTTACAGTGTTGATTTTTGTGTTTCTTGAATTTTTGAATTGTATTTTTATTTAATTGCCATTGCTTCATTTTCTGTGATAAAAATAAAATAATAGTTCTAATAAGAATTATTAGAAGAATAATTATTATCATTATTGAGTCTCAAGAGAATAGATTTTGCACAGATCTTTATGATCAAGCCATTGGAGCAGTCCAGTTTATAGCTAGCTTAAATATATTGTTTGTAATTTCTTGTAGAAAAGACATGTTCTGGAGGATGGAGCGAGTTCAACTGTAGCTGCTATATCCGGTCTCAAAGCTCTGGTTCCTGGGATGCAGCCAGAAAGGACTGCAGAGACAGAGGAGCAGACCTGGTGGTTGTTGGCAGCCCTGAAGAACAGGTACTGTGTTTATGCCTGTGTGACTTATTGTGTTTGTAAATTAATAGTGAAATTCAAGCTCCTTATTTTATGTAAATAATGTCGCCCTCTTTTAAAATACATGACAACGATTCAACACATATATCAGATCAGATTATAAACATAAAACCCAAAGTTGTTTTGTGGGAAAAAACTCATATGACCACATAGTTTTCTGTGATTGTGTAAATGACTTAATGGAACCTTCAACTTAAAAAGTGTTACCACAATTAGGATGAAATAAAAAAAAGATGAATATGAGGATTTCAAATCAAATTTATTGTACCACAATGACTCAGAAATATACACAGACAAAAACATTAAGGGGGAAATAACCTGTCAATGGAGAAATAAGAAAGTATGGTGGTGTATAAAGAAAAAGGAAATCATAATATAGGAGGATTCTGAAGAATGCAGGGAATGCAGTCAATGGACCTTTAAGAGTCCACTGACAGAACATAGTACCATTTTAACCAGTCTTTTGTTGACAGTGTCAAAAGATTTTGGTGGCAATGACTTATTACATGTTAAAGAAAAAACGTGACAAATATATTAAAAGTTTTGAATGAGTTTCAGCAAAAAGTGCATCAACTAAAATTGTGGTTCAAAACTAATATAAATTGCTTTTACTCCATATGAAAAAGACCTTTCTCTCTACGATCACCACAAAAAGAGTTTGGCTTGGTTTGACTGATGAAGAACAGGAGGGAACATGGAAATGGGTGGATGGAACTCCACTGACTCTGTCGTAAGTCTTCACTTTGGTTCAGTTTGTTACTTTCATTAAGTTTCCAAAAGAAATGTGTTAAACATATACACACTACTGGTCAGAAGCCTGGACATTCATAGTTTTGATGCCTCCAGTGAGAATCTGCAATGTACAATAGTCATGAAAATAAAGAAAACCATGAAAACCATTAAACTTTTGACTGTTAGTATATAAAACACACTGGTGAACTTACATTTCAGTGGGTTGAGCCAAACTGCAAGGTCAAAAGCTTAAAGATGTACACTAATGACTTGTTTAGACAACATAGGTTAGAAGTTGCTTTATCAACTATGACGTCTTGCTTTGATCTCCATATGAAACTTTGTTATCTTAAAAAAGCCCTGTCACTACACACTAGAGATGGCACGATACCACTTTTTTATGTCCGATACCGATACCGATATCATAAATTTGGATATCTGCCGATACCGATATGAATCCGATATAGTGTTTTTTAATCAACAAAACTGTTTTTTAAAATATCTTGCTGCATTTTGCAAGTCTGCAAGTTCATACTCAAGTTTAAAACAACAACTACACTAAAGCTATTCTGTTATACCTGTATACAAAAAAAATATTTCATAGTTCAGCAATACTGATCAATCTAATAAACTTAGACCTACACCATCCTCCCTATTCTGGTATTTTAAAGAGTACTTAGCGTAAATATTAAGCAACCTAACTAATAGGGTTCCAACTCCCAGCAACAACAAAAATAAATAAATAAAAAATAGGGAACCACCCCTCACGCGCCACCTCATGATGCTTAATCGACGTAATCAACCTTAATTTGATGCAGTGTAAAAAAAAAATGCACAGAAATCAATTATTTTTCAAGAAATATTAAATAGATTCAACATATTTCTTCAACAAAATTGCAGACTGCACAGATGGTACCTTCCCAAAGGAAAAAGTACTATAGCTTACTAGGGTATATATATTAGACTTAATAGTCACTATATACAGTAATTGACTTCTATTCATTTTACATCAAATTAAAACTTTGGGTGTCAGATAATTATTTATTAAAAGCTAGACATTTTAAATGAGAATAAGAAAGAAAAGTATGTCTTTGTGCCCCCTTTTCCCAGTTAATGCCCTATCGGCCCCCCTGGCTAAACTTTGCTAGATCCGCCCCTGCACAGTTACCAGCCGTCAGCTACATAGAAAAAGATCCTGGTGTAGAAAGTAATATTAAATAAATTCTAACAACAGCTTATCAAGCTTAAACGTGCTGCTGTTGTTCAGCCGCTGGTTTCCTCTTTCTGGTGCAAAGTGGACCAAAAACAAACAAGAGAGACGGACTCGCCACAGAAAAGCCGATCAGCTGATCATTAAGCAGTTTCACGATTGAAGTAGCAGCCGGAGAGCGAGAGGCAGTCGCTTGTTAAGCTTAACGCAGGAATGCTTTACAAACATTCAGAGATGGACTTACACACTTGCTTTACTTCTCTCGGGGATAACTTTGTCGGAGATGAAATGCCAGGTTGCTAGCGAAGCTCCACATGCTATCCAGACCGGTCCGCATGCCACAGCTGCTCTATCACGTGATGCATACTGCTCCGACGTGCTAACGTCGTTCTGAGGCGAGTTACGGCGTGTTGCAAGTTTTGTGAGGTGCTTTCGTGATATTTAATGGATCGAATTACATTTTTTATTTTTCTCCGATATCCGATCCAGTAATTTAGGTCAGTATCGGACCGATACCGATACGTAATATCGGATCGGTCCATCTCTACTACACACCAAACATCTGATTTTTGTCTCAATAATAAAAACAAGCTAATATTATGGTTATGGACTTACTAGGTACTGGGGATCGACTCAACCTGATAATGGTGGAGAAGAGGACTGTGCTCATGTCTACAGTGGTGAGGACATGACCATGAATGACTGTTCATGCTCAACTTCTCTTAAATGGATCTGTGAAAAAGCACCAGACTACTGTATTGTTTCTTGAAGATTTTTTACTTGTTACTTCAGTGGAGACTTTCAGAGAGAAATTATTGAACACCAGCATAGCTGCATATGTTTACATTTTGGGTTTCTGTTTGGTTTTTATTGCAGTGTTTTAAAGTTTTGATTTTTCTGTTTGTTAACAACGTATACTAACTTTGTGTTAGTCAAATGTTACATGAAAATGAACAATGAGACAAAACATTTTGAGCATGCAATTTATTGAAAACAAAGCTTATACTGTGGAACTGTTGTCCTTTTTTATAAACTTCCCTTGCCATCCTGACCCAAAGGTTCTCAATTGGATTTAGATCAGGGAAACGTGCAGGATGGTTCAAAACAGTGATGTTATTGTCCTGGAAAAAGACCCTTGTCCTGCAGGCATTCTGTACTGCAAAGGTAGCATTGTCCTGTTGAAAAACCTAGTCGTTACCACAAAGATGAGGGCCCTCAATCATGAGGGATCCTCTCTGCAACATCTGGACATAGCCAGTGGCCGCTAAAGGAAAAAGCATCCCCCGCCACTGTGGCGCATAGAAAACATCTCAGGTGGGATCTGCTTGTCATGCCAGTAACGTTAGAAATCATCAGGACCATCAAGGTTAAATTTTTTATCAGAGAATACAACTTTCTTCCACCTTTCAATATCCCATGTTTGGTGCTCCCTTGCAAAGTCCAAATGGTCAGTTCTGTGGCATTCAAGGAGATGAGGCCTTTAGCGACATTTTTTGTTTTTGAAGTCCTTCAGTCTCAGATGCTGTCTGATGGTTATGGGGCTGCAGTCGGCACCAATAACAGGCTTAATTTGGGTCGAGGATCGTCCAATTGTCATGAACCGTGTGTGGCAGGCAGGATTGTACCCAAATGCAGACTCACAAACAGGATTTGAACACAAAAACTCAGCTTTATTGCTGGTACAAGTTAATACAAAAATTAGACTGGAAATCTAGAAATGGAACTATGAACAGGAGACAGCTGGGTATGAGGGAGACACTGACATAAATACACAGAAAGATAATGTGGGAAGTGAGAACACACAGGGACTACAGCTGACATGAATTAACATGACGCCACAGGGGAAGCAAGACTAGACACACCAAACATGGAAACACTTGACTTTCATAATAAAACAGGAAACGGAGGAACATGGTACAGGAGTGGAGGAAAGGCAGACAAGAGAGACAGAGGGAGCACGAAGGAGCACAAGGGAGAAAGAAAGGAAACGAGAGAGACATGATAGACTGGGCAAACATGACAAGCAGGGGGGAACAGAATGAAACACGAGGAGGGAAACAAAACACAAGAACTCGCACAACAAATATAAACACAGAGACATAAAGGGCAAAGACACAAGAGGGAATCTAATAGTCTAATAATAGTCATTTATTATAATAATAATAATAATAATAATAATAATAATAATAATAATAATAATAATAATAAAAAAGATAAACAGAAAAACCTGGGCACTACAGAATAATCTCAAGACTAACAAAATGGGCTTAAATCATAATACAAAATGACATCAAAACACAAGAAAACTCAAAATGCTGGATCAGTGACCCAGGACCATGACACCAGTGTCTTGACAGACAGCCAACTGAATCTGCCGGCTCAGTGTTGGTGAAATTTTTGGGGGTCTTTAACTTGACTTTTTTGTTCCATAACCCTTAATCTTTAAAGAAATTCCAAATGACTTTCTTACTGCGTTCCACCTCAGCAGCATAAGACCCGGCTTATGCACTTGAACAACCTGACCACATTCAAAAAGAGAAAGCTTTTTTTTTGCCTTTGCTATCAGAACATCATGAGATTGTGATTACCTGAAAATGAATTCACATTTTTGCACAGATTTGGCCCTTTAAAGGCAGGTGGTCCTAAAGATCCAACCATGCAAAATATGATTTTTTTGTCATTTTTCAGGTGGTCTTGAAATTTTGATCGGGACTGTATGTATTTAAGATGATGCTTAGATTAATTCACTTTATTCCACGTCTATATCAACTTCATACTGTCTAGTATAAGAAACAGAGTATACTGTTGGCAAAGGTAATCAGCCGATATAGCTCATTCATTAAACTGCTGACACCTTGTTGAATTGAGTTTTGTAATTCCACAAAGAGCAGCAGGTCAGCTGATCACAGCCTGTGCATTAAGAAAATCTATTGGAGCTCACAACAGAAATTATTGTGAGTTGTGATTATTTTTCCTACACGTGTCTGATCTCACTTCAACCCTTGATCGTACTCATTTTACTTTTTAGGTGTGGAGGCAAAGTCCATCTACATTGTAGGGAACAGAAATTAGTTATTTATAAATTCTCTTTCACTGCTTGTGCTCTACAAGATTCAAGATGAGTACATTCATTAGAATTAGATTTGAATAATATTTTATTGTCATGTACTAGCCTGTGTATAAAACTAGATGGTAGAACTTTTCTTCAAGGATCTCATTTTAATTTTCTTACTCTTGAGTACATTTCAGACCCAGTACTTTTTCAGTTTTATACTCAGCATAAATACATCTGAATTGCATATTTAATTTCCATTATATTTTGTCTATACAGTGTTTATTCGATTGCTTAGAAGTGTAAAAGAAAATTAACTGCAACATATTTAGATTTTTTTTGCAGTGGGAGGGGTTTTTACACTGATGTGTAATCATTATACCAATATGATGAATCTCATCTTCTATCTGTGAAGCTCTTTGTAACTGTGTTTTAAAAACTGCTATGCAAATAAAGTTATGTTTTTTTGTCATTATTTTTATTATTGTGTTGAGACGCAAAATGAGTACCCAAGCATTCGCAGGAGGATTAGTGAGCATCTCTCAATTTCTGAAATGAAGGGGAAATGAGGAGGCAAAGAAAATATGATGAAGGAATTGACGGAGCTCCTGAGAGCAGTTGAAGAGGAACAAAAAAAAAAAATGCAAGCAAACAAAACAACTGAAAAGGCAAAGGCTTACTTAGGGCAAGTCCAGAGAGAATTTACAGAAGGCAAAAAAGGAAAATTAAATAGCAAAGAGCAAATTGTTGCCTCATTCATTCGGACAGTTAGGATACTGATTGTCTGATCCCTATTTGCCTCTAGCAATCGTGGCATTAGATATTAGAATTAATCGTTTAGGGTCAGCATCATGTGTCATACTACCAAATGTGCTCTTCAAAGGAGGGTTGCTTCAGACTGGGTTTTTCTGTCAATCCACTTTTTTTAACAGATAAAAGAAAAAAACCTGACTCATTCGGTAATATCAGTTTGCCAAACACATGGCTTTGTATGGACGGAAACACAATGGCAGAAGAAGATGGGTGGATGGATGCTCTAGGAACAACAAGTAAGCTTGCAGTACAAGAGTGAAGTGATATGGTACTATAAGGTCATTAAGTTAAGATGGGGCCTGATTATTTAAGACCTTAAGACCTTCTGGATTTAACAGGGAGCCAGTGAAGGGAAGCCAATATAGGAGAAATATGCTCTCTCTTTCTAGTCCCTGTCAGTACTCTTGCTGCAGCATTTAGGATTAGCTGAAGGATTTTCAGGGACTTCCTGATAATAATGAATTACAGTAGTCCAGCCTGGAAGCAATAAATGCATGAACTAGAATTTCAACGTCACGCTGAGACAGGATATTCCTAATTTTAAAAGTATTGTGTAAATGGAAGAAAGCAGTCTTACATATTTGTTTAATATGTGCACTGAAGGACATATCCTGGTCAAAAATGACTCCAAGGTTCCTCACAGTGTGACTGGAGTCCAAGGCAATGCCATCCAGAGTACAAATCTGGTTAGGCACCATATTTCTAAGATTTTTCAGGGTACAATAACTTCAGTTTTATCTGAATTAAGAAGCAGAAAATTAGAGGTAAACCAGGTTTTTAAGTCTTTAAGACGTTCCTGCAGTTTAAATAATTAGCGTGTGTTATCTGGCTTCATGGATAAATAGAGTTGGGTGTAATCTGCATAGCAGTATGTTATGCCTTCTGATGATACTGCCTAAGGCAGGGGTCAGCAACTTTTAATACCCAAAGACCCATTTGGACCCGGTTTCCAAGGAAAAGAAAACACTGGGAGCCGCAAATACTTTTTGACATCTAAAATGAAGATAACACTGCATACAATATGTTTATATGGGCTCAAAATGTGGTCATAAATATTTTGTACTTGTAAAAAAGATTTGTATGTGTAAAAAGAATTTGTGTGTGCGTAAAAAAGATTTGTATGTGTAAAAAGAATTTGTGTGTGCGTAAAAAAGATTTGTATGTGTAAAAAGAATTTGTGTGTGCGTAAAAAAGATTTGTATGTGTAAAAAAGATTTGTGTGTGCGTAAAAAAGATTTGTATGTGTAAAAAGAATTTGTGTGTGCGTAAAAAAGATTTGTATGTGTAAAAAGAATTTGTGTGTGCGTAAAAAAGATTTGTATGTGTAAAAAGAATTTGTGTGTGCGTAAAAAAGATTTGTATGTGTAAAAAAGATTTGTGTGTGCGTAAAAAAGATTTGTATGTGTAAAAAAGATTTGTGTGTGCGTAAAAAAGATTTGTGTGTGGACTTAGAAAAAAAACCCCTGCAAGTTACAAGTACGAATTTTGACCCTATTTTTCTTCCTTTCATCTGATTGGTCAATGTCATGTCAATCACAAATGTAACAATCCAATCAGAGAACAGATGGGTTTGGCTGTCGAGGGGCGCTTTTTTTGAACTGCTGGTCTTTGAAGGGAACAAATGCCCTTTTACATGCCAACCCAGCGTTTTCCTTCATCACCACGAAGGAAAACAGTCTGTGGTCGTCCGAGTTTGGTGATTTTTGTGTCACAGGTCTATGTGTTTAATACAGGGACTTCCACAGCCTTTTCAACAGCGCTGCGGACCGCGGGGTGGGGGCGGGCAGTGTTTTGGAAATGACAGTCTTCATTACAAAGCTTTCTTCGTTATGAATTAGCATACATGTTTTTATTGAACATTTGAAAAACCAGCAAAAAAAACCAAACTCTTGTAGAGGACATAAAGTCAGAGATAGAAAAGACAAGGAGCAGGTGCATCTAGTACAGGTAGAGCTGCTGAAAAAACCCACAGAGCCCAGCAGCCAGCGCAACAAATTCTGGATCCTTTGCTTTTAGTTAGCAGTTAGCATTAGCAGCACATCCTGCGTCCGATGTGAAAGGACTTTTATGCTGCGCACTGTGACTCACAGCAATGGTCCTGGGTCAGCCCTGACTTTGTGTTAAACTAATCCTAAAGTAATAATGTTATTTCTAACCACTGACATACCACAACTTTTTCCTTTCAACAGCTACTGAAAGTTAGGGGACCTAGCTGCTATCGGATATTTATATAGCGATCCTCCAGCTTCAAACTGTATCACCCTTCAAGGACCTGCAGTTCAAAAAAGCGCCCCTCCGACAGCCAAACCCATCTGTTCTCTGATTGGATTGTTACATTTGTGATTGACATGACATTGACCAATCAGATGAAAGGAAGAAAAATAGGGTCAAAATCCGTACTTGTAACTTGCAGGGTTTTTTTTTCTAAGTCCACACACAAATCTTTTTTACGCACACACAAATCTTTTTTACACATACAAATCTTTTTTACGCACACACAAATCTTTTTTACGCACACACAAATCTTTTTTACGCACACACAAATCTTTTTTACACATACAAATCTTTTTTACGCACACACAAATTCTTTTTACACATACAAATCTTTTTTACGCACACACAAATCTTTTTTACACATACAAATCTTTTTTACACATACAAATCTTTTTTACAAGTACAAAATATTTATGACCACATTTTGAGCCCATATGTTTACCGTTATTCTTTGTATAAACAACTATAGTGTGTTGCTTATGAAATTCATGAAGTGCTACAAAGAAAATGAAATTTTATTTATGTAATGAACACATTTTGAACTCTTAAAAATTATAACAAAAAAGAAAGACATCCAGTTGAAAGTCTCTTTTAAATGAATTAAAAAGCTGAACTTAAATTATCCATGTAGCAAACAACAACTGAGCCGTCATCCTTATATCACCTTTGGGCTTTCGGAGCATGTAGCGTAATCTTGACCTGAATTTTAAAAATAATTGGAAAAAAAGCACTATGCTCCTAAAAAGTGAATAATAAATATTTGTAAAATATCTACATAAATATTTATTTCAAGTTTATTTATTTAGTATGGCGGGGCGTGGCCTGCAGTGCCGCTGCAGGAGAGGTGGTCATACCTGAGCGTCATCCACAATCACGCCTCACCGCCTTAAAGTCTGTGCTAGCCTGCATGTGCACAGCAACCGTGTGTGATAACTGGTCAATAAAGAGAAGCTGTAAAGCATGTTTATGCAAACACCGTCGGGTCTGCCGTGTTATGTTTACCATGGGACTTCTGCTCCTGAACCTCTGCGCATAGGGCTATACGAAGTCACTTTCATCTTTACGCAGGACTGTAAACTGTCGTCTGTGAGGCATGAGTGATTTTTGTTTTTATCATAGTTCATGGTGGGGAATAGCTGCTCAAATATGTATGTGGATCCGAAGATCGACAATCTACAAATTAGGCATACTGGTAGGCCGCTCTCGTCAGAGGTAAATGCAAATAAATCTGCCCAGGCATCATTAAATGTTCTATTTTCTTCAGATATTTTTCTTTTCTTACATTTCTCCATACTTGGCCTACCTGGGGTTGAAAGTCTTGATAAATGCATGGCATTTCGGCGGGTATACCGGCTTCCGTGAGTGTGACTCTTATTTTGAGCAACGAAAAATAATAAAATATAATTTTATTTTTATATTTCAAGATCATGATAATCTTCCAATTTAGAACCACAAGTTAGTAGTATCTGCAGTAAAGATCTTTTCATACATTGTTGTCAATGGAAAATTGTACTTAGTAGTCAGTATAATATTTTAATGATATAAGTTTGCCGGTGCCTGGTCCACGGCGCTGGGATTCAGTCTGATGATCTGAACCATCAGTGAGACGTCGGGGGTGAGAAACACTATTTTGGTATATAAAACGGCCGCAAAGGTTTAAAGTAACGTGATAAATTAGGTTGGGTTCACCGAAAGGAGCTGAATTAGACTTAGGTTTTAGAGGTAGCCGAAATTACTTCGTGACAAATTCAAATGAAAACACGTTGAGACAGAGAAATTAAAATAGGTTGGGTTCGCCGGAAGGAGCTGAATTAGACTTGGGTTTTAGAGGTAGCCGAAATTACTTCGTGACAAATTAAAATAGGTTGGGTTTGCCGGAAGGAGCTGAATTAGACTTGGGTTTTAGAGGTAGCCGAAATTACTTCGTGACAAATTAAAATAGGTTGGGTTCGCCGAAAGGAGCTGAATTAGAGCGCGCGAATGTCTATGTGTGTGTATGTGTCTGGAAGTAAGCTGATTTTACAGCACAATACGCTGCTGAACCAGTTCTATTTTTGTTTTCTTTGCTGAGGCTCACGTACTGGTGACAAAGGAGAACGGTTGAGTTTCATCTCATAAAACTGATACCGCTTCACCGTTAGGGTGAAGTCGAAGGCCGTATCAGTAAACCACTCTGAAGTCAAGCGTGCCAGCGACGGCCCAGCAAAATCTTTGAAAATGGGGAATAAACAAGTAAAATTAACACCTGATGAGAAATGGTTAGAAAAACAACAAACCGAAGCAGGTAAAATAAGTGCAAATAGGTGGAGAAATCCACAAAAAGCAAAAAAAAAAAAAAAAAAAAGCAGATTCTTTAGATTGCCCTGATCAACAACAGCCGGTGCTCCAGACCATTAATTTAACCAGTTGTTAATAGTAATCTTAGTAATCTGCATTAAGCTTAGGGTTGCTCAAATTCAGTATAATGACATATGAGATGAAGTAAAATAAGTAAATATTTAAACTAATGATGTGCATAGAGGCATTTGACCTGTTTGAAAGACTGTCGTCTTATTATGAGCCATGGTTGAGATATAGAGCACACCTGTGAAAACAACTAATATGTTGAACCCTGTATGAAACATCTAAAGGTACATGATGGAGACGCTGAATTGAATATGAAAGTGCAAGTCTTTGCCACTGTGGGGCAAAGCACGCAACCACTGTGTGAGGTTGCGTTGCGGTCTCTTCTGGGCTGATGAGCAAGCTACACATTATCAGATCGAGAGCTGCCTGAGAACTCCTCAAAGAGAGGGAAACAGAACTATGATAACTGTGACAACTGGAGTGTGCAGCGTTTCCGTGAGCAGTTTTCCTGCATCTTGACTCATGTGTGTGGAGTGTTCATAGCATCAGCATCATGTTTCTGTTTATTTGTTTTGTTGGGTTGAAAAATAATTAAATAAACTTGTGATCATACATATGGATCACCATGGTACATATCATCAGCCATGTGATTTATTTATGCAGATGAAAAAGTGAGTGTGAATGTGTCTGACGTCACAGTGCTTTCGTGCGCTGTGTAAAAGTAATTGCCTCTGATTGTGAGAGCGGTGATTCAGCAGGTCACCAGCTATTGTAAAGAGAAAAAAAAATGAGTGAAAAAGAGACAAAATTTACATTGTAGATGAAAAATAATCATAGGAAAAAGGTTTTGTGTTGATCAGCCAAGAACAACTACAATCTCATTTTCTGCTTTTAGGAAAGGACTGTTCACAAAAATAGAGAGAGATGTGTGTTGATTAAGCAGTGATGATAATAATGAACATGTCTTAGTTTGTCACTTTCAGGTGAAAAGCAGACCTGAATCAATTTTCCACATGCAGCGGTCGGAAGAAAGTTATAGTTTAACATCATTGGAAACATTCAGGCCAAGTTTCTGGCTAACTTATTTACAGCACCATGTGTCCCTCAAACTCACAAGCGAGCTCTCACTCCTCCCTGAAGACAAGGAATGCAGCTCCAAAGAGCAATAACATGGCAGATAAAGAGACAGCAGCAAAGTCCTGAGCAAAGAGTCCCAGCAAGCAGCAGCAGTGTGGACAAACAGCATCAGAGAAGAAGAGCAAACCCATCATCCTGCCTGATTGGATGAATGGCACTGTGTTTCCAACAAGCTGCAACTTCACTGTGCATGTGACAAGAACATTTGAGGAGAACTGAGGAGACTGTTGGAGTTTGATATTTGCCACCTTTGGAGAAAATGGCAAGAAGAGACAGTGGAACACAGGACGAAGCTGAAGGAGAACTGCCGGCTATTGGACTGTTGAAGTGGGAGATGACAACAGTGAGAGTAAGTGAGAATGCTGTTATTTAACATGGGAAATCAAAATTTGGGTTAGCAAACCTGGGAAAAACAAAACTGACTGTTTAAGTGGGAAAATTGAGAAGGAGTCTGAAAACACTGCAAAAAAGAAACATATACAAAATCACACACACAAGCAGAACATGCATTAACCCTACTAACACTTCCAAACACAAGAGAGCTCATGAAGTTTAGACAACATCTTAAGCATGTGAGTCTGTTTATCATCTTGTCCAAGTCACTTAGTGTGATGCAAAGACCAGTGGACTCATAGCACATCAGTTACAAAATGATTAAATAATAGCAGAGAAATGTGTAGGAAAGGCAGCTTTAAGAACATGCTCTGCTGGATATGCAGCTCCACAGACATGCATTAAACCTGCCTAATAACACAAACACACATGCAATGAAAATCAGCTTGTCAGTGTTAAAATAGTGTAAATTTAGCAGACACTTGTTATAAAATGCTGAATTTATCCAGTGCAAAAAATTGACTCTCTAGGTTGCAGGACAACAGTTTAATTTTTGTGGGAAAAAAGATTCTGGTTTGACCAACCAGTGATCAGACAATAAATTTAGTCGGTGATATAGTAAATTGGGAGATGCTTCCTCCTTGATTGATGCAGCACAAGTGATTTACTGTATGAGGGAAATTCTATTTTTGTGATAAGATTTTGAACATGCATTTCTGTTGTCCTGTCATCTTAGTGGGTTAATAGCTGATATGCAAATTAGTTGATCGTTCTTAGATTAAGGAAAGGTGACTGAATTCTAGCACGAGTGAATGAGATGTTTGTTGTGTGTTGAGTGGAGACTGAGTTTCCTGTTTTGATGTGCGAGTGAATCCTGTACCTAGATACACAACTCTGAATACATCAGAACAAACTTCTTTTGTGAAGTGCATGACAACATGTCACATGTTTTATGATGAAGAGAAAAAGGAAAACTGAATAAAATGGGTGTGTGGCCTAAATGAGTGAAGAGCACATACCTGAGGATTAAACTCATAGCTAATAAGACATTAGGATTATGTTGTGTGTTGTGCAGCTGATGGTTGGTTTGGAGTGAATCTAGCTGATGATTTTTCTTTTGTTGTGAAGTTGAGCCTGTCAATTAGTATGATGGTATGATAAACCATGCTAATGGTATAATTTACCCTCCTGAGATGAGGAGCTTGTGTCATGACTTAACAAGACCTTTTTATTTTGATACTTTCACAGTGCACTGAAAGTTTTGTTTGATAATCTCTGTTATTTTTCATTTTATTTTTCATTTTTTTGAACAGGCACTGATTTCTGTTTGTTAATTTTTTTTTTTAAGCAGATCTGCACGTCGGGAATTAAAAGTGCTATACGACATGTCGAGAAAACCGTTACAAGTGAGTTTCTCCACATTAAAATGGGCTCAGGAGAAAGCCACTTATTTGGGACAATTAGAAAATGAGAGTCCCGGCCTAAAAAGGATTCAGCGAGGTAATCCGATCTAAAGTTCTTCTTTTTCTTTTGAAATGACATCATTTTGCTGAAAGTGGAAACTAAATGTGACGATGGGTTCCACTATCAGCAAAGAAAGAAAGAATGGATGAATGAATGAATGAATGAATGAATGAATGAATGAATGGAAATAAAAAACAAACTGACTGACTGGTAAAAGCTGACAAGACTTGACCACAACTCAAGGTTAACCCCCACCTGACAAAGGTGCAGACGAATTTATGTGCTTCTTTTTACAGGAGCAGAAAGATCACAGCAACATTCGAGGTTGCATGACGATTTAACCTTTTAAATGCCACTTTCTGTGTCTGTGCATCTACCAGGGGGTGTTATTCACTACCTTGTGTTGCTCACAGAGGTAACTGTGACAAAGTATGCATACGCCTGCGCAGCGCTAACATTTGCATTTTCTTTTCTACAGCATTACAGTTCTTCATGTGTTTGATCATGTGATTTATAAGAGGACTAGTTAATGTTTCTCTACTACAGGATTTCTGGGTTTATGTGTGAAGAAAACTGTGTCTACAGGTTATGAGTTGGTGATGCTGTTACACTGTGCTGTTGGGAAAATGTGAAGGTTACTTTGATGATGTGAATAACACTCTTTCCACAGCTATGGATGGCTAACTTTATGGTCTTTTTATGGTACCTCTGGAACCTGTCGACCTGCGTCTGACCACAGTCAATGTGTGTTGCTAATGTTTGTTTTTCTAAGAATGCATGTAGAAGATTAATGTTGACTGAGTACATGGGATGATCCATGTCTGAGGCAAATTATGGAAATAATTGTAGTTTACTGATTTGAGAAAACCTGCATATGACACTTATCTTGCTAGTGCTGAATACTTATTACTCTTATGATACAATTGTTTATAGGTGTGAAGTTTGATTTCACTTCCAGATCTTGCTTTCCAGGGCATGATGGTGTGTATGCAGGCTCCTGGCAGAGCCAGTTTTTAAGCAAACTTAATATGCAAAACACACTAACATCTTTTATTGTAGGATTATAGGTCCAGGGTGGTGCTGCTCCAGAGGAGGAGATGCCCTGATGTTGCCTGGGACATGATCTAGCTAACCTTTTAGAGTATATTTCTTAACATTATTATACATTGTACCATAAGCCAAGGTGTCTCCATTTGTCTAATCTTTTAATAATATTTTGTACATTTCAAGGACTCTTCTGTTTTTGGAGTGTATTTTTTATGTATCTGTATTATATTATACATACACTTTAAGTGAATCTCTGTCCAAAAACTGCACTCAGTTTACTTTTTACTCTCTATGAGCATCATTCATTATTCTCCCGCAGTAATTAAGGTTAGGATATGTATTTTTTTTTTTTAATTCCAATCCATTCTTCTTTGGCAATAGTAGTCTTTAGCAGCATTTAAATAACCTTTAACAAAACCATCAAATCTGATACAGACTTTTCAAAAAAGTGTTTTGCCTTTCTTTCACAAATGTGGGGATTAAATTGTGTTAAAATGTACAAAACAGTGATGGCACGTCATTTGTGAAGAGGACCCAGGCACAGAGAGACTTGATGAATTTAAGAATCTTGTGATTTAATAAAGAAATTTGCAGACTTGCACAGAGGGTAAAATTATGATGACTGATAATGGAGATGAAGACAACAGATGATGAGGACAGGGAGGAACAGGGGTTTAAATGCACCAAGGAGATAATCAGAGGGAACTCGGGACAACTGGAGACATTTAACCCTCCTGCCATCCTTTAAAAAACTCACACCCATCACCCTAGGGACCATTCTCAGCCACGCCATAAAAAGACCATATATCCATATTTTATTCCACTTTAAATTAGCCAACCTTGTAAAACTACTTCTCCCTGAAATATTCATGTAAAGTTTTAATTATATTTTCGTTGTTTTAACCCTTCAAATCCCAGTGTTATTACATGAGCGCCCTGTGTTATAAGCCCCAAAAACCAAAAAACGAAACTAAATATTTCCACAAAAAACCAGTTGAAGTAATATGTGATTGTCATTATAAGTAGGCCTTTAGATGGACCAAAGATTGGCACCAACATACATTTTGACCTGCCATTATTTTTTTTGCATTTTTTTTGCAATTTAAAAATTAAAACTTCAAGGCCCTGAGTCTTCATTGACATCCAAGAAAAGAAGAAAAAATAAAATCATATGATGATAATTTGGGGTTGAAAAATAGCGTTTATAATGGAAGTCAATGGGCAGAAAATGGTCCCCAGGGTGATGGGTGTGGGGATTTCTGCTGCTCAGCCATTTTAGGCTGATTTAAGGAATTCACACTGGAATATTAACATTGACAGGTAAAAACTATCCTGTGGCAAGTTTGGTTATATTCCACTGAACACAGTGGAAATGGCAGCCATTTAACACATAGCAGTGGCACAAAAAGGTCCCAAGAAGGCAGGAAGGTTAAGGATGCAGGGACTGACAGAGACAGGGAAGAAGTCTCATCGTGACGAGTAAAGTTTACCTTGCCTGGATGGGCAGTTCTCTCGGTGGGCTCTCCAAAGCTTTGATCCTAGAATTTCCCCTGGCCTATACCATTCCCAATATGCGCTGGCATGACATCGGGGCAGCATGGGTCCGAGCAATTTTTTTTTTCTTTCCGATACACGTGATGCCCGTATCAAACACCGCTACTGCTTGTAGAGTTGTACAGTTTCTGTTAAAACTGTTTGAAAAAGAGAAATCGATTTACCTTTATAGTAATGTTTGCAGTTGTATGTTGTGATGACTGTAACTCAGATAGTCTAGCCTATCACTGGGAGCCTAGACTATGAGAAATGCCTCTGATATAGTGTGAACAAAGTTGTGGAAAGGCACATTATAGTATAAAAAACAAACTGAGTATTTTACACCTTCCCATAGCTTAGGTTTTCATTTTTCATGTCTGTCAGTCACTCATATGAGCCATCCATTAATAATCAATGCCTATGTTAACACATATAGATGTACATATACTGTATAGTAGATTTACACAATATGAAATAAGTAGCAGTAGTGGTACTTGAAGCAACTTGATGACTGGAAATAAAAGCAGTCTTTTTGCAACCCCAAGTGGCCAAATGAAATAAAGTGAGGATGAAAACATCAAGGAGTTACTGAAATATGTCCCCACTTTCAGTATGACAGATATGCTGCAGAATATGGCCTCTGAAAATATGCTTCACTGCCATAGATCCCAATACTGCTGGAACTGGCATGACAGAGAGTTCGTTTCTTAGAACATCTATTTAAAGGATTTCAAAAGGTAACTCATTTTTGAAAATCTCTGACATTTGGCCCACATGTTTCTAAACAAGCTGCTGTGCTGTATAGTCGAAGCATGGTGAAAATTTAGCAGACTTTCACTAAGCAATATGTCTAAATAAACACATTACTGTTCAGCTTATGGATTTGTCACATTCTTCAAGCAGAATAAAGAAGAAAAACATGCAATGATAAAGTTTTTGCCCCAAAGTAGCACCTGCATCAACTGTCTGCCCCTATTAATTAGTACTCTTAATTTTACAGTGATCAAAACACCTGGATAAGTAGTAGGAAAGTAACGTGGTATGTTTACTCAAGTAGTTCACTAAAGTAGAGGTTCAAATTACTTTTATGTTGTGCTTCTCTCTGCTTCCCCACTAACATTTGCACTAACTCTATCATTAGAAACAGATTGATGATTTCCGATTGATGTTTCTCTCACGTCTTTTCACTGTGTGAGTCTATACACCATTGCTGTATTTAATCAAACTCAAAAAGACTTTAATTGTGCTCTTTATAAAATAGCTGCTAAAATCTCCAGTTGTTCACAGATGGCTCCTCCTCTCTGAGCCTGGTTCCTGTTAAAAGTGAGTTTTTCCTTCCCAGAGTTGCCAAGTGCGTGCTCATAGGGGTTTGTGCAATTGTTGGGGTTTCTTTCTGGTGTTGTAGGGTCTTTACCTTACAATATAAAGCACATTATGGTGGCTATATTGGTGCTATGTAAATAAAATGTAATAGAACGACTGTATATGCAAAAATTAGCATTTAAAATCTATACCATTTATTTGTGGAAGTTTTTTTTAATTTATATGCTTTTAATATACTTTAAATCAAATCATCAAATCCTTTTTGGGGGTGCTTCAGCAAAGGGCTGGTCTGGACGGGCCTAATCTGAGAAACATGGAAGACGTTATGTACCTTCATAGTAGGCGGAAGGGCCAGCCAGACTGTCACTGGGTTCAGAACCTCCTGGATGGCGGAGGGGCCAAGAGATCGAGGGGCCAGTTTCTTAGACTCAGTCCGAAGGGGGATGAGCTTGCTGGAGAGCCACACCCGCTGGCCGACCTGATAATCCGGAGCAGGAGTGCAACGGCGATCCACCAATGCCTTGTTCTGCTCAGCCGTTCTCAGGAGTGCTGCTCGGGCAGCCCGCCAGACCCGACGACAGCGCCTAAGGTGGTGCTGGACAGAGGGAACTGCCAGCTCTCCCTCAGAGATGGAGAGAAGGGGGGGTTGATACCCCAGCGACGCCTCAAAGGGCGAGAGTCCAGTTCCTGACGAAGTGCTCGCGTTGTGCACGTACTCCACCCAGGCCAACTGGTCGCTCCAGGTTGCTTGGTTCGATGACGCGACGCATCGCAACATGGCCTCCAGCTGTTGATTGGCCCTTTCAGTCTGACCATTAGTTTGGGGGTGGAACCCGGAGGACAAACTGACCTGAGCTCCCAATTCGGCGCAGAACTCTTTCCAAACCCGCGAGGTAAACTGAGGGCCTCGGTCGGGAACAATGTCCTTGGGGATGCCGTGGAGCTGAAACACGTGCTGCGTCAGTAACTGGGCCATCTCCAGGGCAGAGGGGAGCTTGGGCAGAGCGATGAAGTGGGCGGCCTTGGAAAAACGGTCAACAATGGTTAGAATGGAGGTGTTACCTGAAGAGGGAGGCAGGCCGGTGACGAAGTCCAGGGCGATGTGCAACCACCGGGGTTTTGGAGTGGGTAACGGTCGCAGGAGAGCAGAAGCAGGTGAGTTGGAGGTTTTGTTCCGTGCGCACACCGGGCATGCCGCAACATAGTTCTGGACATCGAGAATAAGAGAGGGCCACCAAAACAAACGTTGTAGAAAGGAGACAGCGCAATTTTTACCTGGATGGCAGGAAAACTTGCCAGTATTTGCCCAGTGACTGTCCTGACTATGAGCCGTGGCCGGAACATGCAGCTTCCCCTTTGGGCCCGTGCCAGGGTCGGGTTCCTGTCGCTGGGCGTCCCTGACCACCCTTTCAATCTCCCATGTTAGCGCGCCCACAATGCAGGTGGGGGGCAGGACTGGTTTCTCCTTTTCGTCCTCATCGGTCTTGGGTGCAAACTGGCGCGACAGCGCGTCGGGCTTAGTATTCCTAGAACCAGATACGCCAGATTTTTATGGTCCGTCCACACCACGAAAGGCTGCTCAGTGCCCTCCAGCCAATGTCACCATTCCTTGAGCGCCAACTTGATGGCGAGCAATTCCCGGTTGCCCACATCATAATTTCTCTCGGCCTGAGACAACCTGCGGGAGAAGAACGCACAGGGATGTAGCTTGCTGTTGATCCGTCAATCCGAAGGCACCAAGGTAAGGTCGGGGGGTGGGGAACTTTTTGCAGAGGTGGTCCCGGGATTATCTGGGACAGCGGCAAGTAAACACTGTTCATGACACCACGTGCTCCAGCCAGTTACACACCCTTTGGCCCAGTCAATTTGGGGGTTGTGACGTTGGAGCCAAGGAAATCCCCGGACCAGTGGTGTGTGGGGGGCTTTGAATACCAATAAACTGATTTTCTCAGAGTGATTTCCCGAAATAATGAGTGTAACCTCCTGCGTGCGATGTGTGACAGAGACTAGATGGCCGCCATTTAAGGCTGAGACCTTCAGGACCTCTGGAAGGGGAAGTAGGGGCAGGCCCAAGTTTTTGACTAACTCTTCGTCTAGGAAATTTTGTTCAGAACCAGAGTCAATGAGTGCGCAGCAGGAGTGAGTGAGGGAGTGAGACATTAATTTAACAGGGCAGCTGAGGTGAGGGAACACTTTGGTTGTGGCGCCCGCCAGTATCCCCACAATTACTGTCGGGCCGACTCTTTTACTCGGTCTGGGCAGGAGTCAACAAAATGTCCTCTCTTTCCACAAAGAAAGCACTCACCGTTCCGTTGTTTGCGCCCCAGTTTAGAGGAGGAAAGCTTGGCTCGGCCGAGCTGCATGGGTTGCTCTTCATCCCCATGTTGCTCCTCCTCACCTCACCTCTCCACATCAGAGTAGGAAGGTCCCTAGATGTACCCGTGCACCCAGCAGGCCGCCGACCATCCCCAGCTCTCACGCTTAATATTTTCGTTAAGGCTGTTGAGGAGGGTTCCACGCAGTGCTTTCTCCTCTCCTCTCCTCCTCCGCCAGGATCCAGAACTCCACGGAAAAGTCAGCAACACTCATACCTTGCTTCAGAGAAAACATGCGATGACCGGCGGCGTCCGAGCTAGCGCCTTTATCAAATACACAGCGAATCTTGCTAAGAAAAACATCATATGAAACAGAGGGCTGGGTACTAAATACTGCCTGTGCCCATTGAAGCACCCGCCCAGTCATAAGTTGCACCAAATAAGCGATTTTAGTAGAATCAGAGGCAAAGGCACTAGGTTGTTGTCTAAAAACCAGAGAGCATTGTGTCAGAAAACCCCGGCTCTTCCCCAACTCGCCGTCGAATTTTTCAGGCGCGGGGAGTGAGTACTCTCGCTGCCGCGGTGGAGGTGAAGGAGGAAGCGGACAGGCTGTCGCAGTTTCTAGCGAAGAGGCGGGCTGCGCTGGAGCCGTATTAGGTGAGGAAATCAACATACCTTTAAGCTCAGTTATGGCTTGCAGAAGCGCGGCTTGTTCCTTTGAGACGTGCTTCAGAATTTCTTCGTGTCGCTCCAACACCTCCGCTTGGAGAGACAGCTGGCGTGAAGCAGAATCCGCTGGGTCCATGGTGGTGGGATTATTCTGTCACGGAAAAGAGGGACCCAGGCGCGGTTCTTCTTCACAGAAACACAGTGTGTTTATTTACAGTGAAATAGACAGGCAAGTCCAACAATTCACTCAAAAGTGCAATTTTCCAATTGTGCTCGTCCCTTGCTCCCAGTGCGTTCTGTTTTGTAACTCCCTAGTGTGTGTGCTCCCCAACTCGCTTCTCTGCTCACCTCTGTATAGGAATTTCTTTTACTTATGTATTAATCACATTATTGTATTGTATAATGCCTTGGTGCCACTGGATTTTAACAAGTCTCACACTCATACATTAAGACAAATGGTTGGGGTCTAGTAAGGAAGTTGGGGGAAGCAGACAACTCCACAGGAAGAATCTTTTGTCTCTTCGATGACTCTGGGAGGTAGCAAGGGAGTGTGAACCTTAAGGTATGAAACAGCTGTGTACTGCCTTTTGTTCCTGAAGAAGGTATTTAACTGAGAGCCATGTTAGACTCAGTGAGAATCTGCTGACTGTCTGCCCCGCGGTCATGTGGGCTCTCCACAAGCTTGGTTGTCTGTTCTTTGTGTGTTTTGATTAAAGAATGTTAGCTACCCTCGCTCACCGCTCGTCTGCAGGCGTTATTTAAATGGAAAACTTCCACAACACCTCTCCTGGAGGAAGAAGGAAAAATCCACTATTAGCCACACGCTAGCCAAATACCAAGCTCACACTGCTCGCACAGACTGTACCAGTTCGGAGTAATAATCCCACGTCGACTGTCGCCGCGAGTCCAGGTTAAATACCTCTTTCTAGCCGGGAGGGACTATTACCAACAGCTGGTCAGGTAATCAGCTGCAGGTGGGCCGACAACAGCGAATAGGGACTCCCGATGACGACAGTCGCCCGGACACGCCTCTCCCACGGCACGCACTTGCGTCAACAGCCCCGAGGACCGGGGAGAGAGAGAGGGAGAAGCAAACACACACAGAAAACATAAACACAAGCAAGGTCATCCGGAAAGGACCGTCCGACCGTGACACTAAGCAAATATTGATGTGCTTGAATGCTGAATAAACACTGATTGTATCTCTTGTACTTTATCAACGCAGTATCTAAAAACTTTGCACTGTAGTGGTTAAAATCTCATTCTAATAAGAGTTAAAAGCGCATTCGGTTATTAGGTTTATAGGGTTATTGAATTATGGTTAACGGTTGGTAGAATTTTTTTTTAACATTATCTGCCAATCACATCTGCCACCCTTCTCCAAATCTGTGCCCCTACCTGGCCCCCCTAAAAAAAAATTTCTAGACTGCATGTCACATGTTTAGTTTGTCTTGTTTTCAAGAAAAACTAAACATTGTCTTGTTTCTCTCTGGTTCCTGTGTCAAGCTGACATGTTTGAGTCACAGTGTAGGTTACTTCTTGTTTTAATTTGGTGACTCCTGCTTCCAGTGTGTCATGTTCAGTTCTGCTTCCTTTTTGTCTCTCTAGCCTGAATTAGTGTCAGCTGTGTTCCCACCTGTGGCCCGTTTCGTCTTTACCGCTTGTGTGTATGTCAATGTCAATTGTATTTCTATATCACATTTAAAAGCAACAAAGTTGACCAAAATGCTTCATAAGTTAGTTAATGAACAAGAGAAAACTGTCACGGTTTGCCGGGGCAAGCCGTGTGGAGTAGTAGAAAGGACCCAAAAGGTGGCAGCTCTGGTGCAGGTGAATATTTATTTACAAAGGGTGGGTACAAACAGCAATGGTGGGAAAACATGAAACCGGAAAACCTAAACTGGGTAAACTAACAACACAAACCAGAAATGAAGATGCAGGGAGGTCCGGGGAAATACATACGGAGAGACGCAGGGAGACCGAGGGGAAACAACACAAACGAACCAGCAACTACCATGACAGAAGACACAACTTAAATACACTCAGAGAACACAGGGAGATTACACACAGGTGGGGAACACAGCTGGGAGTGATTACGTGACGAGAGTAGGGAGACAAACTGAAAACACTCACATAAGACGCAGACCTTCACAATAAAACAGGAAACACATACACGCAATGACATAACACACCAACTTAACACAGACTGGGGGACACAGAACATAGGAACATGAACCATGAAACAGAAGAGTATAAACACCCAAGGTAACCAAAACCACAGAATACTAACAAACTAAACATAAACATGGAGTCGCAGACTCCGGATCATGACAAAAACAATAGAAAAAAGTAACAGTAAAATAAGACATGAGATGAAGCAAATACAATACTCTGTCTCAAACTGAACTCAAATTATGCTCTATGCTGTAATCTAGATCTCGGCTGTACTAAGAGCATCTGGTTAGACAATCTCAATGTTTTTTGGGGGTTATACTGTATATTTTGAGGAATTTGCTTAAATAGCTGGCCTCATGCCATTTAAAATTTTGAAAGTAAGTCAAAAAATCTTAAAATCAATACAAAAACGGAAGGCCAGTATACATTTGCTAAAACTGGAGTGATGTGATCATAACTTCTAACACCTGTTAAAAGATATGTGTCATTTTGTACTGCAAACAATGGAAAGATGAGTGTTCAAGACCTTTGGGTTTTTATGAGAGAAGACAAATATGCTCAAATTTTCACAACAGTTTTCAATGGTTAGAATTCCAGATTTGTTTTACATAGTGCCACGGACCTCCATCTCTCTGGCTGAGAAGAATGTTAACATGACTGGCCAACAGTTGGAGGAAAGACTTTAGACCCCATGTCCGGCTCACGTTTCATCTTCTGCACCTTTCGGACATCTCCCTATGAGTTCGAGAAGAGGGCAAAAAAGAGCTTTTCCTAACAACTGATTTATAGAGTTGCTTTGGCCTAATGGAGCCAATGTACCAGTCTACTCTAAGCACCGTGATACTTTCCGGTTGTGGAATGTGTGGTATTCTCTTTTCAAAGCTCTATTCTACGATAAATAACGTTGTGCTGTAAAACATAAAACAAATGTGTGATTAAATTATAAGGTATATAATCTTAAAGATAAACTAAATTCTAACAAGACCAGAATAGAGAGAGTTTCAGTAGTCCAATTTAGAGGTGACTATGCTTTTTTTCCATGACAGAAGAGCTAACTCCTCATGCCAGCACTCTGCAGTCTCTTTCAATGATGAGGATGTACATATCCTGTACAGGGAGGAACAGTGTTGGGCAAGTTACTTTGAAAAAGTTATTAATTTTAGTCTTAAGAAAAAAACAGTGTATATTTTGTTTATCATGACTCTGGTTTTACGTGGCCTATCAACACAATTAAAAATTGGTATATATCACCTTGTTGCTTTGTCATCTTACAGTGGTCATGTGATTGGCTTACCACGACTACTTTATTCTTCCTCAGTCAAACAGCAGCACTCATGCGATTGTTTTGCCCCCCTGAGCTCCAGGTGTTGTGCCAAAAAGTGATCGTCTGCCAGAAAGTAATTGCTGCCCGCGGGAGTGCGCGCAGCTGCTTAAAGCAGTAGCGCCCAGATTACTTACAGCTACTTCCGTGCAACTGATATAAGATGCGGTAAGCTGAACACAGCTTCAACCGTCTGTTTGTTGAAAAATAGTAATGTGACCGCACCGCATTTTCTTGTTAGTAACGTTAACGGCATTGTAACGATAGAATAGTAATTAGTTAGATTACTCATTACTGAAAAAAGTAATGCCGTTGTAACGCCGTTATTCCCATCACTGGGGAGGAACAGTGTTACAAGTAACGGCGTTACTAACGGCGTTACTTTTGTCTTGACTTCAGGTGTGGCCAGTCCTCCAGCAGGGCCACACCCGCAGACACACACATATACACACCCACACCCTGCCTATACAGATAACGTGTGGAACACAGATAAGACAGCATCGCAGAAGGCACAGCAAATAATAATAGCAATAATAGTCTATGCTGCTCACGGACCCTGAGTCCCCAGAGCTGGGTCCGTGACACAACACAGTATTATAATTATTGACAGCTTTAGTATCAGAATCAGAATACCTTAATAATCCCTAAGACAATTATGTAAGTACAAAGTAAAGGACAAAGAAATAAGTAAGAAAAAAATTAAAGTGAAGAGAAAAAGCAGGAGCAACTGAAACAGACTGCATGCTGGTTGACGGATGCACATATATTGTATGTGTGTCTGCTATACTATTCTACATTTTTCAGCTGCCAAAAAGTGACTGCTGTTTACAAGTTTTCACAAAAATGCTGTTTCTTCTTCAGATTTGCTTGATATCATTCAAGAGGGTTGTTCATGGCAGATTATGCTAGAAACATTCCTCATAACAACTCAAATACATCATCACATCTGCTCATAAGTTGTCACTAAAATGTTGTTTCTACATAATGTAAAGAGATTAAAAATATTTTTTGTTCATTGCTGCGCTAAGAAAAACATACATTTATACATTTGGAAATTGAAATAATATCATCAACAGGAAGAAGGTTCAGTTGCCAATAGCTTGGCAACTGTTTTGTGGTTTGGGTTTTTTTTTTTTGCTGATATCATTTTCTGTAGCATCATCTTTTTTCGCTTTAGCTGAGTAAATTGAGAATTAAACAGTAATGGATCCCACTCTGTATGTGCATATTTTGTCATACAAAACCAACTGAACCTTTCCTACAGATTTTTCAAAAAAATAAAAGTTTTGTTGAAAGATCAGGAGCTCTGAGTTTTGATGAGTTTTTAACAGTGACTACTTTTTACTCTGTAACTGTTATGCTTGCACTAGTCTTTATTTGACACAAAGTTTTAATTGGACTTTGTCAAGGACATCAAGGACTCCAGTCACCCCAGCCATAAACTGTTCAGACTGCTTCCATCAGGAAGGAGGTTCTGCAGCATCCGGTCCCGTACCAGCAGACTGAGAGACAGCTTTTTCCATCAGGCCATCAGACTGCTGAACACTTCATAGACACCTCAGCTTCACTACTGGAACTTTAACATTATGCACTCCATACTGTACAGTAATGCCACTGTTTTACACATGTCTCACTCTGTATATTTTATTTTATATATTTTATTTATTGTTTACTCTATTTAATTTGTAAACTATGTGTACACACACACACACACACACACACACACACACACACACGTAGAAAAATATTTAGTATACACATCCAGAAATGCATATACTACTATATATTGTACATATATTTATTAGTTTCAGATGTAGCCATTCTTGTATTTTGGTTGTTTACATTATTGTATTTTGCACAACTCTGTTGCTTGTGAAGCTCGCACACAAGAATTTCACTCACATGTGCTGTACCAATGTACCTGCACATGTGATGTGACAATAAAAGTGATTTGATTTGATTTGATTTGGACTTTAATTAAATGTTACCCACTTCAGGAGCAAAAGTAGTATACCATAATTATGTCTCTTGTGTATCACACAAGTCCTAAAACATGTAGAGTGTCTTTTATCATTCCCAAGTGACCATTGTCACCACCATTACTGGAGATGACGGAGTTGTAATTGGGTGAATGGCATAGGCATTTTCTTCTTCACCTGTCCTGAGTGGACAGTTCAGCTTCTTCTGCACGTCAGTTCAACTAGCTGGGATGAGCGCCGGTTTAGCTCAAGCAAGATGAGCAGGCACCCTGACAGCAGGTGGTGCTGGTTCAACTCCTACTCATGACCGTTCAGCTTTTTCACCGCTTTTCAGCAGATAGTTCCACTTTTTCAGCTGTTTTCGGAAGACGATTTCTGCTACACGGCATTTACCCGGCCAGTAAATAGTAAAAGGCTGTTTTATTTGTTTTGTTTAACTGTAGGTCTAAAATCATTGATCTGTGAGCAATGGCTCATAAATATACAGTGTACGTCAAAATGTCCTAAAATGTTTTACTGTAGAATAAATTACTGCTGAAAAAGTTTACATTTTAACATGTATGTATGTATGTTACTGCCTACTGAGTATGTTGCAGTACAGACATTTATATCATGTTTACGACTACATTATTACGGTTTAAATTAAGCACATATTCCTTTGACTTATTACAGATGGCCATTTGTACTCTATACAAAGTGCTGTGTGAGCCCAAAGAGGCAAATAAAGTCTTCATCGATTTTCATGCCAGCAGTACAAGATCACATTGTGGTCAGACGAAAACCCAAGAGTCAACCTCTTAAAGACTTGAGAGGTTGACCAGAAAATGACTGAGGACATTAATTTATGGGTCTGTATATACCTGAACTTTCCATTCATATTGTGAATCTCATAAAAAGTTACATCTTGTGTAAATTTTTATGATAACAAGAGTACTGTTTGGCGCCAATATGAGGCAAAGATGAAAGGTGTTGTTGATGTCTGACACATTTCATTTTTGTTTTCTTAAAAGAGATTTGTATGAGCTTTACATGACTAAAAATAATTAAGCAAACTTGTCTTTTAGTTTTAGGTTTTTTGGGGTTTTTTTGGGGGGGGGGGGGGGGGGGGTTTCCTTTGCTTTTCTTCCTGTCACAGCTGAGCAGCCGGGGTGTTGTGGTGTGGATCCAAAGGCAGACACAGGAGAGAAAACTAAGTATAACAAAAGACAAAAACAAAAAAACAAGGCAAGGCAAACTGGGGGAAAGTTAAACTAAAACCTAACTGGGATAAACTAAAACTAAACTAAACATAAATCTAAAGAAGGGCATCAAAAAAGCCAAACACCATTACAAAAAGAAGGTAGAAGAACACTTCTCCAACTCCAACCCCCGACGCATGTGGCAAGGACTCCAGACCATCACAGACTACAGGACCACCAAACCCTCCCCCGCATCCTCTGATGTCTCCTTCCTCAACGAGCTCAACAACTTTTATGCTCGTTTTGAGCGAGGGAACCCCACAACCACAACCAAAGCAGACATGACGCCAGACCACCAACCTCTGACTCTCTCCCCCACCGATGTAGGAGCGGTGCTGAGCAGGATCAATGTCCACAAGGCTGCAGGCCCTGATGGCATCCCCGGGCGTGTTCTCAGAGCATGTTCTGGGGAGCTTGCAGGAGTGCTCACAGACATATTCAATCTGTCCTTGGCCCACGCTGTGGTACCGGCCTGCTTCAAATCCACCTCCATCGTCCCGATACCCAAAAACTCCAACCCATCTTGCCTCAATGATTACCGCCCAGTAGCACTCACCCCCATCATCACTAAGTGCTTAGAGCGATTGGTCCTAGCACACTTCAAATCCTGTCTCCCCCCCACCCTGGACCCCCACCAATTCGCATACTGCCAGAACAGGAGCACAGAGGATGCAGTCTCCAACGCAATGCACTCTGTCCTCTCACACCTGGATAACAACAACACCTACGCCAGAATGCTGTTTATAGACTTCAGTTCAGCATTCAATACAATCCACCCCTCACAACTCATCAGGAAACTGACAGACCTAGGCATCAGTTCCCTCATCTGCAAATGGTTACTGGACTTCCTGACCAACCGCCCCCAACACGTCCGGCTGGATAACCACTGCTCATCTACCATCACAATGAACACCGGTGTACCACAAGGCTGTGTGATGAGCAGTGTTGGGACTAACGAGTTATTAAGTAACGCGTTACAGTAACTACGTTATTATTGTGGTAACGAGCACGGTAACTAGTTATTATGCCAAAATCAGGAACGCGTTACTCGTTACTGGGATTTAGATAGGGTCGTTACTCGTTACTTCGTGTGGTGGCTATCGCGGAGTTTCCACAGATTCAGTAACATTAGCAAGTGGTGGAGGCCAGCGGGTGGATGAAGGAAAAGGGACACAGAAGGAAAAGAGACCCGAGGCGGCCGCCGGTCCAAGTGTGACCTGAACTTCAGGTAAGAAGTTATGACCTGCAGTCTCTCTGGGTCAGATATAAACCAAGTTTAGGTGGAGTTTATTTTCGTTATTCTGACTTTTTCCGTACTGCGTGCTAGCTAGCTTGACGGAGTTTCTATACAGCTGGGTGGGTGCTGTGAAGTTAATGATGTTGAACTTTATTTTGTTCATAAGTTATTAGAGTTGCCAACCGTCCCGTCTGGTATTCAGAGAAAATATTGCGCGTTTCGTATTGAGGTGAAAAGGAACAGTTTGTCCCGGACTTCAGCTACAATGAAAAAGGCACAAAGCTGGAGTTATTCTGTGTCTTTGCTGCACAGCTGCCTCTTCTTCTTTCATTCTCCCCCCTCCCTCTCCTGTTTCTGCTTCAATCATGAAACTGATCAATGATCAGCTGATCGTCTTTTCTCTCTTGTTTGTTTATCGCTCACTTTGCGCCAAAAGAGGAAACCAGCGGATGTCGCGCTAAACAACAGCAGCACGTTTAAGCTTGATCAGCTATTGTTAGAATTTATTTAATATTAATTTCTAGTATCAGCTGATGTTTGCTGGAGCCACAGCTGCAAAAAAGCTGCTGGTCATGATATGGTTTGGTTATCTGGTGAGAGGGAAACATGAAGATGAAACCAGGAGATGTCCTTACTGGATCATCAGAGCTGTGATGGAGAAACAGGTTTACCTTTTAGGTGACATGAATGAGTTGAAGGGAAGTTATGAACTGTTTCTGAGAGACAAATAACCCCAGGATCCTTTTTTAGGTAGCTGACAGCTGGTAACTGTGCAGGTGCGGATCTAGCAAAGTGTTGCCAGGGGGGCAGGTAGGGCATTAACAGGGAGAGGTGGGCACAAAGAAATACTTTTCTTTCTTATTCTCATTTAAAATGTCTAGCTTTTAAAAAATAATTATCTGAATCTTACAACAAACGATTGATAGATTGATGCATATATACCATCAAAACAGTGTACATCACTGTCACAACAGCGTTTATTGTCATTCAGAGACTTTATGATTTTTCCTATAATGGTGGGCCGGTCTCTAGTCAAAATGCCCGGGACTATTTTTTGTCCCAGTCCAGCTCTGTATGCAGCTCATCTGCAGTCTGGTGTTACCTACATCTTCCTGTTCAGAAGGCAGAATTTCCGAGTTCTGAGTACAATCGAAAGCACCACGACTGCAGTTTTTGTGTTGGATGTAAAAGGCGCACATGACACTGTGACGTAGGCTAGAATCATGGCAGCAGTCAATGACGGTCCAGGCGTGGGATTTCTCTCGTGGAAATATGCACATTATCTTTTTCTTTCTATTGGTAGGTGGCACAGTGCACTTGTGGCAAGTAAGCAAGCTAGAAGACTGGCAAAGTTATGGAAGCAACACATTAACAAGAGAATTCTGAGTAAAACCAAAGTTACTTTCCCTAGTAACTAGTTACTTTGAAAGTAACGAGTAACTTGAAGTAACTGAGTTACTTTTGAGAGAAGTAACTAGTAATGTAACTAAGTTACTATTTTAAAGTAACTTACCCAACACTGGTGATGAGCCCTTTCCTCTACTCCCTCTTCACCCACGACTGCAGACCTGCTGATGGTTCCAACACCATCATTAAGTTTGCAGATGACACCACGGTGATTGGCCTCATCAGTGACAACGATGAGGCCGCCTACAGGGAGGAGGTGGATCGTCTGGCTGAGTGGTGCGACACAAACAACCTGCTGCTTAACACCGAGAAGACCAAGGAGCTCATCGTGGACTACAGGAGGAATGCTGACCCACATCCACCCATCCACATTAAGGGGACGGCTGTGGAGCGTGTGAGCAGCTTCAAGTTCCTGGGAGTCCACATCTCCGAGGATCTCACCTGGACGACCAACTGCTCCAAGCTGGTCAAGAAGGCTCACCAGCGCCTCTACTTCTTGAGGACTCTGAGGAAGAACCACCTGTCCTCAGACATCCTGGTGAACTTCTATCGCTGCACCATCGAGAGCATCCTGACCAACTGTATAACAGTCTGGTACGGGAACTGCTCTGCCTCGGACCGGAAGGCGTTGCAGAGGGTCGTGAAAACTGCCCAGCGCATCGCCGGAGCACCACTTCCTGCCATAAAAGACATCTACAGGAAGCGGTGTCTGAAAAGGGCTGGGGAAATCATCAAAGACCCCAGTCACCCATCACATGGACTCTTCACCCTCCCGCCCTCTGGGAGGCGCTACAGGAGCCTCCGGACTAAGACCACCAGGTACCGGAACAGCTTCTTCCCCACAGCTGTCAGACTCCTGAACTCTGCCTCCTGACATCTGACCCACGTTAAACTCATGGACTGAACATACACACACCCACAATGGACAACTGTACCCTCAAACACACAATAATAACATGGACTGAACCACCACTCACAACCACCAGCACTTTATATAGCCTCTGTAGAAACTATCTACACCCTCACTTATCTTAACTGCACTACTGTATAGCTCTGTGTAAATAATCATTCTGTACATTTGATAATCTTTAATCCTACAAATGTTTACAACTTGCATAGTTCCCATTTCTGTATAGCTGTATATCTCAGATTCTGTAAAGTTATTTATTTCATATTCTGTATAGTTTTTCATATTTATATCCTGTTCATATCCTGTACATAGCTTGTACTCACTACAGCCTGTACATACTTATAGTTATAGAATATTCACAACATACTTCATACCGTGTACATTATAACATACCATAATAGACCCATTTCTGTAATATACTCACATATCTATATTATTGCTAATATATATTGTAATATATCTATATCACTAAAGCACTTCTGGATGGATGCAAACTGCATTTCGTTGCCCTGTACCTGTGCATGTGCAATGACAATAAAGTTGAATTCTATTCTATTCTATTCTATTCTATTCTATTCTATTCTATTCTAATGTTTTCTGTCTTTAAAAGGTAACACAGCCATTTGGGTTGATCAGCATTGATTTGACTGGAAAACTCAAAATCACTTTGAATGGAATCCAGGACATATGTGTACTCCTTGACTGTTTAACTAAATGGCCCCAAGCATATCATTTAAACTCAAAGAGCACTGATGAAGTAACCCAGAGTATTCTTAAGTTATTCTAGCAGTTTAAAGCACCCAAGTAGATTCTTGTTGAACAAGAATACCATACCACCCGCAAACAAATGGGTTGTTTGAGAGGAAGAATGGTACCATACAGAGTTATCATGTAATTTACACATATTTATATTTCTAACTAAATTTTCTTTCATATCGTAATGAATTCTTTGCTATTTTATTTAGCAGACCACTGTCTAAGTTGATTAATGACAGACCACATGAATGGGACAGTTGGATGACGTCATTTCATTGCTGTCATGCCGTTATGCTATTTCTTGTTATTCCTGAATATAAACTGTTTTTGTAATTCAGTTTCTTGCTAGCCACAATTTCCTGTTAAATTCTGAACTAATGTAAAAGGATAAAAAATGGTTTCATGTTGCTTGTGCTACCTCTCTTTTATGAAGGTGTGATTCTGTTTTAGACATCCTTTTGTTATATTTAGATGCAGTTTAAGAAATTCTTTTAGCAAAAATGATTTTAACCTGTCTTTACATTTCAGCGCACTTAAAGTTGGATAAATCTTAAATAATAAAAAAGAAAGAAAAAAACACATAATAAACAATAAAAATATTGTTTGGATATGGTGAAAACTTACAGTTTAGAATAAGGGGATGCAGAAAGTATTGTTAATAACTTGTATATGCATAAATCCAATATATTACAAGCAACAAAGCTCTACTAATGATATGTAACACATTGAAATTTAAGGAATTATTTACACATTTTTCTTAGGCTGTGTAAATTACTTAGCTTACATATACAGATCATCTATGACAGGTAAGATACAAACACCTGTAGTGCTCGACAGTCCAGTTACATATTTAATATAACTTGTTTATAAAATTAAAAATACCCTGATTACTTTTTACACTTTTGATAGGCTACCTTAAAAAGAATACATCAGCAAGTTTTATACTGATCATTTACAAACATTTGTTCATGAAAAATGATCTGTGTATTTATTAAACATTTTCTAATGATATTTTCATGCTTACTTAATGCTTTACCAAAGGTTCATAAATGACAAACCACATTTGTATTTTGTTAATATAACATTTATCATCTACAAATGTATATCTTTTTTTTCTATCTTTTGTAAACACTTAGTTTATGGTCAACAGTGTTGGTCAAGTTACCTGAAAAAAGTAATCAGTAACTAATTACTGATTACTTCCCCCAAAAAGTAATCCCGTTACTTTACTGATTACTTATTTTTTAAAAGTAATTAATTACTTAGTTACTTAGTTACTTTTTAAAAACACGATTTACAACATGAAAAGGTGATAAAGCGATAGATCTTTCAGCCCAATTCTACTTTTTCTACATAATCCATCATACAAAATGTAATCAAATGAAAAGGTCCCTTTTTAAAACTTGTTTTATTAGTTTTAATCTTTTAACTTCATGCATCAAGCAAAAATTAAATTATATGCAACATTCTCTGACTTGAATAAATTAGTTTAACATTTAAACCTATTTTCTACACATTCCAGCACATACTTTTTTTTGTGTGTGTGTTTACACTCACTCTTTCAAATAGATGCAAGTAAAACACAGCAGAAAATAAATAAAGTCAAAGACTCAGCGGTCCTTTTGCTCTATTTTCACCTGTAAAGCAGGAGCAGAGTAGGCGGAGGTTTACCCTGGTACAGGTGTGCCGCAGCGGTCAGTGGAAGAATCCACGAGTTTCTCTGTGAATTTCCCATCACATCATAGCGCACTCGGTGCTTGCTTGGAAGTTTAGGGGGTTTTTTTCGCTGTAAAAATAAGTTTTCTTTCCACGCACAATGCTAATGGACGCTAATGTTTTTATCACTTTTTATGGAATCAAACTTAAAGTAAGGTCAGTACTTCCACGCTTTAAACGCTGCACGCTCATACTCTCTCCTGCACTCGATATATGATCCATTGTTGATCTGCACACAGCTGTTGTCACTAACGGCGCACTCGCTTACGTCACTGTCATGAGACATTCTCGCAAAAAATCACGGTTTTAGTAATGCAGTAACGCAGCGTTCCTACGGGAAAGTAACGGTAATCTAATTACCGTTTTTGCAATAGTAATCCCTTACTTTACTCGTTACTTGAAAAAAGTAATCGGATTACGCGTTACTGTAATTACAAGTAACGCGTTACTGCCCATCTCTGATGGTCAACAAATAGATTGATACCCTAAATGATTATGCATAGAGTAGGATTGGAGTATCATCCAATAATATCTTTAGCATCACAACCTCCTTAACAGTTTGTTGCAACATGTGGTGCTGGTCAAAAACCTGGTTAACCTGGTTAGAACGAATGGTATGAAGCTCATTTGATTTTGAATACCTTCCATTTTTGTTGTTTAAATTTCAGAAATGTTTGTTTTGATCTACTTCAGACTGTGAGCTGCAAAGACTTTGGACTCCTTCCATGTACTTGTGTGTGCATTCATAGTTTGTTTGTTATTTGCCCCCAAAATGTCCTTAATATGTTTTTATATAAACAAAAGAAGAACCCAGAGGAACCAACAGAGACAAAACTCCTAAATTAAAATACAATTTTTTTTTCAGGGCTGAGAAACAAATGTTTAAGCTCTGTTGAAAACACAAGAGAGATATATTACATTTTTATCTACAACATTTTCGCAAAACTGTTTCTCAGCTAAGCATCGTTGATAAAGATCTAAGAATATTTTAGAGTTACTTCTCATTTTCTAGTTTGTACCACAAGTTTATGTTACGGTAACATCTGTTACTGATGACCCATACCCATTAATGAAGTTTAAAGGACTTCATTAATTGTGCTCTCCTTATTTCAGTGATGCCAGAGAACGGGGGTGAACACCCCCAGAGAACACCCCCGTTCTCTGCTAGCCATCGGGGTGGGGGGGCTGGGAGGAGATGTTGGCTGTCCGACTGGCCTGGGACGGTCTGCTTGCCTCCACCCCGGGGGGAAGTGTAACATCTCTTGGGTCTGGGTTCTGTTTCCCCCTCTGGGGGCGAGGGTACCTGGACCCGGGGTATAGAGTATGTTTGGGGAGTGTGATTGTGTGTACATGTCCATTTATGTCAGTCCTTACGTTGGGTGAGTGCTGAGTGTTTGTATGTGTGCATGAGGGTGGGAACGCATGTTTGTGTCTATGTGTGCCTGTTTGTCTGTGTCTATATGTCAGGTCGGGTCTTAGACTCCACCTCTCTGGGAACTCCCAGGCCCTCCAAGGCCTATCTCCCCTCACCACACTCCCTGCCGGTGACTGATGCCCTCAGGGGTCGGTGCATTGGTAGTTCTTGGTGTCCGGGGCTGGGCACTCAGGTATGTACCGGCTCACTCCCGGTGGCTACCTGGCGGGGCCTGGCGCCTGTTGCTCGGTCAGGCCTCCTCTGGGCCTGCAGCTCGGTTCACTCTGGCACAGCTGACTGCCGGCAGAGCCAGCGGGCACACCGGTGCAGCCCCCTCTAGCTTCTGCTCGGTGGCTACTGGGCTACTGGGGATCGCTACATCTTCTTGCAGACCATTACATGTGGAAACCATTTGAATACAAGCGCGCTGATCCACACAGGTATGCACACGGGTGTTCACTGCTCGTAGACTTAAATTACACCTTTCTTGGCTGCTACTTCGAAGCACATTGTGCGCTGTCTGTCATGCGTGCTGGACAACAACATTGAATTTTTAGTATTTACTGCTATTTACACTTAGCTAGATTAATGCGATGGTGTTGTGTTTAGTATGTTGCTTTGGGTTTTTTTGGGGGGTTTTTTTGCTTGTTTTCTATTCTTCTCCTCTCAACAGGTGATCCAGGAGATTTTTTTTCTCCCCCCCTTTCTCACTGTCCCTCTCCCCTTCTGTTTTTCTTTTCCTTCCTCTTTCTCTCTCCCTTTCCTATCCCTCACTCATGTCTGTCCCGTCTGTAACATCTGAAAATAAAATATACTAAATAATAAAAACAAAGGTCGATCAAATGGACCAATACGGCAATGCCACGATGATCCATTTGGCAAAGTAAATCCATTGGGTATCCTTGTTGGTCTTCAGACAACAATTCTGATGGCTAAAGAACCAAAAGGGACGGGCAAAAAAAAAAAAAAAAAAGTGTGCAGGTGGCTATCCGGTTGTTCAGTGATGACGCGACGAATCCTACTTCCGGGTCTAAAGTAGTCTGCGTTTAATATGGCTTTTGTGTTGTTAACATGTTTAATGTTATGTATTTTCTTCTATTTGATCTCAAAAAGCTCCTAAAACAGTCAGTGATCACTGTTGACCTCCCTCGGCTTTTATTACCGCTAATCATTTATTTAAGCTCAGTTTTTAAAACCTTAGGATGTAACTACAGCCCAGCCCATGCAGCAGTATATGAATGACTAACCTCGTATTGTGGATGGATTATCTCAGTTGTTCTCCTGGCTGAAGTTTGGTCCTTTTACAGCATCCTGCCATGCGATTACATTTGTTCCTGACCACCGAGAACACTCACGGTAACTTTTATCGAGCGGAAAAAAAAGTTAGCTTGTTTATATTATGCTAACGTAGCTGTGTCGCTAGCGGTCACGCAGCACATCATTATATACCAGCTAGCCCAACTTCAGTAACCCTACAAACGTTACTGCTGTTTAGTTTTCTGTCTTCATTTATGCTGGAAGTGATAACAGAGCTGTACGTTTTAATTTGTTTCCAAAACCCTGCAGTCAGGACATGCTATATTGTATTTAGATAGAAGCTAGCGAGCTAACTCCCTGCTAACTTCTAACTCCGTTAAATGTCATAAATTCCGTTTTCATGGATGCCTGGATGTTAAACTCAATTGTTACACCTGGTAGAGCATAACGCTGATCATTTTATTAAAGATGAAAGACTTTAGACAGTTTTTCAACTCTCAGTAATGCCATAGTGATGTTTGATATATGGACCTGCAGCGGAGTTTAGACCCAGACACGGCTAGTGACGTCAGACTGAACAACCGGATGGCTTCAAAGCTGCTGCAAGCACATGACACCTGCGTCCTTGCTGTTCACAATGGTGTTAAATGATAAACTGCAAGATATCTGATACGCAGCTCGTGTAGCCAGTACACAGCCTGGCTCAGATGCAGGCCGATCTGGCAGCCATGCGCCTGGAGCAGGTGGTGACGCAGCTCAAGCACCAATAGGCGTTACAGGACCAGGGCAACCACCAGATGCAAGATTCAGAAAACCTGGACACTCTGTCTGGTGCTTGTTTCTGCCATCGTCTCTTTCTCCTTGCCCTGTGGTGGTCCTGCACAGGATGACCGAGGATCACATGGACATCGGGGCAGGAGTGTTGGAGGCGCGTGCAACCGGGACACCTCCTCTGAGAGTGTCCACTAATGGAGGTAGGTCAGGTGTTCCACGTTGCTGGGGCTCCCCCCCTTCCAGGAAGATACATATAGTTTTCCAGTAAGATGTCATAGGGGTATATGCCATGCCATGGTGGACTTAAGCTGTACACTTGTACCTGGTCTACCAAACCCTGGTTCAGTCAGGGGCATTGTTGGAGGCAGAGTGGGTGGAGGTTAGGTGTGTACATGGGGACATACACAAATATCCCATAGTGCCACTGCAAATAAAATATAAGAGGAAAATGCATAATGTAAAGGCTGCAGTTAGCTTGTGCCTGACACGTCCCATAATTCTGGGGACAGATTGGCCAGGGTTTAATAACATTTTGGGACACTGTGTGGGGATGCATCCATGACCTTGTAGTATATGTATATGTACATATACTACATATACTATAGTGTCTGCGCTGCACTCAGCAGTGATGCAAGGCTTTTCGACACTGACTCTGGAGAGGAGGCGATGGCAAGGCCTCCAGTGATTCACTCCATGGGTGATTTCCCATTTGAGCAGTCTCTTGATGAAACTCTATGCTCAGTCTTTGACCAAGTCATGAAAATTTATGGTACGCCCTGACACAGCACTGAACGACCAGCTTTTTGTATAGATTAAAGATAGGCTTTATTGAATGAGTGGTGACACTCTCACAAAAGAGGAACACACCCAGTTGTTGGTGACTAAAAGTCGCCGGGAATTTATTTTACAGGCGGCTTGTTATAACCCCATGGTAGAGCATACGGAATATGACAAAACTCTCGAGCAAATAATGGACAGATTTTATTGGCTGAGCATCTAGGCAGATGTGCGCCAATGGTGCGCATCCTGCCCAGAGTGTCAGCTGGTTAACCAGCCGCCATTCCAAAAGCACCATTACTGACAATGGAGGTCCCGTTTGAGTGCATTGGTATGAGCCTAATCAGGACATTTCACCAGAGTGCATGTGAATGTCACTTTGCATGAGTTCTGGTGAATTATGCAACACGATATACTGAAACTGGTCAGAGACCTTCTCTCTGGGGTGTGGTCCAGACAGTGTTGGGTGTAATGCATTACTAGTTGACGCGTTACTGTAATTAAATTACTTTTCCACTGAAAAAGTAGAGTAACTAATTATTGTTCATTTTTAGGTATTTTAATTACAGTTACTTACAATGTACTTGCGTTACATTGTAAAATAATTAAACTCGCTGAATATTATTATTTAATTTCAATAATTTATCTTCTAAACGTAGAAATAAACTCTGCCGCTTTAACATCGCTGTAGTGCAGGTGCACGTCATTTCGCACCAGTTTGCTGCATAGTCTTATTCTAAAGCGGAAGATGTCGGACTCGGCTGAAGCGAGTGGCTGTTTTTTGAAATGGACATATTCCCATCTCTTCACTTTTCTGAAACAAGCAGACAAGAATATTACAGTAATATGTAAGCTATGTCCTGGGAAGAAAAAACTATTGGCTGCTGTTAATAGCACGAGTAATCTACTGAAGCGCCTGACACGAGTGCATAGACACTTCTGAGTGATTCTTGTTCATCATCCATGGATAACACCGCAGCAACTCCTCCTAAGCAGGTAAAACTTGATTTTACTTCAGCAGCACAGAAAGGTGAGCTTAAAAAATGATTGCAGGCTACATTGTGGAAGAGATGCTACCGCTGCGTACTGTAGAGTCTCCGTCTTTAAAAAAATAGTATTTATTATTTAAAGAGTTTAATTTCTATTGTTTGCCTGCTCAAGGTTTTTAGGGATTTTAAGAAGTATTTAGTTAAATTACTTATTGAGTAATTAAGTTACTTTTCTGACGCAGTAATTAGATAAGTATTTTAAATACAATATTGACTAAGTAATTAGTAATTAGTAATTAATTACTTTTTTAAAGTAACTTACCCAACACTGGGTCCAGATCCCTCTTACTGATGCCCCCTCACACAGCGTTCCCCACTCCCCTAGGGAAGCATCTGTGGACACCACCTTATTATCCAAGACCCCTGATGCAGCAGCCCGGGCTCCCTCCAGGGATGGAGAGCTTGCATGCAAGATGCGATTACCGCCAGTCTCCCCAGAGGTGACGTGACGCACACAGGAGGTAAGAGAGTCCAACATTGAAACCAGGGCTCTAGACCAGGGGTGGGCAATCTCAGTCCACGAGGGCCCTGCAGGTTTTAGATCTCACCTTGGGTCAACACACCTGAATCACATGATTAGTTCGTTACCAGGCCTCTGGAGAACTTCAGGACATGTTGAGAAGGTAATTTATCCATTTAAATCAGCTGTGTTGGTTCGAGGACACATCTAAAACCTGCAGGGACACCGGCCCTCGTGGACTGAGATTGTCCACCCCTGCTCTAGACTAACTTTTCGCACTGCTGCATCTAAAAAAGTTACACCTAAAAAAGTTAGGTGCACCCAGATTTTTCAACCGCATTGCGTCACACCCCTACTTTACATGTTCATTTTTTTTTTAATTGCTGTCTATACAGACAATATTGATTTGTAAAGTATTAACTAACAATCTTGTCGATACAAAGTTCTTTATTTGGAGCACATTTCTACAAATGGTAACTGGCCTGCATTTGTATAGCGCTTTTCTAGTCCCTAAGGACCCCAAAGCGCTTCATACTACATTCAGTCATCCACCCATTCACACACACATTCACACTCTGACGATAGCAAGCTACATTGTAGCCACAGCTGCCCTGGGGCGCACTGACAGAGGCGAGGCAAGAAAGATAAGTTACAATATTTTTTGAACCATAAGGCGCACCATATTATAAGGTGCATTGAGCGAAACCAAATAGTCAGATAAGTCAAACTTTACTCAACTCATACTACTGCGTGACTGATAGAGTTTGAAATCCGTCTTTGAAAGCATGTCTCTTAACAGGTGCCATTTTGGAGTCCTTATACGCACACAGTATGGTAATATTATGTTGAAGCACGGTACGTATTACTCTGCCAGGCTCCTGACTATGGTAGCCGTAATGCTCCAACAATTTATCAACTGGTACGGCTTCGTAGCTTACGTCATATGCAACATAAAATCAAGGTTGTTTGGTTTCCCCGATGTATAAATCCTGGCAATCCTCCTGGCACTTAACAGCGTACACTATGTTACTCTGTTTGTTGGGGGACCTGATCCTTGGGGTGGACCAATTTTTGGCGCAGCGTATTTTGGGGTTTTAAAGCCACAAAGACCCGGTGTTTAGAAAAAATGTGTCTCAACTACTCCGATAATCCTGACACATACAGGATCACTACAGGTTTTCGCTTGGGCAGCGGTTGCTTTCTTTAGGTGCCTTTCCAGCTTTGACAAAAGTCCAGCTGGGATAACCACATTTACTCAGGGCCTTCTTGATGTGCTGTTCTTCTGCCTCCCTGGCCACTGCGTCTGTGGCGATGATGTTTGCTCTGTGTTGTAGCATCCTGATGACACCCAGTTTATGCTCCAGTGGATGATGAGAGTCAAACCTTAAATACTGATCCGTATGCGTAGGTTTCTGGTACACATCAGCTATTAGATTTCCCCCATTACTGATGGAAACCTCACAGTCTAAGAAGGCTAACCTGCCACTTTTCATATCCTCCCTGGTGAATTTGATGTGTCGGTCCACCGAGATAATGTGATCCGTGAATTGTGGTACATTCTGAAATTTGATTTTCTTTGATTTTGATGGACTTTGATCAGTAGTGTTGATCAATGGTCATGAGAATTTGCATATTAATGATCAAGGAACTGACCTCCCAGCCCATTTTTCATTCAGGGATGCTAGTTTCAGTCTTTGTGCAATGTACTGTTTATAAGGTTGACTGCGTCAAAGAAGTCACTTGGATGAGTGACGAAACATTTCTCCCACTGAAAATGCTACATCCAGATGAACAGAATCAACCTTTTCGGATTTACTTACTTGGGTGATTAAGCAAGAATCAAGGCATAAGAATGATAATGTTATATGTAAAATGTCAAGGCAAACATGGTTTGGGAATGTAGAGACAACTAATATTGGACAAATGCTGTAAAAAAAATATTCAAGACATTTTTCAGTCTATATAATTCATTTACATTTCTTATGCAATGTGCATGTTTTGTCTTGTCCCCAGGACTATGGACTGAATTTCATTGCACAAGATTTGCCTGGACAGATTTGGGTGAAAGAATTACTAGACCATTGTGCCATCGTGGTGAGGCTATCAAAGGATTTCATTCAGGATTTCATTTTAGCCTGCATCCATGGAATGGACTCAGTTGATGTAGACATCATGATCACTCAACTATCTCTCTCTCCTGTTGAGAGATCAGCTGTTGAGAAGGCTCTCCAGGGCACATTGGATAATGATGAAGAAGACCTGCTTGACCACTAGGGATGGGTATCGAAAACCGGTTCTTGTTGAGAACCGGTTCCCACTGTTTCAATTCCTTGGAATTGTTTGCCATTTTTGCAAACGATTACCCTTATCGATTCCAGTCGCCCCGAATGACGTCAACACGTTGCGGAGCGTCATTTACCTGGCAGGAAACACGGCGCCTAAGCGGCTCAAATGCTCAAAAGTTTGGTTATACTTTACGAGAACGGATGACAACAGGGCAACTTGCAATACTTGAAAAGTAGGTATTTCATTTAGAGAGGAAACACTACGAATATGCAAAAGCATTTGCTCACAAAACACGTGATAACCTTAAATGAAGAGATAAGATAAAACTTTATTAATCCCTTGGGTGGGTTCCTCTGGGAAATTCGGTTTCCAAAAGCACAGCACCGACAGAAGTGACAGAGTTACAGAATATTATATATATATATACACACACACACATATATAAATAAAGAGACATATATAAATAAAATATACGAAGGGGATAAATAGAATAAATAGGAATAAAAATAAAAATACAAGTGAATTGCACATTTCAGGTATTGAGGTCTATTGCACCATTGACTATTAAGAAAAGTATTGCACAAAAGCTATTGCACAGTGAAGTGAATGTCATGTTTTTAATTCCGCTCCGGACTCGTGAATCTCAACCCAGCAGTAACGTTTGCACGTCCTCTCCCGTTAATGCGCAGATAAATAACCAACTAACAGTGCATATTATGTTAGCGCGATCTGCCTTATTACAAAACCTGCCATTACTGTGCGCTGCATTTAGGTGACCATGATGAGAGAGACAAACCAGGGTTTTAATAGTTTTGCAATTTTCATTAGTTTTTATTTTTATTTAGTTTTGACTTCAGATTTTCAATTTTATATCATATTAGTTATATATATATATATATATAAAATATATTTATATTATATTAGTTTTTACCAATTGTTTGCTAGTTTAGTTTAGTTTTTATTTTTTTGAAAATCCTTAGTTTCAGTTTAGTTTTGATTAGTTTCAGTTATAGTTTTAGTTGTGTTTGCAATAATTAAGTGTAACAAAATCCCAGTTTCATCATATCAGTCATTCTCTTCTGCTTATCCTTGGGTATGTTGCTATTCTAGCTACCATACCCTGCACCCTGGACAGGTCGCCTGTCTGTCGCAGGGCTAACACGCAGAGACAGACAACTCACATTCCCACCTATGGGTTCTTTAAATAAATAAATAACATAAATAAATAAAGGCAGATGAACAACCATTGATACCAGGCAACTATAAAATGTATATCTTGGCCCCAATGAGACTATTAACTCTTGCAGCACCGGGTGTTCGTAATTTTGGTTCAAGTGAATTGATAAACTTTTTGAAGGCAATTGACTCACACAGTCATGTAGATATCCCCGTGCTGTTGTCTCGGGATGCATCACGCTGCCTTGCCTGGGGTTAGCTTCTGTTTTCTGGGGATGAGGGTTGAGTGTGCTCCCTTACCTTCTCAAGGTAAGCTAGGTTAGCCTTCTTGTGTGAGCTTTTCAAGTGCACTTTAAGGTTTGTGGGATTTTTTTCCCTTTAGAAATGTCCCTCATAATTTGTCTCTTTCCACTACAAGACACTTGCCAGTTTTTCCCTGGCCCAGGCAAGCAAGGGACGTAATGGGCAACAGCTGATCGCCCGGAGGGTGGAGAGAAGCCTCGAAAATATTTCCAGGTTTCATCCATAGATTCCATAGTTGATTTAATCCGAAGTAAAGTGTGGCGATCGTAAACATAGGTAGCTGTAATCTTATCCACAGACAGCAGCAAAATGGGTAATGCAACATAAAACAGGAGAACACAGAGTTTGACAGCGGTATAAAAGATATAAAACAAAGTTCTAAGCTAATCGACCTTAGGGTTCTCCTTTTTTTAAAAAAAAGAATCGATAAGAGAATCGATAAAGAATCGAATCGTTAAACAGAATCGAAAATGGAATCGGAATCGTGAAAATCTTATCAATACCCATCCCTATTGACCACTTTACAAGGATGGGTTCCCACTTTCTACCACCTAAGAAAAACATGCAGCCTGCCATTGAAACAATTGCTCACAAGGTCATTCTGCAGTAGCCAAAGTATGTAATGGATTGCTTCTCCACACCCATGGCATGTCTCTCTTAGATGCATGTACAAGTTCACAGCCTGATATGGGTCTGTTGCTGTAGTTAGATGGGACTCAGTTATAAGGCTATTGCACAGTTCATATACATCTGGATCACATAGTTTGGTCAGTTGAAAAAACACACTCGTTTTTACACAGTTCAACATGTTCTTCAGTGAGGCAAAGGAAGTCTCTTGTCCATAGAGCCCAGGTAATGCATTAGATTAGGCCGACCACTGGGGATATTGATATTTTTCGATGGCATGATGGAGTGTGTATTCCAAACCTGTGCAGGGTCATCCAGCTGATCCTGTTAAAAAGAATACATAAATTTAACAAATGTGCATACATGCCTACCTAAAAAAAAATAGTAGCCTAAATTATGGTATTTACACAGTTTTCATTTCATTTACTCCCTGCTCCTCTCCACCTCTTCTCCCTCTCTCATCTTTCTTCCTGCAAGCCTCTCCGTTCCCTCAACCTGGCCCTGCTCTCATCTCTCACTATACTTTATCTACTCCCACTCTCTCACTTCCTACGTTCCCTTTATCTCTCACTCACACATGCATGCTGGGTCTACTGCCAAGCACCATGTTAATGTTTTTATAATTTAGTCCAAGCTCAAAATAAAAATCTATGAATCTCTAACATGGGTGTGTGGCCTCCATTGCTGTGGTTGTTTCTAAGTTTTCAATTCTGACCTGGAGGTGCATGAACTCAAAACTTTTGCGGGATCTCGCAAAGTACATCTTCATATTTTTTTCTCCAATGTGCCTTGCAGGGCTCTGTATCTTTGTGGAAATAAAGAATTGTCTCCTTCAAAACTGAACAGAAAAAAGTTTGACTTCTGTTCTGGACTCGTGTGTTCTGGACACGTGTTCTGGACATGTGCAACAATGCCCGTTGCATTTTACAGTGGTAAGACCACAGCAGTAATACTTCCTTATTCTTCTAATTTTTAGTTTTACATTGCAGAACTATTACATTGCAGAACATTTTGCACACGGTAGTCAGTGCTGGCTTTATTGTGTAAAAAAGTCAATTAAGAGTGGAGAAAGACACTACAGTTTTTGGCTGCCATTTGTCAGACCTAGGAATAAATTCATTTAAAATCCTTATCCAATTCAGGAGCTTTAGCTTATCCTAGTTGTCATAGTTCAAGAGGCAGGGTACAAAATACTAAATACACTTCAACTGTGAGAGACAGAATGTGAAAAAAAAAATCCATGAATCCACATGGTAGGATTTGTAAAGAATTTATTTATAAATTAGTTTGGAAAATAACTATTTGGTCACCTCAAACATGGAAAATCTCTGGCTCTCACAGACCTGTAACGTCTTCTGTAAGACGCTTTTCTGTCCCCCACTCGTTACCTGTATGAATGGCACCTGTTTGAACTCATCATCTGTATAAAAGATGTCCACAGCCTCAAACAGTCAGACTCCAAACTCTGCCATGGCCAAGACCAAAGAGCTTTCGAAGGACACCAGGAAAAGTATTGTAGACCTGCACCAGACTGGGAAGAGTGAATCTACAATAGGCAAGCAGCTTGGTGTGAAAAAATCAACTGTGGGAGCAATCATCAGAAAATGGAAGACATACAAGACCACTGATAATCTCCCTCGATCTGGGGCTCCACGCAAGATCTCATCCCGTGGGGTCAAAATGATCATGAGAACGGTGAGCAAAGATCCCAGAACCACACGGGGGGACCTGGTGAATGACCTGCAGAGAGCTGGGACCAAAGTAACAAAGGTCACCATCAGTAACACACTACAACGGCAGGGAATCAAATCCCGCAGTGCCAGACGTGTTCCGCTGCTGAAGCCAGTGCATGTCCAGGCCCGTCTGAAGTTTGCCAGAGAGCACATGGATGATACAGCAGAGGATTGGGAGAATGTCATGTGGTCAGATGAAACCAAAGTAGAACTTTTTGGTATAAACTCAACTCGTCGTGTTTGGAGGAAGACGGATACTGAGTTGCATCCCAAGAACACCATACCTACTGTGAAGCATGGGGGTGGAAACATCATGCTATGGGGCTGTTTTTCTGCCAAGGGGACAGGACGACTGATCTGTGTTAAGGACAGAATGAATGGGGCCATGTATCGTGAGATTTTGAGCCAAAACCTCCTTCCATCAGTGAGAACTTGATGAAACGAGGCTGGGTCTTCCAAAACACACCGCCCGGGCAACAAAGGAGTGGCTCCGTAAGAAGCACTTGAAAGTCCTGGAGTGGCCTAGCCAGTCTCCAGACCTCAACCCCATAGAAAATCTGTGGCGGGAGTTGAAAGTCCATGTTGCTCGGCGACAGCCCCAAAACATCACTGCTCTCGAGAAGATCTGCATGGAGGAATGGGCCAAAATACCAGCTACTGTGTGTGCAAACCTGGTAAAGACCTATAGTAAACGTTTGACCTCTGTTATTGCCAACAAAGGTTATGTTACAAAGTATTGAGTTGTATTTTTGTTATTGACCAAATACTTATTTTCCACCCTGATTTACGAATAAATTCTTTACAAATCCTACCATGTGGATTCATGGATTTTTTTTCACATTCTGTCTCTCACAGTTGAAGTGTACCTCTGGTGCAAATTACTGACCTCTGTCATCATTTTAGGTGGGGGAACTTGTACAATCGGTGGCTGACTAAATACTTTTTTGCCCCACCGTATTATAACTGTGTCTACTGCCAAGCACCATGTTAATGTTTTTATAATTTAGTCCAAGCTCAAAATAAAAATCTATGAATCTCTCACATGGGTGTGTGGCCTCCATCGCTGTGGTTGTTTCTAAGTTTTCAATTCTGACCTGGAGGTGCATGAACTCAAAACTTTTGCGGGATCTCGCAAAGTACATCTTCATATTTTTTTCTCCAATGTGCCTTGCAGGGCTCTGTATCTTTGTGGAAATAAAGAATTGTCTCCTTCAAAACTGAACAGAAAAAAGTTTGACTTCTGTTCTGGACTCGTGTGTTCTGGACATGTGCAACAATGCCCGTTGCACAAGTCTTGTGAACCAGTTTACAGTGGTAAGACCACAGCAGTAATACTTCCTTATTCTTCTGAATTTTTAGTTTTACATTGCAGAACTATTACATTGCAGAACATTTTGCACACGGTAGTCAGTGCTGGCTTTATTGTGTAAGAAAGTCAACTAAGAGTGGAGAAAGACACTACAGTTTTTGGCTGCCATTTGTCAGACCTAGGAATAAATTCATTTAAAATCCTTCTTATCCAATCCAGGAGCTTTAGCTTATCCTAGTTGTCATAGTTCAAGAGGCAGGGTACAAAATACTAAATACATTGCAGGCCAAAATCATTTATTATTTTATGTAAATTGTTTTTTATGTTCAACTTGGTTTCTACAGGCCCTATAGAAATGTGGAAATTACTAACTTAAAACCACATACACATAAAAAATGACATAAAACATTTGTTTGTGTGTGTGTGTGTGGCACTGGCACTGCAGTATTATAATAGTAATAATAATAAATATTAATATTATTGTCATTCAGTGAGAGGGAAAGAACATATTACTAACAAAAAATGGTCATAGTAATTATGCTATGCAAGTACTTCACAGCTACACATGTCACACAAATATATAGCACAGTAGTTTCTAAATTACAACTTTCTTTTTTTTAAACCATATTATAAGAGTAAAAGCTGATTTTCACCTTTTTCACTGAGGGTCATGCTCAGTTATGTGTGTGTGTGCGCGAGTCTGTCTGTGGTGCTTGTTGAATTAACCTACTCTTACTTTATTTGCTATAGTCTTTTTAAATTAATTTTCTGAGTTTGGTAATTCAGTTTGTGACACTGTCACTGGTGCTCTAGTGAGGAACTTCTTATTTTGCCCTTTTAGTTTTGGTCTGCAGTAATTTATTGATTTTTATAATCTAAAAGCCATGACCTGCTTGGTGTTATTTGTTGTTCTGGTGTTATTCCTCAGGACTGTGTATCATCTGACCTTTACAAATCTGTTTAATGGAGACGATTTGTCCATTTCTGATGATGAATGAACTGGTACTTGTATTGAAACTTTCTACTCAATTTAAGCATTCACAGTGCTTTCTAGTACTAATCTCTACAAATAAATTAATCACACACATTTCATACATTGTTTTACTTACACTTCAGCAAAATTATATTTTTATGCAAACATGAAAAGCAGTTTGATTTCGTATGACTATCACATGTATATACGGCTTAATTAAGAACATATCAAGTTTGAGTGGTTGCATAGATGCACAAACCACTGAAATATGCAACTTCCTCTGAATTTAAAAGGAGAATAAACTGAAACCAGTGAGACTTTCACACTTCACTCATCCTGTGCTGCAGAGCTGAGCTCTCCAAAACAATCCAAATCCATGTATGCAATGGAGGCAATATATGCAAATGATGAATGCGTTAAACCTGACAACCCAACACCTTCAACAAATTACACAGGTAAAAGGGAAGTGATAGAGCAAGGAGGTTATAACATCTCTTATTACTACTGAACATTTGTTTGGGTAACTTGTTTGTTTGTTTGTTTTTCTTTTTGTCTTCTTTTCAGGTCAGAGGAGCTCTAGGAGAAGTTTCTATTTGGGTGTTATTTTCTCCCTGAGCCTGCTCACTGTTTTATTGCTGGTTGGACTTATCACACTTAGTTTCTTCTGTGAGTTGGATTTTTCATGGATAGTTGTCCTACTGATCATCAGTCACCATGTGAATAAAATTTGGAATTCAATGTGGAATTTTTGATTCTTCCATTTCAAGATCCTCTTGAAATTATCTTGAAGACGACAAGATCACAGCAACAATAACTTGTACAAGCATAAAACTGGTTTACATAATTAATATGTTTCACAAATTACAGTCAGAATTTTAAAATATTTTTTATTTAGATCTTTTGTGCCTCAGTCAATGAAAGCATCAATGTTATTTCTTTTTATTTCAGACCACAATTCAGCTGAACATGTGTCGGCACAGGCTGAGGAGCGAGACCTTCTGAATAAAAACATCTCTGTGGTCAGTAACCAACTTTCTTCCATGACTGAGGAGCGAGATCTGCTGACTAAAAAGACTGAAGAGCTTAAAAAGCAGAGTGAGTCCTTGTGTGAGCTGTTGTGTCTCTAAAAGGTTTTTCTCAGAAATGTAGTGATTCATTTTCCAAACAAATGATGTAATCATTTTCTTCTGACTTAACACATTTTTAAAATCAAATTTCAGTCATTAGGAAAATATCATATGAACCATTATCCGTATCACTGCTTGTCACTATAAAGCTGCAGTGCAGCAGTGTACCTTATGCTTGTCACAAATTTACATATACAAATCTGAATGGTACTAAAATAATTTAAGGGCTATATTTCATCGACACATATGTGAAATGTATTTAATGGTGTTTAGTGACTTATAAAATGATTGAATCCACAACAAGTATCCTTAATGTATTTTCATTAAGGAAGTTGAAAAGGAAGCTGATAGCCCTTACACTGACACTACATATTCTTATTTTTATCTCAATATCCTTTAAATCTTTTTTTAACTGTTATTTTACTTGTTTCATCTGTGGTCATGTTTGATTCAGTTGTGATGCATCTTTTCACCGAGACATCACTTTCTGATCTACAGGTTTGTTTAGAGATTCACAAATCACTGAGTCTCTAAACACAACCTTCTATCAGTTTCACCCAGTTATTAGAAGTTAGGAGCAGTTACTGTAGCTGCATTTTGCATATTGCGTAAAACTTAAGTAGATTGCAGTTTTGTGGTTACTTTAATTTTTTTACTTTTACTCTGGAAAAGACAGCAAAAATAGTGAGATGTTAACCTGCAGAAGACTGATAATAACAGACCTTCTTCACAGCCATTCAACAAAACAAAACTTTAAAAGATTTAATTTAATGATATGAATAATAATAATAATAATAATAATAATTATTATTATTATTATTATTATTATTATTATTATAAAATAATAATAATAATAATTATTATTATTATTTTATGGGGGTTACCACAGCAGGTGAAAACACCAACCTGATAATGGCGGTGGAGACCCACGGTATGGTGAAGAGGACTGTGCTCATATCAGGACATCTGACAGCACTTTGTGGAATGATGTTTCATGCAGGAAGTCTCTGCCGTGGGTCTGTGAAAAAATACCATAAAACCCACTCCTGATCCTTTATCATTTATTCTTTTATTTTTGTTTTATTCCTCTCTGAATACCAATTTAGCTAAAGCATTGCAGTGCTGAGTTGTAGCTATAGCTATATACTGTTCACTTTTATAAATAGATTTACTTCCTGTTGTAAAAAAAGAAAACATAATTTAGCACATGAACTGAGGTCCAACTGCTGACTGCTGATATATCAGTTAATTTTACATTTTAAGAGAACCAGTGGCCAAAGCAGAACTACAGCAGATTCTCTGGCTCACCACATATTAGTCATATGTTTATGGATAATCAGAAGTTGTCACAATATGTTAGTAGTTATACTGATGTCAGGATATTGTCCTCAGTCAACAGGTCCTTTTATGGCAGCAATGAAATGCAGTGGAAATGGATTTTTTGGGATTAAGTTCATTTTCATGGCAAAGAAGGACTTTTCAATTCATCTGATCACTCTTCTAAACGTTTTGCATTATAAGCAAATTGCTATCATAAAAACAAAAAGCAGCAAACTTTGTGAAAACCAATATTTGTGTCATTCTCAAAACTTTTTGCTACAACTGTACCATGTGACTTGCTGCAATGCAGGGATATTGCGTTTTTGTTTTGTGTGGGGTTTTTTTTTCTGGCTTGTTGTTGCAAGCAGTAAAGCTGGGCTGATTGTTTATGATTAATAAATGATTAGGCACAAGTCTGTAAATCACATCTTATGTGCACTTTGGTTTAATTAATTAAGTTTGTTCTTTCCACCATGAAAAGAGGAAGAGTGGGCCACCAGGACAGTCTGACAAAGGTTGTATCAAAGTGTTTTTCCTTAAGAAGTAAAAAGAGTGAATTTTGCATATACACTGCAGCTCCTCACCATGTGTGATGTGATAGCTCTAACTTTGGGTAATAAGAAAGTTACTGCTGTATAGCTAGTTTCCCCATAATGTGCCATGAGTCTAACAGCAAACAGGCCAGTTTGGATGAATTCACTTCGGTGAAAAGTTAACATATGGGTCATTATGATACAAAAAGGAAGTCAAGTGATCTAACTGGACCTATCAATGAACAACATATACTGTAGTGGCGAATTTCTGTCCCAAGCTTCGAAAAAATAATTCTTCCACTTCTTAATGTGAGCTGTTCAGATTTATTTCTGACTCGTACATACAAACAAAATATGTCACGGTCAAAAAACTATTTGCTGCTACAGCGCACATTTCCATTGCCGTCCTGGCTCACTCTAACCTGCTACCACACATGCGCTGTAATGTTTTCTTACCCGACACAAATTAAACGCGCAGCATTTATTCTCTAACAACATATTATACAAAATTAAACATGTAACATAATAACTGAAACAGTATCAAAAATATTTCTCTATAGATTGGCTCTAACATATACTGTTCAAATGAACTCATGATTTCCCCCATGTGGTAATATTTGTGCAGTAACAGGCATCTCCAAGTTTTCTTTGCAGAATTTATTCAACAACAACAACAACAACAATCTTTATTTATAGAGCACATTAAAAGCCAGGGGCATGCCAAAGTGCTTTACATAAAACAATAAAACAATAAAATGATTTAGACTAAAACATCGGAGTCATATAAGTGTGGGATTATGTTCACAGGTAAAAACCACTAATAGGAATAATCTATAGCACACAGCTATAGCAAAGTAGAACTGTACCATCATACACAGTGATAGAGAACATAGACAACGCAACAATAAAATAATAAAATAATTAGCACTATAACGTCAGAGTCATATAAGTGTGAGATTATGTTCACAGGTAAAGACCACTAATATAAATAAACTATAGCACACAGCTATAGCAGAGTAAAGCTGTACCATCAAACACAGTGATAGAAAACATTGACAGCGCAGGACAACGCAAAACAACCAGACACATTAATAGAATAACTCACTAGAAGCGAGGCGAGAATTTAACTAGTAGAAAAAGCAAGTTCAAACAAATATGTTTTAAGCCGTGATTTAAAAGATTGAATAGAATCAGATGCCCGGATGCCAATCGGGAGATTGTTCCACAGCTCAGGTGCAGCTAGAGCAAACGCTCGATCACCTCTAGACTTCAAGCGAGATCTGGGCTGAACCAACAATGACTGTGAGGAAGATCTTAAGGCCCTCGTAGGAAGATATGAATTTAAGAGTTCCTTAAGATAACTTGGCCCTGTGTTATTAGTAATTTTAAAAGTAAACAACAGAATTTTAAATTGAATACGAAATTTCACAGGCAACCAGTGCAGATCAGCAAGGATGGGAGTGGTGTGAGCAAACTTCTTAGTTTTAGTTAGAATGCGTGCAGCGGCATTCTGGACTGTCTGTAATCTATGTAAAAGGGTAGAGTGGAGACCATAATAAAGTGAATTACAATAATCTAGTCTTGACGTTACAAAGGCATGGATAAGCTTTTCCAAGTCATTGTGCGGGATGTAGTGTTTGGCCTTGGAAATAAGGCGAAGTTGGTAGAAACTAGATCTGACGACAGCAGATACTTGTTTATCAAGTTTAAATGAGCTGTCAAGTAGCACACCCAAATTCCTAACAGTGTCAGGGAAAGAACTAGTGAGAAAACCAAAAGCATCATGAAGTTTGGCACGAAGAGCGTCACTGCCAAAGATCATAATTTCAGTTTTCTTATCGTTAAGGATAAGAGAATTTGCCAGAAGCCATTGCTTGACCTCACACATGCACTCTCGAAAGTTACTCACGGACATAGCCAGATCATCATTCAGCTCAAAATAGATCTGGATGTCATCGGCATAATAGTGAAAGGCAATGTGGTATTTCTCAAAAATGACACTTAAAGGAAGCATATACAGTGAGAACAGGGTAGGGCCTAACACAGATCCCTGGGGGACACCACAGCAAACAGGTACAGCGGAGGAGGAGGAGGTGGCCAAGTGAACCGAAGAGAGCCGATCGGAGAGGTAAGATTTAAACCAATCCAAGGCAGCGCCCTTGATGCCTACAGTGTGCTCTAGTCTCGCCAATAGTATGTTATGGTCAACCATGTCAAATGCAGATGAAAGATCCAATAGCACTAGGACAGAGGGGCGTCCATTGTCAGCCATTAGTAAAAGGTCATTAAAAACTCTGAGCAGTGCTGATTCAGTGCTGTGGTGTTGTTTAAAGGCCGATTGATATTTATCATTAATGTTATTCTCATCCAGGTAGGTCTGAAGTTGAAGCAGAACTACCTTCTCAAGAATTTTAGCCACGAAGGGAAGTTTGGAAATCGGCCTATAATTAGCATAATCATTTTGATCGAGGTTACTTTTTTTAAGAACAGGTTGGATTATAGCATGTTTAAGAGCTGATGGTACATAGCCGGACAGCAAGGAGGAGTTCAATATGGACAATAGACAAGGTCCAATTGCACTAAAACAATCCTTGACTATACGGGATGGAAGTACATCATGTACAAGATTAGTATTGTTCAGTTTCTCAATTAGATGCTTCAGAGTAGAGAGAGAAACAGGTTCAAATTGACAAAAAGTAGTAGAACAATCAGGGGTGGGCATACGGTCAGTCACCAAAGGAAGGGTAGATTTAAGAGATGCGACTTTATCCAAAAAATAACTTGAAAATTTTTCACAAAGGCCCGGGGAGCACAGCAGAGGCATAGAGGGGCAGGGGTTGACCACAGAATTAAAAATTTTGAATAAAATTCGAGCGTTGTTTCCATTGGTGGTGATAATTTTAGATAGGAAAGCTGCTTTAGCCGTTCTGGCAGCTGATTGAAACTTCGAGCGGCTAATGCATAAAATGTCATATGATGACTGGAGATTATCTTTCCTCCACCTCCTCTCATCCTGTCGACACATACGTCGTAAGGCGCGAACAGAATCATTTAATCAACATTGTGAGTAGGTTCTGGGGCGTTTCATTTTGATCGGTGCTACAATGTCAAGGATAGAGGAACATGTAGTTAATAGAGTATTGGCGAAATTCTCAAGCGTATGTGGGGTAAGACAATCTGACGTAGTAAATGAAAAGTTCACAAAAGAATTAGAAAATTTCAACAGAGTATCAGCATTCACAGTACGCATAGGGCAAAGAGGAGCCTCAAAGCGTGATCCGGTGTTGCCAAGGTCAAGATCGAAAATAACCGGAGAATGGTCGGAAAGTCCAGTGTTTCTAATTTCCTTAATACATATATCCACATCGTATGTAAAAACCAAATCAAGGGTGTGGCCCTTAACATGGGTAGGCTCATTCACCCACTGGGTAAGATTAAAAGAAGCAGTTAGTGCTAGAAAATCGTTAGCCAATTGGTCATCCATACAACAGACATGAATGTTAAAATCACCAGAAATAATAACAGAGCCATATTTAAAAAGAATGGATCCCAAGAAGTCAGCAAATTCAGAAATAAACATCTTGTGGTATTTAGGCGGACGATAAACCACAACACACAGAGTAGTCCGAGGGCCAGTCAATTCCAATAACTGAGCTTCAAAGCTAGAATAGGTTGGGGAGGGTAGCAGCCGTGCTTCATGTTTGTTTTTAAAAACCGAGGCTAGGCCACCACCTCTACCAGTGAGCCTTGGTGAGCTAAAGAAGGCACAGTCAGGAGGGAGAAGCTCAGAAAGGGGGATAAACTCACCCGGTGAAGTCCATGTCTCCGTCAGAAATAGAACATCCAGTCCCGTGGTGAGAAAAAAGTCATTTAAGAGAAAGGCCTTATTTGAAAGAGACCTAACATTAAATAAAGCCATTCGACTCCGAGGAGCTAGGTCATTAGCGGTAGCCCGTCGCAGGGTGTTGAGATTGCTGTGTTGAACACCGCGGCCAGGCGGTGTAATCCAAGACCGAGCAGAGTGATAAGCCACTGGGCAGGTAGGATAGGTTTGAGGGCCAACAGGGCATATCCAACGATGACTTAACAATTTAGCCGCAAAGCAGCTCCTGGAGTAGAAGATAAATCGTGACAGCTCACGACTTGTAGAGGGGTAATCCATAGCCATAGCTCTAATATAAGCCTTGACGCGAACGCGGGCACCACTCCTTCTACCCCGTTTCCTGAAGCGTTTCCTACGCAGAAAGGGAAAAGGTAAGTAGGTCGTTTTGGTGGAAGAGACGGGCGGCAGGGGAGTGGCACCACCCATGGTCCCATAACTGTCCAGTCGTTGAGGACAGGAGAACCAGTCAGTTGTTAAATATTTATTGACAGGTTTGTCAGCTAATTACTTGAATCACACACTACACAAGGAGATATTCTGGATTTTGGCAATAAAATCTTAATAAAGCTTCAGATAAGTCACTTGTCAGCATATGCAACTGGACCATCGTACAATCTGGCAATCAATGCCTTTTTCATTGTACTCATGTTGGCATCTCTGTCTTTCTATATTTGCATGTTTCTATAATGACTCGGGGCGGTGGCCCTTCAGGTAATAGACCCATGAGTAGGGCTTCCTGTGGCCCTCAGAGCTCTGACTGGAGATGGTCAAGGTGCCAAACCACAGTCCTGGAGAGCCATCTGGAGGAGCCTCAAAGGACACCTGGATGTTCTTGTCATGCTCCTGAGTCTGTGGACTCAGTGTTTTTCTGTTTGTATTAGTTATCTTTGTTTTCATGATGTGTTTTGATTCTCTTGGGTTTGATTTCTGTCACTGTATCCCCTAGTTTAGTCCACGTCTGTTCAGTTTCCTGTTTTACTTTGAAAGTCTGTGTACTATGTCAATGTGTTGAGTTTTGCCTCCCCTTGTCTTGTCATGTCTGATGAGTCCCAGCTGTGCTCTCCTCCTGTTTCACATTCCCTAATCACCTCAGTATGTATTTAAGCCCTGTGTTTTTCCCTGCCAGTTGTTGCGTCCTCCACGTTTGTTGTGTGTATCCATGGTCGTCTTCCTTCAGCATCTCCTGTCTAGTTAGTTTAAGTTGTTGTTTATGTATCGTCCAAAGGTGACTCTCCAGCAAATAAAGCCATCGTTTAAGTTAATGTTTTGTCTCCGAGTCCTGCACGTGGGTCCAGCCACTGACAGCCACACAACTCATCGTGACAGAAGGACGCAACCATAACATGGACCCAGCGGACTCAGCTCACCTCGAGAGAGAGGTGGACCTTGCTCGCATCCTCGGACTGATGACTCGCATTAGCCACGCCTCAGATTTGCAGACGTTCTCAGTCAGGCTGAATGCAATACAAACCATATTTGACAGAAATCCTCAACTGCGCAAGCTGTCTATTGCCTCGGAGTTCAGCCGTTCGCTGACCCAGGCTAAGGAGGCAGTCAAAGCCCGGGAGCTGGCCCAATTCACCCTCATCTCCTCATCCACACCGCCTCAGTCACAGCGAGCAAGCCTTCTCATGCCGCCGCAGCGGGTGGGGATGGTGGGCGCCCGGTCGTTGCCTGTGCCTGTTCTGGTTCCCTGGGTGGGGGCAACTGAGACCCCGCTGACTCCTGCACCCGTTTCAGCTCCTCGATTGGGAGCAGCAGCGGTCCAGCTAGCTGCTGCACCCACACCGGCCCCCAGGGGTACGGCAGCCAGAACACAGCTCTTCCCTGGCCCTGTATCTGTTCTTCAGGTGGCGGTGGCTGAGGTTCGACCAGGCCCAGTACCCGTCCCTGTTCCCCGGAGAGGAGTTGCTGAGAGTCGGTTACCCGCTCTGTTGCATGTTCAACAACCATCACTACACCAAGCACGACCATCATCGCGACCACCACTACAACTTCTGTTTCAGTCAACCGTCCAGTCTCACGTCATGTTAGCTGGGGGTTCAGGTGAACCCAACCAGCGTCCTGCCTCGTCTGCTGGGGGTTTAGGAGAACCCAGCCAGCCTCAAGTGTCGGCTGCTGGAGGGCCCGTGGAGCCCGTCCAGCGTCATGCCACGTCTGCTGGAGGGCCCGAGGAGCCCGTCCGGCCTCATGCCACGTCTGCTGGAGGGCCCGAGCAGCCCATCCAGCCCCATGCCTCGTTAGCTGAGGGTCCTGGAGGACCCAGTCAGCACATCCTCACATCTGCTGGTGGTCCTGGAGGACCCAGCCAGCACATCTCCACATCACCTCCTGCAGCCGTCCCGCTGCCGTCAGGTTCCGCAGCCGTCCCGCTGCCGTCAGGTTCCGCAGCCGTCCCGCTGCCGTCATCCACACCTGGTCCGGCCTCCGTGTCCTCATCATCTTCGCCTGGTCCGGCCTCCGCGTCCTCATCATCTTCGCCTGGTCCGGCCTCCGCGTCCTCATCATCTTCGCCTGGTCTGGCCTCGTCTGGTCCTGCCTCGTCTGGTCCTGCCTCGTCTGGTCCTGCCTCGTCTGGTCCTGCGGTTGCAACGCCGCCATCGGTGCCAGCTCGACCTGTTCCGCCTCGCCTCTGCCAGCTGTTTTCCAGGCCGCTAAGTTGGCATCATGGCCTTCGGGGACGGCCTCCGGAAGGAGTTCGTCGCCACCACTGGCATCGCGGCCGCCCTCCGGACCTGCTCAGTGGCCACCACTGCCTTCCGAGTGGTACGGGACCGGATGCTGCAGAACCTCCTTCCCGAGGGAAGTAGTCTGAACAGTTTATGGCTGGGGTGACTGGAGTCCTTGATGATCCTCCCCGCTTTCCTCAGGCACTGCTTCCTGTAGATGAGGGAAGCTCACCTCCAATTATCCGTTCAGAGCACCGCACTACTCTCTGGAGAGCTTTGCGGTTGTAAGCGGTGCTGTTGCCGTACCAGGTGGTGATGCATCCAGTGAGGATGCTCTCAATGGCACTGCGATAGAAGGTCCTGAGGATGCGGGGTTCATGCCGAATCTTTTCAATCTCCTGAGAAAGAAGAGGCACTGCTGCGCCTTCTTCACTGTTTTGTTTGTGTGTACTGACCACGTAAGATCCTCAGCCAGATGTTCCCTGTCAGAGGTAAACAGTTATCAAACACTCAGCAGTTTAACGTGCACGGGTGAGAGCTCAGGGGAGAGACCCACACCCTGCAGCAGCTCTCTGCCTTTATTTATACGCAGCATGAAGCATACAAAAAAAGAAATAACATGATTATCTAGTCGAGCAGGCAGGTGTAACTTCTCAAAACGTTGTGTTCTCTACAAGGTCGTTTCTTATTCTTGGGTGGCGGTTTCCTGTTGCTAACAGATAATGAGACAGCAAACAGTTTCCATTATGGAGCAAAGAGCCAACGGTTAATTGTGCAGCTGGTTGAGTACAAACAGAAATATAAACACACTCTTAGCTGATTATTATATGAATAATAAAACCTTTAAAAGCAAAATTCCTCTGACATTCCCCAAGGAACCGGAAGCTGCTCACTCTCTCCACAGCAGCGCCGTTGATGGTGATGGGGGTGTGTACTTCTCTGCACCTCCGGAAGTCCACTATCAACTCCTTTGTCTTTGCGACGTTGAGGGTGAGATGGTTGTCTTGACACCAGTGGGTCAGGGCGCTGACCTCCTCCCTGTAAGCTGTCTCATCACTGTTGGTGATAAGACCCACCACTGTAGTGTCGTCCGCAAACTTCACAATGATGTTGGAGTTGTTAGTGGCTGTGCAGTCGTAGGTGTAGAGTGAGTACAGGAGAGGGCTCAGTACACACCCCTGTGGAGCACCAGTGTTAAGTGTGATGGGGGATGAGGTGATGCTGCCCAGTCTGACCACTTGGCGTCTGTCAGACAGGAAGCTAAGGATCCAGCTGCAGAGGGAGCTGCTCAGTCCTAGATCCTGCAGTTTCCTGTCCAGCTTCGAGGGAACGATGGTATTGAATGCTGAGCTGTAATCTACAAACAGCATTCTCACATACGTGTCTCTTTTCTCCAGGTGTGACAGGGCAGTGTGTAGTGTCAGGGCTATGGGATCATCAGTGGACCTGTTGTGGCGGTATGCAAACTGTAGAGGGTCCAGTGAGTCGGGTAGTGCAGAGCGGATGAAGTCCCTGACCAGCTTCTCGAAGCATTTGCTTACAATGGGGGTCAGGGCTACAGGTCGCCAGTCGTTCAATGAGGAGATGGTGGAGGATTTGGGTACAGGGACGACGGTGGCCATTTTGAAGCAGGCTGGGACTACAGACAGAGAGAGGGAAAGGTTGAAGATGTGCGTGAACACTCCAGCCAGCTGAGCCGCGCATGACTTGAGGACGCGGCCAGGAATCCCGTCCGGACCAGTAGCTTTGCGTGCGTTCACCTTCCTCAAGCACTTCCGCACATCCTCCTCAGACACAGTGTGCGCTCTGACGTCATCTGCGGTGCGCACACTGTCCGGTCTCATGGTGTTCGCTGTGTCGAATCTAGCGTAGAATACGTTTAGATCCTCACACAGAGAGGCCGTGGTCTGCGGTGTGCTGGTTTTCCCTCTAAAGTCTGCGATCATGTTTAGTCCCTGCCACATACTCTGAGGGTTGTCAAACTGTTGCTCCACCCTATCCCTGTACTCACGTATGGCTGCTTTGATCATCTTTCGGAGTTGGTAATGTGCGTGTTTGTAGTCCGATGTGTTCGCGGAGGTAAAGGCGGTGCTTCGTGCCGCCAGTGCCGTGCGAACATCTCCGTTAATCCAGGGTTTTTGATTTGGGAAGGATTTAACTGTTCTGGATGGGACGACATCTTCCACGCATTTCCTGATAAATCCGCAGACTGAGTCTGTGTACTCGTCAATGTCCCTAGCAGCCACGTGAAACATTTCCCAGTCCGCGTGATCAAAACAGTCCCGCAGCGTAGACTCCGATTGGTCCGTCCAACAGTGCACCGCCCTCCGGGTTGGAGCTTCCTGTTTCAGCTTCTGCCTATAGGCAGGCAGGAGCAGGATGGAGCGGTGATCTGATTGGCCGAATGGGGCGCGGGGGAGGGCTTTGTACACATCCCGGAAAGAGGTGTAGCAGTGGTCAGGTAGCCGGTCTCCACGAGTGTTGAAATGGATGTGTTGGTGGAGTTTTGGTGAGACTTTCTTCAGGTTTCCCTTATTAAAGTCTCCGGCTGTGATAAACACCGCCTCTGGGTGTGCGGTTTCCTCGCTGCTGATCGCGCTGTACAGTTCCCTGAGTGCTCGGTCAGTGTCGGCTTGTGGGGAAATGTAAACAGCCGTAATAATCACTGCTGTAAATTCCCTCGGTAGCCAGAATGGCCGGCACTTAATCATCAGGTACTCCAGGTCCGGTGAGCAGAAGGATTTGACCGGGTGCACGTTCGCATAATCACACCAGCTGTTGTTGATCATGAAACATACACCACCGCCTCTGCTTTTCCCAGTAAGATCCTGTGACCTGTCCGCGCGGTGCACGGAGAACCCCGGTAGTTGTATTGCGGAGTCCGGTATCTTGTCCGATAGCCAGGTTTCTGTGAGGCAGATCACGCAGCAGTCCCGCATCTCTCGCTGGAATGAGATCCGTGCCAGAAGCACGCACAGCTTGTTCTCCAGAGACTGCACATTTGCCAGTAATAAACTGGGTAACGGTGGTCTGTTAGTGCGCCGTCTCAGTCGAACCCGAACGCCAGATCTTCTCCCTCTGCGTCGGCGTTTGCGGCCTCCAGGGACAGAGGACCAAGGCGTCTCAGGTGAGATGCGGAGACAGTCTTTTATGTCCAGTAAGGTTTGTCGGTCATACACAAGGAGACATGTGCTACTCGTGAAAAAATAAAGGAAAAGTAAAATTAAACACAGAAAACAGCTGTTGCTTGGGGGAGCTTGCGACGAGGCTGCCATACTCGGCGCCATCTTGCTTGTGCAATAACAATTTCTGCTTCAGTTTTACCATATCTAAATGATCAAAACCCCCAAAAGTTATAACATAATCCTAAAACCCATTTCAAATTAAACCTTAAATTCCCCCTTTTTTGACACATCTCATGTGTCAAACTAAAAATGCTTCATCCAAGCTTAGGAAGTTAAAAAAAAAAGGTTAGTCATATCATTTCACACCTCAGCAATCCTCCTCTCAGGTAAGCTAATTGAAGCCAAGTAATATTTTTTAAAAACTCTTATATATGTTTCACATTGCCTGATGTTGACCTCTAACCATTCCTACAATCTGAAACACTCACAGTTATCTTTGCTATTGTGCCATCATCTGGTTTCAAATTTATTGAATTTATTGACTGGTTACTGGAAACACTGTCCCATGTGAGTGACCAGATTTGTATTAGAAACCTGAAACTATGCCATGCCATGTGGTTATTTAAAATAATTAAATGGAAACAGAAATGCATCGTTAGTTTACTGAATACATACAGCACTGCTGCTCTGCATGTGAATACTGAAAGGTAAGATTAAAGCAGGGGCGATTTTAGCCCATTTTTTGGGGTGCTTCAGCATCCCCAAAATGAATCAAAGCACCCCCAAAGATTTCTTACTTTTTTTGACAATATTTGTTGTTTGTGTGACACACTGCTAAAAATATAAAAAGCATACAGTACTTGGTTGAGACGTAACATTTTAACAACAAAAGTATAGATAACCCCCCCCCCTTCACAAGATGGTTTGTTCCAGCTCGCCTCTCCCCTACTCTGGCTCTAGCGCCCTTTCTGCCAGAGCGATGGTGGCTGAGAGCGGAGGTGTTAGTGCCTGGCTTAAAACAGGACATATTAAATGGTAAATGGCCTGTATTTATATAGCGCTTTACTAGTCCCTAAGGACCCCAAAGCGCTTTACATATCCAGTCATCCACCCATTCACACACACATTCACACACTGGTGATGGCAAGCTACATTGTAGCCACAGCCACCCTGGGGCGCACTGACAGAGGTGAGGCTGCCGGACACTGGCGCCACCGGGCCCTCTGACCACCACCAGTAGGCAACGGGTGAAGTGTCTTGCCCAAGGACACAACGACCGAGACTGTCCAAGCCGGGGCTCGAACCGGCAACCTTCCGATTATAAGGCGAACTCCTAACTCTTGAGCCACGATCGCCCCATTAGCTGTATTTAACCTTCAGTTACTCTTTATATAGTTAGGTAGAAGTCAGGCCATGTTTCTTTTTAGCTGAAAAACATTACCCCCAGGTAACCTGGGTGTAAAAAAACTTGTTTTCCGGCGATGTTTGCTACCCTACACTGTAGTACAATCAGCAACATTTGACCGTCCTGATGCTCCCATTGAAATGTATACAGCCTATTTAAAACCTAAAACTTAAAATTGTCTGTAGCCTTCTGTTGTTACCACTGTCCTGTTTTAAATGGATACTAACTAGCTAACTGGCCAAATGCCCATTAACCTTATAACTCCTGTTGTGTGTGTGTGTGTGTGTGTGTGTGTGTGTGTGTGTGTGTGTGTGTGTGTGTGTGTGTGTGTGTGTGTGTGAGTGCGTCTATGTGGTATGGATTGACATTTGACCTGGCGCTGTACCTGGGCTCCGGGGACATTTCGACTTTTTGCTGTGTATTCATGTGTCCCCCTAAAACATGACTTGTAAATGCATTTTTAAGTGTCTAAATAATAATTTTTTCTACTTCTAATGAGGTCATTATTTATCTTTTGACCTGTATTTGCTTAAACTGTAGTGTAAATTCATTTATTAAACTATAATTAAAAGATTTTCTGATTTTCTTAAAAGTCCACCTATACCCCTCACCTGATTTTTGTGTATTCCAGTGTATTGCACAGCGACGTTTCAAGTTAGCGTGGATGTGTGTAGGTACTGCAATTTAATACACATTTTCAATACACACGGCCGGAAGTCATTGTGATTGGTAGGCTATATATATAGGCGGTACCTACAGGAAACGGCGCCACAACTTTCGCGCGCGCGCCCTTTAACAAGTGTATGTCGACAGCAATACGAAGACGGATTAAAAACACAAAGGTAAGCCTTTTTTAATGTAAAATGCACCATGACTTTAATACTATATGAAATTATAGGTGCACAGGCCTATAATAATAAACTGGTTTAATTTATGCTTTATGGACTGTTAGTGAGTCTTTGAAGAAGTAAAACGGCCCCAGCGTTTGTCATTGAGTAAATAAAATAGGGCTGAGGACTAACCGCATCAACGCGATAAAGCGGGCTAACCAGTGTTAGGATTTACTCGGTGTTAAAGCATTATTGTGGCTTAAACGTGTTAATGCCGACATCGCGACTAACGCGATTAACAATTAAACCTGCGCAGTCTGAGTCAAAATCCCTGATGTCGCTGTTAGCTAATTTCGGGCAGTTTGTCCAATGTCTGTCCATTCTGCTGACAGCCCTAAAATAAAAGCAAGGGGTATAAGTGTATTTAGTCGTGTATTTATTTATATGCCTGAAGAAAAAACTTCTTACAGTTTTGATGCCTAAGCTTTCTCAGCACTTGTATCACTCTCTGCAGTCGCCATTACAGAAATGTCACATGTCGCCATTTTGAGTACTAGACCTTTAACATTTTAAAAGAAGGCATAAATTAGGACTATGAATAAGTCAGCTGTGTTTATGCTGTAAACTACACTACTGCTAGTTCTGCTACTACTGATGATGATGACAATGATGACGATAATCGTAATACTTTATATGCTTTGGTAATACAGGCAATCAAAACGTACAGGAGAACATGCGAAGGAGACGCATTCCTCCACGGGAGGATGCAGTCTGTCATGTTTCTGCTGGAAGGGACAAACTGGGACTTGATATCCACTACATAAATGCCTTCAAAGGCAAGTTGGTCTTTAGTTTGGATTAGATTTGGAGTTTGTCACTTTGTCTTTTGTCACTCACTTGGTATGCCTCTGCAATTCAGGTCGGGGCATTTTCACGACTGTTCCATTCCAAAAAGGAGACTTCCTTTTGGAATACAGAGGTAAACTCATAACAAAAGAAGAATGTGAGCGGAGACGCAGAGTTTATCATGACAGCCTGAAGGTGTTGATGTTTGAATTCAAGTTTGATGGAAAACTCTGGTGGTGCGTATTATATCAGTGTAGTTTGATTAAGATTAAATTACACATTGCTTTTGATTTATGAAAAAAAAGCTTCCTAACTAACTAGTTAAGCTAATACTTTTTTGCCTAACCCCACAGTGTGGATGCATCTCAAGAAGCTGGGTCATTAGGCAGACTTATCAACGACAACCACATCAGTCCAAGTGCTAAGATGAAAATATTAAATATCAATGGAAAGCCCCATCTATGCTTATTTGCAAGCAGAGACATAAGTCCAGGCGAAGAAATAGACTATAATTATGGTGACTCGGATTGGCCCTGGAGATGCAAGGTATTTCTACAATTGTACTTTTTGGAACTGATAAATTGCATACCGTAAGCCATTTTTACATTTGTACCTACTCAAATTGGCTTAACGGGACTTAGGGCATCTAGTTTTCCACTGAAATTGAGTATCACCTACTGTGCCTGGGGTCACTATAGCAATGCAGCCGAGCATCCAGTGATATAAATGCCACAGCAAGCATGGACGTCAAGGTGACAAAATGCCTGCTGCTCAGTCTATACTTTAGTGTTCAATTCAGGGATCACGCTGTTAATTTTGGTTGCCATTTCAAACATTTCAGAGTTTCAAAAATGATGGCTTGGATTTTCACGAAGGAGGCGCACTCATAACTTATCGAGTGACACCATTGACCAGCCACCTGGTGGCATTCAGTCTGTCTATGTCAAATTTTCTTATCACTTTGGATAACTTGGAATCTTGGTGCAGTACACAGCAAATCCAGCATGTCCAAATTAACACTGTCAGATTTGATTTCAACACTATTAAAGTGTCTATATGGGTCCACACCAGAGAGTGTTAATTTAACTCTTTTTGGAGAGTTGGTACGTTAACTCTGATTTAGTGTTAAACACCAAATCTGTCTGGAGTTGATAATTTAACACTTGGTGTTAAGAGTTTATATATTAACTCTCAAAGAGTATTTTAGTTTAACTACGTAAGAGTTATCTTCTAATTCATTCTAAAAAGCGAGAATTTTACTGTTCTGAACTTCTAGAAATTTCTTTTGGAAATAAACATTTACTAAAAAGACGCACAGGTTTTTGAAAAACATTTATTCTGAACTGTGCACCACAATTTCAAAACATTTTCTGAAAGATTTAACAGTATACATGTTCTCACTTTCATTAGAATTGTGTTTATCAAAAGGTCTGACATAGGTGAGCTGGTAAATGCAAATAACAGCATTCTCATCACTTATTTCTTCAATACAATATGCATGTCCTTCATTCATCCCTTTGTGGAACTTCAACGCACTTCTGCTCTCCCCCATATTCCATCTTCACAAGCATATCCTGTGTGGAGATAGAATAAAAATTAGTTGACACTAATTAATGGCACAAATAATCCAGTAAACAATTGCAGCACAGTAAAAAAAAAAAGCCATTACTGGTGTAAAGTATTTTCCCAAAAGACAAGGACACAGGCAACAGGTAATACTGAACTAAATGTAAAACCTCAACCTTTTTCATTTTTACCTAAACCGTGTGCACAAAACTCTGGAGTTTTATGCTAACGTAGAACCCAGTCAGGACGCCTGCTACTGCTGTTTGCTCGTTTTTTTTTATTTTTTTATGGGCGATCGTTTTCAGGCTTCAAGTAGCACCATTATACCAACATTTCACATTCTAGACATTGTTTTAGGTGTATTTGACCAAAAGTTTGACTGAAAATTCACATGCAAGCTTTTTTCAAGGCTGTGGTATTTGCCCGCAAACAATACCTTTCAGCTAGCTAAAACAGAATATTATGCTATCACCGAGCAACATGGCTAATGCCTTTTACACAGCTTTGTCTCAACTCCAAAGAGCCACAGAAGTAAAAGCTAATAGAAATAATTGAAACAATCTTTGAAAAAATGACTTACCAAGCATGGCAAACAACTCAAATATGTAGAGCAAAATGTTCTGAAACGGCTTCACTTCAGCTTCGATTGGAGCCTATGGTGCTGGGGGTGGAGTCTGTGAATTTACTCTGTTGGTGTCATAGCCCCTCTAGGAGTTCAGAGTTAAGAGGTCAAGAGTTAATGTTTCCATTGTAACACCTCCAGATTTGACATAGAAACACTCATTTTTAACACTCAATTTTAACTACTATCATTTTACACCTCAGAGTTACATTAAAAGAATGTGACTCTACTTAGAGTAAAATTAACTCTACTTTTGCAAGAAGACTATTAACACCAAAACATTTAACACTTTTGAATTTGCTGTGTAGTTACTGAAAAACTACATGGTACTATAACCTACTGGAAAAACAGGGGTAGGTACTAATGGAAAACGGGCAATTGTGATGGCTGCCACATCAAAGCCCTCTAAAAGCACTAAAAAAATATCAGCAGGTATGCAGAAATAAAAAATGGCTTTCGGTTTCTAAATTTTAACAGTGATTGATGTTTAATGTGATTCTAGCCTCTTTAGTTAGATTCATTTTAAATTTTGTCCCTCGAAGATAAATGGGCCCTAGTGATAGTTCGTTGCTGCTACAGGTGATTGTTTTACTCCTTTAGCAATGGCTTGTTACGTTTTGGTGTTGACGGTGTGTTGTTTTTGGCGTGACTGTTATGCGTTTCCTGTTTTACTTTGAAAGTCTGTGTTATCTTAGTGTTTTCATTTTACGTTTCCCTGTCTCGTCAGTTCTGAGTTGCCCCAGCTGTGTTTCCCTCTTGTTGTCCATTTTCCTGATTGCTGCCTCTAGGTATTTAAACCCTGTGTTTCAGTGTGTCATGGTCGCGATCTCCCCCTGTGTTGTAAATAGTTTGGTGTTTTGTTGTAAATAAATAGTTTGTTGTAAATAGCTGTAAATAGATTTGTCGATACTTTCGTTTTGGGATTTTGGTGGTGAGCTTTAGTGGGGTTTTTTTGTGTGTTTTTTTTTCTTTATTTTTACTTTTTTTTCGTGTTGCACTCCGGTTGCCTAGGCCGGGGTGTAACATATGGGGGCTCGTCCGGGATTGCCTTCGCTGGGGGGTCCGGGGACCGCCCCAGCCTTTGTCGTCTGCTGGAGGGTCCGTGGGACCGCTCCAGCCTTCATTCGCCTTCGCTGAAGGGTCCGAGGGACCACTCCAGCCTTCATCCGCCTTCGCTGGATGGTCCGTGGGACAGCTCCAGCCTTCGTCGTCTGCTGGAGGGTCGGTGGGGCCGCTCCAGCCGTCATCAGCTTCGTCTGCCTTCGCTTCAGCCGTCCGTCTCCACTGGAGGGTCCGAGGAACCGCTCCAGCCTTCATCCGCCTTCGCTGGAGGGTCCGTGGGACCGCTCCAGCCTCCGTCGTCTGCTGGAGGGTCAGTGGGACCGCTCCAGCCTTCATCAGCTTCGTCTGCCTTCGCTGAGGGGAGGGTCCGTGGGACCGCCCCAGCCTTTGTCATCGCTGGAGGGTCCGTGGGACCGCTCCAGCCTTCATCCGCCTTCACTGGAGGGTCCGTGGGACCGCTCCAGCCTTCATCTGCCTTCGCTGGAGGGTCCGAGGGACCGCTCCAGCCTTCGTCGTCTGCTGGAGGGTCAGTGGGACCGCTCCAGCCTTCATCAGCTTCGTCTGCCTTCGCTGAGGGGAGGGTCCGTGGGACCGCCCCAGCCTTTGTCGTCGCTGGAGGGTCCGTGGGACCGCTCCGGCCTTCATCCGCCTTCGCTGGAGGGTCCGTGGGACTGCTCCAGCCTTCGTCGTCTGCTGGAGGGTCAGTGGGACCGCTCCAGCCTTCATCGGCTTCGTCTGCCTTCGCTTCAGCCGTCCGTCTCCGCTGGAGGGTCCGAGGGACCGCTCCAGCCTTCATCCGCCTTCGCTGGAGGGTCCGTGGGACCGCTCCAGCCTCCGTCGTCTGCTGGAGGGTCAGTGGGACCGCTCCAGCCTTCATCAGCTTCGTCTGCCTTCGCTGAGGGGAGGGTCCGTGGGACCGCTCCAGCCTTCATCCGCCTTCGCTGGAGGGTCCGAGGGACTGCTCCAGCCTTCGTCGTCTGCTGGAGGGTCAATGGGACCGCTCCAGCCTTCATCAGCTTCGTCTGCCTTCGCTGAAGGGAGGGTCCGTGGGACTGCCCCAGCCTTTGTCGTCGCTGGAGGGTCCGTGGGACCGCTCCGGCCTTCATCCGCCTTCGCTGGAGGGTCCGTGGGACTGCTCCAGCCTTCGTCGTCTGCTGGAGGGTCAGTGGGACCGCTCCAGCCTTCATCGGCTTCGTCGGTCTGGATCAAACGTTTCACTTGGTGTTAAATGTTTGATTTTTGGGTGGGGGGAACTGTTACGTTTTGGTGTTGACGGTGTGTTGTTTTTGGCGTGACTGTTATGCGTTTCCTGTTTTACTTTGAAAGTCTGTGTTATCTTAGTGTTTTCATTTTACGTTTCCCTAGCACTAAAAAAATATCAGCAGGTATGCAGAAATAAAAAATGGCTTTCGGTTTCTAAATTTTAACAGTGATTGATGTTTAATGTGATTCTAGCCTCTTTAGTTAGATTCATTTTAAATTTTGTCCCTCGAAGATAAATGGGCCCTAGTGATAGTTCGTTGCTGCTACAGGTGATTGTTTTACTCCTTTAGCAATGGCTTGTTACGTTTTGGTGTTGACGGTGTGTTGTTTTTGGCGTGACTGTTATGCGTTTCCTGTTTTACTTTGAAAGTCTGTGTTATCTTAGTGTTTTCATTTTACGTTTCCCTGTCTCGTCAGTTCTGAGTTGCCCCAGCTGTGTTTCCCTCTTGTTGTCCATTTTCCTGATTGCTGCCTCTAGGTATTTAAACCCTGTGTTTCAGTGTGTCATGGTCGCGATCTCCCCCGTGTTGTAAATAGTTTGGTGTTTTGTTGTAAATAAATAGTTTGTTGTAAATAGCTGTAAATAGATTTGTCGATACTTTCGTTTTGGGATTTTGGTGGTGAGCTTTAGTGGGGTTTTTTTATTTTTTTTATTTTTTATTTTTTTCTTCTTCAGGGACGATTTTAATTGCAATCTCAGCAGAAACTAGTACAAATCATGAAAGGCTCATGTTTCTTTTATTACTAATAAAAAAAGATTAAAGAAATCACACTGACTATTTTTCTCTTAATCATAGGGCCTTAAATTCTCTATACATGACAGTGAATATTTTAAAGACATTAGCTTGAAACTTATCTTTCTCATACAGGTTAATGTTTCAAAAGCCTCTTCAAAAATGCACTGTATTTTCATTTTCTATCTGTTACACACGAAGACTGAGACCAGCCAGATTCAGAAGACTGTGAGCTGCCTAAAGCCGCAACCAAACAGCTTTCCAAACAATGATCTGGACCTGAAACATCCAGAGCCTGAAAGGGTAAATATAATCCAGTGTACCACTTAACGAACTAATAATTTAATCTATCATCATTCTTTATGGATGCTGTGTGTGTGTGTGTGTGTGTGTGTGTGTGTGTGTGTGTGTGTGTGTGTGTGTGTGTGTTTTGGGGCCACCCTGGGGCACACTGACATGTATGCGCCCCAGGGTGGCTGTGGCTACAATGTAGCTTGCCATCACCAGTGTGTGAATGTGTGTGTGAATGGGTGGATGACTGGATGTGTATTTATATCTTTTATTAGATGTTCATGTGGTTTGGTTATTTTCCTTTTGATTGAAAGTAAGAAAACAGTCAGGGAACAGTGACAGGCAAAACAGAAACTATTAAACTGACAAAGAGAAAAAAACTTATTTTACTCACACAATCTGGAAGTTGTGTCCTCCCTATATTAAAGCTGCTATACAGAATCTGCAAAACAAACTGGTTTGGAACATTTTTGACCCTCTTTAACAACATTCCAACATAACATTATAATTGATTGGGGAGATTAATTAAAATTAATAATATATTTTTATGTGGTTCAGCCACAACTCTACTAAAACCTCATCCAGTAATAGGTAGGCCAACTTTTGGACCGTCCAGTTGTCTGTATGACTGTCACAGCACGTGCACCACATTTGCACACTATCAGAAAGTGCCAAACAGCCCTGGTGGAGGAGCTGTAAAGAGAAGCAGAGTGCTCTGTTTATATTCTAAAAATGTTTTAAGCTAGCTTGTTTCAAAGATTCGTTACAGCAGCTTTAATTTTTTTCCAAAAGCACACATACACTTATCAGTGTTTCTCAAACTTTTTACAGTGTGTACCACCTGATAAAAATGTCAAGCTCTCCCTAGTACCACTATGAAAGAATGAACCTCATAAATCTTACAGCGCAAAATTAGTATTATTAAATTAGTAAAATTAGTGTCTGCAGTAAAGATTTTTATTTGTAATAATTTATTCTGTTTTGGGAGTGTTTTTTATGTATCTGTATTATATTATACATACACATTAAAAGTGAATCTCTGTCCAAAAAATGCACTCAGTTTACTTTTTACTCACTATGAGCATCATTCATTATTCTCCCCAGTAATTAAGGTTAGGATATGTATTTATTTTTTTTATTCCAATCCATTCTTCTTTAGCAGCATTTAAATAACCTTGATCAGATTTGATGGTTTTGTTATAGACTTTTCAAAAAAGTGTTTTGCTTTTCTTTCACAAATGTGGGGATTAAATTGTGTTAAAATGTACAAAACAGTGATGTCATGTTTTGAGATGAGGACCCAGGGACAGAAAGACTTGATGAAGTTAAGAATCTTATGATTTATCTTGCCTGGCTGGGCAGCTCTCTGGGTGCTCACCACCCCCAAAGCTCTAATACTAGAATCGCCCCTGGTGTCCTGCTCTGTTATTTTGACTGCTGACAGCATTCAAAGTACAGAGGATGACCACGGGCTTAAGGGAAACAGTAAGCTGATAAAACCCTGACCATGATATGATAATAATCACATGTACCGATATTTAACAGATAGCAACATAGCACATGGTTTCCTGGCAATAGCCAACCATACTTTGATAACAAGCATGCACACAGTATAAACAAAATACACAGTAAAATCACATTATGCAACAACAGCTCTGCACTACTTGAGTTACAACATACAGTCGTTAAAAGAAAATTCATAGGGGTGATATGAAGTCCTGTAAAAAAATTACGACACTATAATTCATTAACTTGTTGAACCACCTTTAGAAGGAATGGTTTGAAGTAATTATTTTCTGTATGTATATCAGTCTGTCAGAGTGTTTGATTTTGGTTTTCAAAGCACTTTCTGCCAGTTTCTCTATAAATCATTAAGATGTTCACCAGCAAATTTAAGATGGGCTTGTACATGGAGAGTGACCTAGCAGGCACTGCAAGATGTCAGTCTATTACTATGTAGTGCAGAGAAGGGGAACTCCAGGCCTCGAGGGCCGGTGTCCTGCAGGTTTTAGATATCATCCTGGGTCAACACACCTGAATCAAATGATTAGTTCATTACCAGGCCTCTGGAGAACTTCAAGACATGTTGAGGAGGTAATTTAGCAATTTGAATCAGCTGTGGTGGATCAAGGACACATCTAAAACCTGCAGGACACTGGCCCTCGAGGCCTGGAGTTGCACACCCCTGGTGTAGTGTGTTACTAATGGTGTGCTTGCTGACTGTGGTACCAGCTGCCTTCAGATGATTACAATTTTAATTTTGGGGTTATCCACCAAATTCCTGATGATCATCACCCATCAGGGGTGAAGATCTTGCTCCAGACCAGGGGTGATAGATGGTCATTTGTTCTATTTCTGATTTGAATGCCAACAGTTCTCACCAAGCTAGTTGCTGGTGGTCTTGTAGTCCATTTCAGCCCTGTGTAGGTCAACAATCTTGTCCCCAACGCCCTTTGACAGCTCTTTGATCTCGCCCAAAGGCTGGAGAGGTTGGAATGGAGAAAAATGAAATTGATTCTGTGTTCATTTCAGATCAGGATTGTCTACAATTGACTGAGTGATTGCAATCTGTGTGGCATAATGCCCTGAATTTTGGCTGGGTGGTATGGGATCAAATACTGATTTCATTCAATTACACGCAAGTCAATTTATACCTTTTATGTAATGTGCTTTTTCTAGAATTTTGGTTAATATGTTATCTCTCTACTGAGCCTGAAGCTCAGTCATCTGCTCCACCACCAGCTCCATTCTCACCTCAACCATCACTTTGGTTATTAGCTTAGCTCAGTCTCCTGTTCAGCCTTCAGTGAAGTCTTTAGCTCAGTCTCCAGTTCAGTCTGCCACTCATACTGAACTGCCATTATTCAACTGCCTATACAGCCAGGGGTCCCCACACCTTCTGGCCCTGCATCTGCTCCTGCTGGAGGCTCAGGTGAGCCAACCCAGCACTCCGCGGCTCCCACGCCACTGTCTGCCTCATCAGCTGGTGGTTCTGGAGAGCCCGACCAGCATTTCCTGGTGTCTGCTGGGGGTTCTGGAAAGCCCGGCCAGCAGTTCCTCGTGTCCACTGAGTGTTCTGGAGAACTGTGCCAGCCGTCTTCTGCCTCCGCTGGAGGGTCCGAGGGGCCCATTCACCTGTCTTCAGTCTCCGCTGGAAGGTGTCAGGGATCGCTTCAGCTGTCTTCAGTCCCCGCTGGAGGGTCAGTGGGATCCATCCAGCCTGCAGTGCACCCACCTACTCCATCATCTGTGCCTGCCACTCTACTGTCTGGTCCTGCCTCATCTGGTCCTGCAGCTGCCATGCCACCTCCTCGTCAATGTCTGGTTCGGCGTCAGTGTTCACCTTCCAGGCCGCTGACTGGACTTCTTCGTCAGCGCGGAAAGCCTCTGGACCAGCTCAGGCTTTGTCTCAACTCTTGAAGCTATTAAAAAAAAATCTTCTGGTTTCCATGGACTCATTTCACTTAAGCCACTCAATATAAAGTCAGTTACGTTTTGGATTTCAAAATAATAACCCATTGAAATCTGTTACAGGCACTCTGACATGTCATCAGTTTCATCTTTTGTTGTTGTTTTTCCTTAATTTAGCGTGGCATTATATTGAAACTTCCTGGTTCCACAGATTGGAAAATGTTATATGATTACAGTAACACATTACTTTGTAATGCACTAACACGGTTAACAACAGTGATGTGTTCTTTCAGTTAACATCAGTGTTGGGGAGTAACGGTATACATGTACCACCGGTAAGTATTTAAAATACAAAATATGAGTAACTGTATTCCATTACAGTTACCATTTAAAAAGGTGGTATATAGAATACAGTTACTTTGTTGAAATAAATGGATTACATGGCGTTTTACGACAGTTACGGGTCAGAGTATCTGTTAAGATGTTAAGAATAATAAGTATCGCTTAAAATATTTCCGATAATGAAACATTTAATATAATGTAGACAAAAACAAAAAAATAAAAAGATAGTGACGGATCAGTACTCCCCGATCCTTACTGCGCATGTGCAATGTCGGACCGTACAAATCGGGTCTACCTGATCTGTACCGCGCATGTGCAGATGTTTTCTGCCACCTGCTGACCGAGCGAATGAACCCTAATGTAAACTGAATTAGCGTCATTACAAACCTTTTGTTAATTTTGATTTAGTGATAGTCGAGTGTGTTTATGCTTGTCTGTGTGGAGAGGATTGATCGGAATAGTGATGATGATGTCCGCTATCACTGTCAATTGTCAGTAAACACTTCATCTGGCTGATGAATCTTCACGTGACATATTACAAAGTCTGTAATATTAACTCTGTAATTAGGCGCCATTCTTCTTATTTTACGGTGCTGTTGTTCAATCGGAGAAAAGCATGAATTTGTTTGTATACGGATTATCCATAGTTTAAATGTCCTGGTAGTCGAAAAGGAGGCAGAGATGTTGAGAAATGCTAGGAGCTAACTGGGCGCTAACCGTATCATTCAAATATATTGAATGTCGCAATGCTGGCAAAGAGAGGAAGTGACGTAAGATTTGTGCATGCGGGGTACCGATCGGGTTTCCGGTACAGATCGGGTAGCGACAGAGCACCTGTTTGTTGTTGTTGTTGTGCTAAGCTAATAGGCAGAATGCTACAGTCATAGCTCTAAAGAATGTAGCATCATGGGCAGTGTAGTCCGTGCTGCAGGGAGAATGGACTGCCATACCCGTTACGTGTCTGTGAGCACAAGGAGGGAGAAAAAGGAGAGTGGAAAGTACGAGTTGTCATCGAGCAGAAACGGGAGCTGGAAGCATGTAAATATAATAATAACCACTGCAGCCAAGAAGAGTGCCTGATGAGCCCAGTTGTAAGTAAGCTATTAAGACTCGACTGTACACTGTGTTCGTGTTTTCCTCCGAAACAATAAGTTCCGTTGCAGCAGCCTTTCAACGCCTCTCTCTGTCTCTCGCAAGCAAAGTTGACCCAGACAACAAAGTAAAGCTAGTTTTCGGCTACGAGCCCGACACGAACCCCACGTATTAGCCAGAGGTCCCTTTACTATGGTTCGGAGCCGCGGACCTTCAGTAATAGTAATAAATCACACAGCAATTGTACATTCATGTAGTTGTAAAAAGCATGATAATATATTAAGTAATCCAAAGTATTCAGAATACGTTACTCTCATTGAGTAAGGTAAAAACGTTACAAAATACATTTTGGGGCATGTATTCTGTAATCTGTAGTGGAATATGTCAGGTTTATATTATTGGATTGTCATTTATGCTTAGAAGTATTTACTCATATATGCTTAGAGTTTTATAATCAATTGCATGTTGATAGAGGTCTGATCCTTAGCAGTCTGTAAAGACTCTGTGTGCCTTCCAGAGTGTTCTGGCATACACACTCACATCCTGGGGTCACGAGAATCAGAATCAGAATCAGAATCAGAATACTTTATTGATCCCTGGGGGAAATTATTTTTTGTTACAGTGCTCCATTTTAAACCAACATTAAGACAAGACAGACAATACGCTAACTAAGAATAGTACAATATATACATATATATACATACATACATACATACATAAGTCACTTATAAATAAATATTTGGAAAAGAAACATGTGTATTTGTAGCAGCAAACAGTGTGTTAAGTGGATGCGTTGTACAGGGAGGTCGTACCTTCTTTTATTGTTTTTTGGCATAGCAAACACAAGTATATCTGTTTTAGTCTAAGTGCCTAAGTGTCTCTTCATCAAAACCTGAAACTTTCTTTACTGCTTGCACAACTCTCTGGAAGTTAGCAGGCTTAATAGCTTCTTCCATGTTATGCACTGAGAATTCGGTACGCAGACACAACAACAAACTGCTTTAATCTTGGGTCTTCTCTTCACTTTCAGTGGTCCCACTCCACCATGCAAAACTGCAGCATTATGCTTAAAATTTCCCTTATTTTTCAATTTCTTTAACAGGCTTTTACGCTCGTTTGAGTCTCTAGGCAGGGAAAATGCATGCACAACATCAGGAGCCGTTTTGTGCGTTTTCAGGTGGCGGGAAATTTTAGCTTGTGGTTTGCCACAAAAATAGCAGTAATTTCTTTTACTTAAAGTCATTTTTTCTGATTCAGTTTCGCAAAGCTCACTTTTATCTTGTGGCTTGTCCTTTGTCAAGTTGTGGATTAAATTCGTTGAATCTGATTGTTCATGCGCTTTGGAGAGGTCATCTTGCCATAGCAGACCTTTTGATGTGCTTGGCAATAATGAGATGTCTTCATCTGAATCTTCATCATATGACTCTGAATCTGGCAGATATTCTTCTTCTGATATGCTGTGGTTGCCATCATCATCACTTGATATTTGATCCAGAACTGAATGTGGCAATCCATCCTCCCCTGAATATTCAGAAATTTCTTCTTTCTGGAATGTAAGAATAAAAGTTATTTTAATTGATAAATACTTTAGACAGGTAAAAAATAAACTGAAAAAAAAGTCAAGCCAAATATGAATGGGATACACACCTGTGATGACTGGTGACAATTCTGATTTGCCAATTTTGCAAGGCAGGATTTGTGCCAGACCCCTAAACAAACTGAAACACATTTTGATAGACTTAATTTAGCTTTGCAGTTCTATTTAAGTGAAGTAGTTTTTTGTCAAAGCATTGCAGTAATGTGAAATGCTGAAAAAAAACCCCAAACTGTTCACACTTAAGGATATTTTAATGACTACACATACACTGCTAATCCCCCCCCCCCCTCCCAAAAAAAAAGGACATCCCAGATGTGAATGAATGAATTATTCTTATTAAATACTTTGTTCTTTAGGTAGTTGTAGTTGAATGTGTGTGGCCTCCAGATGCCTGTATGACTTCCCTACAGTGCCTGGGCATGCTCGGGATGAGGTGGCGGACGGTCTCCTGAAGGATCTCCTCCAAGACCCGGACTAAAGCATCTGCCAACCTCTGGACAGTTTGTGGTGGATGGAGTGAGACATGATGTCCCAGATGTGCTCAATTGGATTCAGGTCTGGGGAACAGGCGGGCCAGTCCATAGCATGGGACGGGGCATGGGGCGATCGTGGCTCAAGAGTTGGGAGTTCGCCTTGTAATCGGAAGGTTGCAGGTTCGAGCCCCGGCTTGGACAGTCTCGGTCGTTGTGTCCTTGGGCAAGACACTTCACCCGTTGCCTACTGGTGGTGGTCAGAGGGCCCGGTGGCGCCAGTGTCCGGCAGCCTCGCCTCTGTCAGTGCGCCCCAGGGTGGCTGTGGCTACAATGTAGCTTGCTATCGCCAGTGTGTGAATGTGTGCGTGAATGGGTGGATATGTAAAGTGCTTTGGGGTCCTTAGGGACTAGTAAGGCGCTATATAAATACAGGCCATTTACCATTTTACCATTTGTCATGGAGGAACTGCTGACATACTCCAGCCACATACTCCAGTGTCGTCTCGCATTAGGTGGACCCCAGGGCCAAACGCACCAGCACGTGGTCTCACAAAGGGTCCGAGGAGCTCATCTTGTTACCCAATGACAGTCAGGCTCTCTGGCAGGCACAGAAATGCCACCCCTCACCATTACTGACCCACTGCCAATATGATCATGCTGGAGGATGTTGCAGGCAGCAGAACGTTCCCCACGGCATCTCCAGACTGTCACGTGCTCAGTTTGAACCTCCTTTCAGTTGTGAGGAGCATAGGGTGACAGTGCCGAAGTTGCCAAACTTTGTGTTTTCTGGCAAATGCCAAGCATCCTGCATGGTGTTGGGCTGCAAGCTCAATCCCCACCTGTGGACGCTGGACCCTCAAGCCACCCTCATGAAGTCAGTTTCTGACCATTTGAGCAGACAGATGCACATTTGTGGCCTGTTTGAGGTCATTTTGCAGGGCTCCTCTTGTTCCTCCTTGCATAAAGGTGGAGGTAGCGGTCCTGCTGCTGGGTTATTGCCCTCCTATGGCCTACTCCACATCCAGGTAGCACCTCCATGCTCTGGACACTACACTAACAGACACAGCAAACCTTCTTGCCACAGCTCACATTGATGTGCTACGCTAGATGAGCTGCACTACCTGAGCCACTTGTGTGGGTTGTAGACTCTGTCTCATGCTACCACTAAAATGAAATCACCGCCAGCATTCAAAAGTGACCATAACATCAGCCAGAAAGCATAGGTGCTGAGAAGTGGTCTGTGGTCACCACCTGCAGAACCAGTCCTTTATTATGGTGAATTGACTATAATTTCCACTTGTTGTCTACTCTATTTGCAAAACAGCATGTGAAACTGGTTGTCAGTGTTACTACCTAAGTGAACAGTTTGATTTCACAGAAGTGTGACTGACTTGGAGTTACATCGCATTGTTTAAGTGTTCCCTTTATTATTTTGAGCAGTTTATGTTATGGAATGAGGAATTGAGGACAATCCCAAGTATAGCATTTTTACAAGGTCCTGCACCAATGAGGTAATACTACATTTCTTTAATTAGACGTGACCACCCATTAATTAAAAAGGGAGCAGTGTTCATTTCAGCTAGTCTTAACTTGTTGACCTCTATTAATGCTTTTTACTATATACTGTACCTATTCACTAAATGTCTCACCTTTGCACTTATAGCCAAGCCACTTGAGGGAGGAAACCGGTCCCACACACTGAATGCACTTGTCCAAAGAAGATATTGTTGTGCACCCCAGACGATGATTGTGACACTGTTAGCAAAATATTGCAACATTTATTTGTTTTGGACAGTTGGAAAGGTGAGGTGTTTTCAATTCAGTTGCAGATATCAACTAATACACTTCATCCCAGTATAAAATTTGAACGCAATTGACCTCTTCACTTTTTTCTACTGGAACCATTTTACTGGGATTAGGGGAATTGATTCTTTCACTTTGTTGTTATCTAGAATAGCAAATTGAGTTAAAACACTGCAGCTTCTTAAAAATGGCACATGCATTCTTATCTGCGTGAGGGGGGTCAGAGTAAAAAAAACAAAACAAAATAAAAAACAATCCTTCCGTATTTGCTTAACCTTGCAGCTGGAACCTATTCCAAATATGATGGGTGTACAATGCCTCTCACCCAAGTTGTATCTGGCAACTACAGCTTCCGCCAAAAGACATCCAGTTAGTGGGGTTTGCTGGACTGGTAATTCTAAATTGCCCATAGGTGTGAGTGTGGTAGAGTCTGTCAATTTGATACCCTGCGACAGCCTGTCACTCCAATTAACAACTGATTCCTTTGCAATCATCCATCCTCTTCCACTTATCCTTATCAGGATTGTGGGGTAGCAGGTTTGGGGCCTATACCAGCTACCATAGGGCAGTACAACCTGGACAGATCACCAGTCTAACATGGAAGGACAAGCATTTGCATTCACACCAAAGGGCAGTTTTGAATCACCAGTTAACCTAACCCCATAAGCTACATCTTTGGACTGTGGGAGGAAGCCAGAGTACACAGCCAGAGAGAACCCATGCACTACAGCAGTAAAAAGTGCCTAAAACAAGTTAAGTAGTTGTATAGTACTATCTTTTTTTTTTTTTTTTTTTTTTTTGCCTGTCCCATTTGGTTCTTTAGCCATCAGAATTGTTGTCTGAAGACCAACAAGGATACCCAATGGATTTACTTTGCCAAATGGATCATCGTGGCATTGCTGTATTGGTCCATTTGGTCGATCTTTGTTTTTATTATTTATCATATTTTATTTTCAGATGTTACAGACGGGACAGACATGAGTGAGGGATAGGAAAGGAAGAAAGAAAGAGGAAGGAAAGGAAAAACAGAAGGGGAGAGGGACAGTGAGAAAGGGGGGGAGAAAAAAAAATCTCCTGGATCACCTGTTGAGAGAAAAATAGAAAACAAGCAAAAAAAACAAAGCAACATACTAAACACAACACCATCGCATTAATCTAGCTAAGTGTAAACAGCAGTAAATACTAAATATTCAATGTTGTTGTGCAGCACGCAGGACAGATGTGCTTCGAAGTAGCGGCCAAGAAAGGTGTAATTTGGGTCTACGAGCAGTGAACACCCGTGTGTACACCTGTGTGGATCAGCATGCTTGTATTCCAAAGGTTTCTCCATGTAACGATCTGCTAGGGAGTGTGGGGGGGCCACAGCCCCGTCCTCCAGGGTGTGAAGCGGGTATGGAGGAGGTCAAACTCTCGACATCCAGAGGCCCCCAGAACACAAGAGACCATGGAAGACCAACAGAGGGGCAGCCGCGCCACTGTTCCAGTAAGAGCTGAGGAGAGTCCCAGATGAGGGTTCACTCAGCAGCCGCGGAGCAGAAGCCAGGGGGAGTTGCAGTGACGCGCCCATGAGCTCCGCCGGCCCCCAGCTGCACCTGAGTGACCGAGCCCCAGGCCGAGAGGCCGGGGGCACCCCACCTCCGAAGGGGCCCGAGCGAGCCCCAGGCTCCAGGCCCCGATAAGCGGCCGCCAAGGAGTGAGCCGGTGTGTACCTGTATAGTACTATCTTAATGTTCAAGCCTGAGTTTCATTTCAACATAGAAACAAAGCACATGCAGTCAGTTCTGCATGCTGTAGGTCAAACTGTCAAAAAATACGAGAAGACCCCTCCTAAAACCAGAGTGATGTCACCATGAAGCAAACTTTGACGGAGTCCCCCAATAACAGTGTTGTCCTCCTAAGTCACATTTGGGTGGTTAACACACACACACACACACACACACACACACACACACACACACACACACACACACACACACACACACACATACATACGGGTCTATGTGGTATGGAGGGACTATACTATGTCAATCCGCCCGGTGGTGGTTTAAGTGGACTACCGTTTTCAAAGGACTTAGAGCCAAGGGAGTGAGGTTAAAGTGTTTGAAAAAATCTGAAAAAAAATTGGGTCACTTCAGACCTCATACACTCCCTATAGAAGTCTAGATACACTGATACACACCAACCAGACTCTATTGTGTTTTCTGGAGACATTGTCCACTTGACAACGATGTGTTTTATGAGGTCCAAAAAAACCCAATATTGGGTCTTTAAAGGGACAATGATGTAATTTTTAAATAGGTCATCATTACCATGAATACACATCTGACAGGACACAGGATTACTGGAACATCATTTTATTAGTGTTCTTGGATCTGAACATTAATTTTAACCATAAATAAAAAAGAAATCTATGGACAAAAATGCCCACGCTTCCCACAGAAATATAAAAATATAGAAGACAGAAAAATTAAAAACATTTAAAATGAATTTTTGGTGGCTAGTTTCCCTTCATTTATGTGGTCTTTAAAATGCCTCATCACTGCAGCAACCTCAGCCTCGGACCACATGTTTTTGGGAGCTCTTTGGGAATTGTGGGATTGAGCAGCATTTTTATCTGGAAGATATAAAGTAGTAGTAGTTTAAACAAACAAAAAACCAAACAAAAAAAACAAAAAACATATGCTTGTTTAAAGAATGGATGCTACCCTGTACTAACTTCTGAAATGTGTTGCTACCATCGATATCAAAACGAGCTAAAATTCTCTTTGAAAATTTATTAAATTTCTAAAATGAGACAACATTTAGTGTTCCACTGTGAATAAAAGACTGAATAAAAGTCTCTTGATGTATGCTCAATCATCCAGGTGAGTAAATCCCAAAACGTTGATTCTGTTAATCTGGACGTAGCGTTTTCAGTGGGAGAAACATTTTGTCACTCATCCAAGTGACTTTTTGCCACCACTCTGCAGTTTGCCATATGTTGCAAAGTGAAACAATAGACTTCAAGAACCTTAAAGCACAAACATCTAAGTGACGAAACATTTCTCCCACTGAAAAAACTACGTTCAGATGAACAGAATCCACCTTTTTACTTACTTACCTGGATAATGAGAATGCATCATGCAAGCACCATAGTATGTCACATGAAGTAGTCTGTAGACAGGCCTCACCCAGTCATTAAATTGTTTGTCAGCTATACAATTACCCTTGAGCTTCTTAGAATAATAGACTACGCATAATGGCTGTGATGTGATGATTCCGTCAAATCCCTAGAATTAAAGCAGGAAGTCTACTTTAACACATATGGATATTGTTTGATTTTAAAATCCATTGTGGTGGTGTACAGAGACAGAATTGCAACGAAATTACAAAGAACGTGTCCATAAGCTTAGAGAACCAACTGCACCCCTTACCTTCAGAGGTAACTTGCTAATAGTCTCACTTGCTGCAGGCATTGTGAGTGGTCCTTCATCTGCTGATTACACAATTTGATTAAGTTTTAATATTTGTAACAAACATTTTATCCACAGAAACCAAGCTAGTGGTAACTTACCACAATCTACAGTGTCTTGGAGCTGCGCTGTGTTTGTGGAATCAGCTACTGCATGTACAGGCTCACTGGTGCCACACGCCGACATTGTGAGTGCTATGTCATCATCTGATTCACTCTCACCGTCCTTTGTTTCAGCATCACTTAATGCAATTTCATCTGAGAAATTGTGGAAAAAACCCCCAAAAAAAACTAACACAAACCCCCCAAAAACCTCACATTAACAACGAGATATGATAAAATACAGAACAAATACTGGAAATTATAGTACATAGTTTTACTATTTAAGGCCACCACTCTGCAGTTTGCCAAATGTTGCAAAGTGATGAAACAATAGACTTCAAGAACCTTAAATCATGGACATTTAACAGAATGGTCTGTGCTTTTAGGTTTTAATTCTGTTGATAAAGCATAATATTCAACTACTGCCCTAATATTTGCTCCTTTCAATACAAACCTTCTATTTTGATCTCATCCAGTGATTTCCCCTGGATCTGGGAAAGATGTCCTTTTTCCAGTGTTAAAAGCAGTTTGGAAATCTTGGCCAGCTGTGTTGTGGGAACTGGTAATCTGTAGAATTCGCGGTGAACGCAGATATCATGACCCAGGAAATCTGCAACCTGATCAAGTTCGTTGTTTTTCAAATTAAGGACTTGTGAGAGTGTGGCAACATGTTTTCTGAGCTGTGTCGATCTTAGATACTCAGGCTGCTTTGCTCCACACTGGTGTGCATGAACACGCAAGGAGGCCATTCCTCTGTAATGACTCATTGATCGGGGTCTTGCAAAGAGGTAGATATTAGTGGCACAAATACCACAGTCAGGCCTCCTACTAACCAGTAGTGACAGAGCATCCAGCATGCTTGGTGTTAGCAGAACTGGAACATTTCTGTCCCTTTGTAACTATTTCTGTAGAATAGAAATAATGGGAAAGAGTCTCTGTTCCATTTCTGAGAGCCCCATGGCAACATCTGTGTGGAGTGCTGTTTTGTCTCTTTCAAGAAAACTTTTGAGGCGCATCTTTGAAACCTCTTCAGAACATCTTTGATTGAACACAATGATTTGTGAGAGTGTAACTTGTGCAAGTTGGGCATAATTCTGAGCTGTGGCTTCGTTCTCCAAGCTGCAAAAGGCACTTTCTGCAGATTTTTGAAGGTAGTGATGGAGAATCCGAACATCTTCTGTAAAGGGCAATGTTGATGTCTTGTTAAACTTTGCCTCACTCATTGTGTTCAAGGCACGGTGAGACACCATCTCGGACCATTTGGAGACATACAACTTCTTGAACACATCAGTGGACTTGATTAGGGCTTCATCCTCTGTCATGAGGGCATGACAATGGATAATGTCAGACATTTTATGCAGTGTATGTCCCAGTTTCAGCGCAAGGCTTGGAGTTTTGTATGACGATGGACTGCTGGACTTCCAGACCAGCAGGTTTAGGGAAGTCGTTTATGGGGTCACATCTTCGTCCAGTCCTCTCCCTCATGCATGAGTAACACAAAGAACTTTGGTAACTTGTGTCTTGCTTTTGCTGTGTAGTAGAATTGTCTTGAATGTTCCAGCGAATAGGTTTATGCTACAAACCTATCAGAATACATTTTAAAAGTAACCTTCCCAACACTGGTTAACATACACAGTATTACTCCTATACAACTGGACTTAACTCTGCACTGAGATAAGTCATCCTCTCATGGTCATTAGAAATACATTAAAAACACTTTTTTAAACACTTTGCTTTTCAGCCCCAGTGATGTACATCATTTGTATGCTGTCTATATAATACCATACACAGAAATTGTATGAAATGCACATTGGGTGTGATGGTTGCTTACATTAAAGTGTCCTTAAATATCTTAAATGCTTTCATAAAATATTATGTTTCTCCATGAATTTAAGAAGATCAGAACAAAATAAACACTGCTCACAGATACGGAGGATGAACATAGACTTACAGGAAACAGCAAGATGTTAGTGATAAAAGATGGTTTCCTGGCAAAAGCCAGTCATAATTTGATAACAAGGACACCCACAGTACAGGCACATTATGCAACAGCAGCTCTGTACTGGATGAGTTACAACATATAGTCATGCGAAAAAAATAATCATCCATTATTGCTATGAAGTCTGGTAAAAAACTAAGTGGACAACATAACCCCGAACAAGTAGACACCATAATCCACAACATTCACAAACACTAATTATCATCCATCCATATTCTTCAACATATCCGGGACTGGGTCAAGAGGGCAGCAGCCTAAGCGGAGAAGCCCAGACCTCCCTCTCCCCAGCCACCTCCTCCAGCTTGTCCAGGGGGACACCAAGGTGTTCCCACCAATCTGTCTGTCGATCTCCGGCTCCCTTCTCCCATCACTCATGAACAAGACCCCGAGATACTTAAACTCTGCCACTTGGGGCAGGAACTCATCCCTGACCCAGAGTGGGCACTTCACCCTTTTCTGGCTGAGGACCATGGCCTCAGATTTGGGGGTGCTGATTCTTATTCCCACTGCTTCACTTACGACCTGCGGTCTAGAGCGTCCTAGTGCCACGTGCACTTACACTTACGCTGAATATCAGATGAATGAATATTTCATCATTGCCTTCACACTGTTGGCCTCAATAGGTTATACATGACTAACTTTAGTTCTTGCTATGTTCCCCCCTGTCCTTTTTGTTGCCTTTTTTCCTTGTTTTTTTTTTTCTACCTATTTGTTATTTTTCCCTCTCCATGTTTATGTATTTGTGCTTATGGAGGGTGTTGTCATCTATTAGCATGGTAGTGGCACTCTTGGTAGTTAAAAATAGGATTCTCACAACCTGTTTATCAATAAAAGGCAAAATCAGATAAAGGTCTTCTAATTGCCACTCTCCACTTGTGCTAATCTAACATTTTTAGGAGCTGACCTGTTGTTTTTGTGCTGTTTCCAAGAAATTATAATGTTTATACAAGCTTCTGGATGTTTTAAAAAGCAAGAGCGAGAGGGAGAGAAATTCTCCCCTTTTAGCACTTTCATGTGTAACGTTATTATCTCATTCTTGTGTTGAGGTTATTTTTAATCACACAAATGTCTCTGCAGCAATGACAGTAAATAATCCATCTTTAAAAACTGATTAAAAATACTATCTAGCATGTTTCTATATAGTTTCTAAATAAGAACTTAAAGGTCTTAGGCAGGAGCCTAAAGTTTTAATTGCTAACTTTCTGATTATTTTCTTTATATGAATCTGAAATCTGAAACTTTAAAGTTCTTAAAAAAAACTGCGTAAAGAAATTTAACTTTTATTAGTTTTCATGTGACTATCATATACAAAATTATCTTTAGAAAGGATCAGATCCACTTTTACTGGTAAATTAGTGCTGTGAAAATCATATCAACATCTGAAATGTGTGACATCCTCAGAAGTTCAAAAAAAGAAGAACTTGAAACTACTGATAATTTGAGGTTACAAGTGCTGAGCTACAGATCTCACCATTTAGGAAATAGTTTGCCTGCTTGTGAGCAATGGAGGAAATTTCTGCCAATGCTGAATCTGCTGAACAAGACAACCCAAAACTGTCAACACATCACACAGGTAGGAAGTGATAGATTTATTTTAATAGCTGTTGTTACTGTTGTATAATTCAGTCTTTTTTTCTTCTCTTTTCAGGTCCAAAGAGCTGTAAGGAGAATCGTTATTTAGGTGTTATTGTGTTGTGGAGTCTGCTGGGTGTTTTACTTCTTATTGGATTTGTAACTTATGGTGTCCACTGTGAGTCTGATTCTTCATAAATAATTGTTCAAACTGCCACTGAGTGCTGAATTAATATTTGACAAGCTAAGCAATGTTCAAAGTTTTTATGGTTTAAAATAAATCAGAAGCAGTCTAAGTATGAATGCACAAGATGTTTTGTGTCTCAAAAGCCTGCCCTAATTTATTTATTTCAGACTTTATTATGATTGAGGAAAGAGACAGCCTGAATGCAAATCTCTCCACTGTGAGTAAAAAACTTGCCGTCATGACTGAGGAAAGAGACCTGCTGCGTGCCAACTTCTCTGAAAATCTCAAAAAGCTTGAAGTGCTTCTGAGTTCTCTGAGTGAGTCCTTTTATTTACCGTTGTCTTTACAGTGATTCAATTCTCTAGCAAATACTGTTCTCCTTTTCTCTCACTGAGAAGAAACTTAATTAACTTAAATTAATTAAACTTAAATGCTTAAGAGACCAAATATGCATTGTCATTTGGGATTGTGGCTCTTCAAGACTTTGCACTCACTGAAATTATTCGAAATTCATAAAGTCAACCCAAGAAAGTTGCTGGATGATATTTCATTTAATTTATTTCCATCCAGCCATTCGCTTGCGCTTATCCAATTCAGGGTCACTGGAGCCTTTCCCAGCTACCATAGTGCAAGAGGCAAGGTACAACCTGGACAAGTGGCCAGTCTATTGCTGGGCCAACACATAGAAACACACAACACACAAACACACAACCATTCACACTCACATTCTCACCTATGAACAATTTAGATTCACCAATTAACCTAACCCCAGTAGTAGCAACATTGCCGACTGCATCACAAAATCAAACCAGTACAAAAATGCTGAAATTGATTCCTTTATAGAAATTGTAGTTACATCTATAAATTTATGAGTCTACAACAAATAGACCTTAATATAGGTAGTTACAGTCATTCCATCTAAAGTCAGACATTTTTTTTCTTTAGAACATTCTGCTTGACCATCACACATTTACATACAAATTTTATGGTTCAGAGTTTGAACACATCTAATGGGTTTTGTGATAATTTAGCTTCATATATTTCAAGATATATATCTATATATAGCACTTTTCTACTCTGCTTGAGCAGTCAAAGCACTTTTTTCAACATGCCTCATTCATCTAGTCCAGGGGTCGGCAACCTGCGGCTCTTTTGTCCTTGTACTGTGGCTCCAGGTGGTTTGGGAAAATAAATTCGAAGTATTTAGCTGAAGTGTATTTTATTTGTGTTTAGTTCTTTTTTTTAACTTGTAGTTCTAAATTGGAAGATTATTGTGATATTGAAATATAAAAATTAAATTATATTTTATTATTTTTCATTGCTCAAAATAAGCGTCACACTCGCAGAAGTCGGTATACCTGTAGAAACGGCGTGCATTTATCGAGACTTTCAACCCCAGATATGCCAATTATGGATCTTCGGATCCACATTATGTCGGCAGCTGTTCTCCACCGTGAACTATGTTAAAAACAAAAACCGCTCACGCCTCACAGATGACAACTTATAGTCCTGCGTAAAGATGAAAGTGACTTCGTACAGCCCCGATTTGCAGATGCTGTGCGCAGAGGTTCAGGAGCAGAAGTTCCATTGTAAACGTACCACGGCAGACCCGACAACGTTTCCATGAACATGCTTTTCAGCATCTCTTTATTGACCACTTTTCACACGGTTGCTGTACGCATACAGCCGGCTGTAGCTTTTCAGCTCACAGGCCGAAAACACAACAGCAGAGAAAGCACAGACTTTAAGGCAGCGAGGCGTGATTGCTGGTGCCGCTCAGGAGCGTCCGCCTCCCCTGCAGCGGCGCTGCAGACCACGCCCCGCCACACACATTAACCAGGTAAAATACACATTTAGGCAGAATTTTGCAAATGTCTATTTTTTTTAGCAGCATAGTGCTTTTTTTCCAATTACTTTTTAAAAGTCAGTTCAAGGCTCCAAAGGCGATATGAGGGTGGCGGCTCACAACAGTTTTTGTTTGCTACATGGATAATTTTAGTTCAGCTGGGTGTCTTTCCTTTTGTTATATTTCTTTAAGACTTCAAAATGTGATTTTCTCTGTAAAACTTAATGGATTTCACACACCTTAGTTGCTCTGTGGATTCTTTTAAAAAGCAGTTAAAAACTTTTCTGTTCAAACAAGCCTTTTGTTGATCTACGTATTTTATATTCTTTACATTTGATCTTTTACATTGTGTATAATGTCCATTGATTGTATTGTTTATTTTAACCCTTGTATGGTGTTCGGGTCTGTGAGACCCGTTTTCAGTTTTTTTCAAAAGAAAAATTAAACAATTAATTATTTTTTCAACCTGAAATTCATTGGCTTTGGCTTATTTTCTGTGAAGAACATAAATCCGAACTAATTTTCAATGACCCCATACTGTACCTCCCCCCACGCATTTACATTACATACAAGGTGTTCGGGTCCACTGGACCCAGGTCTAATAAAAGTGTTGAAAGTGCAGGTCCTGTGTTCCCACACTCTGTCTTCCTCCTTTCTGGTGCTGCTGATGGTGTTTTCTTCGCCCCCCTGCTCCTGCACAAAGTTGCAACATTGTTGAAAATTCAACTATCAACACCGTCTGCTCTGACATTCCTGCACATTTTACCCTCTTTCTTGAGGGATCCAAATTTTATTTTCTCATACCCTGTCCCACCTGCAAATTAGGGGCATAATACTATAAAAAAGACTTTGCCAGTGTGGTTCTTTATCACAACTGATCAAGATGGCAAAAGATTATCTGCTGCGAGGGCCATCCAATTGATTTTGGAAGAGAGGAGCTTCGGATGATGATGTTGACAAAGAGGTTTCAGAATATTTCACATTTCTGAAAATTCAGAGTCTGACAGTGACTTTGAAGAAGAGAATGAGGTTGAGCACCATTTAGTAACAAAACGAAGACGAGTACCCCATCTGTAGCCAGCTCCAGGACCAGAACAAGCCCACCAGACAGCAAGTGAAGAAATATGGATGTCAATAACTGGTGAAATTGAATGGTCTTCTTGCCCAAGAAATGAGCCACCCTGCAGAGCTGTTACTGGGATAAGCCAGGGCCAACACAGCTGACAGTTACTCATGTGCAGGACATCAAGTCTTCATTTGAGCTTTTCATCCCAGATCCCATCCAGAAAATTATTCTGGATTGCAGTAATCTAGAAGGAAGGTGTGTTTTTGGAGAGAGGTGTAAGCAGATGGACCAAATTCATCTAAGAACCCCAAAGGCCTACTTTGGGGTTCTTATCCTTGCAGGAGTTTTCAGGTCCAAAGGGGAATCCACAGAATCCCTGTGGGATGTAGAAACCGGCAAGAACCTTTCCGTGCATCAGTGTCTCTGGAAAACTTCCACAAAATTTCCAGGATTATCCGTTTTGATAACCGAGACGACAGACCAGCTCGACGGCAGAGAGACAAGCTAGCTGCCATCAGGACAGTGTGGGATAAGTGTGTGCACCACCTCCACCTGTTTTACAAATCTGGGCCTAATGTCACCATTGATGAGCAGCTGATCCCATTTAGTTGTGAAACATGTTGCTTCACGTGTAAATGTGTTGTGTCTTTCCACTCACTCCACTTGATTATAACTGATTTTTTTTTTATAACATTTTATAAAAACAAAAAAACAAAAAACGAGAAGCACATTAATTCATAAATGTGATCTAACAAAGGTAAAGGGAAAAAATTAACCATGTTTGCTGTTCATATGGCTTGTAATTGGGATGAAGTAAATATCTGTTGAGTAATTTAACATAAAATTGTTTGATAGTGTTAATTTGGAAAGCCAAAACTCTAGCGGGTCCACCAGACCCATGAACACTGGCTGAGTAACAAAAATATGAACACCACACAAGGGTTAATATTTTGTGTACAGCGCTTTGTGACTGCCTGTCTGTTAATAAATAAACTTTACTTACTTACTTACTTTAGTTGTTCACACAAAGCATAAAGGTAAAAAAAAACAATATATACAGTGTTATCTTCATTTTAGATGTCAAAAAGTATTTGCGGCTCCCAGTGTTTTCTTTTGCGTGGAAACCGGGTCCAAGTGGCTCTTTGGGTGTTAAAGGTTACTGACCCCTGACTAGGGATGGGTATTGATAAGATTTTCACGATTCCGATTTCATTTTCGATTCTGTTTAACGATTCTTTATCGATTCTTATTTTTAAAAAAGGAGAACACTAAGGGTGATTAGCTTAGAACTTTGTTTTACATCTTCTCTTTGAACAAGATAGAAATTTAGGAGTAACATAGCCTTACAAACCCAACAGTGAGATCTTAAGAGATCCACAGCCTACGGCTCTTTAATGGGGTGTCACAGAGTCCCCAGGAAAAAAATTTTTTAAATGTAAAACAATAAAATAAATATGATCATGATTTCTCGGAAATGTAGTGATTCATTTTCCAAACAAATGATGTAATCATTTTCTTCTGACTTAACACATTTTTAAAATCAAATTTCAGTCATTAGGAAAATATCATATGAACCATTATCCGTATCACTGCTTGTCACTATAAAGCTGCAGTGCAGCAGTGTACCTTATGCTTGTCACAAATTTACATATACAAATCTGAATGGTACTAAAATAATTTAAGGGCTGTATTTCATCGACACATATGTGAAATGTATTTAATGGTGTTTAGTGACTTATAAAATGATTGAATCCACAACAAGTATCCTTAATGTATTTTCATTAAGGAAGTTGAAAAGGAAGCTGATAGCCCTTACACTGACACTACATATTCTTATTTTTATCTCAATATCCTTTAAATCTTTTTTTAACTGTTATTTTACTTGTTTCATCTGTGGTCATGTTTGATTCAGTTGTGATGCATCTTTTCACCGAGACATCACTTTCTGATCTACAGGTTTGTTTAGAGATTCACAAATCACTGAGTCTCTAAACACAACCTTCTATCAGTTTCACCCAGTTATTAGAAGTTAGGAGCAGTTACTGTAGCTGCATTTTGCATATTGCGTAAAACTTAGGTAGATTGCAGTTTAATTTTTTTACTTTTACTCTGGGAAAGACAGCAACAATAGTGAGATGTTAACCTGCAGAAGACTGATAATAACAGACCTTCTTCACAGACCTTCATTATTATTATTATTATTATTATTAATAATAATAATAATAATAATAATCTTTTTTCTTTCAAGATATTTGTCTGACATGGAAAACTGTTTTCTTCTGCACACATCAAATTCAATATTTCACCTTCTAATTCTCAGAGAGGCATTTAAAGCACTTTTGGATTGGCCTCACTTTTCAGAGACGTCCCTTCTTTATTTACAGTTTATGGTTGTGCCAAAGTTCTAATTTGGATTTGGAATGACTGATATTGATTGATATAGATATTGACACAGTATAACATTTAACTTTTCAAAATGTGTTTTTTGTGAAACTGTATTTATTGTATTGAGTCATGGGTTGTTGTTGTTGTTTTGTTTTTGTTTTGGTTGCTGTAATACACTGATCACCCAACATGAGAAATATAATGTAGTGATAATAAATATAAAGATATATAATAGATATATGTAATATATAATCAATATAGAAGAAAAGGAAAAAAGTATTTTTTATATATATTAATACAACTGAATTAATATCTAATTTATTTATATTTGATATTAATCTAAATATGCAAGATAATGCTTGGAAAAACTTGAAATAAATATTTTCTAGTACACCCCATGTCCCCCCCCCCTCCCACCTTAGATTCACCCTTAGATTAGTAGGATGATTTAAGCAATCTACCTAACCATCCTATCAGGCTAAGCTAGCAGTTCATCTGCATATTTTAACTTTATTACCTTTATTAGTCCGATGTAGCTTTATTGCAGATTTTTGCTGTGTAAACCGAATAAGTCAGATGAGAACAGCTGCAAATAATTTTTTTCATGGTGGAGTTTGTTGAACAGCTGGCTTCATTAAGGACTCCTGGCAGGTTCCCAGTAAAGTTTTAGCCACAAGTGCTGCTGTTTTGGATGCAACAAACCAAGACCAAACATGCTTTCTTCACTCCGCCTGAGCTCACCCTCTTCATTAAGGTGGGGGGAGGCTAACATAAAATCATGTATTTAGCTAACTCTGACGTGAATAGAAGATGCTTTTATAACGTCATTTTCAGATTTAAAGTCAAATAATATAAAAAAAACTCTGTTCAATTTTTTTCTTTTGTAGGCTAGTAAAAAAATGCACAAGGCAAATATCAGAACACTGATATGCTCTCGTTTCTTCATTGCAACTCCCACATGCTCCTCTAAAGGCTTACAACAACACATTTACTAGAAAACTAAAGCACACAGACAGAGGCACAAAAACACTTACACAAAAACACCTCATCCAGGAGATAAAATACTTTTTGCTTGTTTGTTTTTTGTCTCCTAATAATGTTTAAAACCTTGGAATGATTAGTTTAGGCTGTATTATTTCATTGGGCACTACTGCACTTGACATCATATATTTATTTTTGCATCTAAGAATTTTTTTAATGTGGCCTGTAAATACATGAAAGAGTTGCAACAGCAATTTCTAAAATATAAACTGATGATGAGTTCATTTTAAAAGACTTGTGATTTTTTTCTTTTGAACATTTATTATTGCCCATTAATAAGAAAAAAGTACTTTTTATCTGATTACTGAATGGAATAACTGATTATTAAAATATTGGTTGCAGCCCTAAAATAGATTAAGTACAAAAACTGTCACCATAGTAAATATACACAGGCAAACAAATATAAAAGTCAGGAGGTGAATAAACTATAGATAAATCTAATTAAACAGATCAAATGAGCATTGTTGTAAGGTTCATTAAATATTTTTCATTAACCTTACTGAAATATTACTTGTTTTTAATTTCTTCTAGTTATACAATGTCCTGCAGGATGGAGTAATTTCAGCTATAGCTGCTATCTCCTCTCTGGAAGCTCTGATTCCTGGGATGCAGCCAGAAGGGACTGCAGAGCCAGAGGAGCAGATCTGGTGGTTATTGAGTGCGCTAAAGAACAGGTACAGTTCCTATGTATGTGTTTTACTGTGTTTATACACGAATATTCATATTCGTACCCCTCATTCATTACTTCTGAGTGTGATGAAACCTGCATTTTTGGAATTTGTGAGATGTCTAGTTTTAGCGGTGTGGTGGTTGTTGAAATGGTTTTGTGAGCTTCCAGCTAAGATTCTGCTGTTCAAAGACACTTTGTATATAGATTATTTTCATTCAATACTAAATTGTAAATGTTGTTTTCAAGGAAGCAATTTTTTATTCAGTGTCCTCATAAATCCCTTATTTTTACGCATTTGCTACTACTAGATTAAACACACATGAGGTTTAAGGCGTGGACAAGTTTGAAACCTTTTGTCCTTAAAAATGGAAAATTGCTGAAAATAAAAACAGCTATCACTTCAGTCTTTTATTTTAGCTCCTAATTTGATCAATTCTGCTCTCAGCTTTGCGGTCTCCTGTATGCTGCACGTCTCGTTTATGCTCCTTTCTTCACTTTTACTTGACAAGCTTCCATCTAGGCTTTCAGCAGGGCTGAAGATTCAGCTCCCAAATACTGACGGACCTATAATAATTGACATATGAAATTATTTTGCAGCCAGTTATAATTGATTATATAGTAAATTTAATTGTTAACTACAATTGAGCTGTTTTGGCAAATACATCTTCAGATGAGAACTAGAGGGTGGGTCAAAGCAGGAGAAAAACTATGAAAAATGACATTTTACAGCAAAGAAAACAAACATACTATACATATTTTTATGTCCCAGCAATTATTAAACCCTGAAACAGCTGTTACTCCATCTCACTCTGGATACTGTGGAAGAAGTCTAGTGTGTGTGTAGTATAATGGTATAGCTTACCACAGACATGAGCGAAAAAAGATAAATATGGAGCCATACAGGCTCGGACGTGACCGGATTAACAAGGCCTGCGTCAGGTGTTGAGGTACCAGAACATTCTGATGAGAAGTGGGCTGCTCCCTGAACTTAGATGGATGATATCCATCTTAGATGGATGATATCCATCTAAGTCCAGTACCCATCACTGTGATTTAACCATCACAGTGATTATCACAGACCCTGAACATGGTCTAGTAATCATCACAGTGAAGAGTTAGACAGCACCAGACTTCACCATGGCTACACCTACTGGCTGAAGGGGCTGAGTATTCACTGAGTCAATGAGAGACACTCTGAATGGATGACTGAAGGCCAGAGAGTCCTGATCCCCAAATACCCCAAGAAGGGACTGGTCCTAGCCTTGGTACCAAATGGGAGCTTTTGTCAAGCATCGTAGTGGGTAAGCTATGGTTCATTACATGAGCGGGGCACAGAAAGGAGGCTACTGGTAGACCGAGCAGTTGTCTGAGACAGCAAGACTAGGCTCAGCAACCTGTGCGCTGCCTGGATAGATGCCCCACACCTGGGTTCCTGGAATGCCTAGAACCATACAAGATCAGCAGGACCCTAAGAGCCGTCATCAGGAACTCAATGTGTATGTGGCGTACAACACTAAAGCCCATACATTAGAGGCCAACTTCAAGCCCATAGCACAAGTCACCATGAAGTGCAGGTTCTACCAAGGAGATGCACTGTCTCCACTGCTGTTCTGCATAGGCCTGAAACCGCTCAGTGAGATCACTGACAAGATTGGCTACGGATACTGACTACAGAATGGGCCAATCGTCAGCCACCTCCTCTACGTGGATGACATCAAGCTGTATGCCAAGAGTGAATGTGACAGAGATTCGCTGATCCACACCACCAGGATACACAGCAATGACATCGGAATGTTGTTTGGACTGGAGAAGTGTAGTTGGATGATAACGAAGAGAGGGAAAGTAGAACTGAAGGGATCAAACTACAAGAAGGCAACAACAGGTACTTGTAGCTGGGGTACTCAAGGGCAAATGGGAACCATAAGGAGAACACTAGGAAAGTTGCAACCACCAAGTACCAGGCAAGTCCCGAGGAGTCAGCTGAAAGGTAAGAATAAGATCCGGGCTGTCAACACCTATGCCCTGCCTGTTATCAGGTACCCTGCAGGGATAATAAGCTGGCCAAAGGAGGAGATGAATGGCTCACTAGAGCCGGCCAAAGCAGCGAACTCCCAGCACATTGTTGTCAAACCTCCTGCGGTCTTTCGCTACTCAGGTTAAACATGATATATAAGTCACTTAGTTAACTTCAAAATGTTATTGTTTGGCTTTTTTCAGTGTTTTGTTTGTGAGTAAATTGGTTTGGCTGAGATTAAAGTTTTCACACAACTGAATAAACGTCAAACAGATAACTGATTAAACAGAAGTGTGAGATGGTAGAGATTTTACTCCAGTGTCCAGTGTTATATTTTAGGGAGCAAAGAGCAGACGGCTGAGTTTATTAAACTCCACCAAGACAATCTGCAAATTTCATTAAAGTGTATGTATAAACTAAATAAACTAAATTCCCAAATGGGAATTCATGTTTTTGTTCTTTCTGAACAGGAGTACCTTACTAGGCTCACCAAAACATCGACTTGGATTGGTTTACATGATATAGAAGAAGAGGGAAAATGGAAATGGGTAGACGGAACTCCTCTTAATCTGAAGTAAGCTGTCATTTTGGCAGATTATATTAATTATATTTATAATACATGCTGCTCACAAATAAACTCACTAATAGACTTAGATGTCAATCGCTGAAAATCATAAAAATTGACTTATTTTGATAGCCTTATGGTGGTCATACATGATATTAACTAAGCATTTTAGAATGAAGAATGTACTTTTAGCTGCTTCCTTATTTGCCATGGGGTTACCACAGCAGGTGAAAACACAGGGTTTTGATTTAGCACAGATTTTAACCTGGGTAATTGTCTCCTGGAATTAAACTGGGGATATTATTTGTGTAAGTCAAATGTGTTAACCACACAGTTAAAAATGAATAACAGAAATAAAACCACATATAGGAGACACCAGCCAACACTACCATCATCTCCTGACAGGGAAAAACAAACAAACAAACAAAAAACACAGAGTAGCTTATTTTTTTTCACCAAGTTTTGTTTTGCATTTTGTTGCAATTTGTTCTTAACAGCTACAGAGTTTGTAGATCCGTAAATTCAGTGAATTAATCAAGCCAGGAAACTGATTTTATCATCTGTAATCTTTGATGTTATAAAAATCTTTTCATCCTTTTCTTGCTTTTATAAATGTTTCAGATCTAATTATTTTCTCAAAGATAATAATTGTGCTCACTGATCTGTCAGGTACTGGGCAGATGACCAACCTGATAATGGCAGTGGAGACCCACGGTGGGGTGAAGAGGACTGTGCTCATATCAGGACATCTGACAGCACTTGGAATGATGTTTCATGCAGGAATTCTCTGCCGTGGGTCTGTGAAAAAATACCATAATACCCACTCCTGATCCTTTATCATTTATTATTTTATTTTTGTTTTATTCCTCTCTGAATACCTATTTAGCTAAAGCATTGCAGTGCTGAGTTGTAGCTATAGCTATATACTGTTCACTTTTATAAATAGATTTACTTCCTGTTGTAAAAAAAGAAAACATAATTTAGCACATGAACTGAGGTCCAACTGCTGACTGCCTTTTCTGATATATCAGTTAATTTTACATTTTAAGAGAACCAGTGGCCAAAGCAGAACTACAGCAGATTCTCTGGCTCACCGCATATTAGTCATATGTTTATGGATAATCAGAAGTTGTCACAATATGTTAGTAGTTATACTGATGTCAGGATATTGTCCTCAGTCAACAGGTCCTTTTATGGCAGCAATGAAATGCAGTGGAAATGGGTTTTTTGGGATTAAGTTCATTTTCATGGCAAAGAAGGACTTTTCAATTCATCTGATCACTCTTCTAAACGTTTTGCATTATAAGCAAATTGCTATCATAAAAACAAAAAGCAGCAAACTTTGTGAAAACCAATATTTGTGTCATTCTCAAAACTTTTTGCTACAACTGTACCATGTGACTTGCTGCAATGCAGGGATATTGCGTTTTTGTTTTGTGTGGGTTTTTTTTTCCTGGCTTGTTGTTGCAAGCAGTAAAGCTGGGCTGATTGTTTATGATTAATAAATGATTAAGCACAAGTCTGTAAATCACATCTTATGTGCACTTTGGTTTAATTAATTAAGTTTGTTCTTTCCACCATGAAAAGAGGAAGAGTGGGCCACCGGAACAGTCTGACAAAGGTTGTATCAAAGTGTTTTTCCTTAAAAAGTAAAAAGAGTGAATTTTGTATATACACTGCAGCTCCTCACCATGTGTGATGTGATAGCTCTAACTTTGGATAATAAGAAAGTTACTGCTGTATAGCTAGTTTCCACATAATGTGCCATGAGTCTAACAGCAAACAGGCCAGTTTGGATGAATTCACTTAGGTGAAAAGTTAACATATGGGTCATTATGATACAAAAAGGAAGTCAAGTGATCTAACTGGACCTATCAATGGACCACATATACTGTTCAAATGAACTCATGATTCCCCCCATGTGTGTGCAGTAACAGGCATCTCCGAGTTTTCTTTGCAGAATTTATTCAGTCAGTTGTTAAATATTTATTGACAGGTTTGTCAGCTAATTACTTGAATCACACACTACACAAGGAGATATTCTAGATTTTGGCAATAAAATCTTAATGAAGCTTCAGATAAGTCACTTGTCAGCATATGCAACTGGACCATCGTACAATCTGGCAATCAATGCCTTTTTCATTGTACTCATGTTGGCATCTCTGTCTTTCTATATTTGCATGTTTCTATAATGACTCGGGGCGGTGGCCCTTCAGGTAATAGACCCATGAGTAGGGCTTCCTGTGGCCCTCAGAGCTCTGACTGGAGATGGTCAAGGTGCCAAACCACGGTCCTGGAGAGCCATCTGGAGGAGCCTCAAAGGACACCTGGATGTTCTGAATCTCTTTGGATTTGATGCTTCCCCCTCCTTTGACTATAAAATGGTGGTTGTCAACCTATAGGCATAAACAGGGTTCAGGTTACATAAAATCAAAATAAGCTGCACTATTAAGTGAAGCACATAAACTGAAGCATTTATCAATGCTAAAAAAAATTGCTAAAGTGAAAGTTGTATCAGAGAGAAGCAAGAGTCAAATCTGTTGAAACATAGGGTTGCACAACAGAGTTGCACAATTCTGCCATCTGTTCCAGGCCAAATTTAATGTTTCATGGTGTCACAGTGAACACAGTGTAAATACTCCTCAGTAAAACATCCCTGTTTTTAATAACATTGACTTTTTTTTGATGTGTTTGAATTAGTATGTTGGAAATCACTTAATGTTATGTCAATAAGACATTTTTAGCTTTACGCCACTGCTTGGTCTGGTTTTCTCACTGTGCCCATTTTCACAAATTCTACTTGGTCTTTACCAGAAAAGAGAAAGCTGTGGTTTGCAGGAACACATTCTTGAAGGGGATGATGATGTTCCCACCAGCTTTAATGCTGAACGGGCCCTGAGACTGGGGGGGCAAGCATAACCCATGTAAGGGAAATATGTATTCTCCACCAACTCCTGAAGACAGGCTGAGCTGGCCTTTCACTTCTCCCAGCTGAGAAGGCTCAAAACAGACGTCCACGCTGGCCTCTGAGCCCACGTGGAAACCCGGAGTTACACTCACACTCTTGTCCACGATAAAGTCTGGGTAATCAGTCTGGAGGAGAGAGACAACACGAGAAAATTTCTGTTTAAAACTGGCAGAAAGATACAGACACTGAGTTGTGTGTTGACAAATTATAAAGAATACATAAAAAGGTGTCTTAAGAAGTGATGAAGGCTGACACTGAATGCATATAAAGTCATCCTAGCATGAACGTATACAAAGACAGAAGAGGGCTATTTCTTCTTCTTTGTTTTGTTTTTACCTTACAGAAGTACGTGGTTTTGAAGCGGGCATAGTTGATAAACTTTACAGTGACGGTGTGGCCGCGGCCCAGTAAAGCGTTAAAGTGCACGGTTTTCTCTGGTGCTGGAGGCAGAGCTCTGAGAAGCAGATCATAGTGGAAGTGGCCCAGCTCACTGCTGAACAAAGTTAGCCGTGCTGTAGACTCGCCTGCTTGCAGAGGCTTGTACTCGAAAGGCAAAACACCCTAAAAGGAAAGGCAGACATTCACAGACAGTGCCTATTAGAGTTTGTTTATGGAAACACAGTTAGGGGTTTTGTTTGTTTGTTTGTTTGTTTTCCAAGTATGATGGAAGACGCATTCAGTATTCACCTTGGACTGGCCTGGCACCGTGTGCTGAGGTGGGACAATGATATCACGGCTTTTACACTCAGTGGTGAGGCAGGAAGCTGTGGTCAGGGGGTTCTCTACTTGAACGGTGGCTGAGGCCGCCCGGCGAACTGGTGTCACTAACTCTATGGTGGACAGGACTCCTGGAGACGTGGCTTTGAAGGTAACGAGGTAGAACAAGTACTCACCTGTCTCATGGTGACGGAATGTCACCTGAAGAAAAAGATTAAAGGATGTCATGATGGGTAACAAATGTCAGTTCAGATCTGGAAATGTGTAATGTTTGATCAAACCTTGGTGTTAAACTGTCCCTCTGTATATGTAAAGAAAGACATTTCATAGTCCCTGTTAGCATGGGCGGGGACATCGATGAACTTGATGCCCCTGAGGGACACTGTAGCATCTGGTTTATCAGGCTTCACTATCTCTAGCTGCACAAGGAACCTGAGAACACAGATGAGAACATTCATGACATGACTGAGATCATTCCCTCCACTTTTTATTAAAGTGCTAGAATATTTAAATTTTCGATTTCCACTTCACCCAGCTACAGTTTTTATCTCTGGGTCAGTTTAGGCAGCATACACATATTTAAAAAAAATAGCTGGTAAAGACAGTGGTATATTTTGCTGCTAAATATTTAATAACAGATTTTTAACAAATGATTTAAATGAGCTTCCTCCGAAGGGTGGCTGGCCTCTCCCTTAGAGATAGGGTGAGAAGTTCGGCCATCCGGGAGGGGCTCAGAGTAGAGCAGCTGCTGCTCCACATCGAAAGGAGCCAGCTGAGGTGGTTCGGGCATCTGACAAGGATGCCCCCTGGGCGCCTCCTGGGTGAGGTGTTCCAGGCATGTCCCACCGGGAGGAGACCCCGGGGCAGACCCAGGACACGCTGGAGAGATTATATCTCTCGGCTGGCCTGGGAACGCCTTGGTGTTCCCCCAGATAAGCTGGAGGAGGTGGCTGGGGAGAGGGAGGTCTGCGCCTCTTTGCTTAGGCTGCTGCCCCCGCGACCCGGCCTCGGATAAAGCGGATGAAGATGGATGGATGGATTTTTAACAATGGCAACATGCAATTTAAAGTAGGAGAAAAAAAACATTATTTTTTACACTTGAATGTGTCAGTTACTGCTGCAGAGATTTAGGAGACATTTCTGCACTCGTGTCACTTTATTTGGAAATCCAGACAAAGATGTGATAAAAACTTATACCAAGCCACCTGGGACCTCCAAACTAAAGGAGACACACAATATCAGCAGCAACAAAACTTAAATTTCAGTTTTTGGCATTAGGTTCTTTTCAACATTCTGTGGCTTCTGTGGCAGGAATTTCAACAAATATGGCTGAAGAAAAAAGATAATGCAAGGATGATGATGCTGAATTTGGACCTTATCCTGACAGTAATCATGCCTCGAGAAGTTTTAATAGCAGCCCATTTCTTATTTTGATGTTTTGTATTTGTTTGTTAGTTTGAAGCGGTTGTTTGTGTTTGTTCTGATCAATGCAATTACATTATTAACCTGCAAAAACACATTTTTCCTTAATAAAGTTTTATTACACATAAATAAACAATATTTGGTGGTTCCATTAACAAACTTCTCCTGTTAGTAAATTAGCTGAATATCATCTCTTGACCTTGTGCTAACCTTGCTGATTCAGCATGTCATATTAAAATCAACTGACTGTGCCTGTGCTTAGAAAACAGTGCAACTTCCCCATAAATATAACCACACCTTTCAGTGTTTTTACCCTGATTAGTAAATGTGGTCTTAAGTGTTTTACCGCTGTTGCCTAGAGAGCCAGTTGTGCACAGGGAGCAGCACAGTGTGGCTAGTTTTTGCCGGCAGCTCGTGCACAATAGTGTCCTCTGCTTTAGGAGGATCAGCAGTTCCCTGCAAGGAGTACAGCATGCCTGTCCCATCGGGAAAAGCAAAAAAGACTGATCCCTGTGCAAAAGGAAGGACAAATGTACAATTTTCAGGGATTAAATCCATTTAATCAATCAATCGTATCTACATGCATTTCATATTTAACTCAGTGCCACTAAAATGGCACTGCTCCTCTACCTGATGTTTCTTTCCAGAAGTAGTCATGGTCATAGGTCGGTAGGTGATCGTGAATGCCGTGTTCTGGTGGGGCTCGAAGTTCACAGAGAGTGCTGCACTCCAGTGCTCACCTTCAATGACAGGTGCGATGCTGCAACACTGGTTTGTGGGGTTGAGCACAGACAGGGTCTGAGTGTGAGAGCCACGAACTGGGCAAACAAAATTCACCACCTGCACACAGAGAGAGGGCAGCAACAGTTCAGGGACAGATGGCTCAAAGGCGCTGACATTACAAAGAACAGATGACGTATGACGTTTAAACTTCTGATGTCAAAACATAATCTTCCCACATCTGAGCTACATCTGCTGATATGAGAAATTAATTCCTGTGTCATGGTAAAAAATTAGATTACCTTCAACTCAATCTCTAGATAGACTTCTTGTAGACATTAGTGTTACAGAGCTCATTGAAGCCAAGTAATATTTTTTAAAAACTCTTATATATGTTTCACATCGCCTGATGTTGACCTCTAACCATTCCTACAATCTGAAACACTCACAGTCATCTTTACTATTGTGCCATCATCTGGTTTCAAATTTATTGAATTTATTGACTGGTTACTGGAAACACTGTCCCATGTGAGTGAGCAGATTTGTATTAGAAACCTGAAACTATGCCATGTGGTTATTTAAAATAATTAAATGGAAACAGAATTCGTTAGTTTACTGAATACATACAGCACTGCTGCTCTGCATGTGAATACTGAAAGGTAAGATCAAAGTCTCTCACTTTTAACTCAATAGCACAAATAATCACTTACACATGTAAGTCAGTGGTTTTTAAAAGTTAGATCACATACATGCATCATGTAAATATGACACATTCTCATCCTCACTGGTCTTCAAAAGCATTCAGTTAACCTGAAATAGCTCTTAACAAGTAACTATCCAATGATCAATCAGATGGGTTTTTTTGTTTGTTTACTATATTACTCAACACTGTATTTGTCTGAAAAGGTGCTTCAGTCAAACCTCTCTGCTGGTGGAGGTGGCGATGCAGGAGCCAGTGACAGTAAAGGTGATGGGTGACGAGGAACCCTCCACAAAGCAGGACAGATTCTCATATCTTGTGTCGTTACGCAGCTCCACAGGGGCAAACGTCACTTGAAAGGAAACTTCCATCCCTGGGTTGATAAATCCTTTTAATGGCACAATGGACAACTCTGCAGGAAAATCCTCTGTTTTCCAGTTAAACCTGTAAGAAGGTGGATTGAAAAGTAAAAAGCAAATAGGAGGATATAATCCTGTGCATGTGACACCTGATTGCAATAACACAATACTGTGTGTCTGTGTGGAGATTTGTTTGCTGGTAGCGTCTAACCTTACCTGGCACTACTGTCGCCAGTATTCGTCATGACAATCTTCTTCTTGACCTGGCAGTGCTGGACCACAGCTCCAAAGGAAAGGCAGTCCTGGTCCAGCTGAACTTCAACACCCTGGTAGTTTTTTGTGAATTATGTTAACGGTAATCGTTGTTATAAGATCATGGCATTCAGTTTAATTCATATTAGTAATACAGTCTATATTCAGAACTTTTTTAAAGGAAGTCTGAAGGAAAGGTTTATTAAAAAATATTTTATGTGACAATTTACTCCTAGAAGCTGATGCTGATCAAGACACATAAAGAAACAGATTATCTGTTTCACAGTGAAATTTATGTACCTGGCAAGAGCCTTGGATGGTCAGCAGGGGTTGGATCAAGCCTAAACACTTTGCCTGCAGCTCAGCAATGAAGGGACGAATGCGCTGATGAGGTGAGAAATGGATCTGAACATTACATGATCCGCCACTAGACTTCAGCTTCAGCTCACCTTCTGGACTGAAACACAGATCCTGGGAGAGAGGGTGACATGAAGTGCTGCTCGAGTGGACTGCTGTTTATGCATATCTTGCCTGCGTTGTCTGTCTGCATACCTTCTGATCAATTGGTGTATCTGTGCTGAGCATTAGGGTGCAAGAAAGGTCGATACTGCTGCGGTTTACTAGAACCACCTGTTTTTTCATCTTCTGACCCAGTTTCAGAGGTCCCAATTTCACCTTCTTCTGCCTTGGATGCTCAACTTCCAGCTACAAAAAGTCAGGATATGATATTAAAAACATACTGATTTTGATACATTTTATGGTCAAATTATGAAGCCAGTGGACATCAGAGCATCTTCACATTGGATCCAGGTTTTTGAAAATCTAATATCAATAAAATTATTAAATATGTAGCTTGATTTTATAAATCTTACATGTGTTCAAGTTGCTTTTTTCAAACACATAATACAGTTAAATGCTATATTGATATAAGCCTATATTAGATCTAAAAGATGCCTTTTAATCCATCCATAACCACTGTGAGGTGGGTATTCAATCTATGTTCTAGGTGTAGGCTGACAAGCTGCTCCTGGAGGTCAAATCAAATCAAATCAAATCAAATCACTTTTATTGTCACATCACATGTGCAGGCACACTGGCACAGCACATGCGAGTGAAATTCTTGTGTGCGAGCCCCACAAGCAACAGAGATGTGCAAACACAACAACACAAACGAGCAAAATACAAGAATGGCCAACCTGAAACTAATAAATATATGTACAATATATAATAGTGTATGCATTTCTGGATGTGTATACTAAATATTTTCCTACGTGTGTGTGTGTGTGTGTGTGTGTGTGTGTGTGTGTGTGTGTGTGTGTATACACATTTTTACAAATTAAATAGTAAAAAAAATAAAAATAAAAAAAAATAATAATAATAATAATAATAATAATAATAAAATATATAAAATATACAGAGTTGAATATGTGCAAAACAAGTGGCATTTATATACAGTATGGAGTGCATAATGTTGAAGTTCCAGTAGTGAAGCTGAGGTGTCTATGAAGTGTTCAGCAGTCTGATGGCCTGATGGAAAAAGCTGTCTCTCAGTCTGCTGGTTCGGGACCGGATGCTGCAGAACCTCCTTCCTGATGGAAGCAGTCTGAACAGTTTATGGCTGGGGTGACTGGAGTCCTTGATGATCCTCCCCGCTTTCCTCAGGCAGCGCTTCCTGTAGATGTCTTGGAGGGAGGGAAGCTCACCTCCAATTATCCGTTCAGAGCACCGCACTACTCGCTGGAGAGCTTTGCAGTTGTAGGCGGTGCTGTTGCCATACCAGGTGGTGATGCATCCAGTGAGGATGCTCTCAATGGCACAGTGATAGAAGGTCCTGAGGATGTGGGGGCTCATGCCGAATCTTTTCAGTCTCCTGAGAAAGAAGAGGCGCTGCTGCGCCTTCTTCACTGTTTTGTTTGTGTGTACTGACCACATAAGATCCTCAGCCAGATGTACACCAAGGAACCGGAAGCTGCTCACTCTCTCCACAGCAGCGCCGCTGATGGTGATGGGGGTGTGTACTTCTCTGCACCTCCGGAAGTCCACTATCAACTCCTTTGTCTTTGCGACGTTGAGGGTGAGATGGTTGTCTTGACACCAGTGGGTCAGGGCGCTGACCTCCTCCCTGTAAGCCGTCTCATCACCGTTGGTGATAAGACCCACCACTGTAGTGTCGTCCGCAAACTTCACAATGATGTTGGAGCTGTTAGTGGCTGTGCAGTCGTAGGTGTAGAGTGAGTACAGGAGGGGGCTCAGTACACACCCCTGTGGAGCACCAGTGTTCAGTGTGATGGGGGATGAGGTGATGCTGCCCAGTCTGACCACCTGGCGTCTGTCAGACAGGAAGCTAAGGATCCAGCTGCAGAGGGAGCTGCTCAGTCCTAGATCCTGCAGTTTCCTGTCCAGCTTCGAGGGAATGATGGTATTGAATGCTGAGCTGTAATCTACAAACAGCATCCTCACATACGTGTCTCTCTTCTCCAGGTGTGACAGGGCAGTGTGTAGTGTCAGGGCTATGGCATCATCAGTGGACCTGTTGTGGCGGTGTGCGAACTGTAGAGGGTCCAGTGAGTCGGGTAGTGCAGAGCAGATGAAGTCCCTGACCAGCTTCTCGAAGCATTTGCTTACGATGGGGGTCAGGGCTACAGGTCGCCAGTCGTTCAATGAGGAGATGGTGGAGGATTTGGGTACAGGGACGATGGTGGCCATTTTGAAGCAGGCTGGGACTACAGACGGAGAGAGGGAAAGGTTGAAGATGTGCGTGAACACTCCAGCCAGCTGAGCCGCGCATGACCTGAGGACGCGGCCGGGAATCCCGTCCGGACCAGTAGCTTTGCGTGCGTTCACCTTCCTGAAGCACTTCCGCACATCCTCCTCAGACACAGTGTGCGCACTGACGTCATCCGCGGTGCGCACACTGTCCGGTCTCATGGTGTTCGCTGCGTCGAATCTAGCGTAGAATACGTTTAGATCCTCACACAGAGAGGCCGTGGTCTGCGGTGTGCTGGTTTTCCCTCTAAAGTCTGTGATCGTGTTTAGTCCCTGCCACATACTCCGAGGGTTGTCAAACTGTTGCTCCACCCTGTCCCTGTACTCACGTTTGGCTGCTTTGATCGTCTTCCGGAGTTGGTAATGTGCGTGTTTGTAGTCCGATGTGTTCGCGGAGGCAAAGGCGGTGTTCCGTGCCGCCAGTGCCGCGCGAACATCTCCGTTAATCCAGGGTTTTTGATTTGGGAAGGATTTGACTGTTCTGGATGGGACGACATCTTCCACGCATTTCCTGATAAATCCACAGACTGAGTCTGTGTATTCATCAATGTCTCTGGCGGCCACGTGAAACATTTCCCAGTCCGCGTGATCAAAACAGTCCCGCAGCGCAGACTCCGATTGGTCCGTCCAACAGTGCACCGCCCTCCGGGTTGGAGCTTCCTGTTTCAGCTTCTGCCTGTAGGCGGGCAGGAGCAGGATGGAGCAGTGATCTGATTGGCCGAATGGGGCGCGGGGGAGGGCTTTGTACGCATCCCGGAAAGAGGTGTAACAGTGGTCGAGTAGCCGGTTTCCGCGTGTGTTAAAAAGGATGTGTTGGAGTTTTGGTGAGACTTTCTTCAGGTTTCCCTTATTAAAGTCTCCGGCTGTGATAAACGCTGCCTCTGGGTGTGCGGTTTCCTCGCTGCTGATCGCGCTGTACAGTTCCCTGAGTGCACGGTCAGTGTCGGCTTGTGGGGGAATGTAAACAGCCGTAATAATCACTGCTGTAAATTCCCTCGGTAGCCAGAATGGCCGGCACTTAATCATCAGGTACTCCAGGTCCGGTGAGCAGACCGGGTGCACGTTCGCATAATCACACCAGCTGTTGTTGATCATGAAACACACACCACCGCCTCTGCTTTTCCCAGTAAGATCCTGTGACCTGTCCGCGCGGTGCACAGAGAACCCCGGCAGTTGTATTGCGGAGTCCGGTACTTTGTCCGATAGCCAGGTTTCTGTGAGGCAGATCACGCAGCAGTCCCGCATCTCTCGCTGGAATGAGATCCGTGCCCGAATCTCGCACAGCTTGTTCTCCAGAGACTGCATATTAGCCAGTAATAAACTGGGTAACGGTGGTCTGTAAGTGCGCCGTCTCAGTCGAACCAGAACGCCAGATCTTCTCCCTCTGCGTCGGCGTTTGCGGCCTCCAGGGCCAGAGAACAAAGGCATCTCAGGTGAGATGAATGGGGGGTCTGCAAACGGAGCGTCCGTGTTGCAAAACTTGAACTCCGGAAAGTTATAAGAAAGACCGTCTTTTATGTCCAGTAAGGTTTGTCGGTCGTACACAAGGAGACAAGTGCTGCTCGTGAAAAAATAAAGGAAAAGTAAAATTAAACACAGAAGAAAGCCGTTGCTTGGGGGAGCTCGCGACGAGGTACCCAGGTACAAGAGAAAGCTCAGAAGGGACAGGGCCTTCTCTATTGCGGCTCCTAATCTGTGGAACAATCTGCCCCAGCACATTGGAGAGGCCTCTTCACTGTCCACTTTTAAAACCCATTTTTACTCCTTGGCTTATGACACAGTCTGACCCTGATTTTATTGTTTTAATCTAATGTGCTGATTTTATTGTATTAAATGTAATTCTAATTATCATTTTATACTCTTTTATTATTATTGTTGCTCTTTGTGCTAATTTTATTATTTTAAATATCATTTTAATTATTATCTTTTTTTTTTACGACAAAATTGTATTTTGACGAAAAACCTAAATATAGTTGTTGAGTCCACCACATGCACAGTGGTTCTCACCTTCATCTCGATGCCCTGCCCCAGTATCTCCACCTGTTTTGTGACACAGCTGTTTAAGATGAAGGTGAGCTTCTCGTGGTACTGACATGGCTCACGAGGATAAAAGGTGAATGGTATCTCTTTTACACCAGCAGGTGACAAAATATCTGCATGGAAGTCCATCTCCAAGAAAGCAGTGTTCTTGAACTGGCACTGGATGCTGAGGAGCAGAAGACAGGAATCTAATTTTAGACTCTCAAAGTCTCATTTATTCTGATTATAGTAACAACTGAGTGGTGGAGAGAAACAGAACTGAGGCATCCTGCTGAAAGCACAAGATTTGAAGGATCAGATTCTGTGAGTCAAATTTTTGTTTATCTACACAGCAACGTGCTGTTCTCAGAGTTACCTGACACAAAAAAACAAAAATCTGAATGATACTAGAGCCTGACTGATATATTGGTGGCGTCACTATCAGCGATATTAGCGATATGCTAGTATTTGTATTTGGGACGAATGATAAACACAAATTAAAAAGTAAAGAAGAGGCAGGAGAAACATCCTTTTACGATGTTCTGAGTGTTGATTTTGCAAAGTTTGTCAAACAGAAATAAACTATGCAACATCAAAATCTGCAGTTTCCCAGTGGCAACATATAAACTGAACAAATACAACAACTGGCTGATTCGAGCAGAATGTAAATGAGTAATCCATGGTTTGCTGCAGCAGTTAAAAAAAGCGTATTTTTAAACTGCGACACTGAAAAAATGCTGAGTAAAAATTTGAAATTGAATTAAAAGCAATTTATCAATCAGGCTCTAAATGATCCTCTTGTTTCTGGACCTTCTGTGTGATGTTACTTCCTGTTGTAGGAAGCCTGGGACAAGATTATGTGACATTGAGCTGCAACCACCATGAAGGGCTGACACAGTCATTAAGTTACTGTAATCAACTGTAAAGTGTTTTGAATGTGCACATGTTTGAGTGTAACTGATATTGTCATGTTGCTGCCCTATATGAAAAGAATTAAAGATCTGCTTCAGGCAAAGTTACAGCAGTGTCTCCCTCTTCTTCCCACGCATCATGCCGAGTTGGCCAGGACAGGACCAGCCAACGAGCCAGATAAGAGTAAAACCAGTAACAGCTTTTGAATGTTTGAAGAACCTTGAATCCTAGAAAAACTGGAATTCAAACTACGACAACAACTGTTTAACATTAAGTTACCATAAATCCAGAAAACTAGTTTAGAGATAAGAAATATCAAATGTCAGTTACCTTACATTTTTAAATAAATCTGTTCTGCTTTGATGATATTTGCAGCAAAACATTATGTGTTAATATAATATTAATATTACATATTATATTATATTAATAAATATGCGAACTCTAATCCAATAGTTCATAAAAAAATCATGCTTATGGTTCGGAGACTTAAACACACCTGATGTCCCTCTTGCCATTGTTCCTTAACACTAGGGTCTGAGTTGCCGGTTCCATACCAGGACAGTACAAGAAGCACTTCCCAAAGTTAAGCTTGGTAGAGGAGAATTCGAGACTGGGTGATACAGCCTTGCCTTTTATATCAAAGGCAAATGTTGGCCCACGTTTCACCTGATGAGATGAATCAAGAAGAAATTTACATCAGAAAGGGAAATGCCCAGAAAGCAAAACTCAATAATTATTATCTTTCACACCTAGGGCTGGGCCATATCATACCGTTCACGGTAATACCGGTATAGTGTTAGGCAATGATAAGAAAATAAAATGTCGCGATAGAATATGGGTAAAACGCACATGCGCAGTGCCTTTGTTTTCATACGCACATGGCAGAAAAAGCATGGCGGCGACGGAGAATGAGAAGGCGAAAGAGGATCGTCGAATTAAACAGATGAACCAGAATTGGTTTGTAAAAATGGTGCAACTTCAGTGGTGTGGAACTGGTTTGGCTTTCATCCGTCAGATACACACCAAAGCACATTTTTTGGTAGGGCATGCAAGCGGGCCGTCGTTATTACCGTGTTTTTCGGAAAATAAGTCGCTCTTAAAATCCTTTGATTGTCTGAAAAATGGACAGTGCTCCTTATAATCCTGTGCGCCTTATGTATTCTGGTTGTGCTCACAGACCTCAAACCAATTTTATGTAGTACACGGCGCTCGAAAATCTGTCAAAAAATGTTTTAGCACGACCTTGATAAGCTACAAAGCCACATTATACATGGTTATGCTCAGGATATGTCAGCCCATTTCCACTGGAAATGCCTTTTGGTTAAACTGTCAGCAAGGAAACAAAAAAAACATCACACAATACTCAGATAGACAGACTTAGTTCTAAAAGATGATCTATTTTTATGGTATAACAATAACTGCTAATGAAAATGATAACTTCAGCCAAACTGCCTACATGTACATAAGCTTGTCTTAAAAGAGAACTACAAGCATGATGTTTTCCTTTAGTCTTAAAAGCCTCGATGATCCTTTAAAGCATGTTACTTCTGTAAAAATCCACACCAGCCTATTACCTTGATATTTAGTTTGACGTCTTTGAGGTTGCAAATGCACTGGGGGGAAAAACACAGTGAAGACTGCAGCTGCTTCCCAGCATCGATGGCAGCATTTTGTGTTTTTGTGACTAAGTGCTGTTGCAGTGCTTTGGGACCCGTTAGTTCAAAGTTCACTTCCAGGATGAATCTTGACAGATTGGACACCAGAAAAGTAAAAGTGGATTGCTCTGAAATCCCCACCTGTACAGAAAGACACACAGGAAGCTCTAAGTTGTCATGTAAAGGAAGGTGACTGTACATATATACATATGAATATTTTTGTCTGTATCATCTCACCTCCCCAAAGTCCAGAGTTTCTTGGTGGTTGGGGGCAATCATTTTGAGGCCCCCCTCTGGCTTCTCAACTTGTACAGAAGTGCTCAGGGTGAAACAATCAGCCTTAATGATCAGTGTGAGTGGCTCTGACTTCTTCTTCACCCTCAGAACCACTTTGAAACTCACATAACCTTCACAGGAAGGTGTGAACGACACCAATAATGGCAACCTGCACAAAACAGTTTACAATTATCTGATGCAGTTTTCTCTTGGACTTTCTATAACATGCCATTGGGGAGCATATTTCATCGCTATCTCATTAAGATTATAATGTCATTAACCTGTTTTTGGGTGCCACTGTGCCAGTCATGGGCTCCAATATGAGCCTCGATTGCTGGTCTTCACAGAAAAGAGATGAAGGAACCACAGAGAAATGGAAGGGCTCTTCCTCTTCACTCACAAAATTAACTGCCTGTTCCACTTTTTGTCCTTTAAGAGTACATGGAAAAATTCAAAGTAATCTGTATCAGAATGTGATAGATTAATTTATTCTTAGAAACACCTATTGTGGCAACACATCTGCCATTAACACCAAGATATCATTAGAGACAGTATATTTACTAATCTTAAGGCATAAACTGAAAGAGGAGCTGTGTTGGAAGTGGGTTGCAAAGCAGCTTGCAGATGCACATCAAGTGGCGCGGCTGCCCCTCTGTTGGTCTTCCATGGTCTCTTGTGTTCTGGGGGCCTCTGGATGTCTGGAGTTTTGATCTCCTCCATACCCGCTTCACACCCTGGAGGACGGGGCTGTGGCCCCCCCACACTCCCTAGCAGATCATTACATGGAGAAACCTTTGGAATGCAAGCATGCTGATCCACACAGGTATGCACACATGGGTATTCACAGACGCGGACTAAAGCTTTCTTGGCTGCTGCCTCAAAGCACACTGTGTGCTGTCTATCTTGCGTGCTGCACAATATCGTTTATTATTTAGTAAATATTGATATCTATGACTAGCTAGTTTATTGTGATGGTGCTTTGTTTTCTCTATTATTATGTTGCTCTTTGTTGTTTGCTGTCTCCTCTGTTTGTTTTTTTTGTTTGTTTTTTTTTTTTCTCCATACAGGTGACCCAGGAGTTCTTTTTTTTTTTCTCTCTCTTCCCCCCCCCTCTCACCGTCTCTTCTCCCCTTTGGTTTTCTTTCTTTCTCTCCCCCTCTTTCTCTCATTCATTCCCCCTGTCCTATTTATTTAAAAAAAAAAAAAAAATGACAAAGGATGAACTGAAGCTCTGCCATCACGTAATGTCGCATACTGCTGTTTCTGATGTCATTTAGAAAAAAAAAAAAGATGCACATCAACCGTAGGCAGGCTAAAGAAACTTAGGTAGCATGCCCTGTGTGAGAGCTGCCAACTGGATTTGTGGAAGGGCATTGGTAGAGCCATCAGCTGATGCAGGCAGGGACTGAGTTGGCAGAGCAGGACATCATCACACTTGCTGTAAATCTAAGCTCAATTGAATGACATGTATTCTTTGTTGCATTTCATTAGCCAAGCCAGTTAAAGACAAAAAATCATCTAATTTTACCATCAAAAGAAGCAAATACGCACAAAGTATAAGTATAAGGGATTATTTGAACGTTTGCTTTTGTATATATTAAAACTGAATTACCAAGAAGCAGTTCCCCAAAGTCAAAGTGAGGTCTGTCGAGATAGGTGATTGGTTCTCTAGCAGTGCCCACACATAGGAAGGGAACAGATAGCGAGAGAGTGTCAACAATGAAGGTCCAGAAGGACTCCACTGCATCCAGCTGCTCGGCAACATACTCAAAACACACCTACAAACAAAGCAGACAAAGCAGGTTCAGGGGTGGCCAAGACTCATTCATGAAAACATACAAGTTACTGGAGCTCAAATTGCCAAAAACGTTAATGGTGGTTCTGATAGAAAGGTATCAGAATACCCAGTGCATCACAGTTATTTGGTATTTTCATGGCAAAAGAGAGGTGGTGGTGGTGGTGGGGGTGGGGGGGCTAGATATCAGGCAGGTGGTCATAATGCTATATACTGTTAGTTCAAGAAAAACACATGGAGTGAGTGAGATGAATAAAGACAGATAAAGGTAAAAGAAGAGAACCCAAGACTGACTAATGGAGAAAATGAGATCAAGATGGGAATGAGGTAGTACACTCTGTGAGATACTTTACGACGAAAAGACCATCACTGTTATGTGGGGTGCACTCTGTCTATTCTTACTTCTGCTTTGTTCCCAGGGGGAATGACACCAGATGGAACGAGACAGTGGAAATGGCTCCTACTTTTGTCCTCACACCTCCATTTGAATGAGTAGGGCTTACTGGTTGGGTTCACCACACTAAAAGACCTAAAGAGTCAACCGAGAGCATGAAACATCCCGGGTTACACTGACAGAGATAGAAGTTCTAACCTTACTTGCTATTACCTTGTTGATGGTACAGACAAACCAATGGCATGAATCTCCAAAATTCTGGTGTTTGGGTCCAGAGGGCCACTGAATTCAGAGTTACGACGGTTCCCACTGATGTAGTCTGAATCTTCCAGGTCAAAGTGGAATTGGGGCAAAAGGCTGCGGCCACACACTGAGATACACGGGACCTGTTCCCCATCCTGCAAGTTCTGAATACTGGAAGAAAAGTGCATACTCACAAAAAGGAAAGAAAAGCATCCAAACCATTGACGCCATTTTCAAAAAACTTGAAGAAAATACCTAGTTAAACGTTTACCTGCATGGAAATGTTACACTTCCCTTACCTGCAAAACAGCTTTCCCTGAAAAGTGGACACCTGCAGGGGTAAAAAGCGAACAGTGAAGTTCTGCCTGGCACCCGGCTTCATGGTCCCTACGCTGGGTTCAATGCTGAAAGGAGGAAGCTCAGGGTTCAACATTAGAAGTGACAACAAGTTCGCCAGAGGACGGGCTTCAGTCAGCGATCCTGCTGATCTGCTGCCAGGTCGAGAAGTCGAGGTCCCCTCTGTTAAACACCACATGTAGACATTTACACAGAGTCAAGTCCAGGTTTTAAAGTATTCACGTGTAGGTACAGAAAGAAATAGCACTTATTTTCAGGATCAAATCCAACAATGACAAGTTGACCCAATAATATTGATGATATAATATTTCTGTCGTACCTTCTTGGTCACAGCTGACAATATTGCTGCTTGGATCCATGAGAACTTCCCAGGAGAATTCCACCTTCAAACTTCCCTCATTCACAACCTGCAGTCTACGTGCGTGTGTGCAGACAACAAAAAAAGTAACACTCAGAAATACTCAGAAAGAAAGACATATTTTTGAATTTACATTTATGGTGCCCACTGTTGAGGAATGTAATGTTAGATATACATCACATATAAGCCTTTAGTGGCTATCTTTTTGATCTTTAGTATTTTCATTTCTATCTGATGAATAAGAAACCCCAAATAATGTTTCACAAGAATACCATGTTATATATTATTAGGTTTGATGACTTGGAATATGTTGTACACAAAACCTGACTTACTGCTGCAGCCTGGTTTGGAAAAGCATGGTGTTCTCAAAGAGGATGATGTCTGTGCTGCAGCTTAACTTCACATAGTCGCAGACAGCACTGATGCGTAATTCAAGCTCCACCTGAGAGCCGTCGACCACAGAGCAGCAAGGCTCAGGATCTGTTCTTATCACCTGGATAAAAGAATGTGATTTATTAACTTGTCTCCTTATACAGCATTTGACACCACTTGTCTCTCTAACACAATAAGCTAGGGCCCACATGTACCTTGTCCTTTACAGCCTGTTTGGATGCATCTGAAGCTTTCTCTGAAGAACTCAGCCAGTGTACCATCTTGTGTCGGTCATCCCAGTCAGCTACCTCCTCTACAGGCTGCTGGAACTCCACCTGGCAAACTTTACATCTCATTTGCAGCTGAGACAGAGTCACTGCCTTGCTGGAGCTAAATGTGACAATCACTTCCTTAGAGCAACCAGCATGAAGGTGTCCCACCTGTAACAACAAGCAGCTAAATGTTTTCCTGAGCTGGCAGTAAAACAAGCAAGAGAAAATGTAAAATTACTACAATCAGTGTCTTAGGAAAGGAACTGCGTGTGTTCAGAAATAATGTCTATAGCTGTATTTACTATTTGTTGATGCTGGTTTGATTCAAGATTTTTTTTATTGTCATTGTCAGCACTACCTCAAATATTCAACGCAGAACGAAATTATGTTGCACAAGCTCACATAAAAACAAAAAAAACATCAATACAAAGTTTAAAAAAGAGCAAGTATAATAAATAAATGAATATAAAGTCATTGGTACATATTTAAAACCACAAATTATTTAATTATTGCACAAGAGAAATGCTGATTGCACTGAGGCATTATTTTGTTTCAAAAATAATGCCAAACTAACCAGCGACTTTTGACAATGCACATTTTATCACTCCTATGAAAAAGTATTTTTTGGCTCCACCATTTAACAGTTTTGACAGCCTCTGCCACTTTGTTGATATTTTACCTGTGGTGAAAAGCTGACATGAGGTCCACTAGGGGGCCACTCAAACCTCAGCACCTGGCTGCTGCTGTGGTTGGTCATAGTAAAACTTTCTTTGTATGGAACGTTTACATGGCAGTCACCAAAATCCAGCACCTCATAATTACCTATAAATGAGAAATTAGGTCTTTAATAAAAGACTCAAGCTTCTGTTGAACTAAATCACAAGATTAGGAGGTTTTGTAAAAAATCTTATGCCATACCTTCTTTTTCATCTTCATGATCTATATCCTGCAACGACCTGCTGATGTGATCTAGAGAGATGACTGGCTGGTAAGCCTCTCCTGTTACTTCTATTGTAGTGTTGCTCTGCTGGTTGTCCTTCACTTGCAGTGACATTTTTGCCTTGACACTCAAGGGTTTATCAGAGCAGAAGCCAACCTCAATCTCCACTGGTTCATTACTCTTCAGCTTTAGGTTTACTCTGTGCACCGATTTGTGCTCTGTGGAGAAGGAAAAATGTCAGAAACCATTGAGGAGTGGGAAGTGTGAATGGTTTAAAGCCTCACCCACTAGTTTTCAGTGCATTTGTTAAACTAAAACAAGATCACACTTGACCTCAAAGAAAAGACAGGGTAAAACCGAGTCATGTCGGTTAGGATCTATAAATCATAAATTGGGACATAAATTGAATGGGAAGTTCTTGCAATAAGGTCACGTTGATGCTCATGGACTATAAAGAACTGCCAGCTAATGCGATGAATAGTTACAACAATATGTAAGACAGTACCCAGCAATGTTAAGATGGCCACTTAGGAGAGAAAGTCACACTACAGCCTTAAGAACTCAGACTTAGATTAAAGAAATGTCAGCTGTATTTTCAGAGTGCCGTGGTAAAACGAGCATTAAAACATTACAGTTAAAATTACAGTGCACTTTTCTGTAGGCGTTGTTTCACAAATACAAGTTTTATTTACCTGAAGCACGCTGTGTGGAGTCCACTGAGGCGTTAATGTTGTCAGACGCAGCTTTTAGGGTGAACACACCATGCTCATCCAGCATGTCAATCTGGACCTATACACATTTTCAGAAAACACATTCATTATTCATGAAATCCTACCTAGACTGTTTGTTATGTTTCTGAATGCATTGTAAATAATAATATTTATATTTTGGTATAATTTGGTTTTACTGAATTTAAAATGGATAAACAGACAAATTTCCTTCTTCTCACCTCAGCTGGAACATTTCCATTATTTAACAGCACCAGGGGTCGGATATGTCTGCGCCCTACTGGTACCCGTCTGAAGTGCAGCACTGGGCTTCCTTTACTGCTCCTCAGACCTGGACGTACCACACAAACACTGGGCAGAGTGCCTTGTCCCAAAAGGTCAAACTCCAGCACGCTGGTCTTAATTGTGGGTGTCACTCTTAATCCAGCAGAGAGAAGAGAGCAGGGTGGGAGAAGTCAGCAGCAGAAAACAACCGGTGCTGTTATTGTTATTATATACAGTAGTAACAGGGATTAAAAAAGGGATAGAAAAACTAAAGACAACACCGCAGTGGCATACACAGTCATTTGCTTCTTTACCTTCCACTTCCCTCCACCTTGGCCTCAAACACAACACTGTAATGCTGCATTGCCTGAGGTGTGAAGGTGACAACAGTAAACGCGTGCGAGAGGCTGGGAATGCTCAGTGTTGTCACAGGCAAGTCAAAGACCTCAATGTGTCGGGATGACTGTAAAACATACATATTTTAGACTCAAACTTCTACCTACATTATGATAGACAGAAACAGTCCGATATACATTTATCCTTGTGACTTTAAACACTTCACCTTAGGCCCAGCACTTCTGATGGCCAAGCTGAGCATGCAGGGGACCTTGCTGCTGTTGGTGAGTTTGAAGCGAGCTCGGCTGGTTTGACCCACCAGGATTTTGTTGAAGATAAACTTATTTTCATCCAGCACAAAAATCCCTTTAGCATTGCAAAACTGCTCTGAAGAAAGCTGGCTACTGCTGCAGCACAGATGGTGTTCCTCAAAGATGGAGGCCATATCCAATACTATGCCTAGAAACCAAAAAAAAAGAGCTAGATATAATATGATTTAAGTCAAAGAACGGCTAGCAGTAAGTTTAGAACAGAATTTGATCTTTGATCAAAAATCTTTTTAACATGCCTTTGGTAATTTCAGGACTGTAGAGCTGAGCCTGACCAGCTTTACTGATCAAAAAAGAATCATGCAGCTCTCACCTGGCTTGCAGACTTCAGCCAGCAGTGTGTAGGGTATGCCATCAGGATGGTCTGAGGGGTCACGCCCAATGATGTCAATGTGCAGACCCTGGCTCCACCTGCCCAGCTGTTCAGCTGCACAGTCCACTGTCACCAGCTGCTGAGACCCTGGCTGTAGGCTCCCAATGCAGGGAGACACTGAGAACATACCCACGCTGAGGCGATTCTGGAAGAATTCAGGAAAATCAGAAGAAGCAAGGAGAGGTGATGAGAATACTGAAAGGAGTACTTACAAAAAGAAATCAAATTTAATGTCAAAGAGCAGAATTTAGTTTATTTTGCTTTACAAACTATTAAGCATAAAAATCAAAGACACTAAATTATACACAATTTTATTTCATGACCATCATCACCGTTTTTTGTATTGCTTCCCTGTTAAAATTAAGGGGTTTTATCGTGTTTCTTATTAATTCACTTTATAGACCTTTTCAGTGTCTATGTTGTCTGTTTTACTTTTGTAAATCCATAACAACTCAAAGGAACTGAAAGAAAAAATGTCAGGACTGTTTTGTGATTATTCATGTGTTAATTATTAGCTTGACTAATCTCAAAATAAACAGAAAATGTAACTCTAAGAAAATTAATGAAGAGTCCAATGACTGTAAAACCACAAACAGGACCATCTATCAGGCACTGTCACTGGTGTGAAATTCACCAGTGTTCTCTCACCTGAAGAAAACTCTGAAAGGATTCTGGTGGTATTTTGGCAGCATTGGGCCTCCCTGAAAGGGTCTCTCTTGATATAGTCTTACCTGGACCCCTGAGACCAGAATGTAAAGAGAAAAAAAATACACAATTTATTAACAATAAATGTTACAAAATTTTGTTTTGTGAACACTAAAACTAAAAATGGTGGAGCAAATAAAATATCTTTAAAATAACATGTGCTGGATGTGTTGTTTTCGTGTGTTCTGTTGGCCTACCCTGTCCTCACAGGATCTGTGATCATGCGGCAGATGGTGAAAGAGGCCTCAAAGACCCCATTGTTTTCTATGGTGAAGCTTTGGCTTTTCTTGTTGCCATAGATCAGAGGACCAAAGTTCAAGTCGGATGAAGGTGTGATCTTGTACCTGAAGAGAGACGAACATAAAACACCAAAAACAAAAAAACAACTGCTAAGCTGCTTCATATGAGCAAAATAAGAGGCTGGAAATGAGATGAAAGAAACACAGTTTTTCAAATTCTATACTATAATACGATAATACAATAATGTTTCTGCACTATTAATAAATAATATATTAATAGTGCAGAATTAGTGAGAGCGTGAATCGGCCTTCACCTGGTGAAAACAGATCTGGCTGAAACCCTGATCGCCACGATAGCTACAGTTTCTCCTCCTGTCCCAATGCTCGGTTCAATCACCTGCAAAAGATTAGCTCACTCAGTGTCAGCTATCAATTATTTAAATCTTTTAAATAAAGTTTTTACTTTTTATGGATCGAACCTGGCAAGGCAGGATAGGTTGGTCTTTAATGAACACTTCCACATCAGGTTTGAAGAGGATGTTCACTGTTGCGGGCTTGTTGGGCATCAGACTACCACACTGAGGAGACACTTTGAAAATGGAGTTTAGGTCTGGCTGCGCTGGGTCTGTCTGCTCAACATTAAACCTTGTGATAAGAGAACAATAAAATTAAATGACCGTTCCATGAAAACCTTTATATGAATAAAATATTGCAAAAACTATCAGTTTAAACTCACTTGTAAGATACTTCATATTTTCCTTGGTTTTTCAATCTGAGTGACAGTCTGACATCCTCAAAGACTCTGATGGTTCCAAAATTAAGACAGCCATCTGACATAGAAACATGAGCATGTAGTACATTATTGGTGGTTATTATATCCTGCCACCCACTCAGTCAGTCATTTTGCAGTGCTATCTGTTAATGGTCCTTAGCTGCGTTAGATGCCAGTTCTCTGTGACAAAAATATTTCCTCATGATAAAAAGGCAGCTCTACTTAATTTTCATTATTTAAGGAAATATAAATGTATATAACAATGTCTGTATGATGGATTTTCAGTTACTGTAACATCCTTGTTACATTTTTTCAACTTAAATATCATTTTTATGTGACTCCTTCTTTTGCATAAAATGTGGAGAATGGAAGTGCAGGTTCAAAATGGTCAAAATCGGATTGTTTACTGCATTTAAATCAATAAAAGGCCCACATTCACTTTCACATTTAAACGAAAAGCTGTTTCATTTGTACCTGGACTGATTTCCAGGTCCACGTCATAGGCTTCGGCAGTAACCTGAATATTTTCAGTGTATACAACACCTAGGATTTTCTCCACATCAGCTACCTGGAAAAAAACCCACATGATGTACTTCTGTGTGTATAACATGTCTATAATATATTCATTTATTTCATGTTATTTATTAACTACAGCATGAGTACTGCTCTGGTTGTACTCTACCTCCAGACGCAAGATTCTCTTAATATTGAGTGGCCTTCGGGCTCTGAAGCGCAAGCTCAAAGGGAAAGAAGAGTTAGGTGAGATGATGCCCTGATCTTGTGGCACAGTGAACTCATCACCCAACTCTTCCACACCCTGCAATCTCCAGGACACTGGCAGAGCTGTCTTATTATACATCATAATGCTGCGGCTGTCCCTCCTGGGCAGGATAAAAAAGGTTGGGTGAAGAGAGAGAAATCCCAAATTATCCACTGTGGCATATTTTATCATTGAAGCTCCTTTCTTTTGAGAAAATTCTTCATGGTTTTTTTTTTTCAAATTCACTTTTGAATCTGTAAACTGAGCAATAGTTATCCGTGTTCCCTGAATTACTGCGGTATATGTTGGTACCTGTGCAGCAAAATCCTGTCAAAGTGCAAATGCTTGCTTTCCAACTCCAACTCTGGCCGAACGCCCCAGCACGAAAGCTCAATGACCACAAGCTCAGGATTGTCTTTGATCTGGCAAATCAAGCCGTCCTTCATTTGTCCTACTTTTGTTGGGTACGACCAAAGCGTCAACTCCTTGTAGGGTGGAAAAGTATTTAAATGTAAGTAGAGAAAGTAGAGTAAAATTATCAGACAGCATTAGTGCTATTCTACCTGTTTCTGGTTCGGTTTGAGGGTCATGGCTGGGGGGTCCAACAGATATGTGGTGGCCTGCGTATCATGCTTGAAACTGAATTGGACCTCAGCCTCCAGACATGAGTTATTGTGAATCACCAGCTTCTCTGAGTTCTCGGGGTACCTGTTTTCCTTGTATCTAGAAAACACACACGTGAATCTGTAAATACAAAGAAAGCCACAACCACATGAAACCATTTATAGCCATCGTTCTGCCTCTCACCTGTCTCTGGTCTTGCCACAGAGCAAAGGTCCAAACTCAAAGTATCCAGGTTTAATTACATAGGTCTTCAGAAGCCCCTCTTTAGTTTGAGTGACTTTCTTACTGTGGGGAAACACAGTCCTGTGGAAATCACACACAAAAAGTCAGACTATTAAAAAGCTTCAAACTTAATTCATCTGTGAAAAATAGATCTAGATTTTTACAAAGTGAGGCAGAACACAACACGCCAACTACAACCTCCCCGTTTGCAGTTATTTCACTACATTAGTTCATCACACTACGCAGACTGACATGTAATCACTGCTGATGGAAGGATAAGTAGAAACTCCTCTGCAGATGAGCTGGTTGAGTCTCCGGGTCCTGACTATCTCAAAGTTGAAGGTATGTTTAAAAGTTCCTGGTGACTCTGAGTAGAACCAGATCTTGAGTACCACCTCACCGCCAGCTGGCACAACCCAGCGAAATGCTGTCAGACTAAATGCATACAAGCACACATTCAGACAAGCAGCACCAACAACAAATTAAAAAACACTAATGAACATTAGTGATTCTGCAGTACGTCTTACATATGGCTGCGTTTTTGTTCCAAGCTTGCTTGATGTTCTTCCTGGTCAGTGTCCTCGGGGTGGAAGGAGGCATGCGAACGTGACCCGAGACGCTCTGGTCCCTGTGCTTTTGTTTTGGCGGAAGTCTGTTTCTTGCTCCTGTGAATCTCTCGGCCCGTTTTATCCTTGTCCTTCGCCACTGTGCTGTCCTTAATGGTGGCCTTGCCATGACCTTTAGAGCCTGTTGCCTCTTCCTTTACAAAAACAGCAGACAAACAGTGTTCTGACTTAAAAACCTAAAATTTCATGCTTTTAACACCAAAATAAGCTTGTGTGGGTTAAATGGACATGAGGTCCATGTTGCTTGTGTTTCAGATTTTGCCTCAAATTAAGAATGATTTTTTTTGTTTAGACATTACCGATAACTTTAAAACGGATGCTTGCAGCTCGTCCTCTTTCTTGTCCTTGTCCTTTTCATCCAGCCCTGAAGGAACCAGGAAGGTGAAACAGGTCTGTTCTAGTTTAGCTTGCTCTCGTTTTTTGGGAAAAGGAACGACAGAGAAGGTGACAGAAGGAGGGATTGGAGGGCCACTAGGACCTATCCCTAAATCATCCAACACCTAATGAGACCAAAGCAGAAAAGAAAATAGATTAGGAATTCATCTTAAACTTATGAAAGAATAATTTCATTTTCAACAGAAACATAATTAATAATTTTATAAAAATGAAAGATCTGTGAAATGATGCTATACCTCATCTAGGGCAGGCAAAGAGCTGCTTATGATGCTCATGTAGTCTTTTTCTGTTACATTTAACACAATATATGGAATGTCCAGAGGAGATGCCTTGTCGTCTGCCTTCTCTGCTTCTGACAGTCCTGCTATTTGACTGTGCAAAGGTGATATGAGCTTGTTACTGACTCTCCTGCTCTTCTTATCAGCAGAGGACTGTGTAGATGGAAAAAATATTTTGGATTCAAACAAGGATAAAGAATTATAGCACACCTTTCCAATTTTCCAAGCAGTCTTACATTTAAGTTAAAAAAAAAAAAGGAGGGATTGGAGGGCCACCTGGTGGCTAACACACCTGCTTCTCTGTTGTAACTTCAGCTGACCCTAAAGCATCTTCAGTGGGGAGTGGGACCAACAACAATCCCCGGCGCCGGTCCCAGTGCTGCAGGATATGCTCCACCAGGGCTTGGCTCTCTTCGTATTGACAGAACTTAGACTGCAGGTTCTCCACCCGGGACTGAATGGGGGTATGGTGAGCAATGGAGAATGAAGGAATGGTGGCACTTGAATGGTTAGTAGGCAATGATGTGAGTCTGTTAACCTCTAATGTAGAACATAATGTGCACCAGAACAGGTTAGGTTTACAGCATAAGTTACCAAGGTGAGTACGAAGCATCTGAATGAGAAGTATGGAAACCCAGGATTGGACCCAAAGTTACTTGGACTAAATCCTGCTTTGTAATACAGGCCTCAGATTTTATGTTATTGACTTAACAAAGAGCCCTTAAATGGCATATTTGTACAAACCTTCCCAGCAGGTAAGCCCTGTCTTCTTGCTCTGTCTTTTTGATTCCTCTCCCCTGCTTGTTTTCCATCTTTCAACTCTTTTTCTTCTCCTGCACTCTTCACATTTACAGTTTCTGTATTCTGGCAACAACACATGATTCATGTTGGATATAAAAGCAAAATTAAATACTTTAATGTAATTAGATCCTGTGCAGAATGCAAGACACTGGATTGCAGAGTAAATCATTAATTCTTCATTGAGTGGTTTTAAAAACTAAAGTAAGAGAAGCTGAAGATTTCACAGCACACATAGTAACAGATAGGCCTACAAGAAGTACTTTTGTTTCTTGAATCCCTTTTTTCTCAAATTAAAATCAAGTAAGTATTCAAAACATACTTGAAAAAAATCAGACATGTTGTTAAAATAGTAAGAACTCATCTCAATTTATTATTCCATCATTCCTCATATCTGATTTGTTGTATAACATTACACAATCTTATGAAATAATGTATCCCAAACATGCAGTATAAAAACTCCAGTAAGTTACAAAGTAGGTAATTAGTCTGCTATACATATCTACCATTTTAAATAATGCACTGGGGTTGAGTGTGTTGACATCGTTGCTAAGCTTAATTTACCTTGTCTATCTCCAGTGTGTCTGTGGGTTGAGGAGAACCTGTGGTTCCTTCTGTCTGCTTCTGTGGATCATCGGCCTCTTTGCTATGATGCTCTGTAGGAATAATGACCAGACGTCACTCAGTAACTGATTATGCTGCACTCTATAAACCGTTTCATTTTTTGCTCTATATTACATTTTATAAAATATTACATGTTTTTTTTACACTTGTCTGCACCTTCATTTAGATGACATTGCTCTCTTGTGTCCCCTAATTGCTCTTTGGAGTCGTTAACAGAAGACGCCCTTAGCACATTCAATGTTGACTACAGAGGAAAGGGGAGAAATTAATTCAGTGCTCTCATTTTTCTCTGTATTTGCTGGTCTTCAGACTGGATACAGACCTGCTTTACCCCCAGCAAGCTCTTCTTCCTTGATGGTTCTTTAATGTCCTTCTTTCCACCCACCTCTTTTAACCTTTGGTTCTCTTCCTGTTGCCTCTTTTCTTCCAGCTCTTTCGCCATCTGCTCCCTTACACACAAGTGAATTGTTTTTAGTTACCTTCATTTGAACTTGAATATATTCCTGGTATTTGAGTGAAACTGTGCATGCTCAGCATAAATAAAACTGTGCACAATATTCCTGGATGTAGAAGGAAGCAAGAAGTAGTTTCAAGTCTCTATATTTATGATCCCTATGAGGGCTTTTATTACATGGTAGATATAGTAAATCTAAGTCTATAACTGGTTTAAGAAGAAAATGAATGACATCAAATACCTCAAAATGTGGTTATAGTGGCTTATGCCATATTCTAAACCATTATTGATATAAATGTTAAAGCACATATTATGTATTGATTATTTATTACTGACATACTGACATGAAAGAGATTAAACAGTTGCTGCAGATTTGTCAGCTGCATATCTGATTCGGCTTTCACTCCAAAGCTGCTATATTGGATAGAGACTGTGTGACTAGCAAAGTTATTTGAGTAAAATAAAATGAATTTCATGGAGACCATCAAGAAACCAGTTTGAGACGCTCTATGATCTGTGACATGGTGTGTTATCCTGCTGGAAACAGCCCTCAGCAGATGTGGTCACTGTGGTCATAAAGGGATGGACATGGACAGCTACAGCAATCAGAAAGGCGTGTGTGCGTGGTGTTTAAACAATGCTCAGCTGGTACTTAGGGAACAAGAGAAAATACCCCTGATACCATTACACCACCGTCAGCCTGAACTCTTGATACAAGGCAGGACGGACCCGATTTTTCTACATACCTTGGGTTGTAATAAGTGGTTATCTGAATTATTGTTGTCTTCCTATCAGCTTGAAGCAGTTTGGACATTCTCCTCTGACCTCTGGCATCAACAAGGCATTTTCACCCAGAGAACTGAGCCTCACTAGGCATGTTGATCATACCATTGATGACTGTGTCCATTTCATCAAGCTAAAACATCAGTTTTGACTTTGTGCAGTTTGGTAAAACTAGAAATTAAAACCTCACTGAAAAAAATAAATATTGTCAATACCTGAACTTCTGCTGTCGGAATTCCTCTCTGTGTTTTTTGTTGATGCGCTCCTTCACCTCCTGTGGCAGAGCATTATACTCCTCCTCATCCATGTCCTGCAGCCATTGTTCCTCCTTGGCAGCTTTCTCCTTCTGCAGAGCCTCTGAAACACACACACACACAGTTTTGGTCATTTATCTAATTCAATACATAAACATGACAACTATAAGTTCTGTTCACAGGTATAAGAATTTCTGTCTGTAAATATTTTACCTTCAGCTTCGCTTTGAGCTCTTTCCCGTGCCTTCAGGGCTGTATAAGAGTCAGATAAGTTGACCAAATAGATGTGTTTGCGGTTACTTAAGGCCTTGAGAACAACCTGCAGAGTGCTCGCTGGAACCCGAGTGTACGCTGAGTCCAGGCCATCAATCACTATTCCACGATAACAATCGCTTAACTGTAATCACAACGTAATAACTAGAGAAACATGAGAGAAAACATTCCTTATTTGTGCCAATTTATTGCACAGCACTGGCTAAGAGTTATTCAGTTTGCACTTTTCTGTATATACACACCATGTAATACCTCACCTGAAATCTTTCTGCTAGGATATCAACCAGTAAATGCTCAGGCAACAGACTCCTCAGTGTGGTCACATCTCCTCCCTGAAGCAAAATCACACTAAATAAATTGGTTTTCTATGAGTAACAATTACTCTGTATTCACAGTTTATACAATAGTTTTGTATAGAGGTGTAAAGGAAATGAAATTTAAATGAATTATTTAACTGCAAAGCAAGGACCAGACCACCAATTCATAGAGAAAAGAAATACATTAAAACAGAAAGAAAAAGTAAAAACAAACAAAATAAAGTCCTGTGAAAAGCTCAAAGACAACAGATACGGAGATACTTTGAGAAAATGTACCAGACAATGGACAATGTGTTGATTTTCAGTCATCAGGGGAGCCTTGGAGTCATTTTCACTACTGTTGTCCTCACAGTTGTTGGCTGTATTTAGTATAAAAGGCGATGAATCTGGATCGGAGGCTTCAAGAGGTGCTGTGGGTCCTGATCCAGACGTTTCCTCAATGACCAGACCTGGTAGCAGGTGGGTAATTTTTAGTTACTCTTCTGCTATGGTATCCAGCCTTACTGTAAAAGATCTGAAATATCTCTAAGGATGGGGGTAAGCTTCATTTAATTTACGGCAGAGGATACAGTAAGTGTAGGTTCTAATGGTTTAGTCCCAAGGAAATTTTCATTTTTAGACCATTTTCTAAATTCTGATGAGTTTTTATACTGCCGTGTACATTTTCTTCATCACTTTGTAGTACAACTATTAATATGTGTTTAGCTAAATGAAAAAACAAACAAAACAGTTTAATAAAAATCAACAATCACATATAGAGAAGGTTTACTCTTCTGTCCTCTTTGTGTTTGCCTGGTTGCAGATGTGAGAGTCAGGCTATAAAGAGTTGGTATTGCTGCCTGATATCAGGCTATTTTTTGTGTCTTTTGTTTTGACCTGTTCACACCAACGATAAATTCATAATTTAATTTCAGTTTTCTAACCATATTAAAACCTTTCTGATTTTAAAACATGTATCTGTGTTTTGGGACGGTTTTTAAAGATGATGCTTTTTTCAGACCATGCAATAAACTGGCAATCTGCCCAGGTCGCACCCTCTTTTCCTTTGACAGCTGAATCACGCTGCAGCCCAGCTCTTAACCGTTTACTTAAAACTGAAAATGACCAGTTAAAGGTGTTATTCATTTTTCCATCACAAGCTGCTTTCTAGCTTCCAGCTTACCAGCTTCCTTAGCATTTTTCTGAGCATGCTCTGTAGCAGCAAAGTCAAAGAGTTGTCTTGCTGTCAGGCTAACTGGTGAAGTGCCATTTAAAAGCATATCTGTAACCACATCATCAACACAGAGGCACGCTGCTCCATACCGAAGTGCCAGAGCAGCTGCTATGCTGCTCTTATCTGAAAAAAAAAAAGAGACACACACACACATACACACACACACCTTTTATATCAAGTTAACTGACTCTAGCAGGGGATGATTGTTTTATACACTATCATTATTTAAATTCTTTCATTGCAGAATGTGTTTTTAAACCTGTCAGTGGGGCTCCATATACGATAATAGCAATGCCTCTGCAGTTGCGTCCAATCAGAGCCTCAGGTGATAGGTCAACACCCATATGTCGGGCAACTGCTCTGCAGATAGGGGTCATCTCGAACTGTCTTAGACTCTCGCTGCTCGCCAATCTGGTCAATTCTGAGAAAACTGAATTTGAATTTAAATGTTAATTTTATAAGCAAAATAATGTTTGCAAAGAAAATTACACAAGTCTGAAAATTGATGGCATTTTTTTATGAACTGCTAGATGAGAAGTGAAACATCTTAAAGGACATTACAAAGAAGTCCTGTTGCTTTCAACTCAAGGTGATCATAGCCTGGATGACTGAGAACCAACAAAGAAGAAACTTGCTGTACTTACACATTTCAGGTGGTTTCACACCTGTAGTTCTAATTTCTGGGTGGTCTTCATCTAGTTTAGGCTTATTTTTTCCTCCCTGTGTGTCTTCATTTTGATCGTCATGACCCGTACCTGCCTTCAGCTCTGGGGCACACAGATCGATTAAAAGTGACATTATGACAGACATTAAAACAAATATGTGCTGACATAACTGTGTGTATATTATCAATAGCTGCTTAGGTATCTTTAAAGATACCTTCGTCTTTCATCTTGGAGCAATACTCCTTGTAATAGTCCAGCAGTTCTGAGGGAAGCCCTTCTCCCGGGACACGTGGAGGAAGTAGTAACACACTGTTGTCTTTATAATCCTGCATCAAACGCAGAATCTGCATGTGACCATGAGAAGAGAGGGCAGTTAAAAACCCAGAAAAAAATGTCTTATTAGAGACACCACATAATGCAAAAGACAAAAACAGATCATTTAATTCAGGAAAGCTGTGTGAGATTAACTGTAGTGAAAAAATTGCATTGCACAGCATTTCTACTTTGTCTCTTTCTCTGATGCCTTTTTAATCATGCCATATTTTACCAATGAAAGGAAATCACATAATCTCTTCATATTACTACACCACTTGTAGCCTTGCCTTTAAAAATCATGCACTTCATTTTAAAGTAAATTTGCAACAATATTTCTGAGACTTTAGAAAAAAAGTGCTACCTCTTCTTCCTGGAGATACTGTGTGTCAAACTCCAGGGAGTAAAACTCAATGGGGAAAGAACAGGGGTTTTTCACTGTAACCTCAGCTTCAACATCAGTGCTGGCAGGGAGACAAGGGCCCAGCTCGAGTACCGAAGGGCAGAACTCGAGATGTGGATCCTCACCCTGACCCTGAGCTGTGATGAACACCTCCTGGGTGCTGTCAGTGACTCGCACCACTAGCCGTCTGTTGTAAGGACACTGAAAGACAAATAGAGCAAAACAGTAGGTCTTTTGTCATATTTTATATCACGTTCTCTTGCTACTTTTTCATGATTAAGCAGTATGATGTTATGCTACTAATTATATCTAACAGTTATTGTTCTAATATTAAAAGCAGTTCACCCCATCAGCAGGCTTGAACTTTATGTGGACATTGACCCGTTCACCAGGGGACAGCACACCAGAGGAGGGAAACATCTCAAACACCACTGGAGGTGGGCGCTGCTCCTGCAAGGCTTTTTTACGCTTGTAGAGGGGCAGGAACTTATCGATCTGAGTGAGAACAAGAACAAATGCAGGCATCACATTTATTGTATTTCTCTCTATCTGATATCTTTCTTGGCACGACACAGATGGCCTGTGGATTCCATTTTTTATATTATCCACAAAATAACAACAGTCATACCTTTTTAAAAGGCTTAACCTCCTCAGCTATGCTCCAGTGACACGGCACAGACTCATGGTTCAGCAGCTGTATTGTCTTCATCTGTTGGGTTATAAAGAAATTCTTACATTTTGCACAACAATATGTCATTAAATATAATGACATCGCATTACTGCAAGTTAAAACTGGTTTCAATTAATGAGATTTACTCATGCCTTTAGAATACCAAAGGTTCGAATGTACAGTATAGGTCTGACAATTCACTGATTTACCGGAACTGTCTGTATGTAATTTTCAAAACGCCCCATAAACTTGAAGCAGTCAAACATATTCCTGGATGGAGTAGAGCTTGAATTAGCTCCAGAATTTAAATATCTTGGGGTCATTCTAGACCCAACATTATCCTTCAAGAGTCACATAAATAAAGAGTCCCAGGTACTTAAATTTAATAATCGAAATTTTAATCATATACGTAATAATTTAAATATGAATGTTGCAAAAACTTATTTTTACTCAATGATCATCTCTCATATCGACTATTGTTTGACGTCCTGGTCACTTGCTTGTCCAACAACACTTAAAACTATTGAAAACATTTATAAAAGAAGTTTAAAACTACTTGACAAAAAACCGACTTCCCACCACCACTGTCATGTGTTAAAAAAACATAAATTACATGAACTTCAATAACTTAGTGAAACTTAAAAGAGTGTGTTTAATATATAAAGTCTTACACTCCCTTGCTCCACCACCACTAAAGCAGTTCATTAGGCATAAAGAAAGCTCAGACAGGACCACTCGAGCTACAATCTGAGGAGACTTGTTTATACCCCACAGACGGACAGCATTTGGGCAGAACGTCCTCTCTGTTAAGGGAGGCCATCTGTGGAACAGTCTTCCTCAACCAGTTAGAGAATGCTCTACACTCAGTTTGTTTAAGGCAAAGGTTAAAAACTGGTTATGGACAAATCAAGTGTGTGATCATGTATGAGTTGTATAGTTTTAATGTTTTGTTGGGAACAGAATGGTGTGTATGTGTGAGTTTGGTGATGGAGTTTTTATTATGAATGAATGATGAATTTTTATGAATTATTATGTCTATTTTTTATGCTTAAGGATAACAGATGGAAATTAGCCCTTGGCTATAATCTGGTATGTTTACATTCATGTCATTTTTTTTTTACATTTATGTTCATTAACATGCACTGTCCTAAATAAATAAAATTTAAAAAAATAAATAAATAAATTTCTTGGTAACTATATGTAGGAGGGCACCACAGTGAGCCCAGTTAGAGCTCTGTGCTTGACAGCTGTGCCTACCTGCTGTTCAAAACTGTTAATTGTGAGGAACAGCCAATCAGAAGAAACTTAAAGGAAGAACTGGTAAAAAAAAAAAGGCAAATTTAAAATAAAAGATGATGTGAAAGGCTGCACCATGGCCCAGTAATGATAACTAAGGACTGTGAATTATATAAAGATGCTCAAGTCCAAGAAAAGAAATATAGAGATGAGAAATTTGCAAATGTGGTTAGCTTTGAATAATAGATTTTACTGTAATTGCATTTTTTTTTTTCATCTCAGTGGAACACACTGCAATTCTTTTTTTTTTTTTTTTTTTTTGTGTGTCCCATTTGGATCTTTAGCATCAGAATTGTTGTCTTAAGGCCACAATGTAATTCAAACATGTTTGAACCCATTAATGTTTTCAAAACAAACACTAACAAAAGTAGCAGACCCAGTATATTTGTTAAATACATAAAAATAACCACTTTCATTAACTGTTAATAACTGTTTTATACACACATCATCTACTTACTGTATTTTAGTATCTGTTCTAACTCAGTCAGGATCTATTATCTCTTAGTCAATGTTTTGGAGAAAAATATGCCTTCCTTCGCATTCTTAAGTCAGTCATGCATGTTGTAAATGTTTTCAGGTTTTTCTGTCTGTTTCAGCCAGCCTGAGGATTAAGCACCTGTACCTGGCGGAACCATTTCTGATTTTCACTGATCATTGAAACAAAAAGATTCTTGTCTCGACTGATTTTTTAAGTTGCACATCAGCTCAATTTATGTTCACCTGGTTAAAATGAATTAAGTATTGTTTTTCAAAATGCAATAATTTTAAGCCTAGAAAACTTAAATTACACAAAGATGTTTTTATCACTTAAGAAATATTTCTAGGTTAAGTACCATTGTATCATGCTCTAAACTGGAAATTGTTATCCATGCATTTATTAGTTCTATGTTTGAACCCTATGTTTCTCTATTTAGTTCTTGTCTATTTAGGTTCCTCCCATGTCTGTGTGTCCCCACTACATTGTCCATAGTGTCATGTCTTCGGTGTATGAGTCTGTCGTGTACCCTGTGTTTAGGTCTTCCTCATCCTTTGTGTCTGAGTTATGTTCCTCCTCCCTCTCTCTCGTGTTCCCTCACTCCCTCTCTCTGGCTCTCATGTCTGCCTTACCTCGACCCTTGTGTCAAGCTCGCGTGTCCCAGTCTACGTCTCCCTATGTTTCCTTTTTTGTTTTGACAGTCTCATGTTCCCTGTTCAGTGTGTTTAGTTTTGTTTGTGGGGTCATGTTCATTTCAGCTGTGTTCCCCATGTGTTTCCACTCTCCTCGTCACCTCTCTGTGTATTTAGTGAGTTTTCTGTCATTTGTTGTCAGGTCACCTGCTTTCCATGTTTCATGTTCCAGGTATTCATGTTCCTCGTGTCCAGATTTTTCCATGGCCGTGTTCAGGGTTTTTCCATGTTTAATTCTAGTTTACTCAGTTTAGGTTATTGTTTAGTTTCATACCTTGCCCTTTGTTTAGTATTTTTTCCATCAGCTATATTAAACAGCTCGGTTTTTGTTAAAACCAAATTACGTTCCACGCTTCGTTTTGTCTGCGTTTGGGTCCACTATTCACACTCCACACAGTCAGCAAGCACAGACTGTGACATCTGGTTATGACTTTTAGAGCTCTTAATGGTCAAGCACCAGCTTAAATCATTAAACTTTTGCAGCAATATGTCCCCAAGAGGTCCCTGAGGTCTTCTGATAAGGACACAGTTACTGTACATCATACAAGCTGAAAACTAAAGAACACAGCGCTTTTGCCAGAATGGGCCACAGATGCTGGAGGTCTCTCCCTTTAAGTTTTAGATCTGTGGACTCAGTAGTCTCTTATAATAAAAAAAAACCCAACTCATCTTTCTGATTTGCATTTAGTTACCTCGTTCTTTATTCTGTTTTTGTTTTTAAATTTTTATTGTTTTTTTGTGAAGCACTTTGTGATCTTTGTCTTGAAAGGTGCTATATTTGAATGAAAGTACCCACTGGTTCTCTGTATCATCTGACTGTGGATGGTTATATGATTCTACCTACATCTTTTAGTCCAATCACAAATGAAGAAAATAAATTCAATTTATACACAAAGTATATAAAAGATGGATTAAAAAGATGAAACGTGAGTTAAAGTTGTGAATTTGGTTTTTGTATGCAATGGAATAACAGTAGAGCTTAAAAACAAAAAAAAACGCAGACAGAGAGTTAATATAAATATTTGAGCCTTATTTATACACTTAGATGGTGAAACTGAATCGCTATTATTGTTTGCTTGATTTTTGTAATAATTTTGTATACACTACAAATATTGTTTGTACTCTTTTTTTTGTATTGTTTTAATAAGCCTAATAAGCCTTTTTGCTTATTATGGTGGAATTAGAAGAAAGAATGGGGGAAATGTGCTGTGCCTTGGAAAATATTTTCAAGGCACAGCAATTTTTGACTTACTAAGTATTTCAAATTAAATATTAGACGAGAAAGGAATAGGAAGAGAAAAGAACTTTCACAGAGTCATCATCCATTGTTATCATGGTGTACCTGACACATGCCACACTGCAGAGTGTCAAATTGAATCGTATCACTGGAAACTGTGACAGCTGGCATGGTTACCACTGCACACAGTCGCACTTGCACCGTTGGACCACCTGCGACCTGTAACAGCAAAGAAAATCCTCTTAGATCCAAAATGACTTATAGAGGGAGAGTGAAAAGACACAAATTTAGTTTGTGGACATGTACAGGTGTAAGCCTGTGTATACCTGGATTGGGAGAATAGCACTCGTATAACCCAAATCCAGGTTGACTCCTTGTGGGTCAAATTTAACTGTGAAACTCTTCGTCTCATCACGGGGTTGGTTCTTCATGCTTTCAAAGTCTACTGTGAAACCTGTGAGGAACCAAAAAGAGTCATAAATTATTTTAAAATCATTTAAATTAAAGAGAAATTTTAAAAAAATGATACTTGAGGTGAATACTTAAATTCACCACTGTGTACAAAAGCTTTAGACATGAAGATGGTTTCAAAACTGCTACAAATCTACATTTTCTATTATCTTCTTTCAGAACATGCTAAGCTAGAAAAAAACAACTATAAGAAATCAATACTTGATGCTGCTTTAAAGCAGCGCCAGTTGTCTTAAATACACTTCCAAACATATCCTTATTCCATCCATCCATCCATCCATCCAACCATCCATCCATACATTCATTCTCTTCTGCTTATCCTTGTCAAGGTTGCAGGGGGGCTGGAGAGCCTATCCCAGCTACCACAGGATGAGAGGCAGGGTACACCCTGGACAGGTTCCCAGCCTGATGCAGGGCTAATGCAGAGAGACAGACAACCATTCACACTCACATTCACACCTACAGACAATTTCGATTCACCAATGAACCTGACCCCACTAATCCTTATTTCAAGCATTTTAAAAAACACAGGTTGTCTTTGCCTGCGATGATGACCTAAAAAAGTAGGAGGACATTATATTACCTGTGTCCCCAAGATGTTTGTTAGTGGGATGGAAAGACACAGGTATTGATCCATTATTGCTGACCTTCACAGCACGACTCACGACTTTGCCAGGAATGACAAAACCAAAATCCAGAATGTACTCTGGGAGTTGGAACCTGGGAAAAAGATTTAAATAATAAGAATAAAACACTGGGCACAAACAAGCATGTTAGCAATATAACTTATTGTTATAGACTAAAGTCTGTAAAAATGTTTAGAATATATGTATTATAATTTTACTAAATATAATTTTGCTTTGTATACTGAACTGAAGTATCTTATACATTATATTATAGATTTGTGGACTTTCAATGAGATATAATGACATCGTATCAAGAGTGCACAAAGTAAAAAAAGCTAAACAGTCACAAATTCCCCAGCACAGTTTGACAAAGTTCTCACTTCAAAACAGAGTCACCAAAATGCATGTGTGTAGTTGTGTTTACATACTTTATTAGCTTGTTCCACTTTCTGAAGGACTCTTGTGGTTCTTCAGTCTCCAGCAAGTTATTAGCCACAGCAAGAGCATTTTTTTTGACCAACAATCGTTCGATTTCCATGTGAAGCAGATCTTCATACTAGAGGTCAAAGAGAGAACAGAGAATAGCAGGGGAGGCAAGAAGTGGTAAAAACACTCAAAACTCAACAGAGGAAACAAACAAACCTTACCAATCTACAAATACCTCTGCAATAAGGGATTTTATTTGTGCTTAATTTTCCCTACAAATCCTCATAAATTCCCTACATGTCCACAATATCAAGTCAGCATACATATTAATAGGTATTTTTTGAACAAAAGTATAGAAAATGTGAGGTGTCACTAATATGAAGTTACTGACTGTGAGTGTGCGCGTCGCCTCTGTTGCTGCTCCTCCCCGAACAGTAAATTCATATATAAGCTTCTCTTTGACTCCATCTTTCTCCACAGCTGTTCTGGCCTGCTGTAACACGTCACTATAACACTCCTCCGCTGTAAGAGAAATCACAGTGCAGAAATAAGAAGTTGAATTTGTGTCTCAAGAACTGTTATCACAATAGAGGTCTATTATGGACCGTTTGAGCTTGATGCTTTTCAACAAAACTGGTTTAAAGAGAAAAAGAGGGAAATATGAGTTCACAAGGATAATTGACAACATCCTTATATAGTTCTATAAGATGGTAACACACTGATGTAATCATATGTATTTATAAGTCCTACTTTCAGCCCTTTTGTCTGATGCAGAATCATTTATTTATTTTGAGCAAAAGCACTATTTTAAAGTAAATTTAAATGAGCGAAATATTCATCTTTTAGCTCATTGATTTTGGATTGAACACATCTCTGTGCATGTGTGTGCGTGTGTGTGTGTGTGTGTGCGTGTCCGTGTGTGTGTGTGTGTGTGTGTGTGTGTGTGTGCATACACATGATTCGTGGTAAATTCAGCCTGATCCTGGGGAACACTCCCACACCAGTCAGAGTGATCTCCTCCAGTGGTAGGAAAGCCACCTGCATCTGAAGCTTCTTCTTAAACACTTCAGGAATGCCCGGAAGGTAGAGTACACGGAGAACCTGTACCATGCCTGCATCAAGGTAACCCTGTCTCAAACACACGCACACACACACACACACACACACACACACGCACACACACACACACACCACACATACACACATAGGAAAGCCATCCTTTTCGTGATAAAATAGCTTTGAACATCCACAATTGAAATGGCAAACTCATAAGCTCACCTGAGCAGGAATGACTGTAGGCCAACCAGGTCTGACCTCATGTTCAAAGACCTTCATCTGCCGTGCTTCCTTCTCACCAACCCCTTCATCCTCCTCCTCTCTATGAGGGTGTATACTGTATTTGAAGCCCACCTTGCCCGTATTTGTCAGGGTTACATCAACTTCACCTACACAATGAAAAAGCTAGAAGCAAAGGACAAAGACTAAGAGGAGAGAGGAAACACTGTTTTGCCTTTTAAAGTTAACTGTACCTTTACTTTTATTAATGATCATGTCAAGCCGCTTACTGCAAACAGACAAAGTACTCCACCTAGTGACCGAGTATACTGAATTTGGTAGAGAAAACAATTTGTTTTTCAAAAAAAAAGCATTGACCGTAATGGACATTTTTTTTTTAATCTCAAGGTTTATGAAAATATGAGAAAGGATAGTTTTACACATAAGGGCCCAAGCAGGGCAAGCAAAAACATGTTACTCTGAATCAAATCCAATCTACTAACAGATGCCATGATGTAAAAAATTTAAAGTGTTATTCATTTCACTTGACAGTGGTCATAATGTTAGGCCTGATTGGTGTATAGAAATATGGTAAATGTAAGTGTTTAACTTTCTAAGTGTTCAAAACTAAGCTGAGAGATGCACATGGTGTCATTTCGAATGTTTCAGCGAATATCATTTGACCCTTCCTCCCTTTCTTAGGCATTCACACAGGTCAACCCAACTCACTTCTTGAAGGGTCTAACAGCAATTTGCAAAGCAATATGCTTTGGATCTGAGCAGTTTTGAATTGTATTCTCATTATTACCTTTAGAAATTTGTACTCTTTGCACCTCAGTTTAAATGTAAACTATTGTGAATTATAAGGCTCTGAGTCAAATGGGAGCACTTTTATCGTTATCTTCATGTTAAAACTGCTCCACACAGTTCTTTCTATATTAATATAAAGGTACTAAAATTAAATCTGAGATTTGGTAACTTAATGTAGATTTCATTATTTTATTTTAAATTGAATGTGTTTAAGCTGAGAGTCCAAATACTTACACTTTGAACTTTAACCACTGGAGAGATGGAGCTGGCTGGAATAAAGATACCCGTAAGAAACGTAAGAATTAAGGTGCCTTGTATACGCACCTGCTGGCCAAAGTCCAAATGGGTGGTGTCAAGGGTGTAGCTGATTTCTGATGCGTGTCCTCTGAGAATGATTTCATATGTAGGCCCGTCCTCTACATGGCACTGCGCGACCACCTGTCTGCTGATATTTTCGTGGCCGTAGAAAGAGAACGTGACTGCCTGCTGATCCCCAGGTTGCAGATGACCATGTGTCGGTAAAATATCAAATACCTACACACACAACGAGAAAACCAGATGTTATTTAGGTTTTACTCTCAGCAATGTTCTGAATCTCAGTTTTGAAAGATGGTGGACAATAAATTTAAAATATTTATAATGTATAGACAAGAATCTAATGAAATTTGATTATAAAAAAATTACTCTATGATTGAATCAGTGAAGAACATAATCGTAGCTGCAACTAGAGTCCAAATGATTTATTCTTTTTTTCAGCTGCTTGCTTTAAGCGTCATCACAGCGGACCATGTCACCAACCCTCTGCATGCCTTCTTTCACTACATCCATGAATCTACTATGAAAATTCATGGATGAACAAAAAGAAGAAAACAGGAGAAATGCCCTTCAACCATTATTCATGTTGCATGGGTTGTCCACCAGAGGGCACTGTTGGTAATCTGCTTGGAACGCCACAACACAACACAACTGGCTTTAAGGGCATTGTTGTATTATTTTAGCAAAGACTCATAAGTAACTGGACATAAATGTTATGTCTAGTTTCTTTTGATAACAAATCTGCTTATGTTTCGTGTGCCTGAAAGAAAAGAAGAAATTTCCTACATGGAAATATTTGCTTACCTCCTCCACACGAACAGAAGCTTGTGTGCTGCTCTGTTGATCTGCAGCTAGCAGGGGGGTTTGAGGAGCTGAAAAGGCAGGTGAAAGAGTTGCAGAGGAGAGCCTCCATTCTTCCTGTTGACTTTCTGAAAGTTTCTGCTTCTTTTTCTTTTTTCCTTTCAGCATCTCTGTTTTTCTATAAGAGCAAAATAGTCAAATAAAGCATCCCTAAACTTAAAAATATATTTTTCATAATCACTGCATTGAAATCTTACAATAAATGGAACATATGAAAAATTCTCTGCAAAGAAGGAAAAATATGATACTATCTTTTAGCATCTTAGTGGAAAAAAACCCAAACAAATTCAAGATCTTCTTGAAGTGGACCTGTTATTTCATTTTTTAAAATCAAAATCAGTTGATCGTGCAGTTGTATTTCCTCTCTCTTTAAGAGAACTTTACTCAGATCTGAAGTTAAAATATTTAGGATATTTCCTCACTTTGGCATCTTACAGATCCAAGATTTCTTTTTTTAAAAACAAGTACAGATATTAGAAATTAGTTAACTCACTGAAATGTTTTGATCATGTTTATACAAACACACGATTCTGTTGTGGATTTTCTTTAGCTGTCAGATACTTGATCTCAAACTTGACACTAGACTACTTGGTCAAAATAAATATCCAAATAGGTTCTGTATTAACACAGTAATAGCACTATAATCTCTTTCTTAAGTGATGTGGCTGGCTGTTTCTGACCCACATAACATCTAAAACAGAACAAATCTGGGTTTAAAAGACTTACCACACAATCACTTTACAATTATACAACATGATACTTCAGTGTCTGGTTTATAAATGTGATACATGTTCTAATACTGTTTGGCCAGATTCTGTGTGACTTTACCTGCTGTTAATGTGGTCATCCAGAAAGGTCCAGTAATAGGACACAGGAAGCAGGGAACAGTTTGTGACGGTCATGACTTTGTGAGTCTCGGTGCAGTTTAACACACAGTCAAAATCTACAGTGGTGGAGGGAAAGTCGAGGTTGGGGTAGTGGACCTCTGCATGCAGGTCCACTACATCCTGCTGTGGGTGTCCCAAGTAATTTACCTCAAGATACTGAAAACCATTTCAAGAAAGAGGGAAAAAATTATGTTAGTAAGTGAACATTTATTCAAAGCCAAGGATTATCTGATAGCTTAATTAAGACATTAGTTTTAGATCATTAAATGAGTAAAAAAAAAAAAAAAAAAAGTAAATGTTACTTCTATCCAGCCTATTTAATTTCAATGTAAATCCAGGTGAATAAGCCACTGCTCAAAAATGCACAACTGAAAGAAGATAACAGCATGATATATCAAAAGAGGCTGTATCGTAGTTACCTCATCCACATTGTGTGACACTCGATCCTTATAGAAAGCTGGATTAAAGCATACCCACAACTCAGCCTCACACTTGTCGCCTAAAACCACAGACTGGAAAAAATACACAAGACTATTATTGGAGTTATAGCACTTCAGTATATTGGGAAAATCAGTGTAAGAGCACTTCTTTCACAGAGCATGGTCTTGCACCTGGAAGAAAGAAATCATTTAATAAAATATTTATTATAATTCTGCCACGGGACCCAAGTTTATCAGAATTATCCTTCTAATCAGGATCATTCAATCACCACTACAGAAAAGTGCAATTCCTCAAATTCAAATTCGAATTGCATATTATGGATGCCCTAATTTGAACTACTATATCTGTATAGTGCACATACAGTGAAGTCCCACTACCACATACAGATATCCATGACACACAATAACAAAAACAAAATAACAACATTAATCTGGAGAAAAGCTCATCTACAAGACAGTAAGAACACAACATGTTTCCACAAAAATGTTCACAAACATTGGTGCATGGCTCTATCACAGAACAGTGAGAATCCAGGAAATCTGCTTTCCTGGAACTTAAAACGAAAACAACTAGCAAACAACAATGTGCACCTTAGTGGTGGCTGAACTGTGCTCCCCTGGGGCCTCACACAGAGAGAAAGGTTCTATGAGCGACAGCTTCATGGATACAGGCAGAGAGGACACGTTCTTCAAGATCAACTTCTCATACAGGGGCCGCACACTCTCCCCTTTGACCTGTAACACATATACAAATCCTTAATTAAATGAACCACAATAAAGGACAGGAATCAGAATCAGAATCAGAATCAGAATACTTTATTGATCCCTGGGGGAAATTATTTTTTGTTACAGTGCTCCATTATAAACCAACATTAAGACAAGACAGACAATACGCTAACTAATGAAGCTGCTGCAGTTTAATCGACAACTAGCTGTTAACTGTGAGCTAATGATGTCTTTAACAAGGTTAAACTATTGTAATTTTCAAAAATTCTGAATGTTAAAATAATCTAAATGCTTTCACTAAACTATACAGAGTTTGGAATATGCTAGACATCCTGTCACAATATCCCTAAACTAAACAACATCTATGTGGCATTTGGTTGTGAATCTCGAAATGCATTAAGGACACCTGTAAGACTGACATAGCTATCTATCAAAGTTGTAGCTTATGGATATTTAACTTTAGCCTTTAACTAGGCTTTAGATAATATTTAAAAATACATACAACTTACAGAGCATTACAATAGAGAGCATTCAGTATATGCATTTATTCTAGACAAGGCACTGTTTCTAATTTTTGCTCAAGACTAACCTTCTTTATGTAGAAGTTCAGCTGCTTTGAGGAAATGCTGAGCAGTGGAGCCACAAAGCGACAAGCAATGTCTACAGACATGATTTTCTCCTGATACCCTTGCTGGCCAACTATAGCGTAGCACACCAGACGTTCACGTACAACCTGCGTTGTCGAAAAGAAGCATTATTTACATGTTCTATGCTGCTTACTATGCTACATCATGTCATTTAGTGCATGCGCAAACCTTTAACTTGCAACAAACCATTTCACCTTTGGGGAGTCTGCAGAGACTGTCAGCACCATGTCAGCAGAGCCACCTGGAAAAAGTTCCAGACGAGACGGTCTGAGGCTAACCATCGACTTCTCCCTGCTGGAAGGGAGTGAAGATCCACGTCTTGCATCATCTCTCTGTTTAGGAGTGAAGATAGGGGGTAGGAAGCTTTGGTCGGGCAAGGTGCCACCTTTGCAGAGTTTTGCAGTGGGCTGTGAGGTATCGACCTTCCAGTACATCCGGTGTACTCGCTTGCCATGGTTGCAGAGCTTGAAGTGGTACTGGTATGCTTCATGACTTACAAAGTAGAATAAAGACGAAGGATAGTGTCAGTGTCGTATTATCCACATCTACATCGTGAATTAATAACTAGGAAACGCTCCATTTTAGTCTATGAAAATGGGATTTCTACCTGAAGTGGGTGCCCAGGTCAAGGCTGGGACCAAAAGGCCTGTCACTGACAATTGTAGTGCCAGTGCCAGTGGCAGACAGGAGGACAGTGAGTGGCTGACTGTCCTGTATGGAAACCTCTAACTTGCCCTCAAACGGAACTGTATCCTTCAGATGCACCACGACCTTGAGCTCCACCTGGCTCCATGGTGGCACCTCCCCCTCACTGGGCTCAATACGCCAAAAGGGCTTTCTGATGGTCTAAGGAAGCAGAAACAAAAATCTGAGTCTATTCATAGTGTGAACATCATGAGCTGAGGAAAAAACACAAAGCAGCGTAGAAGCTCCAATAGGTCGTTCCAGCACTAAATGTGATGCATGAAAATATCAAGTGGGAGCATTTTCTATAACTGTGCTGCAAAGGTTTGCTATGAATGAACTCTGAGAGATAAGAGATTAAGAGAGAACAAGAGATGAAAGTTGAAGTCTAGTCAACAGTAAAGGTTAACAGCATTTTTTGTGCATAAATGTTACACCAAACAGTGAGACTACATAATTTTATCATTAAAGTCTATCTAAATTGGTAAAATGTCACAATTTGGTTTAAAATGACTAGTGCAAAGGAAGCCCCTTATTCTCATTCTCAAATTTAAGCAGCAACTAATTATTTCAAGAGTTACCATAGCAGTAAAATCATTAGCTCATAAATTACATATCCAATTAGACTGATAATTGATCAATCACAGCAATTAAGAAAGTCGGACTGCTAATACGTGAACAGATCTATGGTTGGACAGATATGAAGTAAATAGTATGCGCCTGCCTGTCTAAGTCACAAATGGTGTTTTTATTTTCTTGGGTGAGTGTTTGTACCATTGGAGTGGTAAAGTGAGCTGGAATAGGCGAGTGGTTTGACAGGAGCAGGGTTTTGCCAATGTCCATCAGAACTGGGATTTTGCCAAAGTGTAGCTGTGTGGTTTGAATGTGAACTAGTGGCCCGTGCCCAATACATGATAAGGCCACTTCCTGAAACAGAAGTAGGATTAGAGAATAAGCACCATGCCGGTATTCAGACCTACACACAACTTGCACTCCCACACATGCACTTCCACTGACCAGGGGTGGCTGGGAGCTCCCAAATACAGCAATACGTATCGTGTGATGCAGCATTCCAGGGGCCTTAGCTAGGAGACGCACAGGAAGCTCCTCGGAGCTGCCCGGATGAATCACTCCTCTGGGTGCAGAACTGCCTAAAAGCAGCGAAGAATTATCCTCATATTCCTGAAAACAGGGAGAGCAAAAAGAAAAACTAAATCATAAGTTTTAATGTCAGCATACAGATCGGGTACAAACTGTGTTTAGGTAAGTTGCTTCAGTGCATGTGTAATAACAGATTGCATTTATATAGCGCTTTTCTAGGGACCCAAAGCGCCCCCCTGAACCACGGTCGCCCACAAGTTGCCTCAGTGCATGTGTACACAAAGAATCTATCTCTGCTATATATATATATGAAGCACAGTCACTGATTATATAAGGAAAGCTTTTGTTGCCCTTTGTCTCGAAAATCCAAATCAATTCAAAGCAAAATAACACAAATAAAACTTAAACGCTTTCTTAGCAGTTACATGACACAGTTTTGTGGAACCACCTGACATAACTTTCTAAACTTAATCCCAAATAAACATCTTTTGAGTGAAATACAAGAAACACACGCAGAGTTCCAAAATAAGAAGAGTGAGCTGTTTATTAGGCTGAGAAAACGAAATCAAATCAGACACAATGTTGTTTGTGGGTGATTGTGGCTCAAGAGTTGGGAGGTCGCCTTGTAATCGGAAGGTTCCAGGTCAAGACACTTCACCTGTTGCCTACTGGTGGTGGTCAGAGGTCCTGGTGGCTACAATGTAGCTTGCCATCACCAGTGTGTGAATGGGTGGATGACTGTATGTAGTGTAAAGCGCTTTGGGGTCCTTAGGGACTAGTAAAGTGCTATACAAATACAGGCCTTTTACCATTTGATTATATTTAGACAAAGCCAGTTCTTTTGTTTGCTCATTTCCAGTTTTTATGCTCATGGCTCCACAGTGTAACTGTTTACACATTTGCCTAACAAGTGAAAGATCCCAGTTTGTTCTAAGGAAGAGACACAAATCCCTTAGCAGTTGCATCAGGAACAGCGTCTGATATAGAAATCTGCCAAATCAAATTTGTGAAGCTACCTGTGGTGACCCCTTGTGGCAAGCGACGAACTAAAAGTGGGTATTTCTAATTTTTACGCTAAGCTAACTTTCTCCTGGCTCCAACTTCATATTGATTGAAAAGGAAAGGTACAGTGTAAAACACTTTAGTGGCTGCCAAAACATGTAAACTCTATAATTGTTGTTGCTCTGGTGATCCATCCAACCTGATCAAGCATGCCGTAGCAGGCAGGCAAATTGCTGGGGTTGGTCAACCGCACTTTCTGTTCGAAGGGTTGATTGAGGAAACACCTTTCAAAGTGTAGCACTGGAGTATCCACCAAAATCTGAGGCACAACACACCTATCAACAAAGGGGAAAAAAGCAAGTCAGACAATCAGGAGAAAAACAAGGAAAAGGTGAGGAGAATAAAAGATGTGTATTTGCACTTTATCATGCCTAAACTCTATCAATCCTCCAAGTTCAAGTTCAATGGATGCAAACAAACAAAAGTGCAACAGAGACTACCGGAAGAAAAAAAGCTACATTGCTTTAGGAAAAAAGATGACAGAAGAGATTACTTAACACTCACCCTACTAATTGGGATCCTTAAGGAATGCTTGACTTGAAGAGTTGGTAATGAACATAATATGTTCCATTTAATCTCTAATGACAAATACAGCTGAGTAAAAACTACTATACTTTGAATGGTTTTAAAGAAAAAATATAGTAATGTATGTCGTTTCATGGATTTTCTGGGTCTCATCCACCAACCAAGACACCACAACAAAGACATTTTATTCTATTTTCCTATATCAGATGGATGGTCATTCATTCTTATTCATCATTTTTTATTACGTTTCCCTTTTCAAAGGGAAAAAGATTTTCAGTCTTAGGCTAATAGAGAATAAAGATCTGTGTAAATGGGCCCAGTATGACATGTTAGATTCATTTTGCTGTGACAGAAATGACTTCAATAACTGTTTATTTGAGTACGTCTGGACATTAAGCATGTTTATGTACCTAGCATTTATAGGCAGAGTCAGAATTTCCTCCCCAACACCTTCAACATCCACCACCAGTGACAGCTGATATGTCCTGACTGTGTTGGAGCACAGTGTGACCTGTACAAACATCGCACAGACATACAACAAGACCACAAATACACCAATACACAGACAGGACAACAAGTGTCTAAGGTTAAAAAGAAAGGAAAGTTCATTAATGTCACCTTCAGCTTTAAAGACCCCAGTATCGACAGAGTAACCACCATGATGATGACTGCTGGCTAGAGATCTGATTATTTTCTAAACCAGCAAAATATGTCAATGAGATTTACTAATCCTTCAAGATTGCCCAGATATTTTTTATATTATCTAAATAATCTACATAATTTACATGTATATAAAAATAAAAACAGAATATTTGAGGTTTTTTCCTACTATTTCATAACATGAAAACACTGACTGCTGGAATATTTTGTCAGTGGCGGGGATGGTGTTAATAAACTGTACCTTAATGTCAACATCGGACACGCTACGCACTGAGCCTGCTGCCGGGCTGACCGTGAACTCCACAGGGCATGGATGAAGATCTCTAGCAGTATAACCTTGCCAATCTTTCAGTGACTCATCCGAAATCTGTTTGAATGAGCTAACACTAGGAGAGCCCAGCCCGTCCCCCAAGACACGCAGGATGAAGTTCACAGGTACAAAGGAAGGGTTGAAGAGCGTACAACCAACTGTTACTGGAAAACCTATGCAGGGAGATTAAAAGAAGCAAATATGAGAAAATGTGAATATATTAAGATGATGTCTGTCATTATTCTCTGGATATATGTTATAAAAACTAGAAGAGCAAAAGTGATGTACCAAAGGCTACATCCCCAAAATTAAGCTCTGAAACACTGAAGTGGATTGTGGGACAAATGACGGAACCCCTGCAAAGAAGAGACAAAGAAACCTTGAAACCTCGGGAAAAATAAGATTTGAAAATATGCAGTGAGAGTGTAATAGACCCACTACTACAGCTGGGTCAGCTTTTATTTGTGCTGTGTTACATGTAAATGTCCTGGCAGAGAACTGGCTCGCTGCTTGCTAACTTTACCCAACAGTGAAGGTCAGTGGTTGAGGTTGTCCTGCTACACTTAGCAGCAACTCCTCAAAGAATGAACCCAGAATGGGACTGCAGAACGATACTTCCACTATCTGGCAGGTGCCAGAGGGAACAACACCTTCCTCGGGATTGAAGGAGAAACAGCGGCCAAAAGTGGTGTCAGGACTTGACCACCTGAAAGGGGCATCAATTGGCCCTTTGTTTGACAACTGCACCTGAAGAATGAATTCTTGTATGAGAACAAATACCCAATATTGATCATCTAAATACAAAATGTGTTTCATGGAGTAGATGAATTGATATAAGGTGGTAGAGTCTTTCAGCATTACATTTGTGCATTAAAACTGTCAAAAGAAAAACTTTTGATTTTGTTTTTATTTTATTTTACAGCTTTTTTAACAATATATGCTGTTTTGTTATCTTGTGGATAAGAACTATAACCTTGCAGTGCATCCACCAAGGCTGAATTCAACTCACACAAAGTTGTAGCTCAAGCATTCTACATTAGAGCCATACTGGGAATAACATAACGTGTTCACACTGGCTTGGTTTTTCTTACCTCTTGGCGAAATCTTTCACCTATGAATAAATCTTTTAAGTTCATCCCATCATAGTTAAGCACAAGTTGAGGGCCCGTGCCTTTGCCCTTGACTGTGAGGGGTAACGGTGATTCACATCCTAAGATGACAAACAGCCATGATAAAAGAGTTACAATAGAACTAAAGACAGAGAAAGGAAAATTGTAGGGCCACAGGAAAGAAAACATCACACAGATTTTATGCATGTGACGGTGAAGTTTAAAAGTTGCCTCTGTGTTTCTGTGATTTTGCTCTATTTTTTAACAATGTAAACATGACTAAAATGGACAAAAAGTACTGATTAAACTGATAACATTATGAATTATTATCTTTTGCTGCTGTATGTGTGTGTGTTTGAGAAACCGGAATAAACCTGTGACATCGCAGTATATGGTTTGTTGATAAAGTCTGGCCTCCTCAGGCTTGAAGATGATGGTGAACTTCGCTGTGGTGCTGGGCCATATTTCCCCCTCCTGAAACACATAAAGACAACAATAATTATTTTAGTGAAGCAAAATGCAAACATTACAAAAACGTAAGAAGAAGAAAACAACTGATTTTTTGGTCAGGCTTTACTCTACACATACACACACACGCAGGTGACCTCCCTAACTCTGTGTTGTCTATCTCTTTGTCCAGGGAATGGGGCTGAGTTGGGGACAGAAGACAGAGCAGCTCATACTTTCTAAAGGTCTCTAGACAGAAAGGCCCTAATCTGTGGTTCTAATGTCACAGAAGAATCAGACAGACGTTATATGCAAACAGTCTTGATCACAAAGTCTGTTTTAACATCAGATCTGATCAACCTTTTCAGAATTCTGTTCTCACAGCAATAATACAGCTCTGAGGGTAGAGCATGCTGCAAGAAATGATTCACGGAAACATCAACAAATTTCAAGTGCTGTTGCTCCTGTTCCTTCTCCCCACTTAAAACTATTACATTATGCAGACATACTATAGGAGGCATTGTTGCCTCTAGAGTTGATGGAAAAGAAACAATGGGCAATGTAATGACATTTAAGTATTCAACTATTCAGTCTGGCAAGAGGAAAATCATGTGAACACACGACAAGACAATGAAACACAAACACACCGGAGGCTCCACAGTTATACAGTGTGAAAGGGCCAAGAGGTAGTTGTTTGCATCCTGACTTCTGTGTTCCTGTGGGGCTCTGGACTGCAGCGGGAGGTAATGGATCCCTGCAGGGTCAGACTTAAGCAACTGTCCTAGCTCGACTTCTTCCTTCTGCTGGAGCACTGAGCCCTCCCTAGAGACAAGTAGGGAGAGACAGTGAAAAGTATAACAAATAGCAAATGAGGAGGGTCAGAGAGAAAAAGAGGCCAGTAGAAGGACAAAGATCTACAAGACAGAAAGAATGTGATGGGTACCCGAGCTCATTTCTGGCAACACATGCTCTAATAAATACATTTTGTGCTCATGCATAAATACCTCAATAAGCTCAGGTCCTCTTCTTGTTGGCTGGGCCACACAGTCCAGCAGTACTGAAGAGGGATGCCACTATGGTTGGTGAGGGACACTGTGCGTGTACTGATCAGGGAGACATAAGTATTCTCCATCCAGATGGAGTCAGGTTCAAGGTGGATGTTCAGTTCCTCACAAGACCCATGCAGGCTAATGTACACATCTTCACCTGAGTAGAAGATATCATGGTGCTTATGACCTAGTAACTGGTTACCACAGGGTAACATAAGTGGTGGAGAATAGGTATCAAGAGACCTTTTTTGTCTATTTTTGTTTTCATTAGTCATTTGTAAAAATATGGAGGAATACTGTCGGGATTTAAGTGAAATTTAACAGGGTTACTCTTGTCTAATTGAAAGACAACAGGAGATTCCTAAATACCAGATTCTGGCAGTATACTGTAGAACATAGGTGTCAAACTCTGGCCCACGGGCCAAATTTGGCCCGCAGCCTACTTACATTTGGCCCGCAAAGCCATACCAAATTACTATCAGAGCTGGCCTACTGGTATTATACAGCTAATATATATATTGTTTAGTATTAAGCTTTGCTTGTTCCATATTCAGTTTTTCAGCAAAACGTCTTTGAGTCCATAAGAAAAGATTCATTCTTATATCTGGAGGAATAAATATATTTCAATAAATATTAACGTTAGCCCGCGACTTTGTTCCAGTTTTGAATTTTGGCCCACTGTGTATTTGAGTTTGACACCCCTGCTGTAGAATATTTAGCTGATTTAGAGTTTAGAAATGTGTTATCATAGAATGTAGAACTATTGTAGAGACACTGACACTGCCCTTAAATAATAAAGGCTGACTCTGTCGTGAACTTAGGAGTAGATTGTACCCCTCCCCCACTTGAGCTGTGAAAGTAAAACAGAGAAGAGTTAATGCTGAGTGGAAATTCCCCAGAGGATGTTTTAGGGTGGGGGTCTCAACATTGTAACTGGATACCTGTGGTCTGGAAGTGAGAGGGGTTTGATGACCTCTAGGGAGTTACCTACACCCACAGTGTTTTAACTGTCACACACACACATCCACACGCACACTCACTCATGTGCACACAGTCACACACGAGCACTCATATAGGCACGCGGGAACGCGCACATGTAGGCATTCATGTGCTCGTGCACATAGACACAGACAGAGTTTGCAGCACACCGTAGGGGGGGTTTTATGATGGGGTTGTTTCTATAAAGCTGGCTGTAACTAACAAAGGGGTGAAGATTTTTGCAGAGGGACCCACCGGCCTCGTCTTCCCTTCTAGAAGTGCATGCTTAAATGAAGATGAATAAAGATGAATAAAGATTTTGCGAAAATGACTACTGAGTCCGGTGCCATCTCTGGATGCTCGAGGAATAAAAAGAACCGGGGTAAAACTGATTTCCTAACAATACCAAAGCCACTAAGATGTAACATGTACTATGAGAAGAAATCAGGGAGAAGAGAAAACAACCCCTCTGAGATAGCCATACCAAGCAGGAAATGTGATATAATACAGCCATTATGAGCTGAATTTTCATTCCCTAAAGACTGGCTATATTCTCTTTCATCACCTACAGTATGTCACCTTTGACTTCACTGGCCCCCTAACCAACAAACACATACGCACCGCTCTCGCAAGCCCCTTATCAGTGTGTATTTATCTGTTACATCTTGAAGAGTCTTCAACACAAGTCTCATTGGTGTCACAATTTTGTTTTCTCACCAGTATGGTAGTGCAGCAACAGATCCTGCCTGTGGTTTCCTGTATTCATTGGGTGGAAAACCACAGTCACCTGCATACTCTCGCCAACATCAAGTGACCCAAACTCAGGTCTCACTGAAAAAGGCCTGCAATAATAGGTTACTGTTTTAGAAACTGACAGAGGAAAAGCAAACTTTTAACTAGACCCAACAATAAGTACTGTAAAGTCTAGTTAAAGGTATACCCAAGACTCCATTATGTAATTTTTGATAAGTAGGTAAAAAATGTTTTCTGTTCACTTATGATTCTGAATTTTTTTCTTAAATGTATTTAACTGAGCTTTTCAGATCAGTTTTCACAAGCTGAACTTTAAACATAACTATTCACTGGGTACAAGAATGACTGTTTTACTCTCACCTCTCTGTGTGGAGCCTGAATTTGGCTTTGCTGTTTCCTACATTACAAACAAGTTGAGTCTTCTCAGTTGAAGCTTTCACAGGACACATGGGCAAGTCAAGCTTGTCTCGAAAGTCAAGAATGGCACGTGGCCCAATGGCCCGGATTGGAATCTCAAACTTTTCCCTCTCTGTCACACAAACCAGTCTATGGTGGTAGTCCTGTGTAGACAAGGAGAAAAGCCTGTTGCAACCACACAAACTCTATAAACTCAATATACTTTATTATATCAGTTGTTAAATAATTTTGTGCCACTGAATTTGGGCACACAAGCAGTTCAATTTTATCCAGTTTGATTCTTACACTGAATTTTTATAGCGCCAATTCACAACAACAGTCACCTCAAGGCAGCAAAGACCCTACAGTAATATAGAGACATATATACCACAGATACAATGAGGCTCAGGAAGTGGCAGCCATCTGACGCTGCAGGTTTGGGGTGAGAGAAACAAGCTGTTTATTCCATTAGCTGCTCAGTTATTCAAATGTAAATAACAAACAAACCAAAAATATCATACTTGAGTCCTAACCCTTAAAACAATAAAAAAAAAAGATTCTTTCCTTAATAAACATGAACCAATAATAAAAAAACATTTTTTAAATTATATATGTGACAAAATCAGAAGGTTATTTGTTGAAATAATTAAACATTAAGGAAAATGTATACAAATCAAGTATATTCTCTTGATTGATTTCATATTGTATTTACGTACCAAAATTACACAGAAAATTTACGTGTAATTAATTTAGTTAAATTCAACATTTAGGACAAATTTTTTTTAGTGGATTCTGATTCTAACTGAGACTTCATGAAACATTTATGCAGAAAGTCTGGTAAAGGCTATACAAGATCATATGAGGTTATCCTCATCCTATATGTGGTTATTGTGACTTTGTGTTTTGTTCTCTCAGTCTAGGCTTCTTTGTTTTTGTGCTGCAAAGTCCAATCAAATGCAAACGTCTCTTGTACCTTGTTTTCGTGTGGGGTGAAGAAGACTGTGAAAGTGGCAGACATTCCTGGTGCAACGTTGCTGCGTGCATCACTTGAAGGCAAAACACTGAAATACACGGAGTTCTGCTGCTCCAGCTTCACTTGCCGTGAAACCTGAACAAAAAAATAAACATAAACTGTAGATAAGTGCATAAACCCAGCACAGCAAGAAGGACAAAGGTAGTGATTATTAATCATTGCTTGAAAACGGTATCTTATCATGGTATCTTATTCAGATTTCCTCCAGTCAGCAATGACCTTTTCTTCACACTCCCCACATTTTCTCTTTTTCAAATAGTCATGCTGCGGCGGTGTTGTTTCACAAATATTTCTGATTCAAATATAGGCTTGACAGTCATGCTGATTTCAAAATTATTTGATCTTCATTACTCTTATTAATTAATATACCTTGTCATTGTTGAGAAGCAGCAATGGTAACTTGTAGGTCTGTCCAGGAGAGAAATTCTGGAAGACCAACTCAGAAGGGTAGGGCTGAAAAAGCGGCTGATCTATATCTGGAAAAGAACCCTAGCCAAACACACATACAGAGACAATGCTTTAGATTTCAAATTCGCCTCATACTTTGCACTAAATACGTATTGAACAGTGCATTTGCTTTGCTGGTTTGTGATAATATTTGTAAATATTTAAACAAGCTTTTTATTCATATTGATGTAATGATCAGCAGTAAAAAGAAAACATGTTTTTCCTAATTAACAGTGAAAAGATGGACACACAGTATGATGCCAATAATATTAATCATCTCTTTTTTATGCAGTCCTAGCTTTTGTGCAGATGCAATTTTAAAATATACAATCAATTATGGGGAGAAAATATAATGTGGCGACAACTCTACAAATGATGAGCGTGAAAAATCACCAGACTGGTGATCAGGCAAATGTGCTGTGATTGAGTCAAATTCCTGATTATTTCAACCGCGGCCTTTCTACAGTTCTTCACCTGAAGGGTCTGAGCTGTTTCTGCAGCACAAGAGTCTCTACATATTACTAGGCAATAGGCTAGGCAGGAGTAAGTGATATCAAAGAAAATATTTAAAAATAAGAACTCCCTTTCAATTTGCACCTTTTACGGTAGACTGTTGCCACTGTTATTGTTGGTTCCCAGTTAATGTTATACTGTATCACTGTGTGTAATAGGAAGAAAGTTTTTTAAACTAGTGTGATATCACAGAATTATAGCTGGCATTTACTTTGTGATGTGGAGCGGCGCTCAGGTCAAGCAACTCCAGGATGCGAGGTGGGTGCACCTCAGCTGTGTTACTCAGGCGCTCCTCTGTGGACTGCAACATCTCCTGGGAGAAAACTGATGGAGTCACCTGCAAACACACAGCAACACAGGCCTATTTACGGTCTCCTAATCAGCAGTAATGAGGCGCTGAGCTGTAGGCTATTGCTCTTGAAACAGCTCAGCTTACAGCTCTAATGCTTGCATATACATAAACTCAAATAATGTTCATTTTGTGCATCATTTTTTGGGTATTGTATTTTCTACATAATCCTCTGTCATTGGTGCACCTAAAGCAAAAAAACAACTAATTGCACTTAGTCTCTCTGAAGGAAAATGATTTTAGCTTAATTCTAAATCTAAATGAATAACATAACTGCAAAACTGCTTATGCAATATTTATGCTTTTATCATTAATAATTATAATAATTATTATTAATTTTATTATGCAGTTAGAGAGATAAATGCCACAAGATTGTAAAAACGAGCATCTGCAGCAGATAGAATATTTTTTACAATTTGATTTGATTATCTGTCATTACCTATCTTATATTTCTGAACATGTTATTTTCCATATCTAATGAGGGAGCTTTTATTTTGGAAATCTGACTATTTAAAATCTTGATGGATTCCAATATCTAAACGGAAACAAAGCAAACTGGTGGCTTCTCGTAACAAACTAAGTCTTTTAGTTTCAAAATATCACAGATTGAAGTCTTTATAAAATCTAAAGACTATCTGGATGCACTTATTTTGAAAATATTAAATATTTTAGAGCATGAGATGAAATGACAACTAATGCAGAGTAGAAAATGTTAATCCCTCCACTGCATCCCTGAACATTGTACCTAGTTTCTGTCAAGTGTGTAACAGCGCAGCTCACACTGATGATGAGCCTATTTTTTTCTTTTTAACAATCTTACCAAATAAGTAAGCAAGTATGGACTTCAATATTCCACATTCTGACCTGAGAAAATTGTAAGTGAAGTGGAAGAGAGCTAAAATGGTTAGGCTGAGGTCAATGCAACAAAACACTGTAGTCATGTAATTCATTTTGTTCCCTATGAGAAGCCAAAGTGATTATTAGGACAACGTGTCATTTTAAGCATTATTTAAAAAAGAATGGGACAGCGTGCAAGAAGTAGGTCACAAGAAAATAGAATGCTGTTTATTTGTCAGAAAATCCCACTTCTGACATCTGCTGTAACATCTTCATTTCCTTGTCACCTCAAAGCTGTCATATGGCTATATTTCACAACATAACTTGCAAGCAGCTTCAAAATTACAGAGATAAAAGGAAAAAAATGCAAGTTAGAACCTCACCCTCCTTGTTTTCCCCTCCTTCACACGCTTATTGTTGCATAGCAGGGATGCCTTTTTCTTCACCTGAGTGATGCTCATTCTGAATATGTTGTATGGCAAAATCACCTGCAAGAATGGAAACAGAAGAACACAAGAGAACACATGGAGTCATAAACTAGACATCCATTTTTTATGTTTCAGTTATCATATCAGGTTCAGAAGTAGCATTAGGGTGTGTCTTTAACAACTGAAATCTATATGCTGTATTATCATTATTATTATTATTAATCCTTTATTTATCCAGGTAAAAAATCTCATTGAGATTAAAAATCTCATTTCCAAGAGAGACCTGGCAAACAGTGGACATGGTATACCATGTCCACTTCAGTTTATGTCATACATACTTATGGTACAGTAATTTGAAGATTTAGATTCAATTTCAGAAATCAAGTGCTTTCTCAGCATGGCCGCATGACTGTTTAATGAAATATGGGTTTTTTGAATCAGTAAAAGGAAATTTGTCATTGATGTGACCGTAGAAACATTTGATTAACCAAAAAGAAGAAAAAAATGGGGTGTATATATATATATATATATATATATATATATATATATATATATATATATATATATATATATATATATATATATATATATATTAAAGAGAGAGAGAGAGAGAGAGAGACCACGACATCACATTTATTCAGAAATCTTTGTGTTAGCTGGTAAGTTTAAGAAACCCCTAGACGGAGTGCAGTGCTCCGTGTGAATAAGAACATTTTGGAGCACTGACGAAGAAAAGGAGCATAAACAGTCTCTAAAGCCTAGCTGTTTTATTCGTGTTTGCATTGTTTTTATGCTAACAGTTGTACTGTTCGCTGAGTTTTGCACTTCATTATATTCTCACTCTCTTAAGCACTTCACAATACTTAAACCGTGGATCCCGTAGTTGTACATACAGTATAGGCTGTAAGAACTCTATGCGTTCACTTTAACGTTAATAATGGATCGTTTAACAGACTGCACAAACAAGCATCTTAATAAGAACTCACCGTTGTGTCGAAGAACTTTTTACCTTACATCAAGCCCTCTGTCAGCCAGTTACCAGCGCGCAAGTCAGTGTTGTCTTGGTTCGTTGTCGTGGCAACACACTTACCAACGTCTCAGTATAGGGTCTGCTGATTGGCTCGAGCTGTGACAGACAAAAAGCAGGCTTTCTCATACATGGTTGTTTTTGAATACAACAACTATCACGTAAGTTTGTAAAAGCAAGTAAAATGACTAATTGATTAAAAAGTGATTATATTTAATTGTTGTTATTCAGCATTATTATGAGCTTTATTTATATGTTACTCAAAGTCTCCATAGTTGTAAAGTTTTTGAATCAGTCACAGTGCATATATATGTTTTCACTTTTCTCTTTCCAGGAAGGGAGAAAAGCATATAACTAAGAAAAAACTGACAAAAATGATCAAACACCAGAGTTTTGCAAGTACCTCACAACTAATATTCCAACTTTGTTTGTTGGTTCTGATAGTTGGATTTGCTTAAAAGTACTAAGATGGTAAAAAGTCCGTTTTTACAGCAAACAAAACAGTTGTAAGTAAATGTAAGTAATTTGTAAGTAATAGTTCCTAAATTATTACGATTATTACTTAATGCTTACTCCCACAGTCCAAAGACATGCAGTTAGTGGGGATAGGATAATTGACAGGCATGTGCAGGGGGGGGGGGGGGGCGGAAGGGGCTTGAGCACCCGCCCCTTTCCTGATGGGTGCCCAAAGTGCCCTTTTGTTGAGGCAATTATTTTTTTATATGTGTGTGTGCGTGCGGAGTCCTGCCCCTCAACAATAATATTTAACTATTAATCACAGTTTTGCTAAATAAAAGGATCTGGCTTGTATTAGTCACATGATCACATTTAACCAATGATCGCCCTTGACGGCAGAACGCGCTGGTTACGAGCCGGGAACGAGCTCACAAAGAGCACGCGCATTTTTTGCGGTCCGGAGCTGTAGGAGAAACACAAGTTAACTCAGAGACACAGACTGATGCGACAAAACCAGTAAGTAGGTGTACAGTGTACACTGTAGAGTGTAGCACACAGGAGTATTAGCTTATTACGTACACGTTGGTAAGCTGTCTTGTTGCAACTGACGAACTAAAACAAACGAGCGTGCTGTGTGTGCAACAGCGTGACAAACATCACCTGTCCTTTTATTAACTGCACAAGTAGTGCTGGTCACAGCTGCTGGCTACCTGTGTAAGGCTGTCATGGGTCTGTAGCTCTGTCCACCGTTTTAGGGAACATATTTAGTTTTAAAGTATTTAGAACATATTTAGTTTTAAAGTAAGTTTCCGGGCTTTTCCTGCCTTTCTGGAGGGATTATATTTCACTAAAAAACGATCTAATATGCATGTCCACATAATAATGATTATAATTATAATATTAAAAAAAACACGCTGTATTTTAAAGAACATACATTAAGAAACAGATTATATTAGATTTATATTTTAAATAAGACAAAATGCTGATTTTACAGCAGCAAAATTATTGTATCTCTACAGTTTAAAAACGTAATAAGCTTTCTCCCTGCACAGAGTGGATAGTGAAACAAATGGAATCATCATAAATACATTATTTCATATTTATTACTTTTTCCCCCTCATTGCTTTATTATTTTAGCTCTAGTAATAAATAATAAGGGTAGGATTCTGGATCAGCACCATGATGGAAACTTGTGCCCACAGTATATACAGTATTCTGAAGAAGGTCTAAAATGTCACTGTGTGTGCATGTGTGTGTTTTATGTATATGGATTTTTAAATTATTACTCATGATATATCATTGTCCAGACATGGCTGGTAAGGACATGAGGAGGAAACAGTAGGAGCTGTGTGAGGCTACTAAAGGTAGTGGATCCCTCAGCAGCTGGATTACAAAGAGCACAGGTAACATTAACACATGTACCAGTTGTTGGAGAGGTATTCCAGTATAAACAAAAATAATAAGCACAACTGAAATGTTTTGCTTCTATAACATTTTTCTGTCATCATTTTATTATAGATTAAGTGTAAGAGTTGTTAAGTGTGGATAATTAAATAATAGTTTATTGCAATAGCAAGTTGTGCCTTGTTCTCAGATGGACAGCAAGTGGAGAGTGATATATGAAATGATGGGATGGAAGGAAGAAGAGAAGCAAAGAGTGATTCACAGTCTAGTTTATTTCTCAGTTTTTGTTGCCTTATGGTTCCAAGCGCTGTCACCAATCTTTGCATTTTGTTATTATCTCATGACACTTGTTTAATCAGTTACCATCTCTCCTATGGACTTTTTAATGTTTACAGTCTCAGATCAGCACAGCCCTGCCCTCCAGCACTATCAGCAGCAGGAGCAGCAGCAACACCTTAACAGCAACATTGTACCCATCAGGTAAAACATAGGCTACGTTTGCTTTGCCTTGTTGCCCATATTCGATTCTTGATGAATGTGTGTTGTTGTTATTCAGCCTGGCTCAATGTGCCCCTTTTTAGCTTTGAGCACTCGCCCCTTTAAACGTTTCTGCATGGCCCTGATAATTGATTAATCTAAATTGCTCATAGGTGTGAATGTGGGAGTGAATGTGAGAGCAATTGGTTGTCTATGGCTGTGTCCCTCCGTGTTAGCCCTGCGACAGACTGGCCACCTGTCCAGGGTGTACCCCGCCTCTCACTCTAAGACAGCTGGGATAGGCTCCAGTAGAGCAGGGCGATATGACCAAAAATATTTATCACGATATACATTTGAAGATTTGCGATAACGATATAACTGACGGTATAATTGACACTAGACAAAATACTTTACAACTCCACAACTTTACTAGTGCAAAAAACCCCATTAATGCATTTTCACTTAAACAAGCAGCTGTTTTTTATGTGTATTAAAGTTATATAAAATTTTTACGGTGCAAATTCCTTGCTGACAGTTTAACCAAAAGGCATTTCCAGTAGAAATTGGCCGACATATCCTCAGCATAACCATGTATAATATCCACAACTTAAAAAGAGGTTATACACACACAATACGGTAATATTATGTTGAAACACAGTACGTATCACTCCGCGAGGCTCCTGCCTAATATAGCCGTAATGCTCCGGCAATCCATCAAGTGGTGCGGGTTCGTAGCTTGGCAAAGTCGCACTAAAACATTTGACAGATTTTCGAGTGCCGTGTACCACATAAAATCGTTTCGAGGTCAGTAAACACAACCAGAATTCATACATAAGGCACACGGGATTATAAGGGGCACTGTCGATTTTCAGAAAAAAATCAAAGGATTGATTTTAAGTGTGCTGTATTTTCCAAACAACACAGTAATAATGACAGCCCGCTAGCATGCTCTACCAAAAATAGTGCTTTGTTGTGTATCTGACAGACGAAAGCTAAACCAGTTCCACACCACTGAAGTTGCAGCATTTTTACAAACCAATTCTGGTACATCCGTTTCATTTAACGATCCGCGTTCGCTCTTCTCATTCTGCATCGCCGCCATGTGCGTATGTAAACGTAGGCACTGCGCATGCGCGTTTTACCCATATTCTATCGCGATATTTCATTTTCCTATCGTTACCCAAAATTACACCGGTATTACCGTGAACGGTATGATATAACCCAGCCCTAGGCTCCAGCACCTGCATCCTCCAGCATCCTGAAAAGGATAAGCAGAAACAAATGGATGGATGAATGGATGGGTGGATGGATTACTTAATAATGTAAATATTAAGATGAGATTATGCCCTTTGTAGGGGGCCCCAAGGATGCCCAAATTTCGTTATGTTAATATTAGCGAACATAGGCTAGATTGCTAGATATTGAAATCTATTTTAGCTTTCTGAGCCATATTGCTTCTTGCCATCCAAGGAGTTAATATACTTTGTGAATTCAGTTTGTTAAAGTTTCCTATTAATTGTTTATCTACAGTACATTTATTGACAGTGTGTTGAAGCACAGAACCAAACAGAATAAATTATGTTTAATTCCTTTTTTTCCAATCTTGGACATATTTGTTTAAAGAAGAAAAAGTGAGTACAAGTCAAATGAAAGAGTCGATATTTAATTAGAATTTTTTTTTTAAATTGATCTGAATCAGTTTATATCTTTTATCTGTTGTAAATTCTTTTTAATTGGTACAATTACCTTTGCAATGGCAGCACAAGGACAGAGAGAGAAAAAACATTCTTAATGAATACAGTATGTTTGTGTAATTGTCAGTGCAAAGAAAGAAGAATGAGGAAGGAGAGGGATAGAGAGAAAGTGTCCAAGACCAAGAAGAACCAGGTGTGAAACAATAACCATTTAGCCAAAACAAAAAAAGAAAAAGAAAAGCTTTTCTTTTTTTCATTTTTAAAGAATACATAAATTCTGGGTATTCTACAGGAAAGGAAACACAACTTGTGGCATAAATAATTTCAAGTACCTCCTTAATGGGAGCCATGGTTTGTTTGTTTTTTCTCTCACTCTCTCTCTCTCTTTTTTTCGCTTTTCGCCGCACATAAGCCTTCTGTTTGCGCTGAGCAGATGGGGAGGGGCAGTAGTTACACTCGCAGTAGCACAGGAACAGAGCAGGAGGGAGAGGGAGAGTGAGAGTGAGAGCCAGGGACAACAATAAGAGACAACATCGTCACATTAGAAAGGTACAGTAAAGAAAATGAGTGACACCACGAAAAGAAGCAAAATGTGGAACCATTTCAATTTTGTTGACAATACATAGGCAGCGTGTAGAGTCTGCTAGAAAAGGATATCATACAGAGCCGGCTCCATAAACAACCTGCACAGGCACCTGAGAACTCTCCAACCATCAGTGCAATGGGAAGATAAAACACAGTCAGTTGAGTGTGATATTAATGGTGCTAGTGTGTCTACTACAACTGTTGCTGTTGCTGCATCTACAGCATCTTGCAGTATACCACCACAACCACCTAAACCAACCCAGAGCTCTATTAGACAGTTTTTGCAGAAGTCTGTGATGCCAGCAAAACAGAACCCAATTGATAAAGACCTGGCAAAAATGATTGCACTTGATTTCCAACTATTTTCAGTTGTGGATGATAAAGAATTCAGAAAGTTTATTCACTGAATCCTATGTATGCAATTCTAGGCAGGAAAACACTGTCCCAAAAAATCATCCCAGGCCTACATGAAAATATGTTTTGCATATTTTAATTTATATTTTATTGTGTTGTGGTTTGCCGTGTTTTGTTTTGTTTCGTTTCACTTTAAATTTGTGTAAAAGGAAAACATTTAAAATTTAAATAGTTAAAAGTTGAATTATAAATAGTTGTTTTTTGTATTTTATAATTTATTTTTTACATTAGTAAAATTAGTATTACTAATACATTAGTATTAGTAAGTGAATAAATAAAAGCATATAATAATAATAATAATAATAATAATAATAATAATAATAGTCAAAGGAGCTTGCAAATAAAAGCGTCTGGACTTCTTTAAGTTACTTGAAGACGTTTCACCTCTCATCCGAGAAGCTTCTTCAGTTCTAAGGTCAAATGGTGGAGAGTCCCAGATATATCCCTAGTGGGAGTTTCCCCCCACAGAGGGACAAAAGGACCCCCTGATGATCCTCTAATCGCCTGAGCCAAGGTGTGAAATTGGGTGTGGGTCTCAATCAGCCAGAGTTTCGAGTGAGTTCATTGTGAAACCTGGCCCCACCTTATCATGCGAATTCCTGAGGTCAGATGGCCCAGGATGTGAGTGGGCGTTAAGGCGTCTGGGAAGGGATCTCAAAACTGGATTATAGATGGCAGAGAGTTGGTGTCGTAAACCACCGCCTCTGTTCAAAGATGGTCGCTCACAGTGGACATAGATGGCTTCTTTCACTCCTCTTTCAAACCATCTGTCCTCTCTGTCCAAAATGTGAACATTGCCATCCTCGAAAGAGTGTCCTTTATCCTTAAGATGCAGATGGACGAATCATTCCAATTCACAAGGTCCTGAATCAATTCGATCCACGATTCAATTCAATTCGATTCAATTCGATTCGATTCAATTCGATTTGAATTTGGGAAATTTTGCCTCAGACAGTCAGAAATATTATAATTCAGATCAGTACATTTACATATTTTGTATCTATAAAAAGGAAGCTGACACTCGCAAGACTTTATCAAAGGTGTGAGCATCACAGCAGATGCCTTTGTGTCAAAGTAGCTGAAGGTAAAACACAGAAAAACATGAAGGTGATTTTCCTGGCATCGGATTTTATAAAAATATTCTGCAGTACATCAAAAACGAAAAAAAAAACCATTAATAAACATATGAACATTACCTCTGGTTTTATTAGAGACACAGCTAAGCGTTTTGCATTTTGTATAATTTTAAAAAGTTTCAATTTGTTCAGAATCCTATTGAACGGCAGAAATTAGGTTTTCTTTTCGGAAGTAAGTAAAAGGGAAAAAAAACAGCGGCCGACAGTCTTTAAATAATAGTAGTCTTGTGTGTAACAAGCAAGCACAGATTTCGGGGATAGACTGGAAACTGTTCTTGAAGTACACTGAGAAAGAGTGAGACAGAGAGAGAGAGCTGTGCATGAAGTGTAGTGGAAGCAAAACAGCAAAAGTCAGAGTGAATTCATGACGATGTTTATGTGAGGCGTAGTTTGGATCTTCTTTTGCTGCTGGTTCAGTCAATATTGTTTGGAGAGAGATAAAACCTGCAGCTTCAGAATCAGCGCAAAAAGGGCGTAAACACAAAGCGCGGACCCGCGGATCAGAATCAGCGAGCTGTCGGCTTTCAGCCCCGACCGTGTCCGTGCCATCGGTGAGAAAGGCGACATCTCACTGATTCTGATGCGTTTTGTGTTTACGTCTTTGTGCAGAAGCCGTGTACCTGCTCTCATTTACTGTTTTAAATGTTTGGTGGTTGTCAAAATTTTGTGACGTTTCACCTGAGATTCTGGAATTTTGGGCAAAATACATTTATATAAAAAAAAAAAATCAATTCAGGATTTTAATGAATCAATATCACTTTATTCAAGCCAGAATCGATTTTAATCGATGAATCGATTATTAAAACCCACCCCTATTATATACCATCTAGCCCAACTTCAGTAATCCTACAAACGTCACTATTATGTAGTTTTCTCTCTCATTCATGTTGGAAGTGATAGCAGAGCTGTACATTTTATTTTTTCTCCAGAAATCTCTCAGTCAGAACATGATGTATCATGTTAAGGTAACTAGCGAAAACAGCGAGCTAACTATCTACTAACTTCCTGCTAACTTCTAACTCCGTTTAATTTAATAAATTCTGTTTTCATGGATGCCTGGATGTTAAACTTAATTGATACACCTGGTAAAGCAGCAACACTGATCATTTTATTAAAGATGAAAGAATTTACACAGTGTTTGTTTGGGACCTGACGCGGACGGAGTTTTGGACCCAGATTACTATGAGCCACGAGGCTCCTGACTACGGTAGCCATAACGCTCAGACAATTCATCAAGCGGTGCAGCTTCGTAGCTTAGCAAAGTCCTACTAAAACATTTTTTGACAGATTTTTGAGCGCCGTGTACCACATAAAATCAGCTCAAGGTCAGTAAACACAGCCAGAATTCATAGATAAGGCGCATTGCCGATTTTTGAGAAAATTAAAGGATGTTAAGTGCGCCTCATAGTGCGGAAAATACGGTACTGCTGCATGGGCTGGGCTGTAGTTACATCGTAAGGGTTTAAAAACTGAGCTTTAAAATGAATAGCGGTAATGAAAACCGAGAGAGGCCGACAGTGATCACTGACTATTTGTAGGGGCTTTTGGAGATTAAATATAACAAGATACAAAGCATTAAAATATGTTAAAAACACAAAAGCCGGATTTGTCACGTCATCACTTAAAGACCGGTGTTGTGCCAAAAAGAGATTTTCTGCCAAAAATTGATTTCCGGTATTTGCCAAAAACTGATTGCTTGTATTTACACTGCTATAAATAACTTGTTGGTCTATAATATGTGAAACATATGTCACATGTATCCTTCATGAATGATATCACGTCATCTTGAGCAACAAATAACATTCCTGTAACAAGGTAGAAGCCGCAATCAGTTTTTGGCAGTGACTTTTGTGTATCCTTTATTTATGCAGTTAAAAAAAATTATTGTTGACTTTAAAAATGTCTCTTTTAAGAGTAATCTGGCCAAGAGCACAGCTTAAATTGCAACAAATGCAAAAATAGTTCTGTAAACATATTTTAAGTGGACAATATGGAGCTGATTGATTATAATGTAAGTACAATAACACAGTTACAAAGATACTTGAGAAACAGGTAATTTTTTTTACATTTTATATATAACACCTTTGTAATACCTGTTCACCAAAGTCTATTTAGCAGCATACGTAACGATATTACACATAAAAAACACACGAAAACATTGGAAATCACTTTTTGCCAGGCAATCACTTTTTGGCACAACACCGGATTGCCAATGTACATGTACAACAAAATTGTGGGTGCTCCACACCAGCTGGGCTGGAATAAAGTATAAATAGTAAGACAACAGGAATAAATAACAAACATATACAATCAAGAGGGATATAGTATACCAAAAAAAAAATAGAAAAGGCACACATTGCAGAACAGGTTGGGGTACGCAGGGGCCCCTAGTGAGAACAGGAAGGCTACACGGAAGGTAACTAACAGTGCCCAAAAAATAATTGGCCATCACAAGTTTCAGTGGTAGCATAGCTGCAAAACCACATATTCAATAGGTTACTTCCTCTGATTCTAAAAAAAAGTATAACTGAAACCTTTGAGGCTTTTTACATTTTACATGTTCTGCACTGCAGAGCTCTCATAAATGATCAACATCCTTTCATGCAATGGAGGAAATTTATGTCAATCTGAAACATGACAACCCAACACATTCAACAAATCGCACAGGTAAGAAAGAAGTGGCAGAAACTGGAAAAAGCAGAGGTGTTTTAACTGTTGCACATTTTATTAGGTTCTCTATTTTGTTTATTTTTCCTTTCTTTTCAGGTCAAAGGAGCTCTAAGAGCAGTTTGTATTTGGTTATTATTCTGTCTCTAAGCCTGCTGAGTGTTTTCCTGTTGGCTGGACTTATTACTCTTGGTTTCCTCTGTGAGTTGTGTTGGTCATTGATATCAGTTCTAATGATCACAAGCTTCTCTTTTTCTTAATGAGTGAGGAGAGAGACCTAAATGCAAATGTTTCTGCAGTGAGTCACAGGCTTTCTTCCATGACTGAGGAGAGAGACCTGCTTCAAGCCAATCTCACTGAAAAGACTAAAGAATTTGAGGGACTGCATTTTTTGTTCAACCAAAGTGAGTCATTGTATGATATGTTGTGTGTTTTTAAAAAAACTTACAAACACACATAAACCTTTTTTTTTTTTAAAAAAGAAAGAAAACAAGAAAAAAGAATCCACAACAAGTAGATCTAGTCTTATATTTTGTTTTGCTTCCCCATTATTTAGATTTAGTTCAGATGTATTTTCGGTGTTGCTTTTCATATTTTGGCTGTAGTAACATATTGATCTCCCACTTTGCTTTAGACAAGAAGAAAAATTATTTCTGATCAAATATACATAAACGTGTCACTTTAAAGACATTAGTTAGGCTTAGAAATTAGCCACAGCCTTTTGGTGTGCTTCATCACTTAAACAGCACTACAAAGAGGCAGGAGAATTATCTTCCAAGTATGCAGGCATTATATTTGTGGGCAGTCTCATTTGGCAAATGAAAAAGCACATCAGTGATCAACTATATCTGGTCCAGCTTTCATCAACAAAGTGATCACACAAACAAACAAAGTACAGTGTGTTAAACAGACATCAAATAAGCATTGTTATAAAGTTCCTAAAAGATCATTCACCAACTTGCTGGAAAATTACTTGTTGGTAATTTCTTCCAGATAAAAAATGTCCTGCGGGATGGACCAGGTTCAACCATAGCTGCTATCTCCTGTCTGAAAGCTCTGGTTCCTGGGATGCAGCCGTAAAGGACTGCAGAGACAGAGGAACATATCTGGTGGTTATTGACTTCCCTGAAGAACAGGTACAGTTTTTATGTATGTGTGAGCTGTTGTTTTGTAAATGAATATTGAAGTTAATACTCCTATTATTTTATGTAGATAGCTTTGCCCAGTATTCAATAGAAATTAAGCATTTCTATCAACCTTTCAGTCTTCAACTTAGCACATATCTACACAGGAAACCCTGACACAACTATAATTGTATCTTAGTGTAAAAAAAAAAAAAAAATTATATTTCTATTGAATGAAACCCTTAAAAATCACTTTTCCCCTCCTGGCCACTTATGCCTCAGTTCTTTCCACAACTTAGACACTCACATTACTTACACTATCATGACACTTACATATAGGGCCTTGGGGGTGGGCACTAGGGTTGGGCCATATCATACCGTTCACGGTAATACCGGTATAATGTTGGGCAACGATAAGAAAATTAAATGGTGCTGGTGCCCACCTCTCAATTTTACCACTGGTGCTAGTGCCCACCTCTCAATTTTACATGTAGACATTGAGGGTTCTCATGCTGACACCAGCTGTAATCTGGCAGAGGATGCCATATTGATGCCATGCCCCTCCCCTGTTTTAAATGTACTTTAGAAAAACACATATCAACACTGGTGCATTGGTGGTTCTCTGTGTCTGGTTGCTTGGGTGTTTACTGGTTCACTCCCGGTGGCTGATTGGCAGGTCCTGGCTCCCCTGGCTTTGTTGGGCCTGTGCTGGGTGTGGGGTCTGTTCTGCCATAGCTGGCTGTAGTATCTGTTAATTTTTAAGGCCAGAGTAACCTGTAAGAACCCTTTGAGTGATATTATAATAATATACATGTTTTCACCTTTACTGTGTAACAAAGGCGGAGCCTGTGGACTCATTGCTGCAGCCTCTGTGGCTTCTGCCTGTGGATGTCCGGGCCTGTGTCATTTCCATGCCTGCTTCATGTCCTGGGGTGCAGGGCTGTGGCTCCCCACACCTACTATTAGATACTTAAATGGAGAAACCTTATGAACACAAGCACACTCACACACAAAGGTGCACACGCAAGTGTTTACACACGTATCCAAACAGGTACTCACAAATGCACACTATCTTGGTCGATCGGCTGCCTCTAAAGATGTATCATTAATATGCCACTCGCCTAGCTTGGGAGTCACCGCACCTAGTGCTCCAATTACCACGGGGACCACCGTTACCTTCACCTTCCACATCCTCTCAAGCTCTTCTCTGAGCCCTTGGTATTTCTCCAGCTTCTCGTGTTCCTTCTTCCTGATATTGCTGTCATTCGGAACCGCTACATTGATCACTACGGCCGTCTTCTTCTGTTTGTCTACCACCACTATGTCCGGTTGGTTAGCCACCACCATTTTGTCCGTCTGTATCTGGAAGTCCCACAGGATCTTAGCTCGGTCATTCTCCACCACCCTTGGGGACATCTCCCATTTTGACCTCGGGACTTCCAGGTTATACTCGGCACAGATGTTCCTGTACACTATGCCGGCCACTTGGTTATGGCGTTCCATGTATGCCTTGCCTGCTAGCATCTTGCACCCTGCTGTTATGTGCTGGATTGTCTCTGGGGCATCTTTACACAGCCTGCACCTGGGGTCTTGCCTGGTGTGATAGACCCCAGCCTCTATGCATCTTGTGCTCAGAGCTTGTTCTTGTGCTGCCATGATTAGTGCCTCTGTGCTGTCTTTCAGTCCAGCTTTGTCCAGCCACTGGTAGGATTTCTGGATATCAGCCACCTCCTCTATCTGCCGGTGGTACATACCGTGCAGGGCCCTGTCCTTCCATGATGGTTCCTCGTCTCCCTCCTCTTTCTTGGGTTTCTGCTGCCTGAGGTATTCACTGAGCACTCGGTCAGTTGGGGCCATCTTCGTGATGTATTCGTGGATGTTCGTTGTCTCATCCTGGACTGTGGTGCTGACACTCACCAGTCCCCAGCCCCCTTCCTTCCGCTTAGCGTACAGCCTCAGGGTGCTGGACTTGGGGTGAAACCCTCCATGCATGGTAAGGAGCTTTCTTGTCTTTATGTCAGTGGCTTCTATCTCCTCCTTTGGCCAGCCTATTACCCCAGCAGGGTACCTGATCACGGGCAGGGCGTACGTATTGATGGCCCGGATCTTGTTCTTACCGTTCAGCTGACTCCTCAGGACTTGCCTGACCCTCTGCAGGTACTTGGTGGTTGCAGCTTTTCTAGCGGCCTCTTCATGGTTCCCATTCGCTTGCGGGATCCCCAGGTACTTGTAACTGTCCTCTATGTTTGCAATATTGCCTTCTGGTAGTTCAATCCCCTCAGTTCTGACTACCTTCCCTCTCTTTGTTACCATCCGACTACACTTCTCCAGTCCGAACGACATTCCAATGTCATTGCTGTATAGCCTGGTAGTGTGGATCAGTGAATCGATGTCTCGTTCACTCTTGGCATACAGCTTGATGTCATCCATGTACAGGAGGTGGCTGACAACTGCTCCATTCCGTAGTCGGTTTCCGTAGCCAGTCTTGTCAATTATCTCACTGAGGGGGTTAAGGCCTATGCAGAACAGCAGTGGGGACAGAGCATCTCCTTGGTAGATCCCGCACTTGATGGTGACTTGTGCTATGGGCTTGAGGTTGGCCTCCAGTGTTGTCCGCCACATCCCCATTGAGTTCCTGATGAAGGCTCTCAGGGTCCTGTTGATCGTATATAGTTCTAGGCATTCCAGGATCCAGCTGTGGGGCATTGAGTCATAGGCCTTCTTGTAATCAATCCAGGCAGTGCACAGGTTGGTCAGTCTGGTCCTGCAGTCTCGGCTGAATGCTTGGTCTGCCAGTAGCTGGTGTTTTGCGCCTCTGGTATTCTTGCCCATCCCTTTCTGTACCCATGTGCCTGTTCATCTTAGCCGCTATGATGCCTGACAGGAGCTTCCATGTAGTACTGAGGCAGGTTATTGGTCGGTAGTTGGAGGGGACCGGTCCCTTCTGGGGGTCCTTGAGGATCAGGACTGCCCGGCCTTCGGTTAGCCATTCCGGGTGTCTCTCGTCAACTAGCAGCTGGTTCATTTGTGCTGCCAGACGCTCGTGGAGTGCAGTCAGCTTCTTCAGCCAGTAGGCGTGAACCATGTCAGGGCCTGGTGCTGTCCAACTCTTCATATTGGAGACCCTTTCTTGGATATCTGCCACTGTGATGGTCACTGGACCCTGTTCGGGGAGGTCGCTGTGGTCTGTCCTCAGATCCACTAGCCACTGAGCATTGCCGTTATGGGTTGTGTCCTTCTCCCATATGCTTTTCCCGTATTGTTCCATCTCCAGCCTTGGTGGTGCTGTTCTCATTAGGGTATCGTCACTGATTTCTAGAATCGATTTGATTCCGATTCACAAGGTCCTGAATCGATTCGATCCACGATTTGATTCGATTCGAAGCGATTCAATTCAATTCGATTCGATTTGAATCTGGGAAATTTTGCCTCAGACAGTCAGAAATATTATAATTTAGATCAGTACATTTACATATTTTTGTATCTATAAAAAGGAAGCTGACACTTTCGAGACTTTATCAAAGGTGTGAGCATCACAGCAGATGCCTTTGTGTCTGCTAGTAGCTGAAGATAAAACACAGAAAAACATGAAGGTGATTTTCCTGGCCTGGGATTTTATAAAAAATATTCTGCAGTACATCAAAAACGAAAGAAAACCATTAATCAACATATGAACATTATTTCTGAAGTTACAGCGGTTTTATTAGAGACACAGCTGAGCTTTTTGCATTTTGTATAATTTTAAAAAGTTTACATTTGTTCAGTATTGAACGGCAGAAATTAAGTTTTCTTTTCGGAAGTATGTAAAAGGGAAAAAAACAGCGGCCGACAGTGCTGTAAACAGAGGTAGACTTGTGTGTAACAAGCAAGCAAATAATGCAGAAAACAGATTTTTAGACGGGAAACTGTCCTTGAAGTAGAGAGAGAGAGAGAGCTGTGCATGAAGTGTGATTTTATCACGGTGGAAGCAAAACAGCAAAAGTAAGAGGGAATCCATGACGATGTTTATGTGAACCGTAGTTTGGATCTTCTTTTGCTGCTGGTTCAGTCAATATTGTTTGGAGAGAGATCAAACTAACAGCTTTAGAATCAGCGCAAAAGGGGCGTAAACACAAAGCGCGGACCCGCCGAAACATCAGAATCAGCGAGCTGTCGGCTTTCAGCCCCAACCGTGTCCGGTTCGGGTGAGAAAGGCGACATCTCACTGATTCTGATCCGCGGGTCCGCGCTTTGTGTTTACGTGTTTGTGCAGAAGCCGTGTACCTGCTCTCATTTACTGTCTTAAAGGTTTGTCAATTTGGTGGTTGTCGAAATTTTGTGACGTTTCACCTGAGATTCTGGCATTTTGGGCAAAATACATTTATATAAAAAAATCGATTCAGGATTTTAATGAATCGATATCACGTTATCCAAGCCAGAATCGATTTTAATCGATGAATCGATTATTAAAACCCACCCCTAGTTCTCATATTGTTCCCCTGCCACTGAGAGTACACCTTGGCTGGTTCCGTGGAGAACAGCTGGTTTATTCTCCTGCCTTCTATCTCTCTGGTGTACCTCCTCAATCGGCTGGCCAAGGCTGTGAGTCGTTGCTTGGCAGTTTCCAAGGCCTCAGGTATGGACAGCTTCCTTAGGCACCTTCCTCATCGCGCCTTTCTGCAACTCCGATAGTTGGCTAACCTCCCTCCGTGCTACTTTGATCTTAGCTTCTAGCCTCCTTCTCCATGGAGGGTACTGCCCCTTGTGGCTGTTCAACTTGTAGCCAAACATCTCACTGATCACTGCTGCCATATTGTAGATCAGCTTGTTAGTGTCGGTAATCGTGGCTGTAGGTATCATCCGTAGTGCTGTATTAACATCATCTAGCAGACCTTGTGAGGGTACTTCACATAATCTTGGTAACCGGCTACGGGGGGGTCCAGGTTTCAAGCTTGGCCATGATCCTATCTTTCAGGTCAGTTCCTCTCGCACTCAACAATCCTTCTCCTATCGCACTTGGGGCTTGGTACCCAATCTCGGGTGGGGGTGATGATATCTCCCCCCTGACCTGGCATCCTGGCATTTTTTTTTATGTTGTACCTCGTCAATCTCTAGCTGTGAGAGCAGTCCCTTCTTTCGAATGTTGGAACACTGAGCTACTAGTTGTTTCGCTGTCATTGTGGATGTTGGGTATCGAAGAATCCATAGGTTCATGTAACCCCTTCCGCCAGGGTTACTTGCGTAGTAGCATTCCAACAACGCCCTGTTTTCATCTCTTGCCCGATAAATCACACAGCAATAGTACATCGAAGATACTGAAGTGGCACATAACCCAGGTAGCTACCACAACTAAAACAAGGTAGTTGCAATAAGCTAACAAAGAATTTACTTCCAGATGTTTCTTTAGGTTGAAGGTGGAGTCTTTTGACGCTGAGAGCAGTTTAGTTGCTGACAAACAGGGTTTGCATTGCACGGTCAGATTTCGCCCATCTCTTTCTTTTCTAAATATGAATGTGTGTCAGAATTTCCAAGTGAGAAATGCATTCCAGCCCGTGCACTGCTGGCTCTGTTGTGCTGGCTCCGGGTCCACCGTGTAATGCCACCAACATTAACAGGACGATTGCATTATGGTCTCTTATTGCATGTTTTGTTTGGGTTTCCAGCAATGTGCAGAATTGCCAAAATTAGAAAGAAGATAGACAGGGGATAGCCTAACATATGAAAGAGGAAAAGACCGCCGTGTAATACATTTATTTCAACAAAGTAACTGTATTCTAATTGTCGCCTTTTTAAATGGTAACTGTAAAGGAATACAGTTACTCATATTTTGTATTTTAAATACGGAACGTGTGTACATGTATTCCATTACTGCCTAACACTGAACATCAACAAACACTTTTAAGAGTCCACTGACATAATACATTAGCACTGATGACCACTCTTGCTTGGGTTTTGATTTTGATGGCCGTGACTTCTTCAATTCAGTTCAGTTCACTTTAATTCAGTTCACTTTAATTCAATTGCTGTCATGACCCTGGGTCATTAAACCCAGCATTTTGTGATTAATATTGGTGTCATCTTATGTTTCGGGTTAATTCTTGTTTTCTTAGTTCCTAGGGTTTTGGTTCTTGTGTTTAGTGTTCTGTTATCCGTACCTGTGTCCTCTCCTGGTGTTCTGTTCATATCTCTGAGTTTGTGTTTGTAAAATTTCCTGTTTTACTTTGAAGGTAAAACAGGAAATCTCGTTATGCCCATTAGTTTTAGCTGTGTCCACCCTGCGTGTCATTTCCTCATTACCTGATGTGTATTTATAGTGTGTTTGCCTCTGCTCGACGTCGCTCCGTCTGTGTTATTCTGTGTATCTCTGCCCTACATTCTCCGTGCTGTTTTCCCGTATTTTGTATGATTTCAGGTTTGTTCACTAGTTTTCCCCAGTTTAGTTTTTTAGTTTTATCCTCACTTCAGTTCATTATCGTTCACTGTAAATAAACTCACTCGCATCACCGCCGTTGTCTGCAACTTGGGTCCTCCTTCACTGCATCACACGACTGCTGCCCCAGCCGTGACAATTACATTTTATTTATATAGCACCAAATCACAACAACAGTTGCCTCAAAGCGCTTTATATTGTACTACAATAATACAGAGATAACCCCAACAGTTATAACTAATATTTTCTTAATATATGAGCTTTTAAGAAAATTTATATTTAGAGCTGAGGAAGAATGTTGCAAGAAACATGTAGCGAGAAAACTCAAAGTTTTAATTATTGCTGGTTTGGCATTTTTAAAAGAGATGCCTGATAAAATTGGAATAAACTACATAGGCTAAAATTGTGGTTCAAGACTAAAATAGCATGTTTTTTCTTCATGTTAAACAGAACTTCCTCTCTACAATCACCACAGAAGTTGTTTGGATTGGTTTGAATGACAAAGAACAGGAGGGAACATGGAAATGGGTAGATGGGACTCCACTAAGTCTGACGTAAGTCTTCACTTTGGTTAAGTTATTACTTTCAGTAAATTTAATCTATTTGATAACCTACACATCAATGCCTCATTGGTGAGTCAACATATTAGTGGGTTGAGCCAAACTACAAGGCCAAATGCTTAAAGCTAAATGATGACTTGTTTTGGCAACCTTAGTCAAAACAAGATATTATATCACACCTGATGTCCTGCTGGGTTTGTCTGCCTGTATACTTTGTAAAGACCTGTTTAACAAATGCTATGTCCTTAAAAGAAAATGGTTGTCATATGAAATTTTCCTATGAAACCCTCCATACCCACACCAAACATCTGAATTTAAACTTGATAAAAAATAAGCTGATGTTATTGTTACTGGCTTGGTAGGTACTGGGCAGATGCTCAACCTGATGATAGTGGTGGAAAAGAAGACTGTGTACATGTCAGAAAAGATGAGAAAAAGTCCTGGAATGATCTTTCCTGTTCAACTTCTCTGAAGTGGATATGTGAAAAAACACCAAACCACTGTACAGTTTCTTAAAGATCATCTATTCATAAATGTTTTTGTGTTTAAGCTTTGATTATAAATCTATATTTTAATTTTGGTTAGTTGTATTCTGTAATGATGAGTTGTAGCTGTATGTATTTTGTTGTAGCTGATGTGCATTTTTCCTTTCAGTGGAGACTGTCAGAGGAGAATATCATTATACAAAACAAGCAGAGCTAAATATAGGTGGTTATGTTTTCTGTTTATTTTTGTATTTTTATTCCAGCTTTGCAGTTCTGAGTTTTGCATTTATTAAAAGAAATCCTGTTTTGATTTCATTGTTATGCCAATAAATTATTTTATTTTGACACTATTATTGAGTCTTTAAAAAATTTTTTTTACTTTATTCTTTCAGTTGTGTCACATTTGTTTCAAATATTGATTTTTATTAGGTAGTTTGAGAGGTAGTTTTATTTCCTGCAGTTTTTCTCTGTTCCTTTCTCCATTTGATTTCTGTGTTATTGAGTGTTTATATTCATGCCTGTGTTACTTCTCGTTTGCATGTTTCCTCTTTTCCATTTGCGTCCTGTATTAGTTTTACTTCTTGATTCTGTTTTCACCTGTTTTTAAGACTGTTCTCATCTGTGTTACTTTCACCAGTGTCTTGTTTCCCTCCTGTTTGTCACTCCCCAGATCAGCCATCAGTGCATACATAGTTCTGGCAGTCTTGGTTGAATAGTCCAAAAAGTTAACTCGTGCCTCCTTTTTAAAAAATTATTGTTCCTTGACATTAGTGGAAACTGTTATGTGGTCAAGGAAAGATGCAAAGGAGTATGTGTCACATATAGATATCTTATATCTGGCCCTTCCATTGATCTATCTACTATCTACTGTTTGTAGTTAAAATATGTGGTGGTATGTATAGTAGAGTGATGAAACCAAATTTAATTCAGGGGAGAGCTACAACAGTGAATGTCTACAGCTATCTGTAAAACATGGTGGAGGCTTTGTCATGAATTGGGGCTACACTTCAGCCAGTGATGTTGAGGAATTTGTCAACACTGAGGGAAGTGTGAACATGGTAAAGTACCGTCAGATTTCTGTCCACCAGGTAATGCCATTTGGAAAGCATTTGACTGGCAACAAGTTATTTTTTTGACAGTGACCCCAAACACACTGTTATTGTAGTAACAGCATGCCATATCAGTCATGATTAGCCTCAGAGCACAATACAGTGTGGGATCATCGTTACAGGCAATAGGAAAATCCTTCAAGTAATCTAAACTATTCCTGAAGACTACTTAAATAAATTACATGAAAGTTTAAGAGAGTTTAGGCTGCTTAAAGAGCAGTCATTGCCATACCAAATGTTACTTTTCAACATCATTATAATCAGTCAGATTCTAGTTTTGCTTTACATGGTGTATTACTATGTATGTTTGGACTTGTTTCAGTAAATTAACAGATTTTCAAAATATAAAGAAATGTGAGGTCACCCAAGATTTTTGCACAATACTATATGTATGTGTTTATAGTTTAGAATACTTTGATAATGAATCATTTTTTAAAATTTCGGAAAATATTTTAGCATTATCTTGCATCACTTCCTGGAACCTTAATGTCATTTCACACACGCATTAGACCAACACAGCGCACTTCTTAAGTTGAAAGACAAACAAAGAATCTGCAGCAAACCTTTGCTCTTGTAGGGTCTTTACTTTACAATATAAAGTGCCTTGAGGAGATTGTTACTGTGATTTGGCAGTGTATAATTAGAACTGAATTAATCTGATGTTTAGCTCTTACAAAGTTTGAAAAACCACTGGTATAACCAGTATAATAAAATTGATTTAATTAATGGATTTTCTTCCATTTTCTTTTGTTTGTGTGTAAGAATTACAATGAAAAACTGCCAAATGGCAACAGCAATAGACCGCCTGCTCCAAAATGCATGTCTCTCTATTGGAAACAATTAATTGTCATGAATCAAGAAGCAATATATAACTTTCATTTGTGGCATAATATTTAGATATTAAAAAATTTTACTGCAAAAATATTTTTCTGCAAAATATGCTAAAAATACCATAACATCACAACCTAGTAATTACTGCAAAATCGTGGTTTTTGTCTAAATAATCTATTTTGCTCATTTGTACCATCATACCTTAATTTTTACAAGATAGCACACATGCTGTTTAATAATTTCGATTTCAAGGTAAACCATATCTGGTTTACCACTGCGCAAAGTAAGGAAGTAAAAGTTTATTTATATAGCACTTTTCACAGACAGATGTCACAAAGTGCATAACAAGAGAGGCAACAAAAAAACAATACAATCATAAATACATCATAAAATCCCTGGTCTAATTAAAAGCTTTTTGAAATAAAATTGTCTTTAGCTGCTTTTTGAAGGTCTCTACCGAGTCCAGGTGCTGTAGAAATAGAGGAAGTGCATTCCACAGTCTGGGTGCAACAGCTTGGAAAGATCGGTCCCCTCGAGTTCTAAAATGAGTGTGGGGGACAGCTAAAAGATTTTGATTTGATGACTTCAGGCTACGAGAAGGGGTGTGTATACAAGTCAGATAAGCAATATAGGGAGTAGCCTGCCCCTGTAGTGCTCTAAAAGTTAAAACTAGAATTTTAAAATGGAACCTAAATCTGATTGGTAGCCAGTGTAGCGACTTTAAAACGGGACTTAAATATAAGCTCCTTTGTTTGAGCGAGTCAGTCTCGCTGCAGAGTTTTGAACAACCAGTAGACGAGCTAGCCTTTTCTTGTTTAGACAGAAACAGACTATTACAATAGTGGAGTCTTGTATTTTTTTTTTTGCCTGTCCCGTTTGGCTCTTTTGCCATCAGAATTATTGTCTAAAGGCAAAGAAAGATGCCCAACGGATTTACTTTACCAAATTGACCATCCCAGCCTTGCCATAATGGTCCATTTGATTCACCTTTTATTGTTTATTTTATTTTCACTTGCTGAATACGGGACAGACTTGACTGGAGGAAAGAAGGGGAGAAAGAAAGAGGGAAAGAGAAACAGCTGAGAAGAGGGACGGGGGAGAAGGGCAAAAGACAAAAACCAACAGAACGGGCAGAGAAAAAAAATGAAAAAAATGCATCTATTGATCAAAAAGGGTGTAGTTTGTGGGTGTGATCACCCGTGTGTACACCTGTGAGCATGGACGCGCTTGTTTTTTTAAAAGGTTCCTTCATGTAATGATCTGCTAGAGGGTGTGGGGGGGGCCACAGCCCCGTCCTCCAGGGCATGAAGCAGGTATGGAGGAGATCAAAACTCCAGACATCCAGAGGCCCCCAGAACACAAGAGACCAAGGAAGACCAACAGAGGGGCAGCCGCGCCACTGTCCCAGAAAGAGCTGAGGAGAGTCCCAGATGAGGGCTCACTCAGCAGCCGCGGAGCAGAAGCCAGGGGGAGTTGCAGTGACGCGCCCGTGAGCTCCGCCGGCAGCCAGCCGTGCCTGAGTGACCGAGCCCCAGGCCGAGAGGCCGGGGGCACCCCACCTCCGAAGTGGCCCGAGCGAGCCCCAGGCTCCAGGCCCCGATAAGAGGCCGCCAAGTGAGCCGGTGTGTACCTGGACGCCCATCCCCAGACACAAAGAACCACCAACGCACCGATGTCTGAGGGAGTCCGCCACTGGCAGGGGAAGTGGTGGTAGGGGGAGATAGGCCTCCAAACCTTGGAGGGAGTGGAGTCTTGTAGAGACAAAAACATGGATTATCACCTCAAGTTCAGTTGTTGACACCATAGATCTAAGTTTTGAGATGTTCCTCGAATGAAAAAAGCAGGTTCTTACTATCTGATTTAAGTTTCACTCCAGAGAAAAAGCTTCATCAAAAATAACACCTAGATTTGTGAGGTTACACTTCTGTGAGGAACCTAAATCACCCAGTCGCTGTTTAATATTGGACATTGCACTGTGTGGTGGCAGATTTCTTTTCTGATGTATTAATCACATATTTTAATCATATCACTTTAATAATAGTAATACCACTTTCTCAACTTAGTATACCAAGATCACTCCTGAGACTAGTTGTATGCATGCATGTAGAATCTTATCACAAGTGGGCCTCTGCTATTTTCACTGTTAAATGAACAAATGGAATGAAAACCATAAAATAACAAAAGCTCCTTCTGATGCGAAAAAGGATGTGGTGCTACCTGTGTTATTTTAATTCTTTTATTCATAAAGTAATCTAATTTACTTGTTATAGCGGACGCCCTGGACCACTATCTCTGAAACGTGATTCGGTACTGTTCCCTGGTAATAACGTCCGGTCAGAGATGGGGAATGATGTCAGAGTGGAAGAACTTTATTTGCCACGAGCCCATATCAAACACACTCTCGCTGGCAAGTAAGGATGTGGTTCTGTAATTAATACAAATAAGAAATAACATAAACATCTCTCTTGCTTGTTTAGCATTTCTCATACTTCGGTATTACAGAGAACACCATACCAGATTACAAAAGAACAGATCCAGATACCAGAAACAGAGCTTAGAGCAGGGGTGGGCAAACTTTTTGGCTCAGGGGCCACACTGAATTTTAAAATTTACAAAACGGGCCAGGACAGCACCAGATACATACATATCAAAGAAAAACATTAAGAAGGCATTATAGTGTTAATACTTACATTCACTTTTAGTGGGAACAGTGTTGTTGATCACCCTTTTTTGTCAGTGCGTCGAAATCTGGTGTTAGATTTGTTGTGGCAATTCTCAGAACAGATCTGAGGTGTTCATCACTCAACTGGGATCTGTGGGATGCTTTGTTGTTGTTCATCACACTGAAAGTCTGTTCACATACATACGTAGAGCCAAACAACACCAGCATCCTCTGTGACATCTTCTGGATCTTTGGAAATTTGGCTGCGTTTAATGATGCATAAAACTTATCCAGTTTAAGAGAGTTGAACTTCTCCTTTAAGACAGTGTCACATTGCAGATCAATCAGTTCCAACTGCAACTCCTGTGGCGCTGTTTCAGGGTCTTGTGTGAAGGGACATGACAACAGGTGAAGTGGCTTTCCAATTTCCCCAAAATCAGAGAACCAACGGCAGAATTCCTCATGGAGGTCATCCAGTGATTTCCTGTATTTTTTCACATGTTGAGGTGCCTCTTTCAGCAAAGCCAGTGTGGGAAAATGAGCGAACGACTTATGTGACATTTGTTTTGAGAATAAAACCAGCTTGGTTTTAAAGGCCCTGATGTTTGTGTACATTTCATGTACAAACTGGTCTTTCCCTTGCAGCTTCACGTTCAGCTCATTCATGTGTGCCAGTATGTCCACAGCAAAAGCTAAATCACAAAGCCAATCTGTGTCACTCAGCTCAGGAAAAACACCATCTTTCTCAAGTAGCTCCAAAAATTAGACAATCTCCTTTCTGAGCTCCCACACTCGTTGACATGCTTTCCCCAAACTTAACCAACGGACATTGGAGTGGTAAAGCAAGTCCTGGTGATCAGCATCAATTTCTTCAAGAAACTTAATAAACTGACGATGCTGAAGTCCCCTTGCTCTAATAAAGTTAATGCATTTTACAACTGGCTTCACTATGTGATCAAGGTGCAATACAGATTTGCACAGTGCTTCCTGGTGGATTATGCAGTGTAAAAAAAATTACCTCCTGCACAGGGTTGTCCTCTTTTACCCTGTCCTGGATTCTTTTGAGCAACCCGACTTTTTTTCCAGTCAGATTTGGCGATCCATCTGTGGTGACGTTGGCGAGTGTACTCCAAGGTAGGCTGTGCCTCTTGGTGGCCTCCGACACGCTGTGATACAAGTCCTCTCACCTCGTTTTCCCCATTAGGGATTCCATGGCCAAAAACTCCTCCGTTATCTCAAAATTACCATTAATTCCTCTGATAAAAATTAAAAGCTGAGCAGTGTCTTTTATGTCATTACTTTCATGCAGTGCCAAGGAATATAATGTCAAATGACTCCGCTTTTTTGTTTAGCTTGCTAGTTAAGTCTTCGTCGAGTAGCTCAACACGACGAGTCACTGTCCTGCATGATAAGCTAATTTTTTCACATTTGTTCTTGCTCTCAGGACACAAGACACCTGCTGTCTCTACCATGCACTCTTTGAGAAACTCCCCATCAGAGAATGGCTAGCTGGCCTTTGCTAATTTGAATGCCAGTAAATAACTTGCTTTTGTGCTTGATTCTTGGATGGTAGTTTGTCGGATAAAGGTGTCTTGCTGAGCCTGCAAACTAGCTGCTAATCTCTGAGTGGTAGTCATTCGTTCTTGCGTCGACAGGTTGTTAGCATAATTTGCATGCTTAGTGGAAAAGTGATGGCTGATGTTGTATTCCTTAAAAACCGCAACTGTTTCTTGGCAAATAAGACATGCAGCCTTTGACCGAACTTCTGTGAAAAAGTATTTAGTTGTCCATTCCTTCTTAAACACTCGGCACTCACTGTCAACTTTTCTTTACTTTGGCCCACTCATTGTTGCAGAAAGGTTCAGAGCAGAACAACAGAGAGTAGCCTGGGCTTGTACAGTTTTCACAGCACAAATGCGTATGTGGCGGGGCATGGCTTGCGCCAAGCTTGAGATCGATGAGCTCGCCAGACCGGCTTCACCCCCACCAGAGGCTGGTGCACATCTACCCAGCTGCCTGTGAGCTGGGGCTCACGACCGTGCCAGCCATGGCACATCTACCTGCCACGCAGCCGACCTCCAGACAAGCTTCACCGGCACCGCTGAATTCGGGGACGGCCAAATGAACTCACATCTCCCCGTCACTTGACCAGGGCCCGGTGGCCGCCAACAGTCCGGGCTGATTCCCTCTCCTCTCCCGCTCGCGGGGGGAGGGGGGGATGGAGTAAGTTCTGCCAGATGGCTCCCAGCCTCAGTCGGGCGATAGGGGTATGTGGTGGGGCTTGGAAGCTGCAGCTCTGTGTGTCCAAATAAATAGATGCTTAAAAGCATGAATGTGTCATCGGGTCTGCCATGGTCACAGAGTACATAATTAGAGTAACTTCACACTGCGTGCCCTGCCCCTCGACTTCATGGCTCGAGACATGGATGAGACACACCAATCGGAATAAAAAGCCCAACGGGCCGTAGTTTGCCCACCCCTGGCTTAGAGTAATAACAAACAGGATGGCATAAAGAATCATAATCAGTTTAGGCCAATTCCCTCATTTGAGGCAACACCACCCTCTAGTTGACACAATTGCTCACTCAAAGGCTGCCATGTGTACGCAGGCTTTATAAACAAGAACTGATTCGTATGCTAACTTAGTAACTCCATCAGGTAAAATCTTTGGGAACATTAACTCTCCACAATAACTGAAACAACTTAGAAATGAGGCATATCCTGTGGAGCCAGGCTACTACTTACTTATTCCTACAGCATAGCTGCTAACAGAAGGCAATAGTAACAGATGTCTACATTGGTACATTAACAGTAACAGAAATAAAATACGTTCCCAACGTGACTTACTGGTTCTATGAACGCACACTTGCCTGTTAATTACTCGAAGCTTTTCAACACAAGCTGCAGTGCTTCAGAAAGCTTCACTGGGACATCACTAGAAACAAACAAAAGATAAACTAGAAACTAAGATGAAGGAACTCATGACTTGGCATAAATGAAAGAACATGGAACACACAAGATGGATGATGCAACGACAAGAAGACATAGCACTTAAATGTACAGAGGTTAATGAAGGAATGGGAAACCGGAGGGAAACACAGCTGGAACTAATCAAACATAACAAGACTGGGTGAAAGCAAAACTGAACACACTAAAAACAGGACTAGGGACTCAAAATAAAACAGGAAACCTGAGAAGCACATAAAGACGTGGACAGACTGAATACAGGGAACAGAGCTCACGTAGTGGCAGCTGTTAGTTATTCCAATCACTCAGTCCAAACTTAGCAGCATGAGTTTCAAGTTTATTTAGCTTTTGCTAGGTAGCACACCTAACTGAACACTCATACAAATGTTTTCACTTATTACTAAATCAACCAGCACATCCACAAGATTATTAGACCTCTCTATACACTGTTCCAAAAAATAGTCATGTCAAAGTATCTTACTGTATATTTTACAGTTTTGTACTGTCTTTCTAGAATATCATTGAATTTAGACTGTGATTTTACATGTCAAAGGTAAAATAACATAACATCACTGTAAATATAGTAAAACACAATTTACTTGTTTTTTTTATATATATTTTTTGTACATATGCATATTTAGATTGTAAAAATACATTCAGAAATGTATCATAATTTCACAAATATTTGTCTGTTATGTGAGAGAATGATCTGTTAAATCCAAATGTAATACAATGGAAAAATATAAAAAATGATCAAAAATTAATGAGAATAATCAATAATTAAAGGAGTATTTGAATTATAATTGTGCTGAAAATTTCATGTCATCTAGGTCTGATTCAATAATTCAGAGGTAACAAGTGAAAATATAATTAATAGGAATAAAAACTAAAGAAAACATATAAAACATTGCAAGGCCACGCTGTGCTAATTATATATTTTAAAAAATAAATGTAGAGGTAGGAATTGCAATTAATATAAATCTCAAAGTATTCACAACATTCCTGAACAGAAATAGGCCTCTGCACCTGGGGGGAGGGTGTGGCCATGAAAACAATGTGACATGCCATTGGATGTTGGGACACATAATAACATGACTCTGAGCATCGGCCAATGAATGTGAACTAACAACCACAAGGTTGCGGGTATGGCAGCACTGTAGGAAAAAATCCTAATATAAAAGTATTTTACTGTGCATTTTACAGTTTTGTTCTGTTCTTCTGGAATATCATTAAAGTCACGTAAATAGACTGTGAGTTCACATTTCAAATGTAAATTAACGTTATATCACTGTAATGTAATAAAACATAATTTTCATGATTATTAAATGTATCTGTCTGTACATATGCATATGTATATTGCAATTTGGGGCGATCGTGGCTCAAGAGTTGGCAGTTTGCCTTATGATCAGAAGGTTGCCGGTTCGAGCCCCGGCTCGGACGCGCTCGGTATTGTGTCCGTGGTCAAGACTCTTCGCCTACTGGTGATGGCCAGAGGGGTCGATGGTGCGATATGGCAGCCTCGCCTCTGTCAGTCTGTCCCAGGGCATGCAATCCAATATTATTTAAACCAACTGTTAACTGTATATTTCTGTACATTTACGTATTATGATTCATATTGCCACATTCATTGACCTTGTTTATAGGTAATTTCGTTGTTTGATCACGTTAAAATGTTCCTAATTTAATAATGTCTAAAAGCACTTGGAAAAGGCAGAATCCCGTGTAAAATTAGTGCAACAAACTCTATTTTCATTACTGAAAATAACTGTATTTTCATGAGAAAGTTATTTTCTGTTATTTTACGGTAGTATTTTGGCGCCCCAGCTGCTGGAATATTACCGTTTTTTTATGATTTGGGTTTTTTTTACTATTTATAGATAATTTCATTGTTTAATCACATTAACATGTTCCTAATTTAATGTTTAAAATCACTTGAAAGGGCAAGATCCCATGTAAAATTAGCGCAACAAACTGTATTGTCATTATTGGAAACCGTATTTTTATGAGGAAGTTATTTTCTGTTATTTTACGGTAGTATTTTGGTGCCCCAGCTGCCGGAATATTACAGTTTTTTTAAGATGTTTTTTGTAACAGTGTAGCTATGTCCCAATTCAGGGGCTGCATCCTTCGGAAGACCCAGCCTTTGCGGTCTTCGTGGGCTGGCTTCTCTGAAGACCGAGAAGGTCGGAAGTGCGAAGCTCTGAAATGGGACACTCTAGCTTTCAGATTTGCGTCACCGCGGTCTTGGTAGAGTTTAATAAACTCAACCGTCTGCTCCTTGCTTTCTAAAATATAACAGGACATTGGAGTAAATTCTCTACCATCTCACACTTCTACTTAATCAGTTTTCTGTTTGACGTTTATTCAGCTGTGTGAAAACTATCATTTTAATCTCAGCCAAACCGATTTACTCACTAACAAATAAAACACTGAAAAAAGCCAAACAATAACATTTTTAAGTTATCCAAGTGACTTATATATCATGTTTAACCTCAGAGCGAAAGACCGTGTGGGGTCTGAAAACGATGTGCGAGCCCGGTGTTGTCGCTGGCTCTAGTGAGCATTGACCACCCGGTCAGCTATGAAGCTGGTGAGTAACAGACATCTCCAAAAACGTCGGAGCGCTTTTCCAGAATGAGTAATATTAAAACTTAGTAGCTGCTGCCATTGTTGGAAACTGGAATTGGCTGGGCTGCGCTAGGTTGGGCCACGAAAGATACACCCGGCCCATCCTTCAAATCTGGGGAAAAGGAGGACGCATTTGTCAGACGCATTTGGAGCAGCCTTTGTCGCCTGGCTATGATCCAATTGCCCATCAAATGCGGCCTCCGAAGGATGCAGCTCCTGAATTGGGACATAGCATATGTATATATGCTGTATAATCCTAACTTAATCTACTACATTTTAACATACTGCTGTTACCCGTATTCTACCAAGATACTGTAACTGTAGCGGTTATGTCATACGTTTTCACAATTATCAAGATAATCTTGTGTCTTAGAGATCTGTCTGTGTAACGGATAGTGAGGAAGAAGTGAGTGAGGATGATGAAGGTGAAGAGAGCAAAGAAAATAAACATTCCCTTGAGAGTGATGGGAAAGATGGGAGGAGAATTTCTCATATTGCAGTTATTTGCATTTTTTGGCCTTTGTGCTTTTGAACTATTACAGTGTAAGCGAGAAAAACATTAATTTCTTATAAAACACATCTCTGTTGATGTCTTGCTGCCCTGCTTTTTTTTTTTTTAAATGATGCATTGCAGTAAACATTTGTCAATGTAATTGTTAGAAAACGAAGACTTCATTTTTTACGTTTTTTATTAAAGGTGAATCATAACTTTTCAGCTCCACTATAAAGTTCTGTGGTTATTTTACTTCTAGTGCTGTCAAAATTATCGCGTTAATTGTTAAGATCAACGCGAAATGTTTAACGCGTTAAAAAAACTTAACGCTGATTTTTTTTTTTATTAATTTCCTGTAATCTAAGACCTTTAAACGCATGAGCACCTCTGGAGGAGGGGGCAACAGTGTGCTATGCTGGCGTTTGGCCTGACAGAAATGATTAGAAGAAGAAGTGACACCGTGCTACTATCTAGCTAACACTAGCTAACACATGCAAGCATGGACGAGGGCGGACTTTTGGGTGGAAAGTTTCTCTTTAAGAAGTTGCCTGATGGCTTATTGGACAAAATGAGAGTAAGGTGGACAGTTTGCAAAGCTAAATTCAAGTACCACAGAAGCAGTTCATCACTGGCGTATCACCTGAGAGCAAAACACCCAACTGAATCCACCTCTACGGGACCTCGCCAGTCTAAGCTTCAGGAGTATGGTGCTCGTGGACGAATAACAAAAAACGTGAGAGAAAAATTAACCAATTCCTTGGTTATTTGGATAGCTAAAAACTGCCGACCAGTTAGCATAGTAGAAGATGATGGACTGAGAGAAGTCATTCGCGCTGCATCAGGAGATGAGTGTTACAATCTGCCCTCGAGAGGAACCATTGTGCCGAGACTGCACACTTTGTATGGGGACCAGAGGGCTCAGCAGTGCAGCAAGCTTGTGCAAGTAAGGAACGTCGCTCTCACCGGAGACCACTGGACTTCGGTGAACAACGATAATTACTTGGGGGTCATGGCGCATTTTATTGATAACGACTGAACTATGCAATCGTTTGCACTAACAGTGAGTAAAACTGAAGAGCGACACTATGCTGAGGCGTGTGCTGACCATTTTCTGAATGTTGCAAACGAATGGAAAATCAAGGACAAGGTAACCACGCTTGGCACTGACAGTGCTCGTAACATGGTTGCAGCCGCCAGACTACTTCCATTTGAACACAGCCCTGCATGGCCCACATTCTGCAAAAGAATGGTCACAGTTTCTCTTAATGACAGCACATTTGAAAGGGCTCTGGCCAAATGTCGCAGATTGATCCGGATTGCTGGACATTTTAAGCATAGTCCAGCAAACGCTCAGGAATTAAAGGCACAGCAAGCTGCACATGGACATCAAACAGAACCGCTTGTTCAGGACATTGCAACAAGATGGAACTTCACCCTAGAGATGATCAAGCGGATCCAGAGAAACAAATCTGTGCTGACCACCGTCCTGGCTCAGCAAAACAGCAAGGTGAACATGTTGACTGACCAGGAGCTTCACAGACTGCAAAAGCTGGAAGAACTACTTGAACCTCGCCAGCATGTGTGCTGGGTTCTTCTGATTCAGATACAGAGGAAGACGCTAATGACCGCTGTCTGAATCTGTACAAAGCAGAGCCCAAAATTGACGTAGGAGAGTGTCCAATACAGTGGTGGTTAAAGAGAGAAGGAGCACATTCCAGGCTGGCACCTTTCGCACGCAAGTACCTGTCAACCCCTGCAACCACAGTGCCTTGTGAGAGCTTATTCTCACTCTCAGGTCACATCATTCAAAAGAAGCGTGCTTCTTTGTCATCAGACAATGTAAACAGAATAGTCTGCCTCAGTAACTGGCTGAGTGCAAAGAAGGACTAAGCCAGATCGCTCCTTTGAAGTGAAAAATGTTCAACATTCTGGGTTTTCAGCCGTGTCTTTTTGTGTTTTAAATACTGAGTTTTGTGCACCCTTTATTGTTATGATATTCATTTTAAGCTGTTCACCCTCTCCTCGGTGGAGGTTTGGGATGAAGAGATACAGTCACTCACCGGAGTTAGCACGGTGCAACGGCGGCGCCGGCACCGCCCCCTTCTGGTAGCTGGTGCGATGGGCGCTGATGCCACCAATGCAGAGGGTGACGTAGCGGCAATATCCTCCTCTGCCCATATCCTCGCTAACGGCGAGGCAGGGGAAGCGAAGTCCGAGCGGGTTGGAGACGGCGAGCGGCTGGTAGGCCGTGCAGCAGGTGAGAGTCCCTCCTCCGGAATGAGCCAGGGCTTCCACCGGAGCTCGTCCTCCCGATAAGCCCGTAACACCTGCTGATGCTCATCGTCCCCGAAGTCTATGGCCTCCACCGCCTCCGTGTGCTGGTCAGTGCAGCATGACGGTGGCGGAAACGAGGAAGCCGATCCACGGTGAGGCGATGGCTGAGTGGAAGTGGGCCTCAGCGCTCCCCCTCTCACAGCCTCTGGCTCATGAGGCAGCGGCGCCGACACCCGTTTACGGGGTGGAGGTGTGGGTGCTGAGGCGGCATTCAGGACCCTCTGGGCCAGCGCACGGGCACGAAGCTCCTCCTTCAGGGGGCCCAGGGAGTCAAACGCCTCGACGAGGCGGGGGAGCTGTCGCAACCGCGGCTCCCGCAACATAATGGCGTCCACGGCCGCCAATCCCGCTGAAACCACTCTCGGATCCGAGCATCCGATGATGCGATCCATAACGCGGCAGAGCCTGTTCAGCTCCACTCCCACCTCCTCCGAAATGTCCGCTGAGTCCGACATGGTCGCGTCGTACTGTCACGGTCCGCTGTGACAGACCGTGTGGAGAGTGCGTGGAGGACTCAGGTGCAGACACAAGTGATACGGGAGTGAACTTTAAACAAAAGCGAGCCTTTTATTGTGGCTGGTGACACAAGAGAAACAAACAAGAATAAGGGCAGCACAAAAGCAATAACTAAACAGAAACCTAAACTGGGAATAAACTATGGTAAGGCTATGACTTAGAATACAACAGACCGGGCATGGAAACACGGGGGGTGGGAACACAGACGACGCGACACAGACTGTATGAAACACAGAGACTAAATACACGAGGGATGATCAGGGGAAGTGGCCACACATGGGAACACAGCTGACACACATGAACTTAACGACAGGACAGGAGGAGTGAAACTGAATACACTGACAGTGAATACAGGCTTTCAAAGTAAAACAGGAAACATGGAGATTAGACATGACACATGAACCGGGGAGACGTAGTACAGGGGGAGGTGACAGACGCGACAGCATGAACTTGACAATACAAGACACGCAGACATAAACACACGAAGGGCAAGGGAGGCTTGATACGAGGGTAACATAATTACAAAAGGGCTGGACTACCTTAAAGAACCTAAACAAACAATAAACATCAAAATAGGTTAAGCACAAAACACTGGGTCGCACGACCCAGGACCATGACACTGTGTCAGGTTTTTACTGGATTTTTTCAGGATATGACTAACATACACAATTCATTAGCTGTAGATTTTTTAGGCCTGCCACTTCTTTTGTTCTCCACTCATGCAGTTTCCTTAGATTTCTTTAAGGACACACTGCACACCATCCAGTGACATATAACTCACACTAAGAATCACCTTGATGGTGCCATACATGTTACTCTCCTAGAATCACTCCCCTGTCAGATTCCACAAAAACATAATATGTCAGAGACATGGTTAGGTTTCAAAGAAAGCCTCAATTTGTTTTAAAAATGAAATAAATAAATCACCAGTAAAACTAAGTCTTACTTCTGTAATGAAAAATTGGTATTTCACCTCATCTAACCACTGTGTGTACTATTGATATGTATTTCTTAATTTTCCTGTACAAAGAAAGAGTGTATAAAAACAGGAAAACAATTGACCTTAAGCCACGATGCACTTCATTATCAAGCTGGTGCCTATATGATGGTGAGAATTTCACTCCCAACCACTGAATAGACAAAGATTGTGTCCACATGATGGCTATAAAGGAGCTTTTGGTTTGGTTTCAATGCTCAAATTGTTTTTCCAAAACTGCTGGGTAATAAAAAATAAACAAAAAAAGTGTACGAACAAAAACAAAATAATAACTTAAACACAACAAATACTAAAACAAAGATGAGGTTAAATTCTCATTGACATGACACAGTATAGCTTGTAAGGCAACCACACAGCATGTCAAAAATAGCATTCTACCAATACATAAAACCACACTTTGGCCTACATGCAAGACATGCAAAGCACAACACATTGAACACATTTTATAAGTGGTCAGAAACTTGTAAATAACTCATGAAAGAATAAAGTTACGTTGAAACCAAGCACACCATTGTTTTTCTTGTGACATTACCAATAAGTTTGATGTGTCACATGGCCCTCTTCCTATTGAAAAAACAAAGTTGTGTCCAAGATGGCCGACTTCTAAATGGCCACCATGGTCACCACCCATCTTGAGGAGTTTGCCCCCTCACATATGCTAATGTGCCACAAACAGGACTTTAATATCACCAACCATTCCCATGTTATTACGGTGTATCCATATAAATGGCCCACCCTGTAGATCAATGAAGATTATAACCTAGTGTGCATTTCCTCTTCCCACTACTCAGCGCTCTAACCATTGGCAGGTATGACTATACTATTGGCATATCAATCTGTTCGGGGCTCGGCTCTAATCATGCCTGTGAAGTTTGGGAGAGATTGGATAAAGTGTCCTAGAGTTACAGCAGTTTTGTGCTAGTTGACGAATGACTAAAACTCTACGTGTCACTGTGACTATGCTGTTACACAAAACCCCAAAACCTTTGCAATTTAACTACACCAAGTCTTTAGTTTCCACTGACCGAATATCATGTTGATCTGATTAAAACCTTAGGAGGAGTTTGTTAAAGTACGAGGCCTGAAAACGATGAAAAATGTCCCTAAAATTACATATTAAATTCAAAGTGGCCAACTTCCTGGGTTTAGCATATGGCTCTATCAGACTTTTTTGTACATCTTAATATCTTACATCAGGCTGCCAAATTTCAGACTCATAGATTAAACATAGTTTTATAGGAGGTACTGTGGATCATTCCGTCCGCGCTACTGAGCCATTTTGCCCTGTCCATGTCTGAAACCATTGAAATATGTAATTTTTCTCCAGACCTGATGCGTGTGCAAAATTTCATGAGTATTTGAGCATTTCTAGGCCCTCAAAAAGCAAATTCATTTCAGTTCAAAGGCACACAAGATCGACAACAGAATTCAAAATAAAACAGAGAACAGCAAAGCAGCAGCACCTTGCATTATTCTCTATGGGAATGTCCTGCAGTGTTCTTATTCTGGGGCAAGGTAATAAAGATGCTGTCATTACTGATGTATTGCAGTCTTCCTGTTGACTCACTACTACATCTTAAACTTGACTACTCCAGGTTTTCAATGACAATGAAAGTGCGCAACTTATGGTTGGCAGGCATAACTGGGGCCAAAAAACTAGTGGTTCAGAGGTGGCTCCTACCATGAACTCTTGGTGAAACACTGGCTACACACTTTGTTAGATATCTTGTACCTAGAACTGTCCTCAAATATTTTTTATAAATAAATAACTGCAAAGTGGGGTATGCGTAGTTATTCAGCCCCCTTTGGTCTGAGTGCAGTCAGTTGCCCATAGACATTGCCTGATGAGTGCTAATAGAGTGCACCTGTGTGTAATCTAATGTCAGTACAAATACAGCTGCTCTGTGATGGCCTCAGAGGTCGTCTAAGAGAATATTGGGAGCAACAACACCATGAAGTGCAAAGAACACACCAGACAGGTCAGGGATAAAGTTATTGAGACATTTAAAGCAGGCTTAGGCTACAAAAAGATTTCCCAAGCCTTGAACATCCCACGGAGCACTGTTCAAGCGATCATTCAGAAATGGAAGGAGTATGGCACAACTGTAAACCTACCAAGACAAGGCCGTCCACCTAAACTCACAGGCCGAACAAGGAGAGCGCCGATCAGAAATGCAGCCAAGAGGCCCATGGTGACTCTGGACGAGCTGCAGAGATCTACAGCTCAGGTGGGGGAATCTGTCCATAGGACAGCTATTTGTCGTGCACTGCACAAAGTTGGCCTTTATGGAAGAGTGGCAAAAAGAAAGCCATTGTTAAAAGAAAACCACAAGAAGTCCCGTTTGCAGTTTGCCACAAGCCATGTGGGGGACACAGCAAACATGTGGAAGAAGCTGCTCTGGTCAGATGAGACCAAAATGGAACTTTTTGGCCAAAATGCAAAACACTATGTGTGGCTGAAAACTAACACTGCACATCACTCTGAACACACCATCCCCACCGTCAAATATGGTGGTGACAGCATCATGCTCTGGGGGTGCTTCTCTTCAGCAGGGACAGGGAAGCTGGTCAGAGTTGATGGGAAGATGGATGGAGCCAAATACAGGGCAATCTTGGAAGTCTTTGGCTCTCAGCGAAGGCGGTCACACTTTTTCTCCTCTCCTCCTCTCCCTTAGCTTCCCTGCTTAGCCTCTTATGTCCTTGTCTAGTCTCGTGGGGTTTTTTTTGTATTACTTTTCCCTGGAACACTCTCTCACAGTCTGTTCTCTAAAACCTAAAAGAGGAATTATGGATTTGGATTTGATCAACTGGTCTCTGAATGCAATTGACACCCTTTGTCAACGAGAAGTCTGGGCTCGGGTGAGCCTGACTGCTGAAGATATCTACCTATTCGGGACCATGATAACAGGGTTCTTGCTGATCGGAGCTGGCTTGGCCCTGACTTATCGAAGAATTAAGGAAGCGGAACCGGCTGTTCAAACCCCCACAAGGCTGCCCGCTGGGATTGAAATGATGGGACGAGGCATGAGTTTCTAAAAATGGGCTCATTGAGTGCAACACGGAGAAGATCTTGGAGAACGCACGGCTGCCGTGAATACTCAGAACAAGACCTCTGAGTGAAAAACTGGATTACATCTGGAGGGGCTAGCTCGAACAACACCTTTGAGCGCAAATTCGATCACATCTTGGGGAAGTGCACTGCGGTCGTGAGTTCTCAGAACCTGCTCTTTGAGCAAAAAGAATGACAACATCACGGAACGTAAGTTTGGATAACATCATAGAAAGCTCACAGCTCTCCAACGGGAGATTGAGAGACCAGTGTTGGACTGTTAGAACAGCTTTGAAATTCACATGAGTTGTTCGCACTAAATTTGCACTGCACAAGACATAATGTGGATTGCACAACACTGGACATTATATTCTTCATTTCCAGTTAATACTTGTACAGCTGCTGTTATTGTGTATTTATTTAGTTATATTTCTTCATACATTCTTATATAGTTCTATATTGTGTATTTTGTTGTACAGTTATTTTATTTTCAACTTTAATTTATATATTTTATCTTATTCTTTCCCAGTTAAATTTACCCTTCATTCTAATTTGTGTTGTACAGTTATTTCATTTTTAACCTTAATTTATATTTTATTCCTTCCTAGTTAAATTTACCCTTTTTAATTTTTCATATTTATTTCCTGTCTTATTCATAGCCTTTTCCTTTTTTGTTTTCTTTAGGTCACGAGTAGTTGTCCAAGCATTTCACTACATATCGTACTGTGTATGACTGTGTACGTGACAAATAAAATTTGAATTTGATTTGATTTGATTTTGATTTAAAGTAAAAACCATCATCACTTCATGCGGAGACCCCTTCGGCGCCAGCTGCGGCCTCAAGGCTGGAGCTGAACAAAACACCCTGATAACAACTGTGTTTAGACTGTTCCCCCCATTCCATGCAAGGCCACCTGGGTTGGCTGGAAGACTGTTTACTTAGCCTGGCAGGGCGAAGGACACTGTCTCAGCTGAACTCTGGACACACACACACACACACACACACATACACTGATATGCACACACTGATCCCCCCTCCTTTTCCAAACGCCTTCGATGCTTGTGCCCTACCGGGGAAGATGGCAGTCAACTGGACCAGCGCAGACATGCTGCAGGACCGGATGCGCTGTCTACACCGGCTCTCTCTTACCCTTTACCCGCCCCTGTTGCTTGTCTTGTGTTTCTTTGGTGTATTGACAGTCATGTGCTTTTTGTGCTGAGGTGTTTTTTCTGTTATCAAATTGTTCTCCCACTAGGAGCTCAGTCTGAGTGGAGTTTTTTTTCTCCTCCTCTTACCTCATGTTAGGTATTTTCGTTGTTTTTTTCCTATCAGCCTACCTTTCTGACATGTCTCCCCAATGTGATGTTTGTGTAAAGTTGGTCAGAAGGTTCCTTTGTAAGTGCGCAGGCGCCATTAGCGTGCTGCCTGCTGTAACCCTAATTTCCTTCGGGATTAATAAAGTATTCTGATTCTGATCCCGAAAACCTCTTGGAGTCTGCAAAAGACTTGAGACTGGGGCGGAGGTTCACCTTCCAGCAGGACAACGACCCTAAACATAAAGCCAGGGCAACAATGGAATGGTTTAAAACAAAACATATCCATGTGTTAGAATGGCCCAGTCAAAGTCCAGATCTAAATCCAATCGAGAATCTGTGGCAAGATCTGAAAACTGCTGTTCACAAACGCTGTCCATCTAATCTGACTGAGCTGGAGCTGTTTTGCAAAGAAGAATGGGCAAAGATTTCAATCACTAGATGTGCAAAGCTGGTAGAGACATACCCTAAAAGACTGGCAGCTTGGTTATACAAAGTAGTGACTCAGGGGGCTGAATAATTACCCACAACCCAATTTTCAGTTATTTATTTGTAAAAAATGTTTGGAATCATGTATGATTTTCGTTCCACTCCTCACGTGTACACCACTTTGTATTGGTCTTTCACGTGGAATTCCAATGAAATTGATTCATGTCTGTGGCTGTAATGTGACAAAATGTGGAAAAGTTCAAGGGGGTTGAATACTTTTGCAAGCCACTGTATATATACACAGTCCAAGAACAGGTCTAGTTTCAGTGGTAGCATAGCTGCACAAACCACATATTGACTAGGGGACTTCCTCTGAACTTCAAACTTTAGAATCAATTGAAACCAGTGAGATTCTCACACTTCACATGTCCTGTGCCACAGAGCTGAGCTCAGAAATAATCCACATCCTTTCATGCAATGGAGGAAATTTATGTCAATGAACGCTATGTCAAACCTGCCAACAAGCCATCTATAAAAAAACCCACAGGTAAGAAAGAAATTACAAAGATTTAAAGTTTACATTGTTCAATCTGTTATTACTATTATCACCCCCCTTCACCACAACCACTTTTTTTTTTTACTTTTCAGGTCCAAGGAGCTACAAGAGAAGCTTTTATTTAGTTGTTATTCTCTCGTTGGGGCTGCTGGCTGGACTTCTCACTCTTGCTTTCTACTGTGAGTTGTGTTGTGTTGCTTTGTTGTTGTTGTTTTCTTCTGTTATATATATAACATGTTTCATTACGTACTGCCAAAATTCAAAAATACTTTTGCTTAGCTCAAAAATAAATCAGCAACAGTGTTCTTTTGTCTCTCAAAAACATCTTTACTTATTTATCTGTATTTCAGACAAAAACTCCTCACAAGATTCAGCTGAATATCTCTCAATGAGTAACAAACTTTCCTCAATAACCGAGGAGAGAGACCTTCTAAATGCAACTGTCTCTGTAGTGAGTAACCAACTTTCTTCTATGACTGAGGAGAGAGACCTGCTGAAGGCCAACCTCGCTGAAATGACCAAAGAGCTGGAGAGACTGCAGAGTTTGTTCAACCAGAGTGAGTCCTTGTCTGAGCTGTTATGTGTCTTTGTAAAAAATTTACACTGAAATTCAGTGATTCCGTTTTCCAGTGATAGATGGAAATATTTTCTCATTATATCTGAAATGACAGAAATTTAAGAAAGCAAACTTTAATCTTCATGGATATGTTTCACATGAATCATTGTCATCATTGTTGCATCTCCACTGCATAGCAGTGTCAGTGCCACAAGATGTTTTATATATAGATAGTATAAAATATAGATTTCAGTTACAGTGGGGCAAAAAAGTATTTAGTCAGCCACCGATTGTGCAAGTTCCCCCACTTAAAATGATGACAGAGGTCAGTAATTTGCACCAGAGGTACACGTCACCTGTGAGAGACAGAATGTGAAAAAAAAATCCATGAATTCACATGGTAGGATTTGTAAAGAATTTATTCGTAAATTAAGGTGGAAAATAAGTATTTGGTCACCTCAAACATGGAAAATCTCTGGCTCTCACAGACCTGTAACGTCTTCTGTAAGACGCTTTTCTGTCCCCCACTTGTTACCTGTATGAATGGCACCTGTTTGAACTCATCATCTGTATAAAAGACACCTGTCCACAGCCTCAAACAGTCAGACTCCAAACTCCGCCATGGCCAAGACCAAAGAGCTTTCGAAGGACACCAGGAAAAGTATTGTAGACCTGCACCAGACTGGGAAGAGTGAATCTACAATAGGCAAGCAGCTTGGTGTGAAAAAAATCAACTGTGGGAGCAATCATCAGAAAATGGAAGACATACAAGACCACTGATAATCTCCCACGATCTGGGGCTCCACGCAAGATCTCATCCCGTGGGGTCAAAATGATCATGAGAACGGTGAGCAAAGATCCCAGAACCACACGGGGGGACCTGGTGAATGACCTGCAGAGAGCTGGGACCAAAGTAACAAAGGTCACCATCAGTAACACACTACAATGGCAGGGAATCAAATCCCGCACTGCCAGACGTGTTCCGCTGCTGAAGCCAGTGCATGTCCAGGCCCGTCTGAAGTTTGCCAGAGAGCACATGGATGATACAGCAGAGGATTGGGAGAATGTCATGTGGTCAGATGAAACCAAAGTAGAACTTTTTGGTATAAACTCAACTCGTCGTGTTTGGAGGAAGAAGAATACTGAGTTGCATCCCAAGAACACCACTGTGAAGCATGGGGGTGGAAACATCATGCTATGGGGCTGTTTTTCTGCCAAGGGGACAGGACGACTGATCCGTGTTAAGGACAGAATGAATGGGGCCATGTATCGTGAGATTTTGAGCCAAAACCTCCTTCCATCAGTGAGAACTTTGAAGATGAAACGAGGCTGGGTCTTCCAACATGACAATGATCCAAAACACACCGCCCGGGCAACAAAGGAGTGGCTCCGTAAGAAGCATTTGAAAGTCCTGGAGTGGCCTAGCCAGTCTCCAGACCTCAACCCCATAGAAAATCTGTGGTGGGAGTTGAAAGTCCGTGTTGCTCGGCGACAGCCCCAAAACATCACTGCTCTCGAGAAGATCTGCATGGAGGAATGGGCCAAAATACCAGCTACTGTGTGTGCAAACCTGGTAAAGACCTATAGTAAACGTTTGACCTCTGTTATTGCCAACAAAAGTTATGTTACAAAGTATTGAGATGTATTTTTGTTATTGACCAAATACTTATTTTCCACCCTGATTTACGAATAAATTCTTTACAAATCCTACCATGTGAATTCATGGATTTTTTTTCACATTCTGTCTCTCACAGTTGAAGTGTACCTCTGGTGCAAATTACTGACCTCTGTCATCATTTTAGGTGGGGGAACTTGCACAATCGGTGGCTGACTAAATACTTTTTTGCCCCACTGTAATTAACAGAGACCAAATAAAGTATTGCTGAATGTTCCATGTTGATCTTTAATATTTCTTATTTGATGTTTCTTCCAGAGAAAACATGTCCTGCAGGATGGAGCGAGTTCAGTTGTAGCTGTTATCTCCTGTCTGAAAGCTCTGGTTCCTGGCATTCAGCTAGAAAACACTGCACAGACCAAGGAGCAGATCTGGTGGTGATAGACAGCCCTGAAGAACAGGTACAAAGTGCATGCGTGTGTTGTATTGTGTTTGTTAATGAATATTAAAATTCAAACCCCACATTGTTATGAACATGAATTTGCCCAGTTAGAAAAAAAAATGTGCTTCCATAAAAATTTCATAATGTGGTTAGTTTAACAGCCATGATTCAGTCTCTCTGGACACCCAATATAACTAGCAAAATTCATTTTGTGAGTAAATACAGAATGTAGTTAAACTTTTTTCTTCTTAGGTGAACAATAAAAATCATCAAAATCATTCATATAATTGTGAAAATCTGTCAAATCCCCGAGTATACGGGGGGATTATAGAATATGTTCCGACAGCTTAACTGCATCAAAGTTGCAACAACTTGTAAAGGTTGAGGAGAATGCTTTTTTTTTAGGGGGCAACAACCTTACAACTAGTGAACAAAGCTGTGTGGTGGTATAGCAAGGAAAATATAACAGACTATAAGAAGATGCAGCATGCACACAGGTTATTCCCCCATTACACTGAAACAATTGGGTACGACGGTGATGAGAATCTGTAGCCAAAGGGGCAGAAATAAAAGGAGTCTAATGATTAATAACATGAGTGTTTGTGTGCTTGTTGAGCAGATCTTCATTGCTTCATTCACCCAGAAACGGACTTGGATTGGTTTAAATGACATAGAACAAGAGGGAACATGGAAATGGGTAGACGGAACGCCTCTGACTCTGCAGTAAGTCTTCATGTTCATCCAATATATTTAAAATATTTATAATAGTCGTTGAACATGCAGAATAACTTCATTGATGAATTTAAATATTATTACAATCACAGGAACTGGCTTGTTTTGAGGTGGGGGGATTGTTGTTATTCATAATTCACAATGGGTTAAACATGCTAGTAAATCAGTTGTCATTGAGGCCATAAAAATGTTTCCATGTTTTAAAGCTACAGGGAGTGCAGAATTATTAGGCAAGTTGTATTTTTGAGGAATAATTTTATTATTGAACAACAACCATGTTCTCAATGAACCCAAAAAACTCACTAATATCAAAGCTGAATGTTTTTGGAAGTAGTATTTAGTTTGTTTTTAGTTTTAGCTATTTTAGGGGGATATCTGTGTGTGCAGGTGACTATTACTGTGCATAATTATTAGGCAACTTAACAAAAAACAAATATATACCCATTTCAATTATTTATTTTTACCAGTGAAACCAATATAACATCTCCACATTCACAAATATACATTTCTGACATTCAAAAACAAAAAAACAAATCAGCGACCAATATAGCCACCTTTCTTTGCAAGGACACTCAAAAGCCTGCCATCCATGGATTCTGTCAGTGTTTTGATCTGTTCACCATCAACATTGCGTGCAGCATAGGGCTGGGCAAAACGATTATTTTCCTAATCGATGAATCTAGCGATTAATTTTTCGATGCATCGATTAATCTAACGATTCATTTTTCAATCCGATTCGATTTCGATTCGATTCGATTAACGATTTTTTCCCCATTATTTGACTTGTATAGCAATTTCACATTTATTAATTTATGTATATAAATGAAAAACACAAATCTATTCATTTGAAGACCTTTTAATAAAAAATAAAAAAATTGCAAAATAAAGTTGTAGAGGTCGTACAATCAATACAATAGAGATAGCATTTAACAAGAAATGAAATGTGCAAACATATATAAAATTAAGGAAAAGTTAACAAAACATTTCAAATAAATAGCAACAATGGTGTCTTTAAACAAACAAAATGTAATATTCACTTTGCTTTCTGCCAAAAAGTGCTCTTCCTTCACAAAACAAAATCCACAATAACATTGTACTACAATCTTCTGTTTTTAACAAAAAATTAAATGTTTTGCAAAACAAATATAACAAAGGAAATCATAGCAAAAAATTAATAATATACAAACAGCAGCAATGGCGTCTTTGAACAAATAATGAAATGACAAGTTTCCCCTAAGTAGGACTCTGTGACCAGACTTGTCCAAGCATCAGTGGTAAGGGAGATTTTGGATGTGGCTTTTTTTAGTTCATTCCTTAGTTTCTCCACTGAAGTTTCATACTTTCTCTCCATCATGCTTGTAAAATGACGCCTAGACGGCAGAGTGTAACCTGGTTGGAAAGTGGTCAGCATTTCTTTGAATCCCTCACCCACAGCAAGTGGTCTCTTGTCTTTTAAAATCATAGCTAAGACGCTCTCAGTAAGTACAGCCACCTCCTGGGGGGTGCATGGTGTACTTCTTCTCTGACAGTAGTCCTCCAGACTTTTCTGTTTATTCCTGAAATCATAAATCACACACAGCACACAGATGAATTCGAATAATTACAAAATAATTATATGGAAAGCATAATATCAAAATAATTTGATAAGGATCTGGTTGAGCTAGATAGATACACACACACTGTTATGCCATGTGCTTTCATAGCATAACAGTAAGAGGTTAATAATAATCCCCAATGTTGAACATATGATATGCAGTAATCATGATGGCTGGAAAAGATAATGTTTAAACAGCCATAGCTGATGGCACCTTTACTGGTGCACTGCTTTCTAGTCATTAGATGGCATAACTTTGACTTATAAGATCAAGCTGGAGAAGCATAATGTATAAAAACAGCGTTCAAATAGGATGAAACACATTAAATTTGACAAATCAAGAGTTCATTGTCATTTTGCTTTTGCAAGCACTTTAACAATGTTGTAATAGTGTCCACGACGGCTACGTTTAGCAGGTGGTGCATTATCCTTGTTAACATTTCTCCTGCGGCCAATTCGCTGTCTCACATTTTTGTCTTTCGCCGATTCTGATAATCAGCCTGCGTGCATTCAGACTCATTTTGCCAGCATGGGCCACAAAAAAAAAACAATAACAACAGCAGCTGCTATATGTTACTGCTCAGCAGCTTAAATGAGTTTTGCATTTACGGAGGTTGGGTGTTTATCTGTGTCTATGAGTGAGTGTACGTCTACGTGGGGGGGGGGCGGTCTGGATGAATTAACGGGTAAAAACTAGCGTTAGTAAAAAAGTTGAAAACTTACGGTGGTTTGTCCTTTGCAGAAGCTGCTCCTGGATGCCGTCGTTTGAGGTGCTGGTGCATAGCCGTCGTGCTTTTATGATAGGCCATTTCCACCTCACAAAGCCGGCAAACGACTGAATCACTTCCTTTTCTGTTAAAATATCCCCATACTGTAGAACTGCGTGTTCGGGTGGAGTGATTTAAGTTGACTGCAACTGCCTCACTCATGATTCCGCTACTCGCTGCCGCCATGTCTTTTTTTGAAAGTGACGACGCATCGACGCAGATTTTTTTACGTCGACGTATTTTTTGCGTCGACGTAATCGATTACGTCGACGCGTTGTCCCAGCCCTAGTGCAGCAGCAACCACAGCCTCCCAGACACTGTTCAGAGAGGTGTACTGTTTTCCCTCCTTGTAAATCTCACATTTGATGATGGACCACAGGTTCTCAATGGGGTTCAGATCAGGTGAACAAGGTGGCCATGTCATTAGTTTTTCTTCTTTTATACCCTTTCTTGCCAGCCACGCTGTGGAGTAGTTGGACACGTGTGATGGAGCATTGTCCTGCATGAAAATCATGTTTTTCTTGAAGGATGCAGACTTCTTCCTGTACCACTGCTTGAAGAAGGTGTCTTCCAGAAACTGGCAGTAGGACTGGGAGTTGAGCTTGACTCCATCCTCAACCCGTGTTTTTCCACACGCTTCTTGCGACCCTGTTGACTATTTTGAATGAAACGCTTGATTGTTCGATGATCACGCTTCAGAAGCTTTGCAATTTTGAGACTGCTGCATCCCTCTGCAAGATATCTCACTATTTTTGACTTTTCTGAACCTGTCAAGTCCTTCTTTTGACCCATTTTGCCAAAGGAAAGGAAGTTGCCTAATAATTATGCACACCTGATATAGGGTGTTGATGTCATTAGACCACACCCCTTCTCATTACAGAGATGCACATCACCTAATATGCTTAATTGGTAGTAGGCTTTCGAGCCTATACAGCTTGGAGTAAGACAACATGCATGAAGAGGATGATGTGGACAAAATACTCATTTGCCTAATAATTCTGCACTCCCTGTAATTAAAAGCTAATAATTCTGTTGTTTACTGACCCACCAGGTACTGGGCATCTGGTCAACCTGACAATGCATTTCCTAAAGAGAATTGTGCCCATATCAGATTTTATGAAAACACTTCCTGGAATGATTTTCCATGTCAAAATTCTCTCCAGTGGGTCTGTGAAAAACTATTTTAACACCCCTGACTATTTTCTTATATGTGTACATATTCCTAAAATTAGACTATGACTAATATTTTATTTGCTTTTTTTTTCAGTATTTTTTTTTACCTCGAAATGTACATCTACTTTTACAAGCATATATATATATATATATGTTTGTGTGTGTGTATATATATTAGGGGTGCAACGATACTCGTATCGATATTGAACCGTTTATACAGTGCTTTCGGTTCGGTACGCATATGTATCGAACAATACAAATTTTTAAATTTTGTCACAAACTGAAAGCAGGGACTCAAGCGCAGAGCAGGTTGACGTCTCAGAACACGATTTATTTACACACCAGTGCAATACTATATACAGTGACGGGGAAAGTCCAGGGTTCCAGGGGATTAGGGGAAGGCTCTCTCTCTCTCTCACGCTCACTCACGTCCTCACATCCGACTCACACACGTCCGTACCGCGGGGAGGTCACAGGTCCGGGAAGATAAACTGGAACAGGGAAGGGAGAAATCACTCACAAATCACGAAGGTAGGGCGTAAAGGTATAAGACCAAAAGAAAGACTAACGTCAGTAGCTCAATCATCCAGCGATGAGAGGATCTGTGACCCAGCCTCAAATAGTAGATCGGTAATCAGCTGATCGCCAACAGCTGTGTGAGCCAAGGGCGGGAGCCAGCTGTGAGCTCCGCCCAGGCAGAGAGGTAGGGGAGAGAGAGAAAAAGCAAAAACACAAGTGTAGCCTTGTGAGGCCGGCTGGGCAGGCACAGGGACCATGACAAAATTTATTTTATCAACTTCTTCTGACGATGCTGTCTGTGTTGAGCGCTCAGTGGATCTGCGTTCGACTACTCCGCCTAGGCTGCACTGTCGAGCACAGATCCACTGAGCGCAGCGCAACCTAGCAAGACAGAAGCTAAGCTCGTTGCAACATGGCAAATTGAACCTCCCCCACCCTCATTCAGATCTGGCCTTTGGAATTATTTTGGTCTTCATGTGAAGTATGACCCTGAAGGTAAGCGCGTCATGGACAAAAGTAAAACAGTATGTCGGATGTGCCACGCAATGCTCAATTACATGGGTGGGAACTACTGCGTTAGCGCACTTTGCTCGTTAACGTGTTGACGGGGTCCAGCCCCACGCACGGGGCGATCCGCGGTAGCTCGTTAACGGAGATTTGCCGTGTTGTGGCTTTAACGTCATTTCAACGAGATTAACGCTGACAGCACTAGTGGGAACACAACGAATATGACTGCACATTTACTCCGACATCATCCTAGTGCAAAGACAAGTAGACAAAAAGCAGACAAAAACAACAAGCACGCATGCTACAAACTTTACCCGAGTCATTTAGACAGCCGTTAGCACATGATTCGCCTTATGGGGTCCTGATATGTTTAGTATGCTGCTGAGAATATAGCCCAGAAGAAGTGTATAGTATAGCTTTCATTTTAGAAAGAGCCATTTCTCTGTAATAAACTCTCTTTTCCAAAGATGAGTGATTCCTCAATCAGATAGATTTATTTTTTATTACTTTGTTGTTTCAGCAACATTAAATTTAAAAACTGTACTTTTGAGTTAAAATATATATTTATAATTTTAATAAATGACAAATTAAAAAGGCATGAACATTTTTTTGTATCGAAAAAATATCAAACCGTGACACCAAAGTATCGAACCGAACCGAACTGTGAATTTTGTGTATCGTTGCACCCCTAATGTATGTGTATATATATATATATATATATATATATATATATATATATATATATATATACATTCTGATTGAGAAAAGACTCAAAATAAAAAAATATTAATGTGCTAAACGTATATAAACTCAAGTTCTGTTGCACACTACCATTTCTGGCATACAGCTGTATTGCCTGAATTATCAAATAGCATCTGGCAAAAGCAAAGTATTTTGGATCATTACTTCCCATTGAAAATAAAAATATATCAAAATAGGGTTTATTTATATTCATTTCAAGGAAAAAGGCTAATAATTGTAGTATTTCTGTCTACATTGCATTATTTGGTCAGCATGCAGTTTTACTTCCAGAGAATCAAATGTAGCCTCTTATTAGGAAGCCCACAAAGACTGTAGTTCCGGTTATGCAGACAAAAAAAGGCTGTGGTCGGCTTTAGTATGCTCGATGTGGTTTGCTTCAATTACCGTCTCTGGGGAAATAGTTTATCTAGAGAGGAATGTTGGGTTAAATTTCAGTCTACAAGATTTGCGCAAAGTGTTTTCCAGTTAAGGCAGTGGTGATTTAGAGTTATTGTTGTTTACTATACAATAACAGAGGTTTTATTTTAGTATGAAAACATGGCTGAAATTTTCTCAGGTGTGCAGCTATGAAACAACACAACAGTTAACATCACCAGGACTGGTTTGCTCTCTATGCATTGCTTAATGTGTAATGTTATCTTCACTCTTCACACTTGACACACTGATTTTTCTAGTTGGAAACTAAGATTATTTTCTGTTGCTGTATGTTGAGTGTGTGCAGGGTGTTTCATTGTATTAATGTGATTTTATATGGTTTTGATTAACCTTAACTTATCTTTTGAATCTACTGTATCGATTATAGTACCGAAAATTTGTTTTGACCACCATAATAAATGTATTGTGCATTTTACTTGCTGAATTGAAACAAATAAAATTAACAAAATTAACAAAAGGATAAGGATCTGCCATTGTTATTTCAACTTTTTTAATCATTTACAAAATATAATACAAAATATCATGTTCATAATGTATTTTTATTAAAATATAGTTTCCACACCATGTGTAAGATTGAACCACTTATCCGGGTTACTGGGTGTTTCAGCCCAAAAAAGTGACATGGGTCCATTCTTCTGTGGGCTCACCACCCACATGGGGCAGTAGGGGTTCAGTACTTCGTAGTATTAAATCCTGTTCTTTTGAATTCTTTTGGCGAAAGAAAAAGACTGAACTCAGAGTGGTAGAGCTCAAAAAATAATCTTTATTTTATATTTCCGGAAATGGAGGCCCGAACACACACGTTTAGGTCTGAATGCAGTAGCAGCCAGCATGGTTATTTAGTTCTGCAGCACGTCACACACACACACAGTTTACTTAGTTCTTCTTTCTTTGTGTCTGATTCCCTGTGCAGCTCTGCACTAAACTTCCACTTTCTAAAGTCTGTTGCCAGAGCAACCTATCACCCTCTGACCTAGTTTTTGTCTTGTCTGGGCTTGGTTTCTAAAGGCCTCTCTTATTGAAATACATAAAACAATATAATCAGAAAATAAGCATTAAAAATATATATCCACATGCCAACACTCCCCCTTTTTAACTAATTCTATTAGTTAACTTAATTAACTGACTCCCTTAATAACTACTGTGAACTAAAAACAGATATAATTAGCTTTCTCTGATAAAAGGTCCTACATTACTTTTGTCAATGTGTGGAAACAGCCTCTATAGAGTTAACCCGTTTCCTCTTCAAAACTTACTCCTGGTTTCTAAGCACTCAACTTCCAGTTCCTTTTAAAAATCATACAAACTATTAGTAAAGCCAATCCTCCCATTACAACCTCTGTCTAACAAACTTTTAATCTTTTATACAATCTTAACAACAAATTTTCTGAAAACGATTCTCTGTGCTCTGTGCTTCTTTTGAGTTCCTCTTTCTCGTGGTTGGTTCTTTAATCCTCGCCAACCCCTCCGTGGTTTCGCTCTGATTCTGGAATCTTCTCCTGTAAAGGATAAAAACAAAACACCTCTTCCTGCTACGCCTCAATAAACTACTATTCATCAATTGTTCTCTTAATTATTCAAACTTGGTTCAAAATATCATGTTCTGGGCTCTATCATTTATATGTACTTAATCTCAATGTTTTTTTTGTGTGTGAGTGACACTTTTACTTTTATTACACACACCCAGGGTAAGAGATACACCATCACCATATCAGCATAAATCTCCGCTAGAAAGCACACTTCAAAATAGTTTTTATCTATCAGGGCTTACGCACCTTTTTGCTTCAAGCAGATACATAACATGCAAAAGTTACAGTTAGTGACAGTCGCAACCCTTCTTTCTCACAACCCTTAACACACTTAATGACACAATTTCCCCGCCTCCGCTCCAGTTGTTTCCTGTCATTGCTCTCTTCACCCTTATCTCTGGAACATCTTGAACACGTCTTGTACAAAACTGTTATTTTTACAGGCACAAATGCAGTTGCAAGAAAAATATGTCTCACCTCTACCCTAAAAATAGGTCTACGTCATGTCTGTGTCTGTAAGCGTGTTGGCGTTGACTTTATTGCACTCTAAGTCACCTCTCACCATGCATCATCTGGACAGTCCCGCCAGATGAAGCTTATGACCCTCGAAAAACGGAATGCTTAACTCTTTATGAGCACACTTTGCAATAGAGATTGAAAATGTGATGTCATTCAGGGGTAAAACCGCAAAGGATTCTGGGAACGAGTGGCAAGCGGTACTAGCGCACGCAGGCTTTCACATGAAAATAGTCACACAGCGATAAAAAGAAACACAAAAAATGGCAAGAAGCTGTTGTATTATTAACTGCAATAGCCAGTCGCATGACAGCCACGGGAAGCCGACGGGTAAAGAGATCGGTTGTTATCGGATTATGTCGTGGAACAGAAATTGTTCAAGCCATGTTTCCGAAGTTACGGAGACCCGCAGGGGACATAGGAGGAAGAAAAATTAAGACGGACTCTTGCGAGATCTCGCAAAACTAACTCGGGATCTCGCAAAGCTTTTGCAAGATGTCGCAAAACAAACTCGGGATCTCGCAAAACTTTTGCAAGATCTCGCAAAAGTTGAATTCCAACAATGGCGGCAGCTACTTAGTTGTAATATTACTCTTTCTGAGTCACAAAATACACTTTTAAGATATTTTGAGGCGTGAATGTAGTTGTGTAAACGTCAGATATCTGCTCAGTTTACAAGACATCACATATTTGCAAAAGTGCTCGGACGTTTTCGGAGATGTATGAAACTTTTGCGAGATCTCGCAAAACTTTTGCGAGATCCCAAGTTTGTTTTGCGACAAACTTTGGCGAGATGTCGCAAAACTTTTGCGACATCTCGCAAAAGTCCATCTTAATTTTTTTTTCTCCCATGTCCCCTGCGGGGCTCCGTACGAAGTAACAAAGAGCCAACGGATGGCCTGGATTGCAGCCATTCAAAGACCAAATATAACGTTTCAGAACACTCCAGCTCACATGTTAGCCGGCTCCAAGCATTTCCACAAAGGTAAGTCTTCTGTTGTAGTTATTACGTAATTTATACGTGGCTAAGCCACCTTGCCGCTAGAGCGGGGGAGCCTGGGGACGGCGGCCGGAGGCCGAGCAAACAAGCCCCAGTGCCGGCACCGAGGCGCCGGGTACCTGTGCCAGGGCAGGCAGAGCGGGCGCCGGCGCTGAGCCCCGCTAATCCTTTTGCTGCGTTTGTGCCTTCCCAGGGATCAGACATGAGCAGTGCCGCCCCTGAGCCACGGAGAACAGCACGGCCCCCGGGGCAGGAGTGCTGGAAGTGCGGGCAACCTGGACACCTGAGGAGGGACTGTCCTCTGATGGAAGTGGGGCAGGTGTTCCGCATCGCCGGTGCCCCAGCACCCTCTCCCGGTCCAGGAGGGACATACAGCATTCCGGTAAGGACTCGAGGGGGTATACGCCATGCTTTGGTGGACACGGGCTGTACGCAGACCCTCGTGCACCAAAGCTTGGTTCGCCCCGGGGCATTGCTGGAGGCAGAATAGGTGGAGGTGACGTGTGTTATGGTGATGTTCACAGGTATCCCATAGTGCCGCTGTTATTAAAGTATAAGGGCAAAACGCATAGAGTAACGGCTGTGGTTAGCCCGCGCCTGTCGCATCCCCTAATTCTGGGCACGAATTGGCCGGGGTTTCATCATCTGTTAGGGCAGTATGCGGGGATGCGATCACGACCGTTAGTAGCGTGTAGTGTCTGCACGGCGCTCAGCGGTGACTCGGGGTCGTCCGACACTGACTCCGGGGAGGGGGAGACGGCGGGTCCTTCATGGGAGGCCCCGCCGGCTCCGGAAGTTTCCCCCATGGGTGATTTCCCACTGGAGCAGTCTCGTGATTACACCCTATGCTCAGCTTTTGACCAGGTGATTGAGATTGATGGTTACGTGGTGCGCCCTGAGGCCGTGCGGACCTACCCGCGCTTCATTTTATCTTTTTTTTTTTTTTTTTTTTTTTTTTAAATGACATCAGAAACAGCAGTATGCGACATTACGTGATGGCAGAGCTTCAGTTCATCCTTTGTCATTTTTTTTTTTTTTTTTTTTTTTTTTTTTTAATAAATAGGACAGGGGGAATGAATGAGAGAGAGAGGGGGAGAGAAAGAAAGAAAACCCAAGGGGAGAAGAGACGGTGAGAAGGGGGGGGAAGAGAGACAAAAAAAAAACAAAAACTCCTGGGTCACCTGTATGGAGAAAAAACAAACAAACAAACAAACAAACAAACAAACAAACAGAGGAGACAGCAAACAACAAAGAGCAACATAATAATAGAGAAAACAAAGCACCATCACAATAAACTAGCTAGTCATAGATATCAGTATTTACTAAGTAATAAACGATATTGTGCAGCACGCAAGATAGACAGCGCACAGTGTGCTTTGAGGCAGCAGCCAAGAAAGCTTTAGTCCGCGTCTGTGAATACCCATGTGTGCATACCTGTGTGGATCAGCATGCTTGCATTCCAAAGGTTTCTCCATGTAATGATCTGCTAGGGAGTGTGGGGGGGCCACAGCCCCATCCTCCAGGGTGTGAAGCGGGTATGGAGGAGATCAAAACTCCAGACATCCAGAGGCCCCCAGAACACAAGAGACCATGGAAGACCAACAGAGGGGCAGCCGCGCCACTGTTCCAGTAAGAGCTGAGGAGAGTCCCAGATGAGGGCTCACTCAGCAGCCGCGGAGCAGAAGCCAGGGGGGGTTGCAGTGACGCGCCCGTGAGCTCCGCCGGCCCCCAGCTGCGCCTGAGTGACCGAGCCCTAGGCCGAGAGGCCGGGGGCACCCCACCTCCAAAGGGGCCCGAGCGAGCCCCAGGCCCCAGGCCCCGACAAGCGGCCGCCAAGGAGTGAGCCGGTGTGTACCCGGACGCCCACCCCCAGACACAAAGAACCACCAACACACCGACACCTGAGGGAGTCCGCCACCGGCAGGGGAAGTGGTGGTGGGTGGAGATAGGCCTCCAAACCTTGGAGGGCCTGAGGTGTCCCCAGAGAGGTGGCGTCTGATACCCAACCTGACATATAGACACAGACATACAGGCACACACAGACACAAACATCCATTCCCACCCTCATGCTCTCATATGCACTCACTCCACACTCAACCAACGTGGAGACAGACATAAAGAGACGCTGTACACACAATCACACTCCCCAAGCGTACTCTACAAACCGGGTCTAGGTACCCTTGCCCCTGGAGGGGGGAATTGCACCCAGACCCAGGTGGTGTTACCCTTTTCCCTGCGGTGGGGAGAGGCAGACCACCCCGACTCCGCAGCAGCAGGGAGGCCCCACACCCCAGACCGCAGTCGGACGGCCAACTCCTCCTACTAGCCCCCCCGCTCCAGCAGGCCGCAGAGAATGGGGGTGGGAGAAGACTCCAAACCTCCCTCCACCCGCTCATTGTAGTGTTGATGCATATGTGTTCTAAGGTGCAATTAAAACCCAGGAGGGCATGGAGCTACCTGCCAAGGAGCAGCAGGTAAGCGCATGGTCCCTCCTGCTAGCCCTCAATGACTAAGTGTATTTAAAATTGAGAGGTGGGCAACGACGTCAGGGGTGAGGTATACACCCTGATGGTGATTTGGACTCCGTGATTGTGCCCACCCCCAAGATCCTATATGTATGTGTAATGAGAGTGTGAATAATGTGAATGTCTAAGTTGTGGGATAAAATTGAGGCAGAGGCAGCCAGAAGGGGACAGGGGGGGGGGTAGCCTCCTCTGCACCCTGGTGACATACCCCCACTCCAAGGCCCTGCATGTGTGGGTGGTTGTGGAGGAGCGGGAAGAGGGAGGCAGCTGGAGATGGGGAGGGAAGGAAGGGAGGGGCAGGTAACCCCTCCCTGGGGCCAGCTCCCCCGCTGACCCCAGTAGGCACTCCCACCCTCCGCGACCCGCCAGGGAAGGGGGGCCCAGGCCCATCAGACCGGGGCCCAGTGCAGTAGCGCCCCCCGGCTCCACAGAGCCCTGGACAGTCCACCCAACCCCACCACAGAGAAAACTGCACCCACCCCACCAACCACACATCTTCCAGACTACATAAGACGGTAAACGCCCAGGCTGAGATCTTCCTCCACCTCTCCTGTATCTCCCCCTCCTGCAGAGAGTTCCTGAGAGAAGAAAGCTCCTGCCAGATGTGACCATCCCCCCCACCAGTTGAAGAGCCCCCCAGGCGGCTCGATGCACCGGCGGCACCCTGCTCCAGGGCCGGGCCCCCATGCACCCACCCGCCCACAACCCCGGCAACACACCAACCAGGACCCGAGCCCCCGAGGCCCGGCCCGGGCCCCCGCCCAGAGACGGAGCACCCCCAGAACCTCACGCCCATCCCGGACCCACCCAGGGGCAGCCAGGTTGCCAGGTCAGTAACCCACGTCCGTCAGCACAGACCCTCCCCTAGCCCTGCTGCACGCAGCCGCGAGGAAACAGTCACCTGAGAGCCAACAGAGCCCTCAACCGGACGTGACCGCTACCCCGGGTTGAGCCCCCCAAGGAAGATGCCTCAGGGGAACCCCCCGACGCCCTAAGCCTGTCCCTACCCCCTCACCAATCACAACAGTGAAGGCGGGACCAAACTATGACCCCCCACCCCCACTAGGTGATGGAGCTGATAAAAGGGGCCCAGAGCAATTGATCTGATGTGGTGGCAGAGGCTGTGTCAAGACTAATGTAATCTAATAGATAATTTCTATATTGGTTAGAATTAAGATTATTTTTATTTTTCCAGTTCATGAGGACTGTTTTCTTGGCTATGCATAGGGCAGTGAAGATCATATGGGCTATATTCTTTTCTGAAGTGACATTATCTAAGCTGCCCAACAAACACACTAAGGGGGAAGTTGGAATGTTACATTTCAGACATTTTGATAAGTCTTCACATATCTCGCGCCAAAACTTTTGCACTGGTGGACAGAACCAAAGAGCGTGGATGTAATTGTCTGGTGTATTGCCTTGACAGTGTGAGCAGTTGTTGGAAGATGTAAAGCCCATCTTAAACATCCGATGACCTGTATAGTGCACTCTATGAAGTATTTTGTATTGTATTAATTGCAGACTGGGATTTTTAATTAATTTAAAAGTTTTTAAGCAAATCTGAGACCAGAAGTTTTGGTCTAGGTTGACTGATAAATCTGCTTCCCACTTTGCAGTAGGAAGGGATATTGATTCATCTAATTTAGAAAGTGTTCTGTATATTTTAGATAATAATTTGGGGGATTTAAGAGTAAGAAAATGTGCCGCACTTAGTGGTGTTTGTAATTCAACTTGACTGAGGTTAAATTTCTTTTTTACTATGGATTTAATTTGTTGATATTCTAAAAACCTTGTCTTGTTGATCCCATATTGTTCAACTAGTCTGTCAAATGGAATAAATTCTGTTCCCTCTAATATATGTTCTAAGTATTTAATTCCTTTACAACTCCATTCTGGGAAATTAATCATATTATTGTTTTGTAATATGTCAGGGTTATTCCAGATAGGTGTACGTTTGCATGGGATTAATGAAGACTCCGTTATTTTTAGAAACTCCCACCATGCTGTTAGAGAAAAGCTGATGTTGATACTTTTAAAGCATTCATGTCTTTTGATGTTTGAGCTAATAAATGGTAGGTCTGAAATCTCTAGATCCTTGCATAGTGCCTGTTCAACATCTAGCCAGGGCTCAACTAAGAAGGTATGTTTTAACCATTCTGAGATGAACTGAAGCCTGTTGGCTAAGAAGTATTGGTGAAAATTAGGCAGATCTAATCCTCCTCTATCCTTGGTTCTTTGTAGCGTTTTTAAGCTAATACGCGGGGGTTTATCTTTCCAAAGGAATTTGGAAATATATGAATCCAGAGATCTGAACCAATCTTGTGATGGTTTGTTAGGGATCATCAAAAATAAGTAATTTATTTTTGGCAAGATCATCATTTTTATAGTGGCGACCCTTCCCATGAGTGATATGGGTAAAGATCTCCATCTAGTCAGATCGCCTTCTACTTTCTTTAGAAGTGGGATGTGGTTTAGTTTAGTTAAGTCTGAAAGCTTAGGAGAGACATTAATACCTAAATATTTAATATTTCCGGATTGCAGTGGGGCAGAGGAAGAATTATGGAAGGAGCAGTTAATGGGGAGAACTGTAGATTTTGGCCAGTTAATTGAATAATCTGAAACTCTTGAAAACCAGTTTATTAAAGTAATTACCTCAGAGAGGTTGGTTTGTGTGTTTTGCAGAAAAAGCAACACATCATCCGCATAGAGACTGATTTTATGTTCTATGTTCTTACATTTTATGCCCTTAATTGTTGTAGCCTGTCTAAATGCTGCTGCTAGAGGTTCGATAAAAATTGCAAAAAGTGAGGGGGAGAGTGGGCATCCCTGTCTGGTGCCCCTCAGGAGACAGAAGCTGGAGGATGTCTGGTCATTTGTTCTGATACGAGCTGTTGGGGAATTGTATAATATTCTTATCCAGTTTATGAAAGAGTTTCCAAAACCAAATTTGTGTAAAGTTGCGAATAAAAATTTCCAATTAACTCTGTCAAATGCTTTTTCTGCATCTAGAGATAATATTATGGCTTCGATGTTTTTATCGTATGAGTAGTCTATTAAATTAAGTAATCTACGAGTGTTTGTTGAGGAGTGCCGACCTTTTATGAAACCAGTTTGGTCAGGATGAATTAAGAGGGGGGTCATTTTCTCTAATCTCTTTGAGAGAGCTTTGCAGATTATTTTAAGGTCTACATTTAAAAGAGAAATTGGACGATAGCTTGAGGGAAATAAAGGGTCTTTGCCTGGTTTTAGCAGGAGACTAATGTTGGCAGAATTCATATTTGGTGGTAGTCTGCCATTTTCCTCGATTTCCTGCAACATGCTGTGGAATACTGGTGCCAAAATTGTCCAGAATTCTTTGTAGAATTCTGCAGGGAAGCCGTCTGGACCTGGAGCCTTATTATTGGGCATACTTATCAGGGCTTCCTGGAGTTCACTTGGCGTCAGTGGCGAATCCAATTCCATTGCTTGACTGTCTAGTAATTTTGGAAGAGTTACGTTGTCAAGAAACAGATCAATTTCATTTTTAGATGGGTTTATTTGTGGTGAGTATAAAGTTTCATAGAAATCCCTAAAAATGTTGTTTATTCTTCCAGGATCATATATTGTGTTCCCCGATAAATCTTTAGCAGCACATATAGTTGTTTTTTCTTTATTTATTTTTAGCTGGTTAGCTAGAAATCGACCTGATTTGTTACTGTGTTCAAAATTCTGCAAGCGAAGTCTTTGTATAAGGAATTGTGTTTTTTTATTAATAATTTCATTTAATTCTAGTTTTGTTTTGCATATTTTGTTCAATGTTTCCTGATCTTGGTCGCACGCGTAGGCTTCTTCTAGTGATTTGATGTTTTTTTCTAATTCCTGAATATTTTTGTTTTCTTCTTTCTTTTTGTGTGATGAGAAAGAAATTATTTTACCTCTCATCACAGCTTTCCCTGCTTCCCATAGAACAGAAGCAGATATTCCGGGAGTGTCATTAAAGTCTAAATATGAAGTCCATTCCTTTTTAAAGTATTTAATAAAGTCTTCATCTTTAAGTAGTGATATATTAAATCTCCAGTTTTTACTTGGCGTAGTATTATTCTTGTGCATTAGTGTTAAAGATACAGGAGCATGATCGCTGACAGCTATAGGATGAATCTCAGTGTCTGAAATGTCACACAGCAGTGAGCTGCTGACCAAAAAATAATCCAGACGAGAGTAAGAGTGATGAACATGCGAGAAAAAAGTATATTCCTTACTGGTGGGGTGAAGAGAGCGCCATGCATCGCAAAGACCAAAGTCGTTCATATACTGTTTGATTATATTTGTGGACTGCCAATTACGCTGAGTTCCTGTTGTGTTGAGCCTATCCATTTCTTCATTTAGTCCAAGGTTGAGGTCACCGCCAAGAATGAGTGTGCAATCAAGGTGTTCAGAGAGTGCACTAAAAAAACCGTGGAAGAATGAGGGTTCATCAACATTTGGACCATATATACTAACAATACATAGTTTTTTGTTCAATATTGATAGTTTAATAATTAGAAATCTACCCTCTGGATCTATAACTGTATCGAGTACTGTAAAATTAACATTTTTATGTATTAAAATTGCTACTCCCCGTTGTCTAGAATTATAACCGGCTGCAAACGCGTTAGGAAACTCAGGTGTTTTAAGTTCGTTTAAACCTGTGACAGGTTTGTGAGTTTCTTGTAATAAAACAACATCTGCCTGTAGTTTTTTAAGCTGGTTAAATATTTTTAACCTCTTTCCTCTGGTGCCAGCTCCATTTACATTCCATGTGACAAACCTCAGCATGCCCTTAATTGTGCGTGTATGTTTAATGATGTATGCTGGGTGTTTCGTTTAGACAGGTGGAGAGAATATGGAAACATCCCTTGTTTGTAAATAGAAAGAGAAAAAGAAGTGTGGTGAGAGACTCCATAAGTCTGACTATGTGTGTGAATATTCACTAATATGAACAAGCGTGGCTTGCTTATGTGTCCTGCAAGTCTGTGCGTGCTGTGAGGCTGTTGTGAATGTGCTGCCGTTGAGCTGATGTGTTTGCGTGATCGTGTTGTGAAAATATGGAGAAATAGAGGGTGTTGTTTGTAGGTGAGTGGGGAAGTAGGTGACCACAGCAGTGAAAGACAAGAGAAAGAAAGAAACCACATGAACTGTGAGCGACAACAAAAAAAAGGAAACGAAACGGAAACATTCCAATTAAAGCAATGACGGAGGGTGACGGTATTATATCTGCTATGACATCCTACTGATATTACTAGGTTAAACACATTTTAAAGGAGAAAGTGTGAATGAATAAGAAAAGAGTGTAGCGGGTTCTTATCTGGAGTGCAGTCAGTATAACCACGGTGTGGTGCCGGGGTCGCGGTACAGCTGTCCGTCCACGTAGAGCCGGTCCACAGCGATGACAGCACGGGAGCCTTTCTGGATAAAGCTACGTCGAACTGGGAACAGGACCTTGCGTCGTTCCAGGATCTCTTTGGGGAACTGGTCGTTCACGCTGAAGTCCGTTCCTTTCAGCTCTCTGCCGCGACTCTTCACCTGTTCCTTTTGTTTGAATTGGCTGAATTTGGCCACAATAGGCCGTGGTCTCCCGGTCCGCGACCTCACGCCCCCCAAGCGATGTACTCTATCGAAGTCGATGTTCTTTACGGTGTCCTCCGGCAGCTTCAGGTGGATTTTAATGAAGCTTTTCACCGTTGCCTCTGCGTCCTCTCCGGCAGTTTCTGGAATACCAGAAAACACAAGATTATCTCTCATGCTACGGGCTTGTAAATCGATAACGGACTCTTTTATTTTTTTATTTTCAATGTTTAGCTGGGTCACGTTATCGGTGAGAGATTTAACCGACTCCCGTAGCGTGGCATTTTCAGCGGCAAGCGTTTCCACCTGCCGCTGGCTGAATTCCAGGGATTCTCTCAGAGATTTAAATTCCCGGTGTAAGATCTCCACCAGGGACAGCCTCGCATCGAAACTGGACAATCGCTTGTCGATGGACTCCAGGATTTCTGCGATGTCTTTGCCGGCAGGCGATGTTGTACCGGGGGAGTCTGCCTGGCGACTTCTCTTCGATGACGGCGTCTCGATTTTGGCCGGGGAAGATGCACTCTGGGCCTTATGCATTACTAAATCTTGAAAACAGCGGTCGATGTAATCTTGGAGAGCGTCTAAACTCTCCCCGTTGTCCTCCAGGGTGTTAGAGATGATAAAACAGATGTTGTTAGTTATATGACAATTGATTAGTATATTTGGAAAATATTTGGAAATACTGAAGCTTGGAAAACCTTTGTTAAACTCTATGCTACCATTTGCTTTTTCTCCGCCAAAATCTCCGGCGTCTGACGTCACCTACAACATCACTTCCGTCACTTACCTCTCCTTCCGTCACTTACCCTCCTTCATTTTATCAAAAGATAGGTTATATCGAGTGAGTCGTGACACTCGCACGGAGGAGACACACACCCAGTTGTTGGTGCCGCAGGGCCGCCGGGAAATGATTTTCCAGGCGGCTCATTATAACCCCATGGCAGGGCATATGGGATACGAAAAAACTCTGGAGCGAATAACGGCCCGATTTTATTGGCCGGGCATCCGAGCGGATGTGCGCCGCTGGTGCGCGTCCTGCCCGGACTGCCAACTTGTTAATCAGCCGGCCATACCAAAAGCGCCTTTGCACCCGCTCCCACTCATAGAGGTCCCGTTTGAGCGCATTGGCATGGACCTCATCGGGCCGTTTCATCAGAGTGCACGCGGCTACCGCTTTGTATTAGTCCTGGTGGATTATGCAACGCGGTACCCGGAAGCAGTCCCGCTGCGCAACATCTCTGCAAAGAGTGTGGCGCAGGCACTGTTTCAGGTCATCTCCCGAGTCAGAATCCCAAAAGCGAAACTGACTGACCAGGGCACGTCGTTCATGTCTCGCACACAGCGGGAACGGTACGAATTACTGGGCATTAAATCTATTCGGACCAGCGTCTACCACCCTCAGACGGATGGGCTGGTGGAGCGGCTGAATAAGACTTTGAAGTCCATGATTCGTAAGTTCATTACCGAAGATGAACGCAATTGGGATCGCTGGCTAGACCCTCTGTTATTTGCAGTGCGAGAGGTGCCCCAGGCCTCCACGGGATTTTCTCCCTTTGAACTGCTGTTCGGCAGGAAGCCGCGTGGGGTGCTCGACCTGATTAAAGAAGGCTGGGAGGAAGGTCCGAGCCCCGCCAAGAATGAGATTCAGTACGTGTTGGACCTGAGAGCGAAACTCCACACTTTGGGGAGGTTGTCACGGGAGAATTTGCTCAAGGCTCAGCAGCGTCAGCAACGCCTGTATGACAGAGGGGCTAGACTCAGGCAATTTTCACCGGGAGAAAAAGTGCTTGTATTACTCCCTTCTTCCAGCTCAAAGTTGCTCGGCAAGTGGCAAGGACCCTTTGTGGTCACACGGCGAGTCGGGGATGTTGACTATGAGGTCGCTCGGTCGGACAGGGGAGGGGCCACGCAGATTTATCACCTCAAGCTCCTTAAAGAGTGAAGAGAGGCTGAAACCGCTTCTCTGGTAAGCCTGGTAACCCTCCTTTGTGATGACCATCTCACACAGGCCCAGAGAGTGGACGTTGTCGCGTTACAACAGCGTTTTGCTGATGTGTTCTCCCCCCTGCCCGGCCAAACGTCTCTCATTGAGCATCATTTTGAAACGCAGCCTGGCGTGACGGTGTGTTCACGGCCCTACAGGCTTCCTGAGCATAAACGGCAAATTGTTCAGAGGGAATTGGCTGAAATGCTGAAAATGGGAGTGATAGAAGAGTCGCACAGCGCCTGGTGTAGCCCCATCGTTCTTGTGGTGAAGAAGGATGGGTCTATACGGTTCTGTGTCGACTATCGCAAGGTGAATGAAGTGTCACGCTTTGATGCTTATCCCATTCCCCGGGTCGACGAGCTCCTAGATCGGTTGGGCACGGCCCGTTTTTTCACGACACTGGATTTAACCAAGGGCTACTGGCAGATTCCCTTGTCTGCCGAGTCCAAGGAGAAAACGGCCTTCTGCACTCCTTACGGTTTGTACCAATTCGTTACGCTTCCGTTCAGCTTGTTCGGAGCCCCTGCCACCTTTCAGCGCCTCATGGACCGGGTGCTGCGTCCGCAAGCTGCATATGCTGCTGCCTACCTGGATGACATGTGATCATCCACAGCGACACCTGGGCGGAGCATGTGCAGCGGGTGGCCGCGGTCCTGGAGTCCCTGAGGAGGGCGGGGCTCACGGCCAACCCGAAGAAGTGTGCGGTTGGACGGAGGGAGGTACAGTATCTGGGGTACCACTTGGGGGGCGGGCAGGTGCGTCCACAGGTGGAGAAGACGGCAGCTATCGCATCCTGCCCGCGCCCCAAGACTAAAAAGGAGGTGAGACGGTTTCTGGGGCTGGCAGGTTACTACCGCCGTTTCGTGCCAGGGTTTGCGCAGCTGACCAGCCCCTTGACCGATCTCACCCGAAAGGGTGCTCCAGATCTGGTTCAGTGGACGGGGCCGTGCCAGGCGGCGTTTGTGCAGGTGAAAAAGTCTCTCTGTGGGGAGCCGCTGCTTCACACTCCTAACTTTTCCCTCCCTTTTGTTCTGCAGACTGACGCCTCGAACAGAGGGCTGGGGGCCGTTTTGTCCCAGCAGGTAAGGGGGGCCGAACGTCCCGTTCTTTACATCAGCCGGAAGCTGGCAGAGCGTGAATGACGGTACAGCACTGTGGAGAAGGAGTGCTTGGCTATCCGGTGGGCGGTCGACTCCCTTCGCTATTACCTCCTGGGGCGCTCATTCACCCTCTGCTCGGACCACGCCCCGCTGCAGTGGCTCCACCGCATGAAGGATGCCAACGCCCGGATCACCCGGTGGTATCTGGCTTTACAGCCCTTTAAGTTCAAGGTGGTCCATAGACCGGGGGCGCAGATGGCTGTGGCCGATTTCCTCTGTCGCTCGCGGGGGGGGGGGAGTAGGTTCCCCGGTCTCAGTCGGGCGGTGGGGGTGTGTGGCGGAGGTGTGGTCCCAGGCGCGGCTGCAGGGGAGGAGTGGTGCAGTGAGCTCAACGGGGTGGTGCTGGAGACACAGGTGAGAACAGCTGATGGCGTTTGGACTGATGATGGTTTCCTTCCCTTTTATAGTGAGACGGGAGAGGAGCGGAGGAGAGGCTGGAAATCAGCTGAGACCGGAGCTGTCAGACTGTGGTCGGTCATAACAAATGAAAACGATAAATAAACGTGGCATCTGGCGACAAACACTGTGCGTGTGTCTACGTGTGTGAAGTGCATTTCACAGCATCCATCCCACTTTGGATGGAGCAGCTCTCATTTCTAGAAATATGGACAAATTTATTAAACCCCCCAAAATATGACTATCCAGAGTTGGGACCACGAAACAGAGTTGCAGTCTTACGGTGTGTTCACACCGAACGCGATGGACGCGAATAGAGCGTCAGGTTTACATGTAAAGTCAATGGAAAAGCACGATGACCCGCGATTGCGGCTCCCGCAAAAATTCGGAAGCAGATTTGCGTCGCCAAAACGCCTGAAACGCACGTCAGTCTAGCGCGTTTGGAACGTTTGACTCACAAAAAAAACCACGCGCGTGAGTTTTTGTGTTGCATTTTGTGCATACGCGCGTTACGCGTCTACCGCTCGAGTTGGAAAAATCTGAACTCCTGTGTCAAATCGCGCCGCGACAACCAATCAGGAGCCTGGTGACGTGGCTCTGACCTAGGTCAAACGGGCAGATCCAGCCAAAGCCCTTCATTCTTCAATGGGGGGAAGGCTAATCAGCGCCGTAGCAAACAACAAGGAGCTGTACGACACCAGCTGCTTTCTGTACCGAGACAGGAAGATAAAGGACCAAGCTTGGAGGAAGATATGTAAAGAGATCGGGCAACCTGGTAAGTTCATTCATTTGTCTTTTGAAAGTTTTCGCTGACCCGGGGAAGCCGCACAAAAGCTAGCAAGCCACCGCTATTTTCCCACTGACGTACAAATACCGTTCTGCTGTTATGCATGTTGTCATATAGGAATATATTTTGTTTATTAATAAACAGCACACAGTGGTCCCGCTGTTCATCCGTCACTGCTTCGCTTTTTCGCTGATTTTCTTTTTTTCTTTTTTTTGCACCGTACAGCATTGCATTCTGCAGCCTGATTGACAAATCTCCTCCGTGTCGTGTCTCCTGCGCTTGCCAAATTTATCATGTTTGGTTTTGATAACCATCACGTCCAATAGAAAAAACAGCACAAAAATACCCATAACTATGAGCCTCATTCGGAAATAGACACCTGCACCGCGAGGGAAAAAGGCGCACGAAAGTGGCGGGCAGATGAAGACAAACCGCGGCATAATAATACTTTTACGTTTTGCAATCTACAAAGGTTTGCACTTTGAGAATCAATTGTGAGAACTGTGACCAATGTTCATGTGTGTGGGGGAAAAGTGTATAAAGTGCGTGGCCAGGGGCTAGTTATTCTGAGAAACCCTGCTGCAATAAATGAGGGACCACTGTATATACTTTCTCTGATTATATTCAACATGTTAACATTTAATACTGTATTGATAGAGCCAACTGATTCTGCAGCAGAGCATCCCCTGTTGCTTCTACTGGCTCCCCAGTCCCTGAGCTCCTGCTGCTGCACCCACAGGTATGTAAAGCAAGCACTGATACCTTTTTAGTCGGTGGGATTGCCTTGTGATCTACTTTACTAAATATCTACAACCAATCTGTTTTTGTTTTTGTTTTCAATGTTGAAATTAAAATCTAGTAGCAACCTTCTCATTTCTTTGTGTTTTGTGCTGTTTTACAGGCCCACAGAGGAGGACGGCTCCGAGGCAGATGAGGGAGGGGTCCCAGGACGGTCCATCGGCGGTGGAGCTGGCCATCCTGGTGTCCCTGAAGAGTCCACACCAGTCTCCAATGGAGCAGTTCCTCCTCAGCCTTGTTCCTGCTCTGGAGAGCAGCTGGGTCCTTTTTATTCCTGTCTCTCTGTAAATACTTATATTTTATATATTTATGTTTAATGTTTTTCTGTTTGAGAATTTTAATATTATTTCAAATAAATTTTTATAATGACTAATGTCTCAGTTCTACTACACAGCAAATGTTGGCACACGACTTGACACATGTAGAATTTATTTCATATTATACTAATGACAAAATATACTAATACAAGTTTTAGTCGTTGCACAGATCTGGGGATTATTCTGCCCCGATTTCAAACAAAGATCTGTGTATTTTGGGGTCACCGCCGTGTCCCCCTTTTTGCCAAGAGCCTCTCGAACCTCGTTGGTCTGGTGTTCCTGGATTTCCACCAACCCCTTCATGGTTATTGCTGTATTCATGGGATCCATCTTCTCAAGGAGCCCAAACGCCATGACACTTGACCCCAGTTGCTGTCTCGGCAGTCCCTCCATCTGTCTCTGCTGTGAAGGGTCCTCATATCTCCGTGTCCCCGTCTGGTGTCTGTTCCTTTCTCTGCAAGAGACAGAAAACCAAAACACCTCTCTCCCTAGCCTTGATAATCTAATATTGTTATCCATTGTTCTTCTAATGATTCAAATTTGGTTTAAAATATAATGTTCAGGACTTATTCTAATCATAATCTATGTGTGTAAAAGAAATCAAAAATTAATGAACCATTTCTAAGTCTAACACATTATAAGCTTAAGTTTTACCATAGCTAAATTATTAAACACACAAATAAACTCATAGAAATTTTCATATCACCATTGTTTGATGTTCAAACTCAACTTCCACTTCCCCCTTTTTTGACACACTCCCATGTGTCAATTCACCAGAGCTAGAAACTTAAAAGAAAAGGTTAGTGACATCATATCTCAAAAAGCATCAGAAATTCTCCTCTTCAGTCTCTCTTATCGTCCTGCTCCTGCAAAAACAAAACAAAACAAAGCGAAGCATCCACCCTTCTCTTGCCGGCTAGGTGAATTGTTTGTTGGCATTTACTAATCCTAAAGTTGATGCAGTCTTTTTCTCAGTATCAAGTCAGTCAAAACTTTTAGTCCGTCCATCACAGTCCAGTCACATGCATTCATTCACACACATTCATACCAGATGTTGCTGATAATGGAGTCTCACGCGCAACCTATTCGAGCATCCATCACCAGCAAGATGACGTCATCATTTTAAAAGGAAAACAATTCCTTGTTTTTTTTGGACCGGATTGACTCGCTGCAATCCTTTTAGACTCAGGACTTCTCATGTGATCAGTGTCCCCTATAAGTGAATTTCTCTCAAGCCAATTACAATCATGGAGAAGCACACTTTGCAACTGTTTACAGTAATAATATTTTATAGCGCTTTAAATCTCAATCTTTCAGGCCTGGTTTAAAGAGCTGATTGTTAAATCATGAACTCACAAAATATCACCACCGGTGGATCACACCTCTTAGATGTTTTTTTTTCCTTCAGTGCACTGTAACAAAAACGAAAACAGACGTAACCAACAAAATACTAATAAAAATAACACAAACTAGGGCCCATTGCAGACATGTCCAAGCATAAAACTATCCCTCTCTCGCTTACGAGAAAGAACACAAGCCAAAGCTCACTGATAAAATCAAGCTAGCGCTAAGCCAAACCAAAAAATCAACCAGAAATTCACAGGAACTTTTTGCTTCCTGCCGGGACAATATTGTGTGGGAATTAGAACCTCAGGTGCCGTAACACCTTTTGTTCCTCCTTGAATTAAATCTCAATCACAGAAAATGCCGTACTCCGACCTAAAACTTACACTATTAATTCATCATTTTCACTCCGTGCCACTGTTCCTCATCAGGGCTGTGTGAAGCACAGCAAAGAATTCAGTCAAGGCCTTGAGCCATAAACAGACATCACGCACAGACATTGTTTTCATAACCAAACCGTTTTAGACCTTATTCCTTAACTCTACATAAATGCCCTCTGGGTGACATATAACACATTCTAAGTAATCAATGGTAATCAATGGCTCCTCATAAAAATTATGTATTGGGATGTTTGTGTGCAGCATTTTGCATATTAGCATAAGCAAAGCATTCTTCATTGCATCAGCGTGTATGTGTGTGTGCATCACTCTTCATTGCACAAGCGTGTGCATGTGTATGTGTGTGTGTGTGTGTGTGTGTGTGTGTGTGTGTGTGTGTGTGTGTATATTCATCACCTTCCTGTTCTGGTGTTCTGGGTAAACCACGGCCTGAAGCGTGCCCTGGGGTCCTGCCCTCCTCCTTTTCAGTCTGTTTGCGACCATTGCTGCTGCTGCTGCTCAAAGTTCTGTCCATCCTGGTTCTGACCCCAATTGGGGCAGTCCTTTCTCCAGTGTCCATGCTCACCGCAGGTGAAACCTGCATCTTCTTCTGTGTTTTTTTGTCCATTCTGAGGTGCCTTCTGACCTCACTTGCTCCTCCGGTCTCGGTCACGCCCTTTTCGCTGCCATGTTGGTCCATCACTGTCCTGCACAGTGTGAATGCAGAGTTATCACAGTCAGCATTCTTTTGCTCGGCCTTACTTTTCATTCGGGCTTGGTGGGCGTCTCGTCACAGCTCTGTCAGCTGAAGCTGTCTGAGAATTTTCCCCCGTGTAGTGATACTGACTTAGATTTAGTGCTCTCCGTCTCTGCTGCATGAGATCGCATTCCTGCAGCACTGTTGACATTTTCAGGTCGTTGTTGTGGGTCCAGCTGTTGCAGCATTTGGTCAGGGTCACGTAGAGGGGAGAGCAGGAGTCCAGGTTAGCCTCGGCTTTCAGGGCCGGCAAAGCAGCCTGTAATTAAGCATAAAGAGAAAAAACAAAACAAAAACAAAACAAAAACAGACCATCCATAAAAAAAAGCCACAGGTAAGAAAGAAATTACAAAGATTTAAAGTTTACATTGTTCAATCTGTTATTACTATTATCACCCCCCTTCACCACAACCACTTTACTTTACTTTTCAGCTCCAAGAAGCTACAAGAGAAGCTTTTATTTAGTTGTTATTCTCTCGTTGGGGCTGCTGGCTGGACTTCTCACTCTTGCTTTCTACTGTGAGTTGTGTTGTGTTGCTTTGTTGTTGTTGTTTTTTTCTGTTATATATATAACATGTTTCATTCCATAATGGCAAAATTCAAAAATACTTTTGCTTACTGCGAAAATAAATCAGCAACAGTGTTTTTTTCTGTCTCAAAAACGTCTTTGCTTATTTATCTTCAGACAAAAACTCCTTACAAGATTCAGCTGAATATCTCTCAATGAGTAACAAACTTTCCTCAATAACCGAGGAGAGAGACCTTCTAAATGCAACTGTCTCTGTAGTGAGTAACCAACTTTCTTCTATGACTAAGGAGAGAGCCCTGCTGAAGGCCAACCTCGCTGAAATGACCAAAGAGCTGGAGAGACTGCAGAGTTTGTTCAACCAGAGTGAGTCCTTGTCTGAGCTGTTGTGTGTCTTTGTAAAAGATTTTACACTGAAATTCAGTGATTCCGTTTTCCAGTGATAGATGGAAATATTTTCTCATTATATCTGAAATGACAGAATTTTAAGGAAGCAAACTTTAATCTTCATGGATATGTTTCACATGAATCATTGTCATCATTGTTGCATCTCCTCTGCATTGCAGTGTCAGGATCACAAGGCCTTTTATATATAGATGTTATAAAATATAGATTCCTGTTAATTAACAGAGACCAAATAAAGTATTGCTGAATGTTCCATGTTGATCTTTAATATTTCTTATTTGATGTTTCTTCCAGAGAAAACCTGTCCTACAGGATGGAGCGAGTTCAGTTGTAGCTGTTATCTCCTCTCTGAAAGCTCTGGTTCCTGGTATTCAACTAGAAAACACTGCACAGACCAAGGAGCAGATCTGGTGGTGATAGACAGCCCTGAAGAACAGGTACAAAGTGCATGCATAATGTGTTTGTTAATGAATATTGACTTTCAAACAGCGCGTTGTTATGAACATGACTTTCCCCAATTTGAATAAAAATGTTTCCATTAAAACTTCATCATTTGACTAGTTTAACAAGGAACTATCAAAATCAAACAGGAAGCATGAGACTCAGACTGAGACGTGTACTTGACACTTGAAGAACAGACATGAAAGCATAACATGACTAGATGTGACACAAGGAATACAGGGAAGGCACAGACACAGAAACCAAGAGACTAGAAACTAGAAATAACAATGAAGTCATCGACTATTAATAATTCAAAAACACAAAACATGGAAATTCCCCCATTACACTGAAAGAGCATTGGGTATAAAGCTGAGGAGAATCTGTAGCCAAAGGGACAGAAATAAAAAGAGTCTAGTGATTTATAACACGAATGTTTGTGTGCTCGTTGAACAGAACTTCATCACTTCATTCACCCAGAAACAGACTTGGATTGGTTTAAATGACATAGAACAAGAGGGAACATGGAAATGGGTAGATGGAACGCCTCTGACTCTGCAGTAAGTCTTCGAGTTCAGCCAATATATTACATATATTTGTAATAAATAAATATTTTTATAAATAATATGTATTTACTAAGTAAATATTATGTTATGTAATAGATTATATTTTATAAATAAAGAAGTAATGTTTTTTTAATTTATGTATTTCATTGGTGAAGTTATTTAATCAAGAAAATAACTTCATTGACAAACCTAGACACCAGGAACTGAAGATCTTAGAGACTTCCCTTTCAGTCGATTCACTCGGTACAACACATAAGTATGGGATATCACGCCCTTGCGTGTCCTGGCTGAAGAAACCTTTAATCACACCTTTAAGGCAGATGACGTGTGATGACACGCGCACGGCCCCGCCTGCACATATAGCCGCTGTCATCACAGTCATCCCTCAGTTCTTACGCTCTTCACCTCGCTGAGAACACCTCTGCTGAGTTGGGCTAGCTAGCTGCTGCTAGTTAGCTCCGTTGTTTGCCGACTTGAACTTAGCTTAACTGCCCCTGTTGGTGTTAGCCTCCACTGCGCAGTTGGTGTTTAGGCTGCCCGCGGAGCGCTAATTTCAAGTTTTCCCGTGCAGCGTTTTGCTTTGTGATTTGGAATGTACTCCAAACTGAAGCAAGCCAAGCAGAAATATTCTGTTCGGCCCTGTCCTCAGGGATGCGGTTTCTCTTTGCCCTCTCCTCCGCCAGCTCAGAAGCCGTCGCGGTTTGCGGGGTTTTTCCTCCCACTGGAGCCTGCAACGGCCAAAAACTGCCTTCCCATGTTCCCAGACTTTCTCTGTGAGCTAACAGCATCATGGGACAAACCTCTGTCTACCCGCGTCACTGTGCCCGGCTATGGACAGTACATGTAATTGGACGGCGCCAAGGGGGCTGGCTTAGCTAACCCACCCCCTATGGAGCCATCTCTGGCTGCTTATCTGGCCCCGTCCCATAACCATGGTGTCGGCGGCCCCGCAACTCTGCCGTCCAAGCACTGCAGATTCTCTGCTTCGCAGCTGGAGAAGATTTATCGAGCTCAGGCCGGCACTGCTCGCGCCATGAGCTCTGTCACCATGCTCCAGACGTACCAGGCAATGTGCCTGGCGGAGCTCGGATCGCTGGTTCCTGATGACAGCCCGCTGGCACCTCTTCTTAACGAGGTCAGAGTCGCCACAGATCACACCCTCCGTGCATCTCGCTGTGCAGCGCTCTCCCTGGGCAGAGGGATGGCTTCGACAGTAGTGGCGCAGAGGCACCTGTGGCTAGGGATAGGGACAGGGCTGTATATCTGGACGCACCAGTGTCTGCGGCTGGGTTATTCGGACATTAACTTGAAGCCATTCAGGCTAGATTCGATCTGAGGAAGAAGCAGACGGAAGCTCTGCGCAACATCATCCCCAGACGTCAGCCCAAGCCCGCAGCTAGCTCTCACAGGCCCGCCGCTCCTCTGCCGACTGGCAAGAGACCAGCGCCCACTGCTGAAGTGGGTGTGCCGCCAGCGAGAGCACATCCTCCGGCCCAAGCTCCACGCCAGTCGGCCTGGAGCAAAGGCCCACCCTCGGGCCCCGGCGGGACCCGACACCCAGGAGGAAGAAGCCTCAGCTCTCCTAGCTGTGATTTCGAGTGGAGAGGGGGTCCAGCAGCAGGGAGACGCTGTTTTTACCCCTCTTTTGCCGCACAAGAGGTGCCGCTTAAGTTTGTTCAGGTTGTCAGCCCCAGAAGGCGCTGCACTTTCCTAACACTGTCTCCCAAGCACAAAACCCCTGCACACAAAATGCCTCAGGTAACTCCCTGTTCAGATGTGTTAAATGTTCAGGTGACCACATCGAGTGTTCCCGGTGTTTTTCATTGTTGTGCCCCAGAAAAGGTGCCTCCAACAAAATGTATAAATGTACATGTTTCCATGTTACAATCAATAAAGAGTGTTGTTTATTCTCAAACAATCACAAATGCTCAGCCTGCAGGCAGAATGAGCCAGGTCAGGCAGGTGATGCAGTCCCCTGCAGACACACTGGGGGGCGACAACGCCCCGCCGACGGTGCTGCAGGTCGGCCGGCTGGCTGCTCACTTTCCTCAGTGGCGCGCTTGCGCCCCCTCTCCGTGGGTGCTGCGAACCGTTGCCATGGGTTACCGGTTGCAGTTCCGGGTCAAGCCGCCTCGTTTCCAAAGAGTCGTAAACACGACTATCAACACCGAGGCGGCCATGATACTCAGAGAGGAAATAAAGGCACCATTGCAGAAAAGAGCAATATGAGTGGTCCCCGCTTCGGAGATAGACAAAGGTTGGTACAGCCGCGTCTTGCATGCTAGCTCTCAGTTCTTGGAGGGAGCCCGGGCTGCTCCTGTCTCGGTCTCTGCTGTTATGGTGCAGTGTTCATTTTCTGTCTCTAAGAGCCACCCATGTCCCGGGCCACCTGAACCTGGGGCCGGACCTTCTCTCCAGGGGGGGTCCTCTGGTGAGAGAATGGAGGTTACACCCTTTAATAGTGGCTCAGATTTGGGACCTATTTGGCAAGGCGCAAATAGATCTTTTTGCTTCCAGGGTAAATACTCACTGCCCCCTGTTCTTCTCCATAATCGACCACGATGCACCCTTGGGCTTGGACGCGCTAGCGCACCAATGGCCAGACGTGCTCCTGTATGCATTTCCCCCAGTGGAAATGATATCTCCAGTTCTAGAGAGAGTGCGTCGGCATTCCCTCTCGCTGATTCTAGTGGCCCCTTGGTGGCCCACAAGGTCGTGGTATGCAGAGATAATCAGTCTGCTAGCAGCGAGTCCTTGGCAGCTCCCTCTCCGCAGGGATCTCCTCTCTCAGGTGGGAAGAGAAGTGTTTCATCCGCGCCCAGATCTGTGGCGCCTTCATGCTTACCTGCTGAGAGGTTAAACTTGATTGCTAAGGGTTTGCCACCTAGTGTGATAGCGACAATTCAGAGCACTAGGGCCTCATCTACTAGAGGCTTGTACGCTTACAAATGGCGAGCCTTCGAGCAATGGTGCCAGGACCACCACACTCTCCCATTTCAGTGCTCTATTGTGGATGTTTTGACATTCCTGCAGGAGCTGCTGGATAAGGGCCTTTCATTTTCGACAATTATGGTTTAATTAACAGCTATATCTGCTTGTCATATTGGCTTTGACGGGGTGACACTAGGTGCACATCCCCTCGCCATACGTTTTCTGAAAGGAGTTTGCCGGCTGAGGCCCGTGCTTAAGTGCAGTGTCCCTGCTTGGGATTTGTCTTTGGTGCTGGAGGCCTTTTGTAGCCCCCCGTTTGAACCCATTGAGTCTGTGGATATGAAATTTCTTTCATATAAGACTGCATTACTTCTCGCTTTGGCTTTAGCAAAGCGAGTGGGTGAACTTCATGCGCTCTCTGTGCATCCCTCCTGCACACAGTTCTCTTCTGATGGCCACAAGGTCGTATTGCGTCCAAATGCTGCCTATTTTCCCAAGATCATGCCTGCATCTTCTAGCTCAATGGAGTTTGAGTTGCTGAGCTTTTGCTCCCCTCCTTTTGCATCTGAGGAGCAGAGGAGGATGCATTCTCTTTGTCCAGTGTGTGTGCTACGCACCTACATTGAGCGCACTCAGAATGTGACCAGCTGTTTGTCTGCTTCGCTAATCCAAATAGAGGTAGAGCTCTGTCCAAACAGAGGCTGTCCCACTGGATTATAGAAGCTATCTCACTGGCATACAGCACCAGAGGTCTTGCTTTGCCCCACGGGGTGAGAGCTCATTCCACCAGGGGGATGGCAACCTCATGGGCTCTTTTTAAAGGGGTGCCTGTAGCTGATATTTGTGCGGCAGCTAGTTGGGCATCACCACACACTTTTGTGCAGTTTTATCGGTTGGACGTTACAGCCCCTTCGGTGGCTCATGCTGTCCTTTCTGCTGGGTCTACCACTCACTAAGGATGTGGTGGTCCGATTCCGGTTCGGTGGCTGCTCTGTGGGGCGTGTATATATGTCCCATACTTATGTGTTGTACCGAGTGAATCGACTGAAAGGGAACGAATAGTTATGTCTATAACTTCTGTTCCCTGAAGGAGAGGAACGAGGTACAACACAAGGTGGCCCCACTGAGCAGTTTGGCTCGGTGAAGAGCGGCTATCGAACTGAGGGATGACTGTGATGACAGCGGCTATATGTGCAGGCGGGGCCGTGCGCGTGTCATCACACGTCATCTGCCTTAAAGGCGTGATTAAAGGTTTCTTCAGCCAGGACACGCGAGGGCGTGATATCCCATACTTATGTGTTGTACCTTGTTCCTCTCCTTCAGGGAACAGAAGTTATAGACATAACTATTCGTTTTGGCCTTACCCGGACATGACTTGTTATTAACCAAACATTTTTTGATGAATAATGGGAAAAAAAAAACCAGACCCAGGAGACAACAGCCAATGCTATCATCCATCCATCCATTTTCTTAACTTAACAATTTACTGTTAGAGACAGAGGGTTGTGCATGTATCCATAATTCATAATTCACAATGGGTTAAACATGCTATCAGTAGTCATTTTTCCCATGTTGTTTTAAATGTAATTCAAAGATATTAATATTGTTTTTTATTGACTCACCAGATACTGGGCATCTTATCAGCCTGACGACATGTTGCATAGAGAGAACTGTGCTCATATCAGATATCAAGGAACTTCCTGGAATGATGAAAGATGCGAAAATTCTCTCCAATGGGTTTGTGAAAAACTACTGTAAAAGCTGAATTTGTTGGAAAATTAGATTTGTACATATGTTTCAAATTAAGCTCTGATTGTTATTTCATTAGCATTTTTATATATCCTTTTCTGAATAAGTATTAAGCTTTAGTGAAAACAACCCTTGAAATATAACTATGCCTATAATAACAGTAATAATAACGAGTAACTGACCCATTTTATTTGGATAGCACTTCTAAAAACATACAGTCACAGCACACAGTTTTACTTTAGAGAATCAAATGTAGCCCCTTATTAGGAAGAAGATAAAGACTGTAGTTCCTGTCATAAAAACACATACACACAAAACGACTGTGGCCTGCTTTAGTGTGCTCAGTGTGTTTTTAGTCAATAATTACCGTCACTGGGGAAATGGTGTCAACATGTTTTGAATAATTCTGTGGTATTTTTATTGATAATGTTGGTTTATTGCATGAGTTCTGTTTTGATTCTTTCAGTGGTTGTAACAGTGTTTTGGCATCTCAAAGATCAAGAGTTTCATCTAGAGAGGACTGTTAAAATTGTTACATTTCAGTCTGCAACATTTGGGCATTATCGAGTAATTTGCCATACAATATTAGAGAGTTTTTGTTTGAAACCTAGCTAAAATGTTCTCAGGTGTGTAGACATGAAGGTTGAAATCTGCACTGGTTAAACATTTGCATTTCATATTGCAAATGTGCTCACTTGCAATTCTGACTGCTGAAAGGGTTTAAACTAATGTTATCTTCACTTTATTGTTATTATTCTAGTTGGAAAACTGAGATTATTTTCTCTTGCTGTGTGTGTGTGTGTGTGTTTGTGTGTAGGGCATTTTACTGTATTTATGTGTTTTTCTTATTTTTTTTAATCTACTGTACAGATTACAGAAAAAAAATGCTTTTACATACATAAAGTAATTATTCTGCATTCTACTTGCTAAAAATCTGAAGCAGAAAATGATAAAGTCTTGCCATTGTTATTTCACCTCTTTTAATCATTAAAAACATACATTGTCATGATGCATTCTTATTGAAATGCAGTTTCCTCAGAATGTGTTTGACAGACATAAAATTGTGATTCATTTCAGTAAACAGTGATATACCCGGCCTGTGATATGTGCAAGAGCAGGAACGTTAACACCCCCAAGCAGCTTTTATGAAAACCAGTGGGAATGTCTTCTGTAGCCACCAGGGGCGAAATGGTAATGGAAGTTCATTCACTTCCTGCACATACAGTCCAGATCAAAAGTGGCTGCAGAATCACAGAGGCTGGCTGTGTGAGCTGGTCACACTTTATACATGTAGAGAAAACATGTTGAATGCAATTCTAATGAAAGTAACAGTGTGTAGTGTTCACGCTGTCAGTGTTTCTGTTCAATGACAATCACGCAGCAGCAGCAGAGCTACAGAAAACATGTTGGTACTAAAAGTAATCTACTTCTCTTCTTCTGCTGCAGCCAACTGCAATATATCAAGTCTTCATATTAGTCTGGGAGGAAGTTTAGTTTAATTACAGATGGACACTGACAGAATGCACAGAAATATGGATTAAAGTGCCAGTCATTGGGTAAAGTTTGATTTGTTTTTAATGAAAAAAAAAAAAGTAAAAACAAAATCCAGAGTGTTTTCTTTTATTCAATAAAAACCTTTACCCCAAGTTACTAAAGTCATTAGTTTTGCATTGACTCATTCTTTTCAGGAAAAAAAAGTTTCACAAAGCTGTTTTTTTCATAGTTAAATTCTCTTGAATTCATCAGTGGTATTAGGGCTCCTCCTCCGCTGCATGTTATAATTGTTTAGGCACCGAGGGGTTCCAATTCAGCTGTACCGATGGCTTATTAGGCCCTGTGACAGACTGGCGACCTGTCCAGGGTGTACCTAAGATAGCTGGCATAGGCTCCAGTGCCCGCCATGACCCTGAGAAGGATAAGAGGAAATGAACGGATAGATGGATGGATGATGGCTGATTACTGTGAGTCTCTGGTTCAGTAATACACAGTAGTGTCTTCAGGGTGCACAATTTATCCAGCTACAGTCACTGCTGTCGTTTCAGGAGATGATAAATCAGCACTGGACTGACTGAGAGTAAGAGGTGCTACTACTATTGAAGTAAATCCACTGCAATCCTATTGTAGCATCGTGGCTCAGCCAAGCAGCATACATGTGAATACTAAACCCTAAATATATACAGACCAGTCCGTGGGATTCTCCAGACCTTTTAATCACTATTTCAGACAGAATCAGTGTTTGAGTATTAGTACCTACAAATAAAGAAATAAATGGCTTCTGTATTTCAAGCATATCATTCGTTATGGGGTCATAATGTTTGCAAAATGACTGCATTGTCCTTACCACTCCAGTAAACTAAGAATAAGGAAAACAACCATTAAGTCAGAATGATTCTTCATGGAGGCCATTGGTCTCCGCTATAGTCTTTTATGTATTTTTCATTCCTTGAACATGTACATATACACCAATAAAAAATTTTAAGTTAAAAAAAAGAGGAACGTCTAAGCATCACTAAATCATTTCCTGTTAAGCAGCTTTATTGTATTTTTTAACTGTGTTGCTGAGTCACAGTTAATTCCTGTACCTATGGGGTTAAAAAAAAACAGCTGAAAAGAGTGTTAATGTCTTTTGATGTGCTGACATTTTGTACAACAAATCTCACTCTTGTGTGTTAAACTTATACCTGGTTGGATTCTGATCAGTGTTAAGCCATTAAACATAATTACCTTGCAGCAAAATCACATATGAATTATGATTCTGTGTTTAACCCTTAGTACACTTATCAGCATTTCTCTTATTGAGGATGTGTTGGCGACTGCCTGAGAGCACTAGCTGCCACTACTCTCACCCCAGATAAAGGCAATCCCATCCTGTCCATCCTCCATCCTTTTCCTGTCTAATCCAAGTGTTTCGATAATATTTTTCACTAAACCCTGAGTATTTACAGGTCAGTCTGTGGGATTCTCCAGGCCTATAGACCTTACACTATATTTTGTATTTCTGTAAGTTTGTTCATTGCAGACAAAAACACTTTTCTTAACTCATTCCTTCTGCTCTCAAAATCAGCTTGTGAATATTAACATGGAGACAACAACATGCATGACAATAAATATCCATAGAAAAATAAATCTGGTTCTGCAGTTATTTAGTGACATGTGAAGGGGATTTATGACATTATTAATTCAATTCAATTCAATTTTACTTACAGTATATAGCGCCAAATTACAAAAGTCGCCTCAAGGCACTTTATATTGTACACTAGATCGTACAATAATAGATACAGAGAAAAACCCAACTATCATATGACCCCCTATAAGCAAGCACTTTGGCGACAGTGGGAAGGAAAAACTCCCTTTTAACAGGAAGAAACCTCCTGCAGAACCAGGCTCAGGGAGGGGCGGCCATCTGCTGCGACCGGTTGGGGTGAGAGAAGGAAGACAGGATAAAGACATGCTGTGGAAGAGAGACAGAGATTAACAACAGGTATGATTCAATGCACAGAGTTCTATTAACACATGGTGAGTGAGAAAAGTGACTGGAAAGGAAAAACTCAATGCATCATGGGAATCCCCCGGCAGCCTACGTCTATTGCAGCATAACTAAGGGAGGATTCAGGGTCACCTGGTCCAGCGCTAACTATATGCTTTAGCAAAAAGGAAAGTTTGAAGCCTAATCTTAAAAGTAGAGATAGTGTCATGGTCCGGAGTCTGTGACTCCGTGTTTATGTTTAGTCTATTAGTATTCTGTGGTTTTGGTTACCTTGGGTGTTTGTATTCTTTTGTTCATGTTCCTATGTTCTGTGTCCCCCAGTCTGTGTTAAGTTGGTGTGTTATGTCATTGCGTGTATGTGTTTCCTGTTTTATTGTGAAGGTCTGCGTCTTATGTGAGTGTTTTCAGTTTGCCTCCCTAGTCTCGTCATGATAATCACTCCCAGCTGTGTTCCCCACCTGCGTGTAATCTCCCTGTGTTCTCTGGGTGTATTTAAGTTGTGTCTTCTGTCATGGTAGTTGCTGGTTCGTCTGCGTTATTTTCCTCGCCGCCATTCTGTGTTTATTCCTCCAGCTTCCTGGTCATTCTCCCTGCAAGGTACCCTCGTTAGTGTTCTGGTTTCGTGTTTAGTTTAGTTTTCCCAGTTTAGAGTTATTACCGTTCTGTTTCTCGCCACCCCTTTTGTTGTTCTTATCCGGTTGTAAATAAAGCTCATCCTCCACTTAAGCAGTCTGCATTTTGGATCCTATTTCATATTCCACACGGCTTGCCCCGGCAAACCGCGACAGATAGTGTCTGTCTCCCGAATCCAAACTGGAAGCTGGTTCCACAGAAGAGGGGCCTGAAAACTGAAGGCTCTGCCTCCCATTCTACTTTTAAATACTCTAGGAACAACAAATAAGCCTGCAGTGCAAATATCACCCTATTAGAGTGAAGTGCTCTAATAGGGTGATATGGTACTACAACTTCATTAAGATAAGATGGGGCCTGATTATTTAAGACCTTGTATGCGAGGAGAAAGATTTTGAATTTTTCTGGATTTAACAGGAAGCCAATGAAGGTAAGCCAAAACAGGAGAAATATGCTCTCTCTTTCTAGTCCCTGTTATTACTGTTGTTGCAGCATTTTGGATTAACTGAAGGTGTTAAGAGATATACTCTAAAACACTTCTTCAGTAGAGACTCAGAGAAGAGAAACACACAGAACTTCTTGCTAGCAAGGGCAGCCTCCAGAACTGAGACTCTGAGAAACTGCCCCGGTCTTTATTTATACTTCAGTGTGTGTGTGTGTGTGTGTGTGTGTGTGTGTGTGACCCCATAAACGACTTCCCTAAACCAGTTCATCTTTTCAAAAAGCACTTAGACTAGAACAGATATAGCTACGTTAATCCTACCGTAAAAAAATAAGACAAGGTACGACCTCTCCCATACTCCTAGGATGTGGGGGTGAACGCCAGAACACCCTGGAATGTTACAGACCTCCTAGGATGAGACATTCTTTCAATATTCCACCAACTATATACTTCTAAACACAAATGATTACATGCAGTATTCTACCATATGCAAACTTATATCATTAAAAGACTATACTGACTATTTAGTACAATTTTCCATTGACAAAAGGCTTTTCAGGGAGTTGTTCGGACATCCTGATAATAATGAATTACAGTAGTCCAGCCTCGAAGTAATAAATGCATGAACTAGTTTTTCAGCGTCACTCTGAGACAGGATATTTCTAATTTTAGAGATGCTGTGCAAATGGAAGAAAGCAGTCTTACATATTTGTTTAATATGTGCATTGAAGGGCATGTCTTAGTCAAAAATGACTCCAAGGTTCCTCACAGTCAATGTTCCCTCTAAGCTGCGCGTATGCGCAATTGCGCACTGCTGGCACGGTCTCTGCGCACAGAAAAAAAAATCTAACCTGAATTGAAATTAAAATTAATACGTTGTTATGTATATGTGTATATATGTTTTGCAGTGTTAGTCAGTAAGTGACTGGCTGCTCCAGTATGGGATTAGAACAATGCCACCTTATCCCACAGTCCAGCCAATGATGTGTTTCACATTCGTATATACGCAACTAATCAACATCGTTGACAGGCTATGACAGCGTCCTTATGTGCAGACACCGGTGTTTTAGCTAGCAAAGCAACGTGGCTGATGTTAAGTGAAGCCACGTTAATGACAACGTGTACAACCATTGTCTTTGTTTTTTAAGTTAGTTTTCAGCGTTTCTAAATCGGCAAAATCATCACCATTGGGTACATTAGGTATGACAGTGACACTCTTGTTTCTATTGGTTTACAATGTACTCACAATTCGAAGTTTTTAACTCCGGATCCGAGCTGGCCGAGTGAGATCTCGAGGGAGAACAAAGGGAAGCGGCGGCGGCCTAGAGGGAAGCGAGCCGGCGTCAGGAACAGGCTGAGAGCTCGTGCACACCGCACACCTCTGCCTAGCATCCTGCTCGCCAACGTCCAGTCACTGGAGAACAAGCTTGACGACCTCAGGGCCAGGATAAAGTTCCAGAGAGACATTCGGGACTGCAATCTCCTCTGCTTCACCGAGACATGGCTGAACCCAGCGGTGCCGGACCACGCCATCCAGCCGGCCGAGTTCTTCTCGGTTCACCGCATGGACAGGACACGGGACTCGGGGAAGTCAAGGGGAGGCGGCGTGTGTTTAATGGTGAACAACAACTGGTGCAACAGTGCGAACGTTGTTCCTCTCACACGCTCCTGCACACCAAATCTGGAACTACTGTCCATCATGTGTCGTCCTTTTTATCTACCTCGGGAATTTACATCGGTCATTGTAAGTGCCGTTTATATTCCACCACAAGTGGACACGGTCACCGCCTTATGCGAGCTGCATGAGGCACTCACACAGCACCAGACACAACACCGGGACGCTGCGCTTATTGTGACGGGGGACTTTAATAGCGCCAACCTCAAACGCGCAGCGCCGAACTTTTATCAACACATCACCTGCCCCACTAGAGGTGAAAGGACACTGGACCACTGCTACACTACGGTCAAGGACGGCTACAAGGCACAATCCCGCCCCCCGTTTGGCAAATCTGATCACGCCGCCATCTTCCTCATGCCAAAATACAAACAAAGGCTGAAACAGGAAGTTCCGGTTCAGAGGAAGGTCGCGCGCTGGACGGATCAATCGGTGGCCGCGTTACAGGACGCACTCGATGACGCAGACTGGGGCATGTTCAGAAACAGCTCCGACGATGACGTCAACGTGTTTACGGAAGCGGTTGTGGGATTCATCGGGAAACTAGCGGATGATACCGTGGAGACAAAGACTATCACAACGTTTCCCAACCAGAAGCCGTGGGTGGATAAAACCATCCGCGACGCTCTGAGATCCCGCACCGCTGCCTACAACACGGGACTCATGACGGGGGACATGGACCCGTACAAAGCCGCGTCATATAACGTGCGGAGGGCGGTGAAAGAGGCGAAGCAGCGCTACGGGAGGAAACTAGAGTCACAACTCCAACAGAGTGACTCTAGGAGCCTGTGGCGGGGACTAAGGACAATAACGGACTATAAAGCACCAAGTATGACGAACGCGGCCGTGACTCTGGCAGACGAGCTGAACACTTTCTATGCTCGCTTCGAGGCTGCAGCTAAGGTCTCCAACAATGCTAGTGTTAGCGGCGCTAACGGCTGCAGACAGGAAGATACTGCCAGCACCGGAAACGTGCTCGTCATCTCCGAGCATGAAGTAAGGAGAGCCTTCAAGAGAGTGAACACCAGGAAAGCAGCAGGACCAGACGGCATCCCAGGTCGTATCCTAAGAGACTGCGCATACCAGCTAGCTCCTGTGTTCACTGAGATATTCAACATCTCTTTATCTCAGTCGGTGATCCCCACATGCTTCAAAGAGTCCATCATTGTTCCTGTCCCGAAGAAACCCCACCCTGCTTCTCTCAATGACTATCGCCCTGTAGCCCTCACCTCAGTAGTGATGAAGTGCTTTGAACGCCTGGTCAGAGACTTCATCATTTCTTCACTACCAGACACACTGGACCCACTACAGTTCGCTTACCGTCCAAATCGTTCCACAGACGATGCCATCTCTCATCTCCTCCACACATCACTCACTCACTTGGACACTAGAAGGGGGAATTATGTTAAAATGCTCTTCATAGACTACAGCTCTGCATTTAACACCATAATTCCCTCCACACTCACCACCAAGCTGGAGCATCTGGGACTCAGCTCATCTATGTGTCAGTGGATCTCCAACTTCCTAACTGGCAGACCACAGGCAGTAAGGATGGGCGGACATGTCTCAGCCTCCACCACTCTCAGCACTGGAGCCCCCCAGGGGTGTGTTCTGAGCCCCCTGCTGTACTCTTTGTACACATATGACTGTGTGGCCACTACCAGCTCCACCACCATCATCAAGTTTGCTGACGACACCGTCGTGGTGGGCCTGATCTCTGATAACAACGAGACGGCCTACCTGACGGAGATTAGGAATCTGGAGAACTGGTGCCAGAGGAACAACCTCCTTCTAAACGTCAGTAAGACAAAGGAGCTGATAGTGGACTTCAGCACTAAGCAGGAGAGGAACTACCAGACCCCCGTCATCAACGAGTGCCCAGTGGAGAGAGTGGACAGCTTCAAATACCTCGGAGTTCACATCACGCAGGACCTGTCATGGTCCTGTCACATCAACACCGTGGTGAAAAAGGCCCGACAGCGTCTCTACCACCTCAGACGCTTGAGAGACTTCCAACTGCCCTCCAAGGTGCTCAGGAACTTTTACTCGTGCACCATAGAGAGCATCCTGGCGGGAAACATCTTAACCTGGTTCGGGAACAGCACCATGCAGGACAGACGAGCTCTACAGAGGGTTGTGCGGTCAGCTGAGCGCACCATCCGCTCCGAGCTCCCTGACCTGCACTCAATCTACAGCAGGCGGTGCCGGACCAAGGCCAGGAAGATCGTGAAGGACCTCAGCCATCCCAACAACAGACTGTTCTCTCTGTTGAGGTCAGGAAAGCGATTCCGCTCCCTGAAGACCAACACAGAGAGACTGAGGAGGAGCTTCTTCCCGCAGGCGATACGGTCTCTCAATCACACCACCACACAGTACTGACCCACACATATGGTTCTTACACACACACTGGACTTTCTGGACTTTGGTTTTGCACAACACTGGTCACTATATTCTTCATTTCCGGTTAATACTTGTACAGCTGCTGTTATTGTGTATATATTTATTTATATTTATATTTCTTCATACATTCTTATATAGTTCTATATTGTGTATTTTGTTGTACAGTTATTTTATTTTCAACTTTAATTTATATATTTATCTTTATCTTATTCTTCCCAGTTAAATTTACCCTTCATTCTAATTTGTGTTGTACAGTTATTTCATTTTTAACCTTAATTTATATTCTATTCCTTCCTAGTTAAATTTACCCTTTTTAATTTTTCATATTTATTTCCTATCTTATTCATAGCCTTTTCCTTTTTTGTTTTCTTTAGGTCACGAGCAGTTGTCCAAGCATTTCACTACATATCGTACTGTGTATGACTGTGTACGTGACAAATAAAATTTGAATTTGAATTTGAATTTGAGATGTGAGCAGGACAGACGGAACAATTGATGGAAAAAGTGTGGACTTTATACCAGTTTTTAAATTGTGTTGATAGGCCACGTAAAACCAGAGTTATGATAAAAATATCTGCAATGTTTGGTTTCCTTGCTGAATACTATCGTTGTTTATATTTACTGCGGTAAGAAACGGTAAAAACGGCGTTTTATAAGGAAAACGCTCGAAAGCACTCTCCGCCTGTGAGCAAAAACAAAACCAAAAAACCCCCCACCCTTTCCCATTGGTGGAAAAATATACCATGCCAACCAATCAAAAAATGATATGGCAACATGGCATTTAGTTTTTTAGGAAGGGGGGAAGGTTTAGGAGTGACGGTGGTGTTTTGAGATGTGAGAGATTTGCGACGTTTAGCGCAAATCTTGTGTAGTTAGTGTGTAGTGTAGTCAATAGTTTTCTTGTGTGCGTCAGAACAACGAGGCGGCTACTGAACGTTACAGGTGTTACAGGAGTGATACATCTCCTGTTGTCAGGCCTGCAGGTATCAGGCTGTTGTTCTCCTTTATCTCATAGTGGACAGAAATTATTTTTGGGGGTGGCATAAAAAATTTACAATATATATAATATATATAATATACTGTATTTTGCAGACAGAGAGTTACAGGACTCTCTCCCAGACCACAGACTCATACTTATAATACAAGTCAGAAAAAAAAAGAAAGTTGTGTTTTCAAAATTGGAGTTCAAGTTATTTTTACTTCCAATAGTGTTAACATACTACACAGGTCATGAACAAGATTTTTTTTTTCATCTTCATTGTAAGTGGGCTAAAGCAGTTAATTAAAAGTAGTCTAACATAAATGTAAATGCTGCAATTTGATTATTTTAATAAACCTTGTAACCTGGATGGATTCGATGCTGGCGTGACCACAGTGCACACGTCTAATGTTGCTCACAGTGGTCCAAGGGATCGCTCAGGGAGTTTATGTGTTCACTCAGACACATGAAAAATTAGAGGGAACATTGCTCACAGTGTTACTGGAGTCTAAGGTAATGCCATCCAGAGTACGTATCTGGTTAGGTACCATATTTCTAAGATTTTCAGGGCCGAGTAAAATAACCTCATTTTATCTGAATTAAGAAGCAGAAAGTTAGCGGCCATCCAGGTCTTTATGTCTTTAAGACATTCCTGCAGTTTAACTAATTGGTGTGTGTTATCTGGCTTCATGGAGCTGGGTGTCATCTGCATAGCACTGAAAATGTATACTATGTCTACTAATGATACTGCCTAAGGGAAGCATGTATAATGTAAACAGAATTGAGGTCTGAACCCTGTGGAACTCCTTAATTAACCTCAGTGTGTGAAGAGGACTCTCCATTTACATGCACAAATTGCAGTCTGCTAGATAGATATGATACAAACCACTGCAGTGCAGTACCTGTAATATCTACAGCATGTTCTAATCGCTCTAATAGGATATTATGATTAACAGTATCGAACGCTGCACTGAGGTCTAGCAGGACAAGCACAGAGATGAGTCCACTGTCAGAGGCCATAAGAAGATCATTTGTAACCTTCACTAAAGCTGTTTCTGTGCTGTGATGAGCTCTGAAACCTGACTAAAACTCTTCAAATAAGCCATTCCTCTGCAGATGATCTGTTAGCTGTTTGACAACTGCTCTTTCAAGGATTTTTGATATGAAAGGAAGGTTGGAGATTGGCCTATAATTAACAAAGACCCCTGGGTCAAGTGATGGCTTTTTAGGCCACAGCTTGAAGGCCTGTGGTACATAGCCAGTTATTAGAGATAGGTTGATCATATTTAAGATTGAAGCATTAATCAATGGTAGAACTTTTTTGAGCTGTCTTGTAGGAATGGGGTCTAAAAGACACGTTGATGGTTTGGACTAAGTAATTACTGAAGTTAACTCAGAAAGATCAATTGGAGAAAAAGACTTTAAATGGATATCAATGGTACTAAAAGTAGCTGTAGATAATATTACATCTGTGGGATGATTATTGGTAATTTTTTCCTTAATGGTTAAAATTTTATTTGTGAAGAAGTTCATGAATTCATTACTAGTTAACATTTAAGGAATGGTTGGCTCAACAGAGCTCTGACTTGTTGTGAGCCTGGATACACTGCTGAAGAGAAACCTAGGATTGTTCTTATTTTGTTCAATCAATGATGAATAGTAAGATGTTCTCAATTTTCAGAGTGCTTTCTTACAAAGCAGCAAACTATTTCTCCAGGATAAATGATGTTCCTCTAAATTTGTGTTACACTATTTCCTCTCCAGCTTACGAGTTATCTGCTTTAAGGTGCACGTTTGAGAATTATACCAGGGAGTTAAGTACTCCTGATTTGATTTAATGTTAATGTAGCAGTCAAAGGAGCTTGCAAAGAAAAGCGTCTGGACTTCTTTAAGTTGCTTGAAGACGTTTCACCTCTCATCCGAGAAGCTTCTTCAGTTCTAAGGTCAAATGGTGTGGAGTCCCAGATTTAAACCTAGTGGGAGTGACCCCCCACAGAGGGACAAAAGGACCCCCTGATGATCCTCTAATCGCCTGAGCCAAGGTGTGAAACTGGGTGTGGGTCCCAATCAGCCAGAGTTTCGGGTGAGCTCATTGTGAAACCTGGCCCCACCTTATCATGCGAATTCCTGAGGTCAGATGGCCCAGGATGTGAGTGGGCGTTAAGGCGTCTGGGAAGGGATCTCAAAACTGGATTATAGATATAAGCCTGAAGGAAAAAAGAAGGAACACACGCATGTAAAGGAAGCACTCAAAATGTGCAGCTATCCTAAATGGGCGTTCTTAAAGTCAGCAAAGAGGCACAGAAAAGAAGATCAGACACCAGCGAGGGAGGATAAGAAGGACAGACGCAACAACATTGTCATCCCTTATGTAGCCGGTGCAGCCATCTAATTCAGAATTATTCTCAGGGTTCTCCTTTTATTCTCAAATAAATAAGGCAAAGAAGGAAGGAAACAAAGACACACATGGACTGCTACAGCTCAGCTGCCGCCCCGTGTGGAAGTGAAGAAAGAGTGAGCCAAAAGTGAATGCAGTCCTTATATAATGTGTGACAGGTGATTGCAATCGAGGACAAGCACCACACCCAATCAAAGGTGAGAGAACTAAACAAGGTGCATCTGGTGAAGTGAGTGGGTGTGCTGGGATGTGCCAAAGGGTGGGTCTCTACAACAGCCGCCCCCATATTTTCTAGAGAGAAATATGTTGATATGGTCAGGATCGATCTTCGTCAGGAAGCGGAGGCAGGGGGATCAGACAGGAGACAGGGCGGATATAGATTTTATCCTGTACTAAGACCTCCACAGTTCTGATGCGGTCATCTGGGCTTTTCAGCAGGCGTGTCACTCTTCCTACAGGCCAAAGGGCACGTGGAAGGTGTGAATCCATAATCATGACAACAGAGTTCAATGTGAGATCTGGGTTCTCCTTCTGCCATTTGGGTCTTCTTTGGAGGGATGGTAGATAGTCTTTTATGAAGTGCCGCCAGAAGTGATTCGCGGCATGCGCGAAAGGTGTCTACTTCCGGTCAAAGCGTTTTACGATAGTTACGGGTCAGAGTATCTGTTAAGATGTTAAGAATAATAAGTATCTCTTAAAATATTTCCGATAATGAAACATTTAATATAATGTAGACAAAAACAAAAAAATAAAAAGATAGTGACGGATCAGTACTCCCCGATCCTTACTGCGCATGTGCAGGGGTTTTCTGCCACCTGCTGACCGAGCGAATGAACCCTATTGTAAACTGAATTAGCGTCATTACAAACATGTGTTAAATTTGATTTAGTGATAGTCGAGTGTCTTTATGCTTGTCTGTGTGGAGAGGATTGATTGGAATAGTGATGATGATGTCCGCTATCACTGTCAATTGTCAGTAAACACTTCATCTGGCTGATGAATCTTCACGTGACATATTACAAAGTCTGTAATATTAACTCTGTAATTAGGCGCCATTCTTCTTATTTTACGGCGCTGTTGTTCAATCGGGGAACACTCTCTGTTGAGGAGAAAAGCATGAATTTGTTTGTATACAGATTATCCATAGTTTAAATGTCCCGGTAGTCGAAAAAGGAGGCAGAGCTGTTGAGAAATGCTAGGAGCTAACTGGGCGCTAACCGTATCATTCAAATATATTGAATGTCGCAATGCTGGCAAAGAGAGGAAGTGATGTAAGATTTGTGCATGCGGGGTACCGATCGAGTTTCCGGTACAGATCGGGTAGCGACAGAGCGCCTTTTTGTTGTTGTTGTTGTGCTAAGCTAATAAGCAGAATGCTACAGTCATAGGTCGTGTCCAAATTCATGGGCTGCATCCTCCTGAGGACGCATTTGTAGACTGATTACGTCACAGCGACGCGCCGAAGGCTGTCCAGATTCGTAGACTCCTCTGAATGCAGCCGACAAATGCGTCCTCCTTTTCCCCGAATTTGAAGGATGGGTCGGGTGTGTCCTTCGTGGCCTACCATATCCCAGAATTCATAGCGCGGCCCAGCCAAACTCCAGTTTCCAGCAATGGCGACCGCTACTAAGTTTTAAAATTACTCATACTAATCTTTCTGGGTCACAAAATAAACTTTTAACATATTTTCAGGCGATAAAGTAGCTGTGTAAACATCAAATATCTGCTCGGTTTATCAAGATATCGCATATTTTCAAAAGTGCTTCGACGTTTTCGGAGACGTCTGCTACCCACCAGCTCGATAGCTAGTTGGGAGCTCGAGGGTCAGTGAAGCCGCCGAGAACGGCACAACTCCCGGCACATCATTTTCAGATCACCGCGGAGTTTCACTACTCGGGTTAAACATAAGTCACTTAGACAACCTAAAAATGTTATTGTTGGGCTTTTTTCAGTGTTTTCTTTGTTCGTGAGTAAATCGATTTGGCTGAGATTAAAGGAGAGTGGAAAAGTACGAGTTGTCATCGAGCAGAAACGGGAGCTGGAAGCATGTAAATATAATAATAACCACTGCAGCCAAGAAGAGTGCCTGACGAGCCCAGTTGTAAGTAAGCTATTAAGACTAGACTGTACACCGTGTTCGTGTTTTCCTCCGAAACAATAAGTTCCGTTTCAGCAGCCTTTCAACGCCTCTCTCTGTCTCTCGCAAGCAAAGTTGACCCAGACAACAAAGTAAAGCTAGTTTTTGGCTACGAGCCCGACACGAGCCCGACACGAGCCCGACACAAACCCGACGGATTAGCCAGAGGTCCCTTTACTACGGTTCGGAGCCGCGGACCTTCAGTAATAGTAATAAATCACACAGCAATAGTACATTCATGTAGTTGTAAAAAGCAAGATAATATATTAAGTAATCCAAAGTATTCAGAATACGTTACTCTCATTGAGTAACGTATTCTGAATACGTTACAAAATACATTTTGGGGCATGTATTCTGTAATCTGTAGTGGAATATGTCAGGTTTATATTATTGGATTGTCATTTATGCTTAGAAGTATTTACTCATATATGCTTAGAGTTTTATAATCAATTGCATGTTGATAGAGGTCTGATCCTTAGCAGTCTGTAAAGACTCTGTGTGCCTTCCAGAGTGTTCTGGCATACACACTCACATCCTGGGGTCACAAGAAGAGGTCGTACCTTCTTTTATTGTTTTATGGTATAGCAAACACAAGTATATCTGTTTTAGTCTAAGTGCCTTTTGTTTAGATGAACTGCTGGACTACCAGACCAGCAGGTTTAGGGAAGTCGTTTATGGGGTCACATCTTGACCACACACACACACACACACGGTACTCTTTGTTCACATGTGTACCTATGTTAATGAACCTATGCATATTCATTAAAGTGTCCTTAAATATCTTAAATGCTTTCATAAAATATTATGTTTCTCCATGAATCTAAGAAGATCAGAACAAAATAAACACTGCTCACAGATATGGAGGATGAACATAGACTTAAAGGAAACAGCAAGATGTTAGTGATAAAAGATGGTTTCCTGGCAAAAGCCAGTCATAATTTGATAACAAGGACACCCACAGTACAGGCACATTATGCAACAGCAGCTCTGTACTGGATGAGTTACAACATATAGTCATGCGAAAAAAATAATCATCCAAAGTCTGATAAAAAACTAAGTAAAATAGGATTCTCACAACCTGTTTATCAATAAAAGGCAAAATCAGATGAAGATCTCCTAATTGCCACTCTCCACTTGTGCTAATCTAACATTTTTAGGAGCTGACCTGTTGTTTTTGTGCTGTTTCCAAGAAATTATAATGTTTATACAAGCTTCTGGATGTTTTAAAAAGCAAGAGAGAGAGGGAGAGAAATTCTCCCCTTTTAGCACTTTCATGTGTAACGTTATTATCTCATTCTTGTGTTGAGGTTATTTTTAATCACATATCACACAAATGTCTCTGCAGCAATGACAGTAAATAATCAATCTTTAAAAACTGATTAAAAATACTATCTAGCATGTTTCTATATAGTTTCTAAATAAGAACTTTAAAGGTCTTAGGCAGGAGCCTAAAGTTTTAATTGCTAACTTTCTGATTATTTTCTTTATATGAATCGGAAATCTGAAACTTTAAAGTTCTTAAAAAAACTGCGTAAAGAAATTTAACTTTTATTAGTTTTCATATGACTATCATATACAAAATTATCTTTAGAAAGGATCAGATCCACTTTTACTGGTGCTGTGAAAATCATATCAACATCTGAAATGTGTGACATCCTCAGAAGTTCAAAAAAAGAAGAACTTGAAACTACTGATAATTTGAGGTTACAAGTGCTGAGCTACAGATCTCACCATTTAGGAAATAGTTTGCCTGCTTGTGAGCAATGGAGGAAATTTCTGCCAGTGCTGAATCTGCTGAACAAGACAACCCAAAACTGTCAACACATCACACAGGTAGGAAGTGATAGATTTATTTTAACAGCTGTTGTTACTGTTGTATAATTCAGTCTTTTTTTTCTTCTCTTTTCAGGTCCAAAGAGCCGTAAGGAGAATCGTTATTTAGGTGTTATTGTGCTGTGGAGTCTGCTGGGTGTTTTGCTTCTTATTGGATTTGTCACTCATGGTGTCCACTGTGAGTCTGATTCTTCATAAATAATTGTTCAAACTGCCACTGAGTGCTGAATTAATATTTGACAAGCTAAGCAATGTTCAAAGTTTTTATGGTTTAAAATAAATCAGAAGCAGTCTAAGTATGAATGCACAAGATGTTTTGTGTCTCAAAAGCCTGCCCTAATTTATTTATTTCAGACTTTATTATGATTGAGGAAAGAGACAGCCTGAATGCAAATCTCTCCACTGTGAGTAAAAAACTTGCCGTCATGACTGAGGAAAGAGACCTGCTGCGTGCCAACTTCTCTGAAAATCTCAAAGAGCTTGAAGTGCTTCTGAGTTCTCTGAGTGAGTCCTTTTATTTACCGTTGTCTTTACAGTGATTCAATTCTCTAGCAAATACTGTTCTCCTTTTCTCTCACTGAGAAGAAACTTAATTAACTTAAATTAATTAAACTTAAATGCTTAAGAGACCAAATATGCATTGTCATTTGGGATTGTGGCTCTTCAAGACTTTGCACTCACTGAAATTATTCAAAATTCATAAAGTCAACCCAAGAAAGTTGCTGGATGATATTTCATTTAATTTATTTCCATCCAGCCATTCGCTTGCGCTTATCCAATTCAGGGTCACTGGAGCCTTTCCCAGCTACCATAGTGCAAGAGGCAAGGTACAACCTGGACAGGTGGCCAGTCTATTGCTGGGCCAACACATAGAAACACACAACACACAAACACACAACCATTCACACTCACATTCTCACCTATGAACAATTTAGATTCACCAATTAACCTAACCCCAGTAGTAGCAACATTGCCGACTGCATCACAAAATCAAACCAGTACAAAAATGCTGAAATTGATTCCTTTATAGAAATTGTAGTTACATTTATAAATTAATGAGTCTACAACAAATAGACCTTAATATAGGTAGTTACAGTCATTCCATCTAAAGTCAGACATTTTTTTTCTTTAGAACATTCTGCTTGACCATCACACATTTACATACAAATTTCATGGTTCAGAGTTTGAACACATCTAATGGGTTTTGTGATAATTTAGCTTCATATATTTCAAGATATATATCTATATATAGCACTTTTCTACTCTGCTTGAGCAGTCAAAGCACTTTTTTTAACATGCCTCATTCACCTAGTCCAGGGGTCGGCAACCTGCGGCTCTTTTGTCCTTGTACTGCGGCTCCAGGTGGTTTGGGAAAATAAATTAGAAGTATTTAGCTGAAGTGTATTTTATTTGTGTTTAGTTCTTTTTTTTAACTTGTAGTTCTAAATTGGAAGATTATTGTGGTATTGAAATATAAAAATAAAATTATATTTTATTATTTTTCATCGCTCAAAATAAGCGTCACACTCGCAGAAGCCAGTATACCCGTAGAAACGGGGTGCATTTATCGAGACTTTCAACTGTCAGGTCAAGGCTCCAAAGGCGATATGAGGGTGGCGGCTCACAACAGTTTTTGTTTGCTGGATAATTTTAGTTCAGCTGGGTGTCTTTCCTTTTGTTATATTTCTTTAAGAGTTCAAAATGTGATTTTCTCTGTAAAACTTAATGGATTTCACACACCTTAGTTGCTCTGTGGATTCTTTTAAAAAGCAGTTAAAAAGTTTTCTGTTCAAACAAGCCTTTTGTTGATCTACGTATTTTATATTCTTTACATTCTTTACATTTGATCTTTTACATTGTGTATAATGTCTATTGATTGTATTGTTTATTTTAATATTTGTGTACAGCGCTTTGTGACTGCCTGTCTGTTAATAAATAAACTTTACTTACTTACTTACTTTAGTTGTTCACACAAAGCATAAAGGTAAAAAAAAAATATATACAGTGTTATCTTCATTTTAGATGTCAAAAAGTATTTGCGGCTCCCAGTGTTTTCTTTTGCGTGGAAACCGGGTCCAAGTGGCTCTTTGGGTGTTAAAGGTTGCTGACCCCTGACTAGGGATGGGTATTGATAAGATTTTCACGATTCCGATTCCATTTTCGATTCTGTTTAACGATTCGATTCTTTATCGATTCTTTTTAAAAAGGAGAACCCTAAGGTCGATTAGCTTAGAACTTTGTTTTATATCTTATCTTTGAACAAGATAGAAATTTAGGAGTAACATGGCCTTACAAACCTAACAGTGAGATCTTAAGAGATCCACAGCCTACGGCTCTTTAATGGGGTGTCACAGAGTCCCCAGGAAAAATTTTTTTTAAATGTAAAACAATAAAATAAATATTCTTCTGTAGCAATAACAAAGTATAACATAAATTATTCTGTAGCAATTACACAAGAATATCCAGTAATGGCCCTGCCTACAATTAAACACATTCACTTACCGAAAATCGGGGGCATCTGCTGTGGCAAATGGGTGCAAGCCTTTTACCTCAAACTTAGTCACTGCTCGGTGACATTTGTCTATCCTGGCCTGAAAGGAGATGCTACCGGTAGACTGCAGCGAGAACTGCCAGCCAGACTCTGTCTCTCTCATCATGGTCACCTAAATGCACAATAATGGCAGGTTTTGTAATAAGGCAGATCGCGCTAACATAATATGCGCTGTTAGGTGATTATTTACCTGCCGCATTAACGGGAGAGGATGTGCAAACGTTACCGCTGCTGCTGGGTTGAGATTCACGAGTCCGGAGCGGAATTAAAAACACGACATTCATTTAAGGTCATCGCGTGTTTTGTGAGCAAATGCTTTTGCATATTCGTAGTGTTTCCTCCCTTAAATAATAATAATAATGGATTGGATTTATATAGCGCTTTTCAAGGCACCCAAAGCGCCAAAATATCTACTTTGCAAGTATTGCAAGCTGCCCTGTTGTCATCCGTTCTTGTAAAGTATGACCAAACTTTTGAGCGTTTGAGCCGCTTAGGCGCCGTGTTTCCTGCCAGGTAAATGACGCTCCGCAACGTGGTGACGTCATTCGGGCGACTGGAATCGATAAGGGAATCATTTGCAAAAATTCTCAACAAGAACCGGGTTTTGATACCCATCCCTACCCCTGACCTAGTCGAACATTCATACAAGCACTTTTCTTTGCAGGAGTGCTGGACTTTTTTCATATTTTAACTAGTCAAGACTTTTTTGATGTATTACAGATTCTGATTTATTTTGATGGTAATAAAGGTCTGTGAAAATTTCAGTCTTTTATCTCTAAAATGTTTTCAGATGTTCAAAAACTGCCTTAGATATCAATGTGTGAACAAAAGGCCTGAAAGTGGGTTAACAGACACATCTACCCATTGTCTTCCACTTATCCAGTTCAGGGTCTTGGAAGGTTTTGTGCCTATCCCAGCTGCTGTGGAGTGAGAGTGAGCGTACAGCCTGGTCAGGTCACCAGTCTGTCACGGTGCTAATACAACAGTTCTGACCACGATGCAGTCATAATATTTGTGGGCAGTCTCATCAGCAACATGGTCATTCTAGCCAAGACAATTATAGTTTAGTATCAGAAATGAAACTGATCACAACAAATAAAAAAGCACACCATTGATAAACTGGATCTGGGTCCAACTTCCACCAAGAAGGTGGTTACACAAATTTGTCTAGAGTGTTTTCATTGTCTTATTTTTTCAGACAGTCCACTCTGTTTTAATTTCCCCGCAGGAAATGTGTCCTTCTGGCTTTACTGTTCTTGTTGGTGTGATTGATAAAAGCAAAACTATTGAAGTACTAAAATTCCAATTAATTGAACAGATCAAATGAGCATTGTTATAGAGTTTTTTAAATATAATTCAGTAACTTGCTGAACTGGTATTTGTTGGTAATGTCTTCCAGAAAAAACATGTCCTTTAGGATGGAGTAAGTTCAACCATAGCTGCTATCTCCTCTCTGAAAGATCTGATTCCTGGAATGCAGCCAGAATGGACTGCAGAGCCAGAGGAGGAGATCTGGTGGTTATTGACAGCTCTGAAGAACAGGTACAGTGTTTATGTATATGAAAGGCCAGGAGTGACAAAATGAATTAATTAAACACACCATTAAATAATTAATTAAAATTTGAATTAATTAATAAATAAATATTTAAGTAATTAATTACATGCCTATTCATCTATTTAAAACATTTAATAAATTATTTAATGATGTATTTTTTTAATTCATTTTGGGACTCCTGATCCTCACCCGTAATTATATATAAATAAGGATTTCGCTTACAACTGGGACCACTGTTACCCTCACCCTCCATCATCTTCCCGAGCTATTTCTCGAGCTTCTCGTGTTCCTTCTTCCTGATATTGCTGTCATTTGGAACCGCTACATCGATCGCTACGGCTGTCTTCTTCCGTTTGTCTACCACCACTATGTCCGGTTGGTTAGCCACCACCATTTTGTCCGTCTCTATCTGGAAGTCCCACAGGATCTCAGCTCGGTCATTCTCCACCACCCTTGGGGGCATCTCCCATTTTGACCTCAGGACTTCCAGGTTATACTCGGCACAGATGTTCCTGTACACTAAGCTGGCCACTTGGTTATGGCGTTCCATGTATGCCTTGCCTGCTAGCATCTTGCACCCTGCTGTTATGTGCTGGATTGTCTCTGGGGCATCTTTACATAGCCGGCACCTGAGGCCTTGCCTGGTGTGATAGACCCCAATCTCTGTGGATCTTGTGCTCAGAGCTTGTTCCTGTGCTGCCATGATTAGAGCCTCCGTGCTGTTTTTCAGTCCAGCTTTGTCCAGCCAATGGCAGCATTTCTGGATATCAGCCACCTCCTCTATCTGCCAGTGGTACATGCCATGGGGGGGCCTGTCCTTCCATAATGGTTCCTCGCCTTCCTTCTCTTCCTTGGGTTTCTGCTGCCTGAGGTATTCACTCTACACGCTGTCAGTTGGGGCCATCTTATCCTATTACTAAAATACATTTTCTGTTTTTCTTTTCTTATTTGGTGAATAGTTTTACTATAAAAAAATGAACATTTTTCTTAACGTTAACACAATTAGAATAAAGTTAAAAAACCATGATGAATATGGTAATTTTACATTACATTTGCTGAATTAAAGTGTATCAGCAAAATCTCTTTAAATTTTTTATTAACTTTTTTAAATGAAGGGTAAAGGTTTTTCATAAAATAAAAAAAAACAGCCTGTTGATAGTGGGGCCAATTAGGAGCTGCCAGGTCAAAACCAACCCAAAACAGCTCACCCAAGGAGGGGCCTGCCGAGACTCTTAAAGGCACAGTACACACATATAAAAAACAATACAGACATACTGACACGCCCTGATTCTGTATATGTCCAGGGCTGTAACACCACTGAGAGAATATATTAACATCTTGATCACCTTGTTTAGACAGCATCAACAAGTTTTTGGTGACAATGATTTATTGATTGTTGAAAAAGATTTACAGCATGCTGCAGGTTAACGAGAGTGATTTACTATATTTGTTGTTGTGAAATTTATCTTCAGTAAAACAGTGCTGCTGTTTCATGCCCTTGTGTTTAGCTCTTTGTGCTTGGAGAGAAATCCTGCTTGTGCAAATCAACTCATTTTTGACTGATGGGGTGCAGTAGTATAAAGGAGAAGGGTGGTCCTAATGTGATTGGTCACCTTGATGGACACTTCAGGTTACTGCGTTAAATTCAGTTACACAGTGAAAGTGACATAGGCGCTGCTTGTGTCCGTATTTGTTTACATTTTGAAAGACAAAGCTTACCAAATTATCAACAGTTAATGTTTGATGCGTAGCAGTGGAAATGCAAACAACCATCACTGTATTACTTTACTGCTGAACAAATCCTACAAACCAGAGCAATCTAAGTTAAGTTCTGAAGTTGTGAAGCCATGTCACAGCTGTCCCATTAATCTATTGTACAGTATTACAAAGCTTTTATGACTGAAAAAACACATAACGAGGATCAGGAAAAGAAGTGTGCATCAGAACCTCTAAGGGCCAAATTTTTACTTTCGCCAAAATGCAGACATTTAAACCTTTGAACAAAAAGTTGCTCAGTCTGCATCAAACACATGTAACTGCACATACCATAACTGGACAGGAGTGCTTCAAAACGTGTCCTAGAATTATATGTTTTTCAGTATTAAAGTGAAGCCAGTGATAAATCAGTACATTCACTGGTGCACAGAACATCCCATGTAGCACAATTAGATTCATATGAATACAATACAATACAATACAATACAGTTTTATTTATATAGCACATTTAAAAACCCGAAGGCACACCAAAGTGCTTCACAGTAATATGGAGAGTCAACATAAGTCAATAACAGGGTACAAATCGGGCACTAGCACAGACAGGATAGAGGCACTAACAGACCAGGAGAATTAGATAAATACAAAATCTGCTAAGAAGACAAAAACAGCAGTAAAATTAATAATAAAATAATAAATTTAATAAAATCTAATAAAATATTTAAAAGTTTAAAATTTAAAAGATTTAAAAGGGTATTAACTGGTCAGGAAAGCCAAGTCAAATAGATATGCTTTTAATCTTGATTTAAGGGATTGGATAGAGTCCAAGGCTCGAATAGAAGCAGGGAGGCTATTCCAAAGGTTGGGTGCAGCTGAAGCAAAGGCACGATCGCCTCTGGTCTTCAGTCTAAACTTAGGTTGGGCCAGGAGTAATTGACCTGATGATCTTAATGCACAACAAGGAGTGTACAGATTGAGGAGGTCAGTGAGGTAGCTGGGCGCAATGTTATTCAGGATTTTAAAAGTGAGTAGCAAGATTTTAAACTCAATGCGATATTTGATTGTTAACCAGTGTACACTGTAAAAAAAATCCGTAAAAATACAGTACAATCTACTGTATAAACGTGAAGGAATTTTCCGTATTAGTCATTTACAGGTATTTTTCTGTATTTCTCAACTACTGCAATGCATTGTGGGAAAAAGAACCTGAAAAGGAGGGAAAAGTAAGCGCAAGAGCAGCCATTAGGCTTCTTTCAGGCTTCATCTGGATTTTGGATTCTGAAGTTGGAGAAACTGCCTTCAAATTTCTGTGGTAAGTATTAAAACTCATGTTTCGTTTTATTAAAATAATGTTTTTCAAAAGACTCCGTGTTTTTATTTAGAAAGAATTGTTAATTTATTTGTTAACTGGTTTCGGCTGTCTCCAGACAAGTCAGGAATATTTTGCTGACTCATTTTTTAAAATAATTGTTATTTAGGTTTAACATGACTTAAGCTTTATTTTAATTAATGTTAAAATAATTTTTACTGTGATACCACCAGTTTTGCCCTTCAGTGGCTGAACCAGTTTTCATAAATATTATAGTTAGCTGTCTGTGTCTCTCAGGGTATTACACAGCTGTGACTGCTAACTAGCTAATTAGCGAAAGTCAGTGATGTGGCTAACTGGGAAAGTGAGAACTTCATGGTTCTAGAAATTATTCTAGGACTCTAATAAGTACTGTATCAATACCTGTGTTTTACAGTTGGCTCTACTGTACACTTTAAAGGGTTTCAGGCAAAGTTACACTAACCCTAGTTTAAGCCTCAGACCTTCCTGGCTGATGCTAGCAAATGCTAATGTTAGCCTCTGATTTGGGCTGCTAAAGTAAAGACTTTTAGCTAGCTGACCAGCATAGATTATTTCGGTGGTTAACAGACTGTAGTGGTAAAATTATTGAAAGTATAGTTTCACCTCAGCACATTTACAATTACAGTATGTCTATTTTGTAGCACATAGAAATGTTTAGTTAATATTTACAGACAGACACATTTTCCCTGTAACTGTGTTTTTACTCCAACATTTGTTGAAAATGTAATTTATGAAATGCTGAGCAGCATTTCTTGTATGTGGAATATTTTTGTCACCCCACTGTGCTAATGTGATTAAATACTAAAAATTATTACTAAAAAAATTCAATAATAAATCAATAATAACTATTTCTTGATTGAACTATAATGTAAGCGCAGTGCTGGTGTGCAGGGGCTCTATATGCCTTGTCTATATCAAGCTTTTAGCCAAATATAAGCAGAGATATTTGTATCTTTCTTAAAAATCCAGATCCTTACAGATTATTTGAGAAATGGATCAACAGCTATCACTACTTGAAGCACTTTAAGTCCTGCAGTGGAAAAATATCCCTTATTTCACCTTTGATCACACACTTTGGTTTTCCAGTGCAGAGCAATGGCCAAGAAAAGGAAAGACTTCCCCGAGTGAAAAAAAAGATGAAGATACAAGCTGGTGATGATCCAGAGCAGCTGGTCTCAGGAAATGAAGAAAAACCCTGATCACCTTCTCTACAAACACAAGGTGAGTTTAATGTTGTGGTTGATTTAGTTTTTCAAGGTATGTATGTTACTTTAATTATAAACTGCTTTTGTTGCAACAGAATGGTGTTATGTGTATGCAACTCTACGTGAATTATAATCCTTTGTAGGGCTGCGTGATATGACCAAAGTCTCATATCCCAATATAAGACGTATCTCTCCTGATAACGATATATATCACAAAATAGTGCATTTTCTGTCAATTCTGTGATTCTCGGGCAACTCGACTTATGTGAAATGTTTTCAGTTGGGCGTCGTGTACCTGGAGTCGAGTGTTTTGACCGATGCATGAAACTATACATTTTTAGACATGAGTTTAAATGGCCGCCATTTTCTTTCTGAGTATTTATTAGACGCCGTGCTGCAAGGAAAAGCCTGTTCTAACGTTTGAGTCTAAGGATTATTTTGAGCACCTGACGACTCTTTTTTGCTTTTCATTCGTAAACTCTCTCGAAACTCTTTCATGTGATTCTTGTGTAGGTGGTTAAAGAGGTTTGTCGTGTTCGAGTGGTGGTGGGGACCAGTTTGTGGCATAATTTGCATAGTACAGTTTTCTGGGGCGTGTCAGACTTTTCATAACCAAACCATGTCCATGCTACAGAGGTAGCCCCTCATTTAACAATAAGGTCCTCGATTTCTTTTGACTGGTCCTTCTGGTTCTGCCTCATCCTTGCTGGCCATGCTGGTATTCTCTGTGCCTTCATCTGCGTGGTGACTGTAAGCGCCATTTATAGTTACTTGATGTTTTTATTTGAGGTCATTTGTTTGATGCATATTCTGAAATTTTATGTTTGAGAATAATGTATATCATTTCAGTTTAGTTTGAAAAGTCTCAACAGAAACTTGAGCTTTATTGTGAAAGATTTATGTGGAAAATAAACAAGCGGACGGCGGAGCCACACGATGGTTTTATCCTCATTGTTGGTAACGAAAGTACGCGTAAAAACAGTCACTTGTCCGTCCATAGTGTGGTTATTTTAAGTATAAGAGAAGGAGAGAACTTTAAGAAATAATATAGCAACTACAGTGACCATCAAAACCATGAAAAAAATATTGCCGTAAACAGTTTATTTTGCAACACCACAAAACAAAGAATAGTGTATAATATGAAACGATAGACATTTTTATATCGTAATCTGATATATATCGTCATATCGCACAGCCCTAATCCTTTTTTTGTTTATGTTGTTTATGCTCTAGGTAAAAAAAATTTATAAAAATACAAACTTTTTAAAAATGTCTTGTTGTTTCTCTTTTTTTCCTCAGAATAAATTGCGACTAGTCTCAATGGCTGACACGGAGGAGCAACACAGCGACACGTTAACTCCGACTGCTGCAGTTCCTGTATGAACTGAGCAACTCTTAAAATCCAAGGAAAAGCTGAGTGTATTTTACTTAAAGCTCAGATGGACCTTGATGTACTAACATGCAGGCTGCATTCAGGACTTTGTCACACTGTTATATGAAGAGCGGTAACAAGACTTTGTAGTAATTTGTCTTACTATTGTCTTATTTGTTGTGATTTAGGGTCTGTGCGCACAAGCAGAGGTTTTTGTTTGTAACTGTAACCTCGTTTTCAGAGCCTTGTCTAACATTTAATGGTCATGAAATATGTCAGACTTTTTCCTCTACTTAACCAGCTTAGAGAATTTGAACACCGTGGAGAAAAAGGTGTGCATTAAGGATTTTGAACTATGATGTTTAAGTGTTGTCACTGCTGAGGATTCGTGGACACAGATCCTTATTCACTATGCTGCTGTTTACAGTTTAACTTTTCATCAGAACAAGCACTTCTAATTATACTTTGCTCCTCACTGACAAAACAAGTCCCGTAAATACACTTTTATCTTTAAGTTTGGGACAGTAATCTGTCTTAATTTATTATGTGTTGTAGTTATCATATGGGGAAAAGTCCTGTGGTTATCCATCAGTCCTGTTCGAATAAACCCAAAGTTCAGGAACATCTTCTTTAGATTTGTTCAGTTGTATTCATGTGGCACCACTTAAACAGTCAACAAATTTTGACTCAAGTATGTTATATTGTAAGGTAAAGAGCCCAAAGAGTTAATCTCAGACAAATGTTCACACAAATGTGAATTACATTCACTTCATTAATGAAGTGAATGCAATTCAGTAATCAAAGGTGTTTGGCTATAACTGACTACATGTGTATACTGTATCATAAGTGGACAGAGATGGATGTAAACCACACCTTAACCATTTGGCTGAGGCAAAACTACCACAAGGCAGTGATTCTAACTAAAAGGTACTCTGGATATTATTAAATGTGAACATGTCGTTAAATATGACATTTTTTGTTTGTCAGGTGTCCTGTTTGAAGAAAACACTTGGTAGCCACTTGAATGAATGTAAATAAACACATTTACATGAGGGCAACCTGATTTCAAGGAAATAAAAATGCTCAAATTTGAAAGCTTGTGAGTTATTTTGTTCATGTATCAGCTGTTTAGTAGTTTTATGACAAGATGGATGCTGTCATTATATTTAAGTATAGTGTTTGAGTTAAGGAGAATAAAAGAATATTTAACATTAATTGTACCAATGTTGTTGTGTACGAAGCACAAATTAATTTAAGTTTTAATTTATGAATTTTTGAGTACATGGTGTACTAGGTTGTAATTGCATAGAAATGTACGTTTAAGGATATAAAGAACTATATTTAATGAGTTACAGTGAAAAGAAGTGCTTGGAAATAGTAATATAAACAGAAATTTCAATTTTTCTATTAACGGAAAATATCAGTTAATGATACAGAAAATATACTGTGAATAAACGGAATTTTCTGTTTTATAGCTGAAGGAAATGTCCGTAAATAGTACAGAGAGTATACTGTAAATCTACAGAATTTTCCGTTTTATCATTTACAGAAAGGTCTGTCAAACCTCCGTAAAAAAACAGAAAATGTACTGGCAGAAAATTACCAGGACATTTTCTGTTTTTCTACGGAATATTTTTTTACAGTGTAGATCAACAAGAGCCGGAGTAATAGGGTCAAATTTTCTAGTTCCAGTAAGAAGGCCGCAGCATTCTGAACGAGTTGCAGCCTTCGAAGAGAGAAGGCTTGGAGACCACAGTAGAGAGAATTACAATAATCTAACCTGGAGGTCACAAAAGCGTGGATAGGTTTTTCCAGGTCCTTGTGCGGTATATAATGCTTACCTTTAGAAATATGGCGCAGTAGAAAAAAAACAGATTTAACTACAGATGATACTTGCTTATCAAGCTTAAAGGAGCTATACAAATAGACACCCAGGTTACGCATAGAATCACAGAGAGAGTTAGCTAGGGGCCCCAGCAGGGCAACAAGCTGGTCTCGAGGAATATGGCTGTTGAACACCATAACTTCAGTTTTTTTCTCATTTAAAACGAGAGAATTTTCTGACAGCCAATCTTTAACCTCTCTCAGGCAATCGTACAGGGAGTTCAGTGATGCTGACAAATCATCAGTCAGTTGACAATAGATTTGAATGTCATCAGCGTAAAAGTGATAAGAAATATTGTATTTTTGAAATATGGAGCCCAAGGGTAGCATATACAAAGAGAATAATAAGGGGCTCAATACAAACCCCTGGGGCACACCACAACAGAGAGGGGCAACAGAGGAATGAATCAACTAACAAATTGTGGTATGATTTAGCTACAGTGAATTAGCTTCAGTTGTGGTGTACAATTTAAAGACTAAACAATTATTTAGAGTTTGAAGACTGTTTTAATGCAGAATATTTATACATTTTACTGTAATAAAAATGTATTTTTTACTGAATAAAAACATTGATCAAACCAAAATTTAAGTAATTTAAAGAAAATTGTACAGCAAATATTTGAGCAGTGACAACAGACAGCAGACAGATGTGTGCTGGTCCAAGACCCGAGACCACAGTGATGAATCTACAGTAGACATGACTAAAGTAAATCTGCTGGTTAGCTGCACAGATACAGTAAAACCACAAAGCATAAAAACTAGTGCTGTCAAAATTAACACGTTAATTGTTGAGATCAACGTGAAATATTTAATGCGTTAAAAATTTTAATGCAATTAGCGCAGTAGGGATGGCTATTGATAAGATTTTCACGATTCCGATTGCATTTTCGATTCTTTTTAATGATTCGATTCTTTATCGATTCTTTTTTAAAAAGGAGAACACTAAGGTCGATTAGTTTTGAACTTTGTTTTATATCTTAACATGGCCTTACAGACCCAACAGTGAGACCTTAAGAGATCCACAGCCTACGGCTCTTCAATGGGGTGTCACAGAGTCCCCAGGAAAAAAATTTGTAAATGTAAAACAATAAAATAAATATTCTTCTGTAGCAATAACAAAGTATAACATAAATTATTCTGTAGCAATTACACAAGAATATCCAGTAATGGCCCTGCCTACAATTAAACACATTCACTTACCGAAAATCGGGGGCATCTGCTGTGGCAAATGGGTGCAAGCCTTTTACCACAAACTTAGTCACTGCTCGGTGACATTTGTCTATCCTGGCCTGAAAGGAGACGATACCGGTAGACTGCAGCGAGAACTGCCAGCCAGACTCTGTCTGTCTCATCATGGTCACCTAAATGCACAATAATGGCAGGTTTTGTAATAAGGCAGCTCGCGCTAACATAATATGCACTGTTAGTTGCATTAACGGGAGAGGACGTGCAAACGTTACCACTGCTGCTGGGTTGAGATTCACGAGTCCGGAGAAGAATTAAAAACACGACATTCATTTAAGGTCATCGCGTGTTTTGTGAGCAAATGTTTTTGCATATTCGTAGTGTTTCCTCTCTAAATGAAATATCTACTTTTCAAGTATTGCAAGTTGTCCTGTTGTCATCCGTTCTCGGAAAATGTAACCAAACTTTTGAGCGTTTGAGCCGTCATGTTTCCTGCCAGGTAAATGACGTCCCGCAACATGGTGACGTCATTTGGGGCGACTGGAATCAATAGGGGAATCCTTTGCAAAAATGGCAAACAATTCCAAGGAATTGAAACAGTGGGAACCGGTTCTCGACAAGAACCGGGTTTCGATACCCATCCCTAAAGCGCAGTTTTGGGGGTTTTTTTTATTTCCTGTAATCTAAGATCTTTAAACTCATGAGCAGCTCTGGAGGAGGGGGCAGCATTGTTCTATGCTGGCATTTGGCCTGATAGAAATGATTAGAAGAAAAAGAAGTGATACCATGCTACTATAGCTAACACATGCGAGCATGGAGGAAGACTGACTTTTGGGTGGAAAGTTTCTCTTTAAGAAGTTTCCTGATGGCTTGTTGGACAAAATGAGAGTAAGGTGGACAGTTTGCAAAGCTAAATTCAAGTACCACAGAAGCAGTTCATCACTGGCGTATCACCTGAGAGCAAAACACCCAACTGAATCCGCCTCTACGGGACCTCGCCAATCTACGCTTCAGGAGTATGGTGCTCGTGGACGAAAAACAAAAAATGGTAGAGAAAAATTAACCAATTCCTTGGAAATTTGGATAGCTAAAAACTCCCGACCAGTTAGCATAGTAGAAGATGATGGACTGAGAGAAGTCATTCGCGCTGCATCAGGAGATGTATGTTACAATCCGCTCTTGAGAGGAACCACTGTGTCGAGACTGCATGCTTTGTATGAGGACCAGAGGGCTCAGCAGTCCAGTAAGCTTGTGCAAGTAAGGAATGTCGCTCGCACTGGAGACCACTGGACTTCGGTGAACAACAATAATTACTTGGGGCTCACAGCACATTTTATTGATTACGATTGGACTTTACAATCGTTTGCACTAACAGTGAGTAAAACTGAAGAGAGGCATTATGCTGAGGTGTGTGCTGACCATTTTCTGAGTGTTGGAAAATCAGGGACAATCAGGACTAACCACGCTTGGCACCGACAGTGCTCGTAACATGGTTGCAGCCGCCAGACTACTTCCATTTGAACACAGCCCTGCATGGCCCACATTCTGCAAAAGAATGGTTACAGTTTCTCTTAATGACAGCACATTTGAAAGGGCTCTGGCCAAATTTCACAAGATTGTTGGACATTTTAAGCATAGTCCAGCAAACGCTCAGGAATTAAAGGCACAGCAAGCTGCACATGGACATCAAACAGAACCGCTTGTTCAGGACGTTCCAACAAGATGGAACTTCACCCTAGAGATGATCAAGCGGATCCAGAGAAACAAATCTGTGCTGACCACCGTCCTGGCTCAGCAAAACAGCAAGGTGACCATGTTGACTGACCAGGAGCTTCACAGACTGCAAAAGCTGGAAGAACTACTTGAACCTTGCCAGCATGTGTGCTTGGTTCTTCTGATTCAGATACAGAGGAAGACGCTAATGACCGCTGTCTGAATCTGTACAAAGCAGAGCCCAAAATTGACGTAGGAGAGTGTCCACTACAGTGGTGGTTAAAGAGAGAAGGAGCACATTCCAGGCTGGCACCTATTGCACACAAGTACCTGTCAACCCCTGCAACCACAGTGCCTTGTGAGAGCTTATTCTCACTCTCAGGTCACATCATTCAAAAGAAGCGTGCTTCTTTGTCATCAGATAATGTAAACAGAATAGTCTGCCTCAGTAACTGGCTTAGTGCAAAGAAGGACTAAGCCAAATCGCTCCTTTTTAAGTGAAAATGTTCAACATTCTGGGTTTTCAGCTGTGTCTTTTTCTGTTTTAAATACTGAGTTTTGTGCACCCTTTATTGTTATGGTATTCTGTTATGGTATTCACTTTAACCTTTTGGCCTGGGTTCAGTAACTGTTGATGACCTTGAAGGTTTTTTAAGTTTTCACTGTGTTAAAGATTGATGAAAACTATTAAAATTCACTTTGAATGTCAGCATATATTCTTTGTGTTTATTCTGCATTTACTTCATTGTATTGCATAAATGTCTGTTACAACCTTAAAATATAAAGCTGAAAAAACGTAATTGGAGCCAGGCTATTAATCAAGTAATTACGATTAATCACAATTAATATTGATTAATAACAGAAATTGTGAGATTAGTTAGTAGCTATATGTTGTGATGTGGTCCCGGTGATGTGGAAGACATCATGCCTCGTCCCTGTACCAAAGACGCCACGTCCCAGTGGCCCCCAGGATTACAGGCCCGTGGCACTGACCTCTCACATCATGAAGACCCTGGAAAGGCTCATCCTGGACCAGCTGCGACCCATAGTAAGACCACATCTGGATCCCCTTCAGTTCGCTTATCAGCCTCGTCTCGGAACTGAGGACGCCATCATCTACCTGCTCAATCATGTCTACACCCATCTGGACCAGCCGGCGAGCACTGTGAGGGTCATGTTTTTTGACCTTTCCAGTGCTTTCAACACCATCAGGCCGACCCTCCTGGGTGATAAGCTAGCAGCGATGCAGGTGGATGCTTCTCTGGTGTCCTGGATTGTTGATTACCTGACAGGAAGACCACAATATGTACGTCTCCCACAGTGTGTGTCTGACAAGGTGATCAGCAACACAGGGGCACCACAGGGGACTGTCCTCTCCCCCTTCCTCTTCACCCTCTACACCACAGACTTCAGCCACTGCACAGAGACCTGCCATCTTCAGAAGTTTTCTGATGACTCTGCGGTGGTTGGATGCATCAGCAGGGATGATGAGACAGAGTACCGGGCTGTGGTCGACTCCTTTGTCACGTGGTGTGAGCAGAATCATCTGCAGCTCAACGTGGCAAAGACCAAGGAACTGATCGTGGACTTCAGGAAGACCAGGAAACACTTGACCCCTGTTTCAATCCAGGGGGTCAGTGTTGACATTGTGGAGGACTATAAATACCTTGGAGTACACATTGACAATAAACTGGACTGGGCTAAAAACACCACAGCACTTTACAGGAAGGGCCAGAGTCGTCTCTATTTTTTGAGGCGACTGAGGTCCTTCAACATCTGCCAGAAAATGCTGAGGATTTTCTATGAGTCTGTGGTGGCCAGTGCGATCCTATATGCTGTTGCATGCTGGGGGAGCAGGCTGAGGGTCGCAGATGCCAACAGACTCAATAAACTGATCCGTAAGGCCAGCAATGTTGTGGGGATGGAGCTGGACTCCCTCAAGGTGGTGTCGGAGAGGCGGATGCTGTCCAAGATAAAGACAATGTTGGATAACACCTCCCACCCACTCCATGACATGCTGGTCAGTCACAGGAGCTCATTCAGTGAGAGACTGAGATTACCGAAAAGCACCACTGAACCACACAGGAAATCATTCCTGCCTGTGGCCATCTCCCTGTACAACGCATCCACTTAACACACTGTTTGCTGCTACAACTACACATGTTTCTTGTTCAGCTATTTATTTATGAGTGACTTATGTATATATATATATATGTATATATATATGTATATATTGTACTATTCTTAGTTAGTGTATTGTCTGTCTTGTCTTAATGTTGGTTTATAATGGAGCACTGTAACAAAAAATAATTTCCCCCTGGGATCAATAAAGTATTCTGATTCTGATTCTGATAAGACCCTTTAGATTTACACAACATTATAGCAACAGTGATAAAAGTTTTATTAGACACTAGTTCAGATCAGACAAATGAGCTACTTACTAAAGACAGCCTGTAACATCCTCCTCTCCTGTCCACAGACTGACTGTTCAGAGAATCTTTAATATTATTTAGATGAATTACAGTGGCGCCTGAACCCACAGTCAGTGAAGCTCTGCAGCCAGATGTGTACAGCTGTGTTTGACTGATCAAAGTGCACTCAAAGGCAGCATCATAGGCACAGTTTACATTCATTTACATTTTATAATAATAAGTTTATGCACTTTTTCCTTTTTTTAATGTTGTTCTTTTTTTTCCTTTTAGGAATGATGCATTCTTCTTATTACAGTGATTTTTCTAAATCACAAGAGCTATGTTGTACACCAGATTAAGGGGACAGTTTAAAAGATTTGTTCAGCAGTAAAGTAATCCAGTGATAGTTATGTGTATTTCCACTGCTACAAAGGAAATGAATAACTGTTGATAACTATTTGGCAAACAATTTTTCAAATTACAAACAAATAGCAGTGTATGCAAAGCAGACAATCTTGGTGTGCGATGGCTTCTTTATGCACATTCTAAGCGCATGGGTTTCTTTAAATTTAGAAGCAATGAATTTAACTGCGCCTGTGAAATTACATCATTTGCTCGCATTATGTTTTTTTCTCGCATGCGAACTATGACATAAAAAGAATTTCATAGTTTATATGTAAAATATGCAAATAAAAACTTGTGGTTTAAAACTGAAATGTTTTCTCTTCATATTAAACAGACCTTCCTCTCTATGATCACCACAAAAGAAACGTGTGTGTGTGTGTGTGTGTGTGTGTGTGTGTGTGTGTGTGTGTAAAACAGAGGTGAGCATTCTTGCTAATTATCTAATCATCTTGCACAATGACAACCATATTGATCCACAATTCTCTAACACTGCATAGACTAAAATTGTGGTTTTAAAGTAAAATAAAAAGATTTTTCTTCATATTAAACAGAAATTCCTCTCTACGATCACCACAGAAGTTTGGATTGGTTTAAATGACAAAGAACAGGAGGGAACATGGAAATGGGTAGATGGGACTCCACTGACTCTGAAGTAAGCCTTCACTTGGTTCAGTTCATTACTTTTATTAAATTTCCAAAATATTTCCAAAATTTGTTAAACCCACAGATGAATGCAGATTGTTCAGTTTGCATATTGGTTGAGCCAAACGGCTTCCCAAAGCTTAAAGATGCATGCAAATGACTTGATTTTTGCCACACTGAGCCAAGGCAGTAGTTATTATATCAGTCAAGATGTCTGTGTAATCTGGGCTCATGTGTTTGTCTTTATACTTTGTATAGTCCTGTCTAACAAACACCATGTACTAAAAAAAGTAAAATAAAATATATATTATTTCCATTGTTATCTGTAATTTGGTGATCTTAATGTGCAGTGTGTTTATAAAAACTCAAAGCTGCTGATGGAAAATTTGTTTGACAAAACTCCTCACACAAACACCAAAGACTCATTTTTTCCTCAATAATAATAAAATAATGTTGTTGTCACTGACCTGCTAGGTACTGGGCAACAACACAACCTGATGATGGTGGAGAAGAAAACTGTGCTTATATCAATAAATGGGGAAGGTTTTGGAATGATTATTCTTGTTCATATTCTCATCAATGGATCTGCGAAAATACACCAAACCACAGTACAGTTTCTTTAAGATCATTTATTCATAAATGTTTTGCAGTTTTATCTATGATTATAATTCTAGATTTGAATCTGTTTTATTTCATAATTATGTGTTTTGTTGTGGCTAAAAATTTGCATTTGCTTTTTCATTTTACCTTAGTGGAGACTTCAGAAGGTGGTTAAGTTTGGGGTTTCTGACAGTTTTTTATTGTGGTTTTTATTGTTTAAATTGTTGTATTTATTAAAAGTTTTCTATTATTTTTACTATATTATAAATAATGACACGCAAGTAAATAGACTGTTTAGATCTTTGTGATCAAGTCTTTGGAGGATTTTAATTAATTAAACAGAATTCATTGTTATACAGTTCATAAAAGATCATTCATAAACTGAAATGTTATTTGTTTGTAATTTCTTCCAGATAAAACATGTCCTGTAGGATGGAGCTTCAGCCATAGCTGCTATCTCATCTCTAAACGCTCTGCTCCCTGGGATGCAGCCAGAATGGACTGCAGAGACAGAGGAGCAGATCTGGTGGTTATTAACAGCCCTGAAGAACAGGTACAGTGTTTATGTATGTATGTGTTATTGAGCTGTAAATAAATTCAAACTACAATTTTTAATGTAAATAGCCTTTTATTTCAGCCTTTTTTAAGTGTTAAAACATTCAAAATAAAGTAAAAAAAATCATTATGTATGATGTGTATGAGCATTTTAAAACATGTTTAATGTTCTAGAGTGTATCAAAGAAATCTGTTTAGACAGAAATTGTATAGGGGGAAACAACCTGTCAATAGAAGAAGCGGAAGAAGAATAAGGAAATGTGGCAGTGTAGCAAGGATAAGGAAAACAGGATATGGTAAAGATGCCTGCAGTCCTGTTTCACTGCAGGTAACATGTATGTGTAACATTGTAGTGACAAATAAAGGCTCATCATCATGATGCCAACAAATGCAGTGGATACAGCATACATTGCAGGAGAGAGCATTTGCAAGGCAAGGGGCAGGAGTAACAGGAAGTCCAGTAACTTACAGAATACTATTGTACTATGTTTGGTTTCCACAGTTCCAGTTCTGATATTCTATGTGTTTTAGTAAAAATTATGTTTAAGTAAAAGTATGAGTCCACTGACAAAATATATTAACATTTTGACTACATTTGTTTAGACAGCATGAATAGATTTTGGTGGCAATGACATACTGATTGTTGAAAAAACATATGACAAATCAATTACAGATTTGAATGACTGCTATTGAGATTTGAGTGAGTGTTTTGCTGTGTGAGCTGTCAGGAAATGCATCTTCAGTGTTGCACAAAAATGTGTCAAAGCATTAAAGAAAATTCAAAGTTTTAATTATTGCTGGCTTTGGATTTTTAAAAGAAACTTAGATAAAATAAACTGCATGTTGGGTCTAACAATTAAACCCCGCTGACTCACAGACCAGTCACTTGTGTACAAAAGCAAGACCACAGTGCTTTCTGTCTTTAACTTGCTACAAGGGGAGAAGCACCTTATCTGATCTAAGCCAACTCCAAACTCCAGCCTTCCCTCGCAGCCATTCAGTGGCTACACAAACATCTCATTAATCATGCGACAGATAAGACACTCACATGTGAACATGTGTCGTGTGTGTCTGCAACAGTGAACATGTGATGTGTGTGTGTGTGTGGTCAAGATGTGACCCCATAAACGACTTCCCTAAACCTGCTGGTCTGGAAGTCCAGCAGTTCATCTAAACAAAAGGCACTTAGACTAAAACAGATATACTTGTGTTTGCTATACCATAAAACAATAAAAGAAGGTACGACCTCTTCTCGTGACCCCAAGATGTGAGTGTGTATGCCAGAACACTCTGGAAGGCACACAGAGTCTTTACAGACTGCTAAGGATCAGACCTCTATCAACATGCAATTGATTATAAAACTCTAAGCATATATGAGTAAATACTTCTAAGCATAAATGACAATCCAATAATATAAGCCTGACATATTCCACTACAGATTACAGAATACATGCCCCAAAATGTATTTTGTAACGTATTCCGTTACGTTACTCAATGAGAGTAACGTATTCTGAATACTTTGGATTACTTAATATATTATCTTGCTTTTTACAACTACATGAATGTACTATTGCTGTGTGATTTATTACTATTACTGAAGGTCCGCGGCTCCGAACCGTAGTAAAGGGACCTCTGGCTAATCCGTCGGGTTTGTGTCGGGCTCGTAGCCAAAAACTAGCTTTACTTTGTTGTCTGGGTCAACTTTGCTTGCAAGAGACAGAGAGAGGCGTTGAAAGGCTGCTGCAACGGAACTTACAACGCGTACTTTTCCACTCTCCTTTTTCTCCCTCCTTGTGCTCACAGACACATCATCCACAGGTGTGCCACCAATTTACTCACATGGACTCTACTAACCTATCAGAAGCTTCTTCAGCTCAGAATGGAACGTCTGGAGTTTTCTTATTAATTAACAATAAACTTAGTGTACATGTACTCCTAAATTTGATGAAAGTGATAAAAATAGACGGCTCTGTCTCTCTTTATTCTGACATTTAACTAATTCAAAAGATATTTCAATATTTATTTATCCAAAACAAAACAAGTTTACTCTAAATTGATGTTGTACAGTAAAAAAATGTTCTTGTGTTTTCCATAAAGTGTATGTAAATATCTGGTTTCAACTGTGAATATATTGCTGTGTATTGAAGTTCCTCTTGTTTTGCATAGAAATATACTGAACAACATACAAAGCATAATATATAAAATACTACCTGAGTTTTTTCTTTGAAAGAAGCCCCTTATGTCCATTCTTGTATATCAGTGCATTACTGAAACCGATTTATTAAGCCGTGGAGGGTAACAACTGAAAATATGAAATAAACACACATGTAAGCTAAGACTCTCTAAAGAAACAGCATTGTTGTTGTTCGGCTTTTCATTTCACCATTTGTTGATTCACTCCAAGAGCAAGTAACGTAATATTGGTCAAGTGATCAGTTTGATATCAATCTTTCGTGATACACCGTTATATTTACATTATTTGTACAGTACGAATGATTTGCTTTGGTACCTGGTCGAACTTCAGTTCTCCTCTGTCTGCCTGGCTGCGTTTCTCTAACGGCGCACTCGCAGGCAGCAGCTGCCCCGCCCGCTTAGTGTCTGAGCTCGGATCATACCAATATTAGGGGGGATTTACGCACAGTCGTAAATTCCCACAGAATTGTGTTTCGAATATTGTGTGTAGTTTTGGTTTTATACAGTTGTCAGCCACAGGCATCCTAACTATGAAAAAATTACACTCTGAAAGACCCCGGGCTTCTGAAAAAACAACCCGGGCTTAAGCCCAGTAAGCCCCCCCCCCCCGCGCTCCGCCACTGCCAACTCCTCAGTAAGGAAAATCGGTATTGGCTGTCCTAAAAGTTGCTAGAAGTCGCTAAATGACATCATCACCTAATTTGCATAATTGGTCATGCTAATATAATTGTAACCTACGCTGTTGGAGAGAGAAATAACATCATGGAAGAGACATAAAGTGAGTAAAAAACGTCCTAAATCCATTTAGAATTTATTTAGAACTACAAATTAAATTTATTTTAGCAATTATTGTTTTTTAATGTCACAATTCCAACCCTGCTCCTTTATCCGGGCTTCGACCGGCAAAAGTGACCCGAAATAGGCACTCTGGTGGCACTATCCTCCACCCGTGAGTGCTTTAGCACGGGTGAGGTGCCCTTTCACATTTGAGGTGCCCTTTCACGTCAAAAAGTCGTCATAAATAAGTCTCCAATGACACCAGAAAAAGTCGCCAGATTTGTCGCTAGTCGCTTTTTAGAAAAGAAGTCGCTAATGGGGTCTGAAAACTCGCTAAATATAGTGACAAAGTCGCTAAGTTGGCAACACTGCACTGACGTCTGTGCTATCTATTCTTACAGCATAGATAGCACATGCTATGCTATGCTTATGCGTACAGCAACCATGTGTAAAAAGTGGTCAATAAAGACATGCTGAAAAGCGTGTTTGTACAAACATCGTCGGGTCTGCCCTGGTATGTTTACAATGGGACTTCTGCTCCTGAACCTCTGCGCACAGCGTCTGCAGATCAGGGTTGTACGAAGTCACTTTCATCTTCACGCAGGACTGTAAACTGTCATCTGTGAGGTGTGAGCGGTGTTTGTTTTTAACATAGTTCACGGTGGAGAACAGCTGCTGACATAATGTGGATCCAAAGTCTCGATAAATGCACAGCGTTTCGGCGGGTATACTGGCTTCCGCTAGTGTGACGCTTATTTTGAGCGATGAAAAAAATAATAGAATATTTTTATATTTATATTTCAATATCACAGTAATTTCCAATTTAGAACTACAAGTTAAAAAAAGAACTAACATAAATAAAATACACTTCACCTAAATACTTTTAATTTATTTTTCCAAACCACCTGGAGCCGCACTATAAGGACTAAAGAGCCGCATGCAGGTTGCCGACCCCTGGCATAGGCTAAAAATGTGGTTTTAAAGTAAAATAAAAAGATTTTTCTTCATATTAAACAGAAATTCCTCTCTACGGTCACCACAGCAGAAGTTTGGATTGGTTTAAATGACGAAGAGCAGGAGGGATCATGGAAATGGGTAGATGGGACTCCACAGATTCTGACGTAAGTCTTCACTTTGGTTCAGTTTATTCCTTTACATAGGAAATTTGTTAAACCCACAGATGCATGCAGATATAAACACAAAGGCTTACATGTCGGTGGTTGACTACTAATAGCGTAAAGATGTGTGCTAATGACTTGTTTTGGCCAAGTGGGAGCAAAAGAAGTTATTATATCAGTCAAAACAACAACAATTCTTGTGTTCAGAGCTGGTGTGTTTTGCCATCTGCACACTTTATGCAAGCCTGTTTAAAAACCACCTGAAAAGAAAAATGTTATTGTTATTTGAAATTTGGTGATCTTAATGTACAGTGTATAATATATATACACTGTATAATTCTTAATAATAATAAGATAATGTTGCTGTCGTTGACCTGGTAGGTACTGGGCAAGAGGTGAGCCTAATAATGGTGGACATGAGGACTGTGTTTCTGTCGAAATTGAAAAAAACACATGGTTTGATCGTCCATGTTCATCTTCTCATCAATGGATCTGTGAAAAAGTTTCGGAAAACAACTGATTCAGAAAGATGATCTATTCATCAATGTTTTGCAGTTTTTTCTTTGATTACAATAATTGTACTTCTGTATTTCAGTTTTATCCTAAAAGGCCTATATATAATTTTTTGTTTTTTTGTCCATATATAAGTGGTTAAGTTTTGGGTTTCTGTTTGATTTTTATTCTACTGTTTGAATTTTTGTTTTTGTTCTTTTTTCTTGTGATATTGTTTTTATTATCATTATTATTAGTTTTATTGAATGTTTCTGTTTTGACTTTATGGTTGTTCTGGTGGTAACTGTCAGTTTGTGATCCTTATATTTGTTTCAAGACTCAAGTCTGGTTTTACTTCCTGCAGGGTTTCTCAGTTCCTCCCTGATTCATATTTCTTTGTAGTTGAGTGTTTATAGTCATGTCTGTGTTCATTACAGGGAGTGGAGAATCATTAGGCAAGTTGTATTTTTGAGGAATAATTTTATTATTGAACAACAACCATGTTCTCAATGAACCCAAAAAACTCATTAATATCAAAGCTGAATGTTTTTGGAAGTAGTTTTTAGTTTGTTTTTAGTTTTAGCTATTTTAGGGGGATATCTGTGTGTGCAGGTGACTATTACTGTGCATAATTATTAGGCAACTTAACAAAAAACAAATATATACCCATTTCAATTATTTATTTTTACCAGTGAAGCCAATATAACATCTCCACATTCACAAATATACATTTCTGACATTCAAAAACAAAACAAAAACAAATCAGCGACCAATATAGCCACCTTTCTTTGCAAGGACACTCAAAAGCCTGCCATCCATGGATTCTGTCAGTGTTTTGATCTGTTCACCATCAACATTGCGTGCAGCAGCAACCACAGCCTCCCAGACACTGTTCAGAGAGGTGTACTGTTTTCCCTCCTTGTAAATCTCACATTTGATGATGGACCACAGGTTCTCAATGGGGTTCAGATCAGGTGAACAAGGAGGCCATGTCATTAGTTTTTCTTCTTTTATACCCTTTCTTGCCTGCCACGCTGTGGAGTACTTGGACGCGTGTGATGGAGCATTGTCCTGCATGAAAATCATGTTTTTCTTGAAGGATGCAGACTTCTTCCTGTACCACTGCTTGAAGAAGGTGTCTTCCAGAAACTGGCAGTAGGACTGGGAGTTGAGCTTGACTCCATCCTCAACCCGAAAAGGCCCCACAAACTCATCTTTGATGATACCAGCCCAAACCAGTACTCCACCTCCACCTTGCTGGCGTCTGAGTCGGACTGGAGCTCTCTGCCCTTTACCAATCCAGCCACGGGCCCATCCATCTGGCCCATCAAGACTCACTCTCATTTCATCAGTCCATAAAACCTTAGAAAAATCAGTCTTGAGATATTTCTTGGCCCAGTCTTGACGCTTCAGCTTGTGTGTCTTGTTCAGTGGTGGTCGTCTTTCAGCCTTTCTTACCTTGGCCATGTCTCTGAGTATTGCACACCTTGTGCTTTTGGGCACTCCAGTGATGTTGCAGCTCTGAAATATGGCCAAACTGGTGGCAAGTGGCATCTTGGCAGCTGCACGCTTGACTTTTCTCAGTTCATGGGCAGTTATTTTGCGCCTTGGTTTTTCCACATGCTTCTTGCGACCCTGTTGACTATTTTGAATGAAACGCTTGATTGTTCGATGATCACGCTTCAGAAGCTTTGCAATTTTGAGACTGCTGCATCCCTCTGCAAGATATCTCACTATTTTTGACTTTTCTGAGCCTGTCAAGTCCTTCTTTTGACCCATTTTGCCAAAGGAAAGGACGTTGCCTAATAATTCTGCACACCTGATATAGGGTGTTGATGTCATTAGACCACACCCCTTCTCATTACAGAGTTGCACATCACCTAATATGCTTAATTGGTAGTAGGCTTTTGAGCCTATACAGCTTGGAGTAAGACAACATGCATGAAGAGGATGATGTGGACAAAATACTCATTTGCCTAATAATTCTGCACTCCCTGTATGTTGGATGTGCCACGCAATGCTCAATTACATGGGTGGGAACTAGTGTGTTAGCGCAGATAGCATGCACGGGGCGATCAGGGGTAGCTCGTGTAGGAGTGTTTAGCTTATTTTATGAGTTTAGAAATGTGTTAACATAGAATGTAGAACTATTGTAGAGATACTGCCCTTAATATAATAAAGGCCTCACTGTGTCATGAACTTAGGAGTAGATGGTAGGAGACCCCTCCCCCACTTGAACTGTGAAAGTAAAACAGAGAGCTGAGTGGAAATTTCCCAGAGAATGTTTGGGTGGGGGTCTCAACAGAATTATTAGGCAAATGAGTATTTTGTCCACATCATCCTCTTCATGCATGTTGTCTGACTCCAAGCTGTATAGGCTCGAAAGCCTACTACCAATTAAGCATATTAGGTGATGTGCATCTCTGTAATGAGAAGGGGTGTGGTCTAATGACATCAACACCCTATATCAGTTGTGCATAATTATTAGGCAACGTCCTTTCCTTTGGCAAAATGGGTCAAAAGAAGGACTTGACAGGCTCAGAAAAGTCAAAAATAGTGAGATATCTTGCAGAGGGATGCAGCAGTCTCAAAATTGCAAAGCTTCTGAAGCGTGATCATCGAACAATCAAGCGTTTCATTCAAAATAGTCAACAGGGTCGCAAGAAGCGTGTGGAAAAACCAAGGCGCAAAATAACTGCCCATGAACTGAGAAAAGTCAAGCGTGCAGCTGCCAAGATGCCACTTGCCACCAGTTTGGCCATATTTCAGAGCTGCAACATCACTGGAGTGCCCAAAAGCACAAGGTGTGCAATACTCAGAGACATGGCCAAGGTAAGAAAGGCTGAAAGACGACCACCACTGAACAAGACACACAAGCTGAAGCGTCAAGACTGGGCCAAGAAATATCTCAAGACTGATTTTTCTAAGGTTTTATGGACTGATGAAATGAGAGTGAGTCTTGATGGGCCAGATGGATGGGCCCGTGGCTGGATTGGTAAAGGGCAGAGAGCTCCAGTCCGACTCAGACACCAGCAAGGTGGAGGTGAAGTACTGGTTTGGGCTGGTATCATAAAAGATGAGCTTGTGGGGCCTTTTCGGGTTGAGGATGGAGTGTTAAGGACAGAATGAATGGGGCCATGTATCGTGAGATTTTGAGCCAAAACCTCCTTCCATCAGTGAGAACTTTGAAGATGAAACGAGGCTGGGTCTTCCAACATGATAATGATCCAAAACACACCGCCCGGGCAACAAAAGAGTGGCTCCGTAAAAAGCATTTGAAAGTCCTGGAGTGGCCTAGCCAGTCTCCAGACCTCAACCCCATAGAAAATCTGTGGCGGGAGTTGAAAGTCCGTGTTGCTCGGCGACAGCCCCAAAACATCACTGCTCTCGAGAAGATCTGCATGGAGGAATGGGCCAAAATACCAGCTACTGTGTGTGCAAACCTGGTAAAGACCTATAGTAAACGTTTGACCTCTGTTATTGCCAACAAAGGTTATGTTACAAAGTATTGAGTTGTATTTTTGTTATTGACCAAATACTTATTTTCCACCCTGATTTACGAATAAATTCTTTACAAATCCTACCATGTGGATTCATGGATTTTTTTTTCACATTCTGTCTCTCACAGTTGAAGTGTACCTCTGGTGCAAATTACTGACCTCTGTCATCATTTTAGGTGGGGGAACTTGCACAATCGGTGGCTGACTAAATACTTTTTTGCCCCACTGTAAACGCTTTGATATTCCCTGACCCTAATTTCTCAGGTTTGTTTACAAGGTGATCTTTATATTAATGTGCCTGATATCTGTAGATGTCATGTTTGGCTGTCTAAATTGCTCTTTGATGTTAGCAAAAAACAAACTTATGGTTAAATAGATAAAACACTTTTTTTTTTGTTACGGTTTTATTAGGCGTCTAAAGTTTATTTATATATATACACTGTATACTGTGAACATTTTCATATTCTAGGGCTGATCTCAGTGTTAGGTTAAAAAGTTTAACTTCGATTTACATTTCAATACATATATTATCTTTTCTTTGTCATTTTGTGTTCTTTGTTTCTATTAATGCTAGGGGTCTTCGTCACAACTTAAAACCCACTTTAAAAGCCACTTTTCTTTATGCAAAGCAACTTAAATCTGACTTAAATCTGTTTTTACAAGAATCTCACTCTACTATCAATGATGTTAGTTTTTGGCAATCTCAATGGGGAAATTCTATATGGTTATCTCATGGAACTGAACGATCAGCAGGGGTATCAATCCTAAAAAACAGATATAATGGGGATGGTTTACATACAGAATGTGATTCTGCAGGTCATTACATATGTCAAGTCACAAAATATAATGATTTAGTTTTAATTGTAACTAATATATATGGGTTTAACACGAAACTAGAAAATTATCATTTATTTTTGACGATTGAAAAAAAAATCTAGCTGATTAAATAAATTTGGAGACTTTAACTGTATTATGGATGCTGAATTAGATAAATTTCCTCCAGGACATTCGAACAGAATTAATACTACATTGAAAGCTGTTATGGTACGCCTTAAACTCACAGACATTTGGAGATTCAAATATCCTCAGTCCAAAATGTTTACTTGGTGCAACAATTCTAACTCGAGACATTAAAGGATAGACTTTTGGTTAGTTTCGGAGAGTTTTAACAGCAATAGCATAGATGTAGGTGCATGGCCTTCTCCAGCAACAGATCATAAAGCCATATATATTAAAATAAATCTAACTTCTCTCTCTAATTCGTCTGTTGTTAAATTTACATATTGGAAACTCAACAGCTCATTATTACAGAAAGATGATGTGAAAAAGGATCTTAAAGAATTGATCTCAAACCTTTGGTCTATAGCTCAAGAAGATTGAGCTATAGACCAAAAGTATGGAAAGTATGGAAATAACTAGGAATTATTAAAATTTGAAATTGGCAAATATTTAAGGAAGGTTGGCAGCCTTAATGTGAAATCCAAAAGGTTAGAGGAAGAAAATATAATCTCTCAAATTAAACAGTTATCTAATAAACAAATTGGCACTTTAACTGAAGAGGATAAATTGAGCCTTGCTAAATTACAAGATAAATTAGATCGTTTATACTCAGACAAAGCAAAAGGAGCCTTTATCAGATCAAGAGCGAAACGGCTTGAAGAAGGTGAGCGTAATTCCCATTATTTCTTCAGTTTAGAAAAGAAACACTCAAGCATAAATAATATTAGCAAATTAATGATAAATGGGGTTATAACAGAGGATTACAGATTAATCTCTAAACATTGTAGTCATTTCTATAAGGAACTTTATAGCTCTGCATTTTCTCAGGAAGCTACAGATCACCTCTTAGAATCGCTGAATGTTAAATCTATCAGCCAAGAAGATTCGATATTGTGTGATCAACCCATTTCATTAGAAGAAGTTAAAAATGCAATTTGGCTATTAAAAATAGCCAAATTGCCCAAACTCCAGGTACGGATAATTGGAGACCAATTAGCTTGCTAAATAATGATTATAAAGTATTTGCTCTAATTGTAGCTAACAGACTTAAGATGGTTCTTGACTCAGTTATTGATGAAACACAATCTGGCTTTATGCCCAAAAGACATATAACTAACAATATCAGATTGGTTTTAGATATTCTGGATTATTCTGACCTAATAAATAGCAATGGTTTCATTTTATTTTTAGACTTCTACAAAGCCTTCGATGCGGTGGAGCATGAATTTATATTTCAAGCTCTAGATAAGTAAGGTTTTGGCACTTACTTCTCTACAGCGATTAAAACTTTATACCATAACAGTAACAGCAGTATTAAATTAACAAACGGTACTTCACCCAGATTTAACATACAAAGAGTGATAAGACAAGGCTGTCCCATTTCTCCATATCTGTTTTTGTTAATTGCCCAACTATTGTCTAACCATATAAAATCAAGCAATGTAAAAGGTATATCGCTAATTGGCAAAGATTTACTCACAACACAATAGAGTATAAGAGAGTATACTTTTAAATAATTTTGGTGAACTGCTGCTTTGCTTTGAAACTGAAAATCTTTAAAGCTCATGTTGGTTTGTTGCATGTATAATCTGGCACCTCTTAAACCGTAACCACAAGCACTTCCACTAGAGGAGACTGTTGTGCTGAACTTCAGTCAATGCTATGTGGGAAAGCTGTTTTTCAGTTAAGGCAGCTGTGTATTGAAACCAGGGCTACAACTAAAACAAAATGAAGCAAAATGTGTCAAATTAACTAACATGTTAGCTGTCGGGGCTACTGCTGCTGCACTATCACAAGCAGTACCTGCAACAACTTGTAACAAGCCCTTGCAGTCACAGGAGTCTGCTGTTGTTAGCACTAGCCATGGATAAATGCAAGAGGAGGGACAGCAGTCCAAACAAGAGTATGAGGAAAAAAGAGTAAGCTGAAATTAACATAGTAAGAAAATAGATGGAGGAACATAATTAGGAAAGGAGATATTCAAGGATTCAGGTAAAATTAATGGTGACTTTGATCATGAGCAACTAATAGCTTTTAATTGTAACATGCTGGAATGCCACAAGGAGGTCATTAGAAGGAAGTGAACATGATTTATTGATGTACAGTTGAGTTTGAGGTTTTTGGCGGTTAGACTCTGATGGCCATCACAGCAGAATGGAATCCCAGCTTTGACAGGGATTAGGGCAGGATCCCTCTGTGTCTAGATGCTAGTGTGGAGATGAAGATGGAGGCTTGAATGAAGCCTGAGTGACGACGTAGAAGTGATGATGGGGAGGAGGAGGTTTGCACAAGGTTTCTGCAAGGAAGAATGACAGATGCACAGTGTATGCATTAATGTAAAACACTAACACAGTCACATTAATAGCTGCATTTAGACATTTCTGGTTTGTTACAGATTTCAATAGAAAAAAATTGGTTGCTGTCTGCACTGCCGATAAAGAAGTCTCCCAGGGAACATAATATCTGCTCCATTTCTCCAGAAATAAATACAGTGGTGGGCTGAGCCATTAGTGTGTTTAGCCAAACAAAGACAGCAAAGGCTTCAAGATGCTGCTGCCTTGTTTTTAGGTTCAAAAGAACTGCTCAGCAGATTTCTAGAGGCATCAATTATATAATTGTTAACACTGAATTGAATTGAGTTTAGTCCAAGCTCAGTGTGGTTCAGTGGGTATTAAAACATGTGTTACCGCCCGGTTCGGCAAGGAATGTAAGGAAGTAACACCAGAGACTGCCCCAGTCCGTGCCAGAGGTTCGGGCTTTAGAGATTGACACATCTTGCAGGAGCTTTCCGCTCTTCAGGAACTCTCTCTGCAGGAGGGGGAGATTCCATCTCCAGCTGCCTCCCTCTTCCCGCTCCACCACAACCACCCACACATGCAGGGCCTTGGAGTAGGGGTATGTCACCAGGGTGCAGAGGAGGCTACCCCCCCCCCTCTGTCCCCTTCTGGCTGCCTCTGCCTCAATTTATCTCACAACTTAGACATTCACATTACTCACACTCTCATTACACATACATATAGGATCTTGGGAGTGGGCCTGGGGCTCGGTCACTCAGGCACGGCTGGCTGCCGGCGGAGCTCACGGGCGCGTCACTGCAACGCCCCCTGGCTTCTGCTCCGCGGCTGCTGAGTGAGCCCTCATCTGGGACTCTCCTCAGCTCTTACTGGGACAGTGGCGCGGCTGCCCCTCTGTTGGTCTTCCTTGGTCTCTTGTGTTCTGGGGGCCTCTGGATGTCTGGAGTTTTGATCTCCTCCATACCTGCTTCATGCCCTGGAGGACGGGGCTGTGGCCCCCCCACACCCTCTAGCAGATCATTACATGAAGGAACCTTTTAAAAAAAAACAAAAACAAAAAAAAAACAAGCGCGTCCATGCTCACAGGTGTACACACAGGTGATCACACCCACAAACTACACCCTTTTTGGCTCCTACCTCAAAGCACACTGTGTTCTGTTGATCTTATGTGCTGCACAATAATGTTTAATATTTAGTATTTACTGTCATATTCCCATATATCATTGTGATGTTGTTTATTCTATTATTCTTGTTCTCTTCTGCTTGTTTTCTTTTTTCTTTCTCAACAGGTGATCCAGGTGATCGATAGATGCATTTTTTTTTCTGCCCATTCTGTTGGTTTTTGTTTTTTGCCCTTCTCCCCTGTCCCTCTTCTCAGCTGTTTCTCTTTCCCTCTTTCTTTCTCCCCTTCTTTCCCCCAGTCAAGTCTGTCCCGTATTCAGCAAGTGAAAATAAAGTAAACAATAAAAGGTGAATCAAATGGACCATTACGGCAAGGCTGGGATGGTCAATTTGGTAAAGTAAATCCGTTGGGCATCTTTCTTTGCCTTTAGACAATAATTCTGATGGCAAAAGAGCCAAACGGGACAGGCAAAAAAAAAAAAAAAAAGAGGTTCGGGCTTTATTAACATTGGCAATCATAAAACACATACAACAGAAAACCGGCTGGGAGCCTCAGCGCCTCACAAAGATGTCCCCTCTCACTTGTCACGTTTTCCTCCTTATATAGCTGCACTGAACCTTATTCTTCATGTCATTGGCTCTCTTCTTAGCCTTGAACTCCGAGGCAGCCACTCTGAGGCAGCCACTCTGAGGCAGCCACTCTGAGGCAGCCACTCCTCAGCGAGCCCAGGCCCACAGGAGCTTCGTTACTAGAACCCACCTCCTCATGCTCCGTCTTGGCCATAACAGCATGGCTAAATAACAGAATGCAGCGAGAGTGTATATAATTTGAAATAATTTTAAGGAAATTTTGCATTTGCTTTGACAATGTTGTTTTATGTAATGTTGGCTTATTTCATAAAATCCTAAACCTGGCACCACAGCCTCTTTGACATTTCTTTTCCACTTAGCCACCTGTAATAAGGGATTTTCCCCCATAAAGGAATAAAACTGGACTTTTGAAAATATTATTTTATTTTGAAATTGGCAAAAAACATGGCAAAATGATGTGCAAGTCTGCAGTCTTTGAGCTGTGCAACATTTAATGAGGTTAGGACCAAGCACCAGAGGGGCGAGAAGATGGGACACAGTCAGTCAGCATCTAAAAGGCAATTCTCAACTACTCTTGCCTCACACAAATATGAATCCATATCCCATTTAAACCAAAATGTAATTAAAACAGAATGCAGTGATTTGCAGATGTCATAAAACCACATTTTGCATTTACAATAATGCAATAGTGAGTGCTGCTGTAAAAGAACCATTAGTGGCAGTATTGCATGCATACAAGGTTTAATGAGGTAAAAACTTTGAGGTAAATTTTCCATTACACCCCTAAAGATTGGTTATATCCAGTATGAATTTCGGAATTGAGTTGGATCAGCAGCAGAAAGGATGACTTGATATCTTAAACATGGCTTGCTGCAAATTCTGTGGGCCCTGCTATCATCCAAATTATATCAGTAGCTGAGCAGGGGAAATCTCTCACTGGGGAATTCAAAGTGAATCTTCAGATTCACAGAATCAGAATAAATTATTTTCTAACTTGTCCTGAGCACACGATGGATGGTAAAGAGTGTGGGAGAGTGAGAGCAAAAAGCTCCTCTGTGCTTGAATGAAAACAATGTAACATTGTGTGTGTGTGTGTGTGTGTGTGTGTGTGTGTGTGTGTCCTCACTCTGCCTGTTACACCCAACTTATTGTGAGAGAAGATAGTAAGCAGTAAGATCGACCCAGCAGAGTTGGTGAGAGACCGGCAGTGATCAATAATTTCTTTTATAGAAGAAAATAAGGGGTGGGGGTCTCAGCAAGCCCCAGACCATGCGCCCCCATAATATGGGACTTGGCTCTTGGGGACCTCAGCGTCTCTGAATCTCCTCAGCTGCTGCCCTCCCTCGGACCGATCTTCCGGTGATGAAAGTGGGCGGTCTCTGCTTCACATCTGCTGTTCATCTCCAGCCTTTTCATTTGTCTGCTCTCTTCAACCACCGCAGAAGTATCTGAGCGAAACGGCAGAAGACGGGGTATGTAGAGGTTTTTATTTCAGCCTTTTTGAGCCCTTGCATTTTTTTAGTGCTGAAAAACTAATTAAAAAAACATCTGGAGGGCCTTCTTTATAAAATTATCATTGAATTCGTGCCTTCTTTTGAGCTCAAGTTATGCACACTTTTTTTTTTTTTTTTTCTAAATGACATCAGAAACAGCAGTATGCGACATTACGTGATGGCAGAGCTTCAGTTCATCCTTTGTCATTTTTTTTTTTTTTTTTTTTTTTTTTTTTTAATAAATAGGACAGGGGGAATGAATGAGAGAAAGAGGGGGAGAGAAAGAAAGAAAACCAAAGGGGAGAAGAGACGGTGAGAAGGGGGGGGAAGAGAGAGAAAAAAAAAAAAAGAACTCCTGGGTCACCTGTATGGAGAAAAAAAACAAACAAACAAAAAAAACAAACAGAGGAGACAGCAAACAACAAAGAGCAACATAATAATAGAGAAAACAAAGCACCATCACAATAAACTAGCTAGTCATAGATATCAATATTTACTAAATAATAAACGATATTGTGCAGCACGCAAGATAGACAGCGCACAGTGTGCTTTGAGGCAGCAGCCAAGAAAGCTTTAGTCCGCGTCTGTGAATACCCATGTGTGCATACCTGTGTGGATCAGCATGCTTGCATTCCAAAGGTTTCTCCATGTAATGATCTGCTAGGGAGTGTGGGGGGGCCACAGCCCCGTCCTCCAGGGTGTGAAGCGGGTTATGCACACTTGAAAGGTCCATAACCATTTTTAATGTCACTTCAAATTTTGTAGTTTAAACCACAAGTGTATGTTACCGCAGTGTGTTTGACATGCACTACCTTTCACATATTACATACAAAACCCCCATAAACAAAATAAGTTACATGTGTTTACACCTTAATAAACAAACAGCTAAGTGATCTCATACTTAAAACCTGGGCAAACGCCCCATTTATTCAATCCATTGTGGATTGTAAATATATGCGAGTACAACAACATTCTAGAGTTTCCGATTTGTACTCTAGTTGTAACTGTAATTGTAACATAGGTACATATTTTTTGCAAGTACTTGACTCAGTCTAGTAGATATCAAAAATCTCAAACACATCCCTCTATGCTTCATCAGGCACGGTATTTTACCAAAATAACAGATACTAAAACTAACGAGAACTTCTCAATATTTTTTCTTTTCTTTTCTTTCCAAGGTCACAAAATAATTTGGAACTAAAATGTTTTTTCACATCTAGTTTTAGTTTTCTCTTAGAAAAGCTGTGAGAGAGATAAAGGTTATCTTATCTGTGTAAAAATGAAGCAACATGTTAGCAGCTGCACTGTCGACAGTAATGTCAGCAAACTACTAAGCCCTCGCAGTGACAGCAAACTGCTGTTATTAGGATTAGCTGAGAAAAAGTGCAGGAAGAGGAATCACATTTTCAACAACAGCATGAGAAACAGACAGAGGAAAATAGAATCAATGTGGTAGGAAAATAGATAAAGAGACATATTTAAGAATGGAGCAATTCAAGTAAACGAACGGCTATTTTAATCATGAGCAGCTTCTAATAGCGAAAGTGTAACTTTTAAGTATCACATGCTGCGCTGGAGTGAAACTAAGATGTCCTAACTGAACAATAGCTGTACTAACCTGATAAAAAAGAAACTTCAGTATCAATAATCAAAAAAATTTGAAACATATAGGGAGAGAGCACAGAGCAAAGGACTGATTGTACTTGACGAGAAATACCAGGGACGATTTTTTTTGTGTCCCAGACATGTCTGTCACTTTGCTGCAGAAACTCTCTGATGTGACTATATCCTATCATTCATACTTGCTCCGAAATCATCGAGTGCCCATATTATTAACAGATGCAAGACTAATATTGCCACATATCAATATAATAGTGCTTCTAAAAAGTTGCATTTACAACAAATCTCTAGAGGAAAGAGGACAGGAACTAGAATACAGTCAGAACAATGTGTAATAAAGGCTTTTGTGTAGCTGAAGGATTACATGGAGCCAGAATAAGACGATATGGAGCATTTCACTCACTAAAGTTAGCTTGACACAGAAGTAACAGTCTTAAAAATGTCCATTACACAAGGCTGACAAATCTTCAACTGAGGTAAATAACTGAGAGTAAAACAGTTGAAAATAAAATCCTGAGAATTTTCTGTATTTATGTAGATTCCATCATATTGAGAAGCCAATTAAGCAGACAAGGCAAAAAAAAAGAAAAAAAAAAGAAAAAAGAGACTTTATTATTATTAATATTTATTTTGGAAAGGGATCCAGTATTACATTAATATGTCTATACATACTTCTAGTGTCTGGCATACAGCTTTTATCAGAATCAGCATACTTTATTAATCCATAAATTAATTAATCCCTGCATGTTATGTAAACATTTCCGGTATACACAATATATACACAGCTTGAGAATATGTCCAGTTTCAGTGGTGACATAACTGCACAAACTACACATGAAATATGTAACTTCCACTGAAACCAGTGATAATTTGACTTTTCACATGTCCTCTGCTGCAGAGCTCTCAGAGATAATTCGTATCTGCATGCAATGGAGGAAATATATTTGAAACCTGATAACCGAACATCTTCAACAAATCACAGGGGTAAGAAAGAAGTGACAGAAACAGGAAGAGGTTTGTTCATATCTCTTATTACTCTTGTATATTTTGGTGGGATTTTCAGACTCCTGGTTTTTTCCCCCCTTTTCTCTTTTCAGGTCGAAGGAGCTCTAAGAGGAGTTTCTGTTTAGTTGGTATTCTCTCTCTTTGCCTGTTGGGTGCTTTCCTGCTGGCTAGACTGATCACTTTTGGTATTTCCTGTGAGTTGGATTGTTCATAAATATTTCTTCTAATTTACAGTCCCAAAATAATAAATAGTTTTCTAATGCAATTCTACTGAAATTTAACAAACATGGTAACATTCAAATCAAGAAAGTCTCACAAGTTCAAAATTTATAAATAATTTTAAGAGGACAAGATCACAGTCATAATGGTTCTTTATTCACATGCCAGTATAAAACTGACAAACATATTTAACATGTTTTAAAGGCAAACTTTTTGTTTAACTCTAAAATACATCTGAAACAGTCTCAGGATGAATGCACGAGGTCTTTTGAGTTTCAAATATATGAATATTTATCTTTATTTCAGATCATAACTGCTTACATGATTCAGCTGATCATCTGCCAGAAATAAAGAAACAACTTTCTTCAATGACTGAGGAGAGAGACCTGCTGACTGAAAAGACCAAAGAGCTGAAAACGCTGCTATGTTTGTCCAATCAGTGTGAGTTGTATGAAATGTTTTGTCTTAGTAAAAAGCTTTAGTCGGGAATTCAGTGGTTCAGTTTTTTCCTGCTTAACATAAATTACTATTGGGAATCATTATTAATATCTATTTATATGAACAACTGTCAATACCTTTGCATCTATGCTTTCAACATATAGCTTAAAATTTGAATTTGAATTTGAATATGAATTGCATTGGTGCATCTTGTACTCATTACAAATTCACATTTATAAGGAAGTTATGACTGAACAAAATGACTGTACCATCATTATTTAGTAATTTCAAAACTTTATGAATCCAAAATAGAACTTAATGTTTGTTAATGAATTTTATTCATTTTTAATCAAGTTTTCATGTGCAAACTTTCATTGTAGCAAAACAACATTTAACAAATACAACGAGCATTAAACTCCAGAAAGTTGATTCTGTTCATCTGGACGTAGCGTTTTAGTGGGAGAATCTTTTTGTCACTGATCCAAGTGACTTCTGCTTCAGTCTCAGCTGACTGCAGGTTTCCCCAGCTTTATCAATAATGACCTGAACTAGTGCCACTGATTAAAAATGGGCCTTCAGGTCAGGTTCATGGTCATTAATATGCAACTTGTAATGACCATTGATCAGTGAGCATAAAAGAAAGCTGAAGTGTTTGTGTTAGCTGCCAGTCTTCTTACTCCTGTATTTTCTCCTTTTTAACTCTATATCTTTAAAACTGTTAACTATTCAGTTGCTCTTCTATTTGGTGATGATTTGTGTTTCAGTAGGGATGCATCTATTCACTATCATATCTCTTTTGAACTACATGTTTCACCTTCAGTTGTTGCTGTATCTTAAATTCATTTGTGGTAGGTAGGTTTAATCACATTACACAAAGATTTATCAGGCTTTTACCCTTGTAGTTCACTGACATATGGAAACTGGCAATTTTAGTATGTAACAGTGTCAGTGTGGAAAGTCAGGGTTGCACGAATTAGGAAAAACTTAAGTCTCATTTAGTCTCAAACTTTAAAGCAATAAAGTTTGAGTGAAATTAGCACTTTCTTTATTTGAACTCTATAAATTTTTAAATTATTAAATATAATAAATTATGATTATTATTATTATTAATTATAAACATTATATATATATTTTTAAATATGCATATAATTTCCCAATGACAGAAAAAGATTGACGTATTACAATAGATTTCTATACTGACAATTTTGACATCAGCACAAACGTTCTTTGAAATTAATATGGATACCATTACTGGAGATTTCTTGGACTTTTCTTTTTGGACTGTGGGAGGAAGCTGGATTACCCAGAAAGAACCCATGCAGGCTCAGGGAGAACATGCAAACTTCACACAGGTCTTGGGCAGATGTCTGGATTTGAGACCAGGACCTTCTTGCCCTGAGGAAAAAGTGCAAGACACCACCATGCTGCTCAGGGCAGGTTAAATTGTGCCGGGACCATATCATCAGCGACGTGGTCACTCCAGCCAAGACCATAACATTTTAGTGGGAGAAAATGGGTCACAGCACATTTTTTTTGGTAAACAAAACAAGTTCACGTCATCTTTTGAATCCTCAGCAGGAAATGTGTCCCACACACTTTGTTTTTAGAATAACTTATGGGAGTGGAACTGTTCTCTGTTAATATAAAATAAATTAGGTATTAAAACTGTCACCATGTTAAATACAAGCAGACAAATATAACAGTCAGTAAGTGAATAGACTGTGCAAAACTCTTTGTGATCAAGACTTTGGAGGATTGAAATTAAATAGAGATTGAATGAGCATCATTATAGAGTTCTTAAAGGATCTTTCCTTCCACCAGACAAAACATGTCCTGTAGGATGGAGCAAGTTCAATCATAGATGCTATCTCCAATCGGAAAGGTCTGATTCGTGGGATGCAGCCAGAAAGAACTGTACAGACGAAGAAGCCGATCTGATAGTCATTGACAGCCCCGAAGAAGAGGTACAGTGTGTTATTGTGTTTGTAAATAAACACAATAGTTCAAATTCTTAATTTTTTCTTCCTAAAAGTGTTTCTCATGAGCGTTTGAACGTTTAATCAACACATATCTAAACACAAAAACCTGAAATAACTGTAATTCAGTGTAGAAAACTGTAACTCAGTGTAGAAAACAACTTACAGACACTTTCTGTGGTTCTATATGGAATTTGTCTTAGCTGAATAGTTTCATTCTTCAAAAACTTTGATGAACATGTGAATTTTAAAACATATTTATAGAACTAAAGTGTGTATATTATATGGGTCCTTATTTAAAGAAAGAATAATGAAATGTGGTGGTTTAGCAAAGATAGGAAAAACAGAATATTATAAAATGCTAAAGAATGCAGGGATGCAGCATACAAAGGTTCTTCCACTGTTACTTTGCAAGAGAGCAGTTACTACCAGGCGGATGGGAGTCTGTAGCCAAAGTGCCGGAGTGGCAGAAAGTCCAGGGATTTGAAGCATTGTCTTGCATGGTAAATGATGTCAGACAACTTTTGTGCCACGGATTAGCAAGTCAGTGGTGTCACTCAATAAGTCATGACAGTGACTCTTTTGCAGTAATCAAAACAGCCGTTTTTGAAACTTGGCAACGATGGAAATGACTGTACCAAAACCAACACCGTGGTCCCAAAATCTGGCAAAAAGCAATAGACCAAGGATCTGGTGTACTATCGCCTTGACATCCTCTATTGTTGTGTTGTGTTGCATACAAATGCAGCACTGCTATACAACCTCACTAATATTAGGGTGGTACTCAGTCCAGTTTTTGTGTGGCGTCAGAACTACTGGGACACCGCTGCCTGGAGGGGAAAACAATAGAAGAACGATTTAACTGAAACTAGAAACAACTTGGTAAACTTTACTGTGTGATGCAACATTAATGTGACAATTTAATACCTTTTCTGGTCCTACAGTGTAAATAACCAAATAAATAAAAAGATACGATTTGCATGTGGTAATTCGTTTGAGTTAGCAATGTAGTGCTTACCTTCGCTTTAACTATGAACAATTTCTTGTTCTTCACTTTCTACAATGCAGCATTATTTACCCATCCAGATTGTATATCACAGAATAAAACTGGTTCAAAACTAAAATAAAATGTTTTATCCTCATGTTAAACAGACTTTCCTCTCTACAATCATCAATGAAGAAACTTGGATTGGTTTGAATGACAAAGAACAGGAGGGAACATGGAGATGGGTAGATGGTACTCCACCGACTCTGATGTAAGTCTTCACTTTGGTTCATTTTGTTACTCTAATTACATTTTCAAATCAAAGTTGTTGAATCCACAGATGCATGCAGAATTGACATGAATGAAGTAATAAGATAATGTTGTGACTGACCTGCTAGGTACTGGGCATCGAGTCAACCTGATGATGGTGGAGTTGAGGACTGTGCTTATGTCAGGAATCACGGCAAAAATTCTTGGATGGACTTTCGATGTTCAGCTTCTTTTCATTGGATCTGTGAAAAAACACTAAACTGCAGTACAGTTTACTGACAATGACCTATTATTAAATTTTTTGCAGTTTTTTCTATCATTCTATTTTAAGTTTAGTCTGTTTTATTCTGTTATACTTTCAAATGTATACCATACGTGCATCTACTGGGAGGCTAAGGGGTAGCACTGGCAGCTGCCAGTATTTTTATTCTAGTGTTTACAGTGTTGATTTTTGTGTTTCTTGAATTTTTGAATTGTATTTTTATTTAATTGCCATTGCTTTATTTTCTGTGATAAAAATAAAATAATAGTTCTAATAAGAATTATTAGAAGAATAATTATTATCATTATTGAGTCTCAAGAGAATAGATTTTGCACAGATCTTTATGATCAAGCCATTGGAGCAGTCCAGTTTATAGCTAGCTTAAATATATTGTTTGTAATTTCTTGTAGAAAAGACATGTTCTGGAGGATGGAGCGAGTTCAACTGTAGCTGCTATATCCGGTCTCAAAGCTCTGGTTCCTGGGATGCAGCCAGAAAGGACTGCAGAGACAGAGGAGCAGACCTGGTGGTTGTTGACAGCCCTGAAGAACAGGTACTGTGTTTATGCCTGTGTGACTTATTGTGTTTGTAAATTAATAGTGAAATTCAAGCTCCTTATTTTATGTAAATAATGTCGCCCTCTTTTAAAATACATGACAACGATTCAACACATATATCAGATCAGATTATAAACATAAAACCCAAAGTTGTTCTGTGGGAAAAAACTCATATGACCACATAGTTTTCTGTGATTGTGTAAATGACTTAATGGAACCTTCAATTTAAAAAGTGTTACCACAATTAGGATGAAATAAAAAAAGATGAATATGAGGATTTCAAATCAAATTTATTGTACCACAATGACTCAGAAATATACACAGACAAAAACATTAAGGGGGAAATAACCTGTCAATGGAAAAATAAGAAAGTATGGTGGTGTATAAAGAAAAAGGAAATCATAATATAGGAGGATTCTGAAGAATGCAGGGAATGCAGTCAATGGACCTTTAAGAGTCCACTGACAGAACATAGTACCATTTTAACCAGTCTTTTGTAGACAGTGTCAAAAGATTTTGGTGGCAATGACTTATAACATGTTAAAGAAAAAACGTGACAAATGTATTAAAAGTTTTGAATGAGTTTCAGCAAAAAGTGCATCAACTAAAATTGTGGTTCAAAACTAATATAAATTGCTTTTACTCCATATGAAAAAGACCTTTCTCTCTACGATCACCACAAAAAGAGTTTGGCTTGGTTTGACTGATGAAGAACAGGAGGGAACATGGAAATGGGTGGATGGAACTCCACTGACTCTGTCGTAAGTCTTCACTTTGGTTCAGTTTGTTACTTTCATTAAGTTTCCAAATGAAATGTGTTAAACATATACACACTACTGGTCAGAAGCCTGGACATTCATAGTTTTGATGCCTCCAGTGAGAATCTGCAATGTACAATAGTCATGAAAATAAAGAAAACCATGAAAACCATTAAACTTTTGACTGTTAGTATATAAAACACACTGGTGAACTTACATTTCAGTGGGTTGAGCCAAACTGCAAGGTCAAAAGCTTAAAGATGTACACTAATGACTTGTTTAGACAACATAGGTTAGAAGTTGCTTTATCAACTATGATGTCTTGCTTTGATCTCCATATGAAACTTTGTTATCTTAAAAAAGCCCTGTCACTACACACCAAACATCTGATTTTTGTCTCAATAATAAAAGCAAGCTAATATTATGGTTATGGACTTACTAGGTACTGGGGATCGACTCAACCTGATAATGGTGGAGAAGAGGACTGTGCTCATGTCTACAGTGGTGAGGACATGACCATGAATGACTGTTCATGCTCAACTTCTCTTAAATGGATCTGTGAAAAAGCACCAGACTACTGTATTGTTTCTTGAAGATCTTTTACTTGTTACTTCAGTGCAGACTTTCAGAGAGAAATTATTGAACACCAGCATAGCTGCATATGTTTAAATTTTGGGTTTCTGTTTGGTTTTTATTGCAGTGTTTTAAAGTTTTGATTTTTGTGTTTGTTAACAAAGTATACTAACTTTGTGTTAGTCAAATGTTACATGAAAATGAACAATGAGACAAAACATTTTGAGCATGCAATTTATTGAAAACAAAGCTTATACTGTATGGAACTGTTGTCCTTTTTTATAAACCTCCCTTGCCATCCTGACCCAAAGGTTCTCAATTGGATTTAGATCAGGGAAACGTGCAGGATGGTTCAAAACAGTGATGTTATTGTCCTGGAAAAAGACCCTTGTCCTGCAGGCATTCTGTACTGCAAAGGTAGCATTGTCCTGTTGAAAAACCTAGTCGTTACCACAAAGATGAGGGCCCTCAATCATGAGGGATCCTCTCTGCAACATCTGGACATAGCCAGTGGCCGCTAAAGGAAAAAGCATCCCCCGCCACTGTGGCGCATAGAAAACATCTCAGGTGGGATCTGCTTGTCATGCCAGTAACGTTGGAAATCATCAGGACCATCAAGGTTAAATTTTTTATCAGAGAATACAACTTTCTTCCACCTTTCAATATCCCATGTTTGGTGCTCCCTTGCAAAGTCCAAATGGTCAGTTCTGTGGCATTCAAGGAGATGAGGCCTTTAGCAACATTTTTTGTTTTTGAAGTCCTTCAGTCTCAGATGCTGTCTGATGGTTATGGGGCTGCAGCCGGCACCAATAACAGGCTTAATTTGGGTCGAGGATCGTCCAATTGTCATGAACCGTGTGTGGCAGGCAGGATTGTACCCAAATGCAGACTCACAAACAGGATTTGAACACAAAAACTCAGCTTTATTGCTGGTACAAGATAATACAAAAATTAGACTGGAAATCTAGAAATGGAACTATGAACAGGAGACAGCTGGGTATGAGGGAGACACTGACATAAATACACAGAAGGATAATGTGGGAAGTGAGAACACACAGGGACTACAGCTGACATGAATTAACATGACGCCACAGGGGAAGCAAGACTAGACACACCAAACATGGAAACACTTGACTTTCATAATAAAACAGGAAACGGAGGAACATGGTACAGGAGTGGAGGAAAGGCAGACAAGAGAGACAGAGGGAGCACGAAGGAGCACAAGGGAGAAAGAAAGGAAACGAGAGAGACATGATAGACTGGGCAAACATGGATAAACATGACAAGCAGGGGGGAACAGAATGAAACACGAGGAGGGAAACAAAACACAAGAACTCACACAACAAATATAAACACAGAGACATAAAGGGCAAAGACACAAGAGAGAATCTAATAGTCTAATAATAGTCATTTATTATAATAATAATAATAATAATAATAATAATAATAATAATAATAATAATAATAATAATAATAATAAAAAGATAAACAGAAAAACCTGGGCACTACAGAATAAACTCAAGACTAACAAAATGGGCTTAAATCATAATACAAAATGACATCAGAACACAAGAAAACTCAAAATGCTGGATCAGTGACCCAGGACCATGACACCAGTGTCTTGACAGACAGCCAACTGAATCTGCCGGCTCAGTGTTGGTGAAATTTGACTTTTTTGTTCCATAACCCTTAATCTTTAAAGAAATTCCAAAGTTCCACCTCAGCAGCATAAGACCCGGCTTATGCACTTGAACAACCCGACCACATTCAAAAAGAGAAAGCTTTTTTTTTTTGCCTTTGCTATCAGAACATCGTGAGATTGTGATTACCTGAAAATGAATTCACATTTTTGCACAGATTTGGCCCTTTAAAGGCAGGTGGTCCTAAAGATCCAACCATGCAAAATATGATTTTTTTGTCATTTTTCAGGTGGTCTTGAAATTTTGATCGGGACTGTATGTATTTAAGATGATGCTTAGATTAATTCACTTTATTCCACGTCTATATCAACTTCATACTGTCTGGTATAAGAAACAGAGTATACTGTTGGCAAAGGTAATCAGCCGATATAGCTCATTCATTAAACTGCTGACACCTTGTTGAATTGAGTTTTGTAATTCCACAAAGAGCAGCAGGTCAGCTGATCACAGCCTGTGCATTAAGAAAATCTGTTGGAGCTCACAACAGAAATTATTGTGAGTTGTGATTATTTTTCCTACACATGTCTGATCTCACTTCAACCCTTGATCGTACTCATTTTACTTTTTAGGTGTGGAGGCAAAGTCCATCTACAATGTAGGGAACAGAAATTAGTTATTTATAAATTCTCTTTCACTGCTTGTGCTCTACAAGATTCAAGATGAGTACAGTCATTAGAATTAGATTAGAATAATATTTTATTGTCATGTACTAGCCTGTGTATAAAACTAGATGGTAGAACTTTTCTTCAAGGATCTCATTTTAATTTTCTTACTCTTGAGTACATTTCAGACCCAGTACTTTTTCAGTTTTATACTCAGCATAAATACATCTGAATTGCATATTTAATTTCCATTATATTTTGTCTATACAGTGTTTATTCGATTGCTTAGAAGTGTAAAAGAAAATTAACTGCAATATATTTAGATTTCTTTTGCAGTGGGAGGGGTTTTTACACTGATGTGTAATCATTATACCAATATGATGAATCTCATCTTCTATCTGTGAAGCTCTTTGTAACTGTGTTTTAAAAACTGCTATGCAAATAAAGTTGTGTTTTTTTGTCATTATTTTTATTATTGTGTAGAGACGCAAAATGAGTACCCAAGCATTCGCAGGAGGATTAGTGAGCATCTCTCAATTTCTGAAATGAAGGGGAAATGAAGAGGCAAAGAAAATATGATGAAGGAATTGACGGAGCTCCTGAGAGCAGTTGAAGAGGAACAAAAAAAAAAAAAATGCAAGCAAACAAAACAACTGAAAAGGCAAAGGCTTACTTGGGGCAAGTCCAGAGAGAATTTACAGAAGGCAAAAAAGGAAAATTAAATAGCAAAGAGCAAATTGTTGCCTCATTCATTCAGACAGTTAGGATACTGATTGTCTGATCCCTATTTGCCTCTAGCAATCGTGGCTAGATATTAGAATTAATCGTTTAGGGTCAGCATCATGTGTCATACTACCAAATGTGCTCTTCAAAGGAGGGTTGCTTCAGACTGGGTTTTTCTGTCAATCCACTTTTTTTAACAGATAAAAGAAAAAAACCTGACTCATTCGGTAATATCAGTTTGCCAAACACATGGCTTTGTATGGACGGAAACACAATGGCAGAAGAAGATGGGTGGATGGATACTCTAGGAACAACAAGTAAGCTTGCAGTACAAGAGTGAAGTGATATGGTACTATAAGGTCACTAAGTTAAGATGGGGCCTGCTTATTTAAGACCTTAAGACCTTCTGGATTTAACAGGGAGCCAGTGAAGGGAAGCCAATATAGGAGAAATATGCTCTCTCTTTCTAGTCCCTGTCAGTACTCTTGCTGCAGCATTTAGGATTAACTGAAGGGTTTTCAGGGACTTCCTGATAATAATGAATTACAGTAGTCCAGCCTGGAAGCAATAAATGCATGAACTAGTATTTCAACGTCACGCTGAGACAGGATATTCCTAATTTTAAAAGTATTGTGTAAATGGAAGAAAGCAGTCTTACATATTTGTTTAATATGTGCACTGAAGGACATATCCTGGTCAAAAATGACTCCAAGGTTCCTCACAGTGTGACTGGAGTCCAAGGCAATGCCATCCAGAGTACAAATCTGGTTAGGCACCATATTTCTAAGATTTTTCAGGGTACAATAACTTCAGTTTTATCTGAATTAAGAAGCAGAAAATTAGAGGTAAACCAGGTTTTTAAGTCTTTAAGACGTTCCTGCAGTTTAAATAATTAGTGTGTGTTATTTGGCTTCATGGATAAATAGAGTTGGGTGTAATCTGCATAGCAATATGTTATGCCTTCTGATGATACTGCCTAAGGCAGGGGTCAGCAACTTTTAATACCCAAAGACCCATTTGGACCCGGTTTCCAAGGAAAAGAAAACACTGGGAGCCGCAAATACTTTTTGACATCTAAAATGAAGATAACACTGCATACAATATTTTTACCTTTATTCTTTGTATAAACAACTATAGTGTGTTGCTTATGAAATTCATGAAGTGCTACAAAGAAAATTAAATTTTATTTATGTAATGAACACATTTTGAACTCTTAAAAATTATAACAAAAAAGAAAGACATCCAGTTGAAGGTCTCTTTTAAATGAATTAAAAAGCTGAACTTAAATTATCCATGTAGCAAACAACAACTGAGCCGTCATCCTTATATCACCTTTGGGCTTTCGGAGCATGTAGCGGAATCTTGACCTGAATTTTAAAAATAATTGGAAAAAAAGCACTATGCTCCTAAAAAGTGAATAATAAATATTTGTAAAATATCTACATAAATATTTATTTAAAGTTTATTTATTTAGTATGGCGGGGCGTGGCCTGCAGTGCCGCTGCAGGAGAGGTGGTCATACCTGAGCGTCATCCACAATCACGCCTCACCGCCTTAAAGTCTGTGCTAGCCTGCATGTGCACAGCAACCATGTGTGATAACTGGTCAATAAAGAGAAGCTGTAAAGCATGTTTATGCAAACACCGTCGGGTCTGCCGTGTTATGTTTACCATGGGACTTCTGCTCCTGAACCTCTGCGCATAGGGCTATACGAAGTCACTTTCATCTTTACGCTGTCGTCTGTGAGGCATGAGTGATTTTTGTTTTTATCATAGTTCATGGTGGGGAATAGCTGCTCAAATATGTATGTGGATCCGAAGATCGACAATCTACAAATTAGGCATACTGGTAGGCCGCTCTCGTCAGAGGTAAATGCAAATAAATCTGCCCAGGCATCATTAAATGTTCTATTTTCTTCAGATATTTTTCTTTTCTTACATTTCTCCATACTTGGCCTATCTGGGGTTGAAAGTCTTGATAAATGCATGGCATTTCGGCGGGTATACCGGCTTCCATGAGTGTGACTCTTATTTTGAGCAACGAAAAATAATAAAATATCATTTTATTTTTATATTTCAAGATCATGATAATCTTCCAATTTAGAACCACAAGTTAGTAGTATCTGCAGTAAAGATCTTTTCATACATTGTTGTCAATGGAAAATTGTACTTAGTAGTCAGTATAATATTTTAATGATATAAGTTTGCCGGTGCCTGGTCCGCGGCGCTGGGATTCAGTCTGATGATCCGAACCGTCAGTGAGACGTTGGGGGTGAGAAACACTATTTTGGTATATAAAACGGCCGCAAAGGTTTAAAGTAACGTGATAAATTAGGTTGGGTTCGCCGAAAGGAGCTGAATTAGACTTGGGTTTTAGAGGTAGCCGAAATTACTTTGTGACAAATTCAAATGAAAACACGTTGAGACAGAGAAATTAAAATAGGTTGGGTTCGCCGGAAGGAGCTGAATTAGACTTGGGTTTTAGAGGTAGCCGAAATTACTTCGTGACAAATTGTAAAAGCGCGCGAATGTCTATATGTGTGTATGTGTCTGGAAGTAAGTTGATTTTACAGCACAATACGCTGCTGAAGTACTTCTATTTTTGTTTTCTTTGCTGAGGCTCACGTACTGGTGACAAAGGAGAACGGTTGAGTTTCATCTCATAAAACTGATACCGCTTCACCGTTAGGGTGAAGTCGAAGGCCGTATCAGTAAACCACTCTGAAGTCAAGCGTGCCAGCGACGACCCAGCAAAATCTTTGAAAATGGGGAATAAACAAGTAAAATTAACACCTGATGAGAAATGGTTAGAAAAACAACAAACCGGAGCAGGTAAAATAAGTGCAAATAGGTGGAGAAATCCACAAAAAGCAAAAAAAAAAAAAAAAAAAAAAAAAAAGCAGATTCTTTAGATTGCCCTGATCAACAACAGCCGGTGCTCCAGACCATTAATTTAACCAGTTGTTAATAGTAATCTTAGTAATCTGCATTAAGCTTAGGGTTGCTCAAATTCAGTATAATGACATATGAGATGAAGTAAAATAGGTAAATATTTAAACTAATGATGTGCATAGAGGCATTTGACCTGTTTGAAAGACTGTCGTTGTCATGGCTACTGAACGGACTCACGCGCAGACAGTTCTTTTCAAGGGAAAAAAAAAAAAAGGGGATTTATTCACAATAGGGATCACCTTAGTGCAATATATATGTACAGTGAGTTGGGAGGGGGGTCCAGGGCTCCAGGGAGAGAAGGGGGGGGGGGGGAATCCACACACACACGCTTCCTCTTCCACTCAGTCACCGCCACCGCTCCTCCGCACACACGCACTCCTCTTCAGCCGCACTCGCTCCAAAACTCCACACACTGCCCCACTTGGGCAGGTCCAGTGATTCGGTCCAGAAGAGGGATATCTACAGACAGAAGCTCAAGGTTAGTTCCACAACAAAATACATGTAAGAGATTCCTCTTTGAATATGCCGCGAGCACGAACTCAGGTGGTTCAACGTTCCAGCGGTGAGCTGCTCTGTGCCACTGCCTTAAATAGCAGCTGGGGAAATCAGCCGGATCAGCCGCAGGTGGACACCATCACACCAGGGGCGGAGCGTGGGGGGTGGCTTACTGGGCTTAAGCCCGGGTTGTTTTGTCAGAAGCCCGGGGTCTTTTGGAGTGTAATTTTTTCATAGTTAGATGCCTGGCTGACAACTGTATAAAACAAAAAGTACACACAATATTCGAAGCACATAGTGCACACTGTGGGAATTTACGACTGTGCGTGAATCCCCCCTGATATTGGTATGATCCGAGCTCAGGCACTAAGCGACTGAGTGAGGGGACGGGGCAGCTGCTGCCAGCAGTGAGTGCGCTGTTGGAGAAACGGAGCCAGCCATACTAAGGAGAGCTTAAGTTTGACCAGGTGTTACGTCCCTCTGCAGCTTTTAATCGTCTCAGTGTTTTCAGCTGGTGCTAATTGGCCACACCTAGTCAGGTGTGGATAAAAGCATACCTAAGGCAAGCTTTCCGGCAGTGCACTAGTCTTTGCCTTGGTGGCACCAGCCATTTTAGCCAACCTGGTTTTCCATTTTAGGATGAAACCTCTTCTCACCCACACTCTGTTATTCATCTCCTTTTTTTTATGTTGCGGCTTTTGAGCCGGGTCGTAACATAAGTGGGGGCTCGTCCGGGATATTTGGACATTTTAGTGGAGACTGAATGTCAGTTTGTTTTGCTTTTAAGTGGGTGAGTGATGGTGGTCACTGTAATTGTGCAAACTCCCTTTAGTTAGTGTGTTTCAGCTGGGTGGCTGTGCTGCCCTTCCATCGAAGCACTTGTTTGTTGTTTTGCTTTATTGTTTTAGTTTATTGTGTTTGGTGGCTATCCTGGGTGGGGGTACGCTTCAGAGTTTGGTAGGAGACTATATCTCTGGTCTGCTGCCTGCTCTCGAGTTCGCGTTTAAAGTTGCCTCGAGCCTGGTACACCACTGAAGACTAGGGTAGGAAAAGTAAGGGTTTTGTTGTTTTTAGTGTTTTAGGCTGGGAGTTGCACATAGTAAATCAGTGGCACCAAACTTGGTAGGAGGTTTGAGACCATTCATGATTATGGTCTGTAGCTGAGGCAGGTAGGCTGTTTTTAAGTTGGCATTGTGTGCACACCCTGTGTGTGCATATGTCAGTGTGGATGGATGCTAATGAGATCCTTGTGAGGTGAGTGTTTTGTGCTGTGACCTTTAGTGTTGTGGGGAATATGGCTATTTTGTTGGATCACTTGTGAGTGTTGTTGGCCAGGTGATGGCAATAACACTGTGGGGTGCTGAGCCACCCTTGATGTGATCATTGTGTGGCCATAGCTCTCCATTTTGTGGTTGGTCACTAGTACGCTTGATTTACTGAACTTTTTGGATTAAAGTAACTTGTTGTGGTATAGGGCCACTTGTATGTGACTGTTTGTGTGGTGGAGACAACAGATCACTTGGTTGTGATTATTTGTTGCTACTTTTGGTTTTGTGTTGTAGCAGATCAGGTAATCATTTTGGGTTTGTGACTGTTGTGCTCCTTTGTGTTGGTCACATGTTACTTCTTGTCTGTTCAGTGTGGCAACCTCAAATCCTCATGCCCATCCATGCTTAGAGATGCCAACTATAACGTGAACACTGTGCTTCTGTTAGCTTTAACTTTTATTCCAGGTTTGTGGGTCAAGGAACTGAAGGCTTCAGAGGGGCTTTTAATAAATTTAAGGGTCCTAGAGGAACCCTTTTAAGGGAGGAGGTGTTACGTCCCTCTGCAGCTTTTAATCGTCTCAGTGTTTTCAGCTGGTGCTAATTGGCCACACCTAGTCAGGTGTGGATAAAAGCATACCTAAGGCAAGCTTTCCGGCAGTGCACTAGTCTTTGCCTTGGTGGCACCAGCCATTTTAGCCAACCTGGTTTTCCATTTTAGGATGAAACCTCTTCTCACCCACACTCTGTTATTCATCTCCTTTTTTTTATGTTGCGGCTTTTGAGCCGGGTCGTAACACCAGGTACGAAAGCAAATCATTTGTACCGTACAAATAATGTAAATATGACGGTGAATCACGAAAGATTGATATCAAACTGATCACTTGACCAATATTACGTTACTTGCTCTTCAAGTGAATCAACAAATGGCGAAATGAAAAGCCGAACAAATGCTTTTTTTTTTTTTTTTTTTTTTTTCTTTTTAAGAGAGTCTTAGCTTACATGTGTTTATTTCATATTTTCAGTTCTTACCCTCCCCGACTAAATCGGTTTCAGTTATGTACTGAAATATAAGAATGGACATTAGAGGGTTCTTTCAAAGAAAAAACTCAGGTAAATGTTATTTTATATATTATGCTTTGTATGTTGTTCAGTATATTTCTATGCAAAAGAAGAGGGATTTCAGTACACAGCAGGATATTCACATTCTGGCCAGAGGGGCCGATGGCGCGATATGGCAGCCTCGCTTCTGTCAGTCTGCCCCAGGGCAGCTGTGGCTACAACTGTAGCTTGCCTCCACCAGTGTATGAATGTGAGAGTGAATGAATAGTGGCATTGTAAAGCGCTTTGGGTGCCTTGAAAAGCGCTATATAAATCCAATTCATTATTTGTAACCAGATATTTACATACACTTTAGGGAGAAAACATAAAACATTTTTACTGTACAACATCAATTTAGATTAAACTTTTGTTTTAGATAAATATTGAAATATCTTTTGAATTAGTTAAATGTCAGAATAAAGAGAGACAGAGCTGTCTATTTTTTATCACTTTGATCAAATTTAGGAGTACATGTACACTAAGTTTGTTAATTAATAAGAAAACTCCAGACGATTCCATTCTGAGCTGAAGAAGCTTCTGATAGGTTTGTAGAATCCATGTGGATAAATTGGTGGCACAGCTGTGGATGCATATAAGGCAAAACACAGAGGCTGTTTCTTTAACATGGGAAAATCAAGAGATGTCAACCAAAACACCAGGAAAAGAATCGTGGAGCTCCATAAGTGTGGCTCAATTTTGAATACAATTTGGTGCCATTTGCAATTAAGAAATACAGATAGTTTCTCTCTTTACTCTTAAAGTTAACAAACATGTTTTTTATATTTATCAATCTAAAAAAATAAACATTTAGTCTGATTTGATGTTACAATTAAAAAAGTGTTTGTGTTTTGATCTGAAGAGTACATAAATATGTGGTTTCAACTGTATATTTCATGATTGTCAGCACAAAGAGGGAGAGAGAGGAACAGAGAGGGAGATGGAGAATGAGGACAGAACAGAGGTGGAACAAGAGCAGGTGAGACACACATGCTAGTCAAATGGTTGTTTACCAAAAGTATCACCGTATCATAGGTACTCATGTATCTTGTACCTAGTGTTTCTTTTTAGGTTTGCTATTTTTCAAATTCTACATTTATTAAGTTATGCAGGCTTGTTTGCACAACAAGGCTAAATAATTATATAAACTTTTCTCAATCTAAATAGTGGACTTTGGTAGAATTAAACAATAAGTGTAGTGCAGGTCTATGATGATTTTTAGTGCTACTATCATCTAGTTCTGATTCTGGTTCTGTCTTTGTTAAATCCTCAGTAGTCCTGATTTTGAACTGTTGTAGTCCTGTTTTAATTCCGGATCAGTTCTGGGTCTGGTTGAATTGGGGTTTAGCCCTCATGTCTTGATACAGCCCCGATTTTGTTCTGCCTTGCTGCTTAATTAAAAAACTAGTTTAAGGTGTCCTGCACATGTGATATATATTTTTCCCTATATGAAGTCATTTTTTTTTTTTGAACAAAACTCAAAACAGAGCCTATTAATCTTTCAGTCATTTCTAACCCCCCCCCCCCCCCCCCCAAAAAAAAAAAATCCCACATGCATACTACCCTTTAGGGCTAAGCCCCGGGTGTTTCAAATGTCTGGCTCCGCCTCTGCATCACACGGGTGCGTGGGCCAAGAGCGAGAGCCCGTAACGAGCTCCACCCAGGCAGAGAGGAGGAGGAGAGACAAAACCAAAACAAACAACAACAAAACCTGTAGCCAGCGTGGGCCAACCAGAGAGACACGGGGACCGTGACAGTACCCCCCCCTTAACGGGAGCCTCCCAGCGACCCACCAGGCTTATCCGGATGGAGGCGATGAAAGTCCGCAACCATCCCGGGATCCAACACAGCGGAGCGGGGAACCCAGCAACGTTCCTCAAGGCCATAACCCTCCCAATCCACCAGATATTGAAGACCCCTCCCACGACGGCGAGAGTCCATGATGCGGGAGATCGTGTAGGCAGGGAGGCCACCAACGACCCGAGCGGGCGGAGGGGGCCTGGAAGGAGGGCACAATGGACTGGAGAGACACGGCTTAATCTGAGACACATGGAAGACATTGTGTATCCTCATGTTGCGCGGCAACTTAAGGCGAACAGAAACAGGGTTTATCAAAGCAGCAACTTCAAACGGCCCGATGAAGGTCGAGGTGAGCTTCTTCGATTCGGCATGAACAGGAACGAAGCTTGTGGACAACCAAACCTTTTGACCGATGGTGTACTCAGGAGCGGGAGTGCGGCGCCGGTCTGCCAGGCGTTTGTCGCGTCCCTTCGTGCGCAGCAAGGCCGCCCGGGTGGCCCGCCAAACCCGGCGACACCTACGGAGGTGAAACTGGACAGAAGGGACAAGGTGCTCACCTTCCAGAGCAGGGAACAGAGGAGGCTGATACCCCAGGGAGGCCTCAAACGGAGATTGCCCTGTAGCTGAAGACGTCAGGCTATTGTGGGCATATTCCACCCAGGGCAGTTGGTCGCTCCAGACGGTTTGGTTGGAAGCAACTACGCAGCGCAGAGCGGTCTCCAGCTCCTGGTTAGTGCGCTCAGTTTGTCCGTTGCTCTGTGGGTGGTAACCAGAGGAGAGACTGACCTTGGCTCCTAGCGCCGAGCAGAACTCCTACCACACACGAGAGGTGAATTGCGGCCCACGATCTGAGACCACGTCCTCTGGGATGCCATGGAGGCGGAACACATGATTCGTGAGATACTCCCGAACGTCTCGTGATAACGTGGGCCACCAGAAATAGCGCTGAAGGAAGGTGATCATTCTGTGTACTCCTGGGTGACATGTGAAGCGGGCAGTGTGAGCCCAATGCAGTACCTGAGACCGAGTGGCCGATGGAACAAAGAGCCGCCCCGCTGGTCCCCCTCCAGGGTCTGGTTCGGCCCGCTGAGCCTCGCGAATGGCCGACTCGATTTCCCATGTTATTGCACCAATGGCACAAGCCGCTGGCAGGATAGGCTCAGGGTCCCGCCTATCCTCAGACACCGAGAACTGACGTGATAGGGCGTCCGGCTTCACATTCCGCGAGCCCGGTCTGTAGGAGATGGAAAAGTTAAAACGGGTGAAAAAAAGAGCCCACCTGGCCTGTCGGGCGTTGAGACGTTTTGCTGTTTGCAGGTATGCCAGGTTTTTGTGGTCTGTCCATACAATGAATGGCTGAGCCGTGCCCTCCAACCAGTGCCTCCATTCCTCCAAGGCCAGTTTTATAGCCAAGAGCTCCCGGTCTCCCACGTCATAGTTGCGTTCAGCTGGGGAGAGACGGCGAGAGAAGAAGGCACAGGTTACAGCTTACCCTCTCGCTGTTGTGAGAGCACGGCGCCGACCCCCAAGTCGGAGGCATCCACCTCCACAATGAATTGGAGTCGCAAGTCGGGCAGAGCCAGGATAGGTGCAGTGGTGAATCGGTCCTTGAGCTGTGTGAAGGCCTTTTGGGCCGCCTGATCCCACTGAAAAGAGAACTTAGGAGAGGTTAAGCGGGTCAAAGGCAGAGCGATTTTAATGAAATCCCTAATGAACCGGCGATAAAAGTTAGCAAAGCCGAGGAACTGCTGAAGCTTACGGTGATCAATCGGTTCCGGCCATTCCACTACAGCTTTGATCTTGGCCGGATCCGGTTTGAGGTCACCCTGGTCGATTATGTAACCCAGGAACGACACTGTTTGAACGTGGAATTCACATTTCTCCCCCTTCACAAAAAGTCTGTTCTCTAGCAGCCGCTGGAGGACCTGTTTTACATGGGTAACATGTTCGGTTTCAGACTTAGAAAAAATCAGGCTTGCAGGACACATAAGCAAGCCACGCTTGTTCATATTAGTGAATATTCACACACATAGTCAGACTTATGGAGCCTCTCACCACACTTCTTTTTCTCTTTCTATTTACAAACAAGTGATATTTCCACATCCTCTCCACCTGTCTAAACGAAACACCCAGCGTACATCATTAGACATACACACACAATTATGGGCATGCTGAGGTTTGTCACATGGAATGTAAATGGAGCTGGCTCCAGAGGAAAGAGGTTAAAGATATTTAACCAGCTTAAAAAACTACAGGCAGATGTTGTTTTATTACAAGAAACTCACAGACCTGTCACAGGTTTAAACGAACTTAAAACACCTGAGTTTCCTAACGTGTTTGCAGCCTGTTATAATTCTAGACAACGGGGAGTAGCAATTTTAATACATAAAAATGTTAATTTTACAGTACTCGATACAGTTATAGATCCAGAGGGTAGATTTCTAATTATTAAACTATCAATATTGAACAAAAAACTATGTATTGTAAGTATATATGGTCCAAATGTTGATGAACCCTCATTCTTCCACGGATTTTTTAGTGCACTCTCTGAACACCTTGATTGCACACTCATTCTTGGCGGTGACCTCAACCTTGGACTAAATGAAGACATGGATAGGCTCAACACAACAGGAACTCAGTGCAATTGGCAGTCCACAAATATAATCAATCAGTATATGAGCGACTTTGGTCTTTGCGATGCATGGCGCTCTCTTCACCCCACCAGTAAGGAATATACTTTTTTCTCGCATGTTCATCACTCTTACTCTCGTTTGGATTATTTTTTGGTCAGCAGCTCACTGCTGTGTGACATTTCAGACACTGAGATTCATCCTATAGCTGTCAGCGATCATGCTCCCGTATCCTTAACACTAATACACAAGAATAACACTACGGCAAGAAAAAATTGGAGATTTAATATATCACTACTTAAAGATGAAGACTTTATTAAATTTTTTAAAAAGGAATGGACTTCATATTTAGACTTTAATGACACTCCCGGAATATCTGCTTCTGTTCTATGGGAAGCAGGGAAAGCTGTGATGAGAGGTAAAATAATTTCTTTCTCATCACACAAAAAGAAAGAAGAAAACAAAAATATTCAGGAATTAGAAAAAACCATCAAATCACTAGAAGAAGCCTACGCGTGCAACCAAGATCAGGAAACATTGAACAAAATATGCAAAACAAAACTAGAATTAAATGAAATTATTAATAAAAAAACACAATTCCTTATACAAAGACTACGCTTGCAGAATTTTGAACACAGTAACAAATCAGGTCGATTTCTAGCTAACCAGCTAAAAATAAATAAAGAAAAAACAACTATATGTGCTGCTAAAGATTTATCGGGGAACACAATATATGATCCTGGAAGAATAAACAACATTTTTAGGGATTTCTATGAAACTTTATACTCACCACAAATAAACCCATCTAAAAATGAAATTGATCTGTTTCTTGACAACGTAACTCTTCCAAAATTACTAGACAGTCAAGCAATGGAACTGGATTCGCCACTGACGCCAAGTGAACTCCAGGAAGCCCTGATAAGTATGCCCAATAATAAGGCCCCAGGTCCAGACGGTTTCCCTGCAGAATTCTACAAAGAATTCTGGACAATTTTGGCACCAGTATTCCACGGCATGTTGCAGGAAATCGAGGAAAATGGCAGACTACCACCAAATATGAATTCTGCCAACATTAGTCTCCTGCTAAAACCAGGCAAAGACCCTTTATTTCCCTCAAGCTATCGTCCAATTTCTCTTTTAAATGTAGACCTTAAAATAATCTGCAAAGCTCTCTCAAAGAGATTAGAGAAAATGACCCCCCTCTTAATTCATCCTGACCAAACTGGTTTCATAAAAGGTCGGCACTCCTCAACAAACACTCGTAGATTACTTAATTTAATAGACTACTCATACGATAAAAACATCGAAACCATAATATTATCTCTAGCTGCAGAAAAAGCATTTGACAGAGTTAACTGGAAATTTTTATTCGCAACTTTACACAAATTTGGTTTTGGAAACTCTTTCATAAACTGGATAAGAATATTATACAATTCCCCAACAGCTCGTATCAGAACAAATGACCAGACATCCTCCAGCTTCTGTCTCCTGAGGGGCACCAGACAGGGATGCCCACTCTCCCCTTCACTTTTTGCAATTTTTATCGAACCTCTAGCAGCAACATTTAGACAGGCTACAACAATTAAGGGCATAAAATGTAAGAACATAGAACATAAAATCAGTCTCTATGCGGATGATGTGTTGCTTTTTCTGCAAAACACACAAACCAACCTCTCTGAGGTAATTACTTTAATAAACTGGTTTTCAAGAGTTTCAGATTACTCAATTAACTGGCCAAAATCTACAGTTCTCCCCATTAACTGCTCCTTCCATAATTCTTCCTCTGCCCCACTGCAATCCGGAAATATTAAATATTTAGGTATTAATGTCTCTCCTAAGCTTTCAGACTTAACTAAATTAAACCACATCCCACTTCTAAAGAAAGTAGAAGGCGATCTGACTAGATGGAAATCTTTACCCATATCACTCATGGGAAGGGTCGCCACTATAAAAATGATGATCTTGCCAAAAATAAATTACTTATTTTTGATGATCCCTAACAAACCATCACAAGATTGGTTCAGATCTCTGGATTCATATATTTCCAAATTCCTTTGGAAAGATAAACCCCCGCGTATCAGCTTAAAAACGCTACAAAGAACCAAGGATAGAGGAGGATTAGATCTGCCTAATTTTTACCAATACTTCTTAGCCAACAGGCTTCAGTTCATCTCAGAATGGTTAAAACATACCTTCTCAGTTGAGCCCTGGCTAGATGTTGAACAGGCACTATGCAAGGATCTAGAGATTTCAGACCTACCATTTATTAGCTCAAACATCAAAAGACATGAATGCTTTAAAAGTATCAACATCAGCTTTTGTCTGACAGCATGGTGGGAGTTTCTAAAAATAACGGAGTCTTCATTAATTCCATGCAAACGTACACCTATCTGGAATAACCCTGACATATTACAAAACAATAATATGATTAATTTCCCAGAATGGAGTTGTAAAGGAATTAAATACTTAGAACATATATTAGAGGGAACAGAATTTATTCCATTTGACAGACTAGTTGCACAATATGGGATCAACAAGACAAGACTTTTAGAATATCAACAAATTAAATCCATAGTAAAAAAGAAATTTAACCTCAGTCAAGTTGAATTACAAACACCACTAAGTGCGGCACATTTTCTTACTCTTAAATCCCCCAAATTATTATCTAAAATATACAGAACACTTTCTAAATTAGATGAATCAATATCCCTTCCTATTGCAAAGTGGGAAGCAGATTTATCAGTCAGCTTAGACCAAAACTTCTGGTCTGAGATTTGCTTAAAAACCTTTAAATTAATTAAAAATCCCAGTCTGCAATTAATACAATACAAAATACTACATAGAGTGCACTATACAGGTCATCGGATGTTCAAGATGGGCTTTACATCTTCCAACAACTGCTCACACTGTCAAGGCAATACACCAGACAATTACATCCACGCTCTTTGGTTCTGTCCACCAGTGCAAAAGTTTTGGCGCGAGATATGTGAAGACTTATCAAAGTGTCTGAAATGTAACATTCCAACTTCCCCCTTAGTGTGTTTGTTGGGCAGCTTAGATAATGTCACTTCAGAAAAGAATATAGCCCATATGGTTTTCACTGCCCTATGCATAGCCAAGAAAACAGTCCTCATGAACTGGAAAAATAAAAATAATCTTAATTCTAACCAATATAGAAATTATCTATTAGATTACATTAGTCTTGATACAGCCTCTGGCACCACATCAGATCAATTGCTCTGGGCTCCTTTTATCAGCTCCATCACCTAGTGGGGGTGGGGGGTCATAGTTTGGTCCCGCCTTCACTGTTGTGATTGGTGTGGGGGTAGGGACAGGCTTAGGGCGTCGGGGGGTTCCCCGGAGGCATCTTCCTTGGGGGGCTCAACCCGGGGTAGCGGTCATGTCCGGTTGGGGGCTCTGTTGGCTCTCAGGTGACTGTTTCCTCGCGGCTGCGTACAGCGGGGCTAGGGGAGGGTCTGTGCTGACGGACGTGGGTTACTGACCTGGTAGCTTGGCACCCCTGGGTGGGTCCGGGATGGGCGTGAGGTTCTGGGGGCGCTCCGTCTCCGGGCTGGGGCCCGGGCCGGGCCTCGGGGGCTTGGGTCCTGGTTGGTGTGTTGCCGGGGTTGTGGGCGGGTGGGTGCATGGGGGCCCAGCCCTGGAGCAGGGTGCCACCGGTGCGTCGAGCCACCTGGGGGGCTCTTCAACTGGTGGGGGAGATGGTCACATCTGCAGGAGCTTTCCTCTCTTCAGGGACTCTCTCTGCAGGAGGGGGAGATACAGGAGAGGTGGAGGAAGATCTCAGCCTGGGCGTTTACTGTCTTATGTAGTCTGGAAGATGAGTGGATGGTGGGGTGGGTGCAGTTTTCTCTGTGGTGGGGTTGGGTGAACTGTCCCGGGCTCTGTGGGGCCGGGAGGCGCTGCTGCACTGGGCCCCGGTCTGGATGGGCCTGGGCCCTCTTTCCCTGGCGGGTCGCGGAGTGTGGGAGTGCCTACTGGGGTCAGCGGGGGAGCTGGCCCCAGGGAGGGGTTACCTGCCCCTCCCTTCCTTCCCTCCCCATCTCCAGCTGCCTCCCTCTTCCCGCTCCACCACAACCACCCACACATGCAGGGCCTTGGAGTAGGGGTATGTCACCAGGGTGCAGAGGAGGCTACCCCCCCCCCCCCTCTGTCCCCTTCCGGCTGCCTCTGCCTCAATTTTATCCCACAACTTAGACATTCACATTATTCACACTCTCATTACACATACATATAGGATCTTGGGGGTGGGCACAATCACGGAGTCCATATTACCATCAGGGTGTACACCTCACCCCTGGCGTCGTTGCCCACCTCTCAATTTTAAATACACTTAGACATTGAGGGCTATCAGGAGGGACTATGCGCTTACCTGCTGCTCTCTGGCAGGTAGCTCCAAGCCCTCCTGGGTTTTAATTGCACCTTAGAACACACATGCATCAACACTACAATGAGCGGGTGGAGGGAGGTTTGGAGTCTTCTCCCACCCCCATTCTCTGCGGCCTGCTGGAGCGGGAGGGCTAGAAGGAGTTGGCCGTCCGACTGCGGTCTGGAGTGTGGGGCCTCCCTGCTGCTATGGAGTCGGGGTGGTCTGCCTCTCCCCACCGCAGGGAAAAGAGTAACACCACCTGGGTCTGGGTGCAGTTTCCCCCTCCAGGGGCAAGGGTACCTAGACCCGGTTTGTAGAGTACGCTTGGGGAGTGTGATCGTGTGTACAGCGTCTCTTTATGTCTGTCTCCACGTTGGTTGAGTGTGGAGTGAGTGCATATGAGAGCATGAGGGGGGGAATGGATGTTTGTGTCTGTGTGTGCCTGTATGTCTGTGTCTATATGGAGGTTGGGTATCAGACACCACCTCTCTGGGGACACCTCAGGCCCTCCAAGGTTTGGAGGCCTATCTCCACCCACCACCACTTCCCCTGCCGGTGGCGGACTCCCTCAGGTGTCGGTGCGTTGGTGGTTCTTTGTGTCTGGGGGTGGGCGTCCAGGTACACACCGGCTCACTCCTTGGCGGCCGCTTATCGGGGCCCGGAACCTGGGGCTCGCTCGGACCACTTCGGAGGTGGGGTGCCCCCGGCCTCTCGGCCTGGGGCTCGGTCACTCAGGCACAGCTGGCTGCCGGCGGAGCTCACGGGCGCGTCACTGCAACTCCCCCTGGCTTCTGCTCCGCGGCTGCTGAGTGAACCCTCATCTGGGACTCTCCTCAGCTCTTGCTGGGACAGTGGCGCGGCTGCCCCTCTGTTGGTTTTCCATGGTCTCTTGTGTTCTGGGGGCCTCTGGATGTCTGGAGTTTTGATCTCCTCCATACCTGCTTCATACCCTGGAGGACGGGGCTGTGGCCCCCCCCACACTCCCTAGCAGATCGTTACATGGAGAAACCTTTGGAATACAAGCACGCTGATCCACACAGGTATGCACACGGGTGTTCACTGCTCGTAGACTTAAATTACACCTTTCTTGGCTACTACTTCAAAGCACATCTGTCCTGCGTGCTGCACAACAACATTGAATATTTAGTATTTACTGCTGTTTACACTTAGCTAGATTAATGCGATGGTGTTGTGTTTAGTATGTTGCTTTGTTTTTTTTGTTTTTTTTGTCTTCTATTCTTCTCTCAACAGGTGATCCAGGAGATTTTTATTTTTTTTCTCCCCCCCCTTTCTCACTGTCCCTCTCCCCTTCTGTTTTTCCTTTCCTTCCTCTTTCTTTCTCCCTTTCCTATCCCTCACTGATGTCTGTCCCGTCTGTAACATCTGAAAATAAAATATAATAAATAATAAAAACAAAGATCGACCAAATGGACCAATACGGCAATGCCACGAAGATCCATTTGGCAAAGTAAATCCATTGGGTATCCTTGTTGGTCTTCAGACAACAATTCTGATGGCTAAAGAACCAAATGGGACAGGCAAAAAAAAAAAGAAAAAATCAGGATGTCGTCCAGGTAGACGAAAACGAAACGATCTAGGAAATCCCGGAGCACGTCGTTAACCAACGCTTGGAAGATGGCTGGGGCGTTGGTTAGCCCGAATGGCATCACCAGGTACTCGAAATGACCGAGGTGTGTGTTAAAAGCGGTTTTCCACTCATCGCCGTCTCGGAGTCTGTTAGATTTGTATTGTTGATTGTCATTTATGCTTAGAAATATTTACTTATATATGCTTAGAGTTTTGTAATTAGTTGTAGATTGGTAGAGGTTTTGATCCTTGATAGTCTGCAAACTTTGTGTGTATTAGACAGCACTTTGGGAGCATGAGAGGTCATACCGTGTCTTATTGTTTTATGGTAGGATTAACGTAGCTACATCTGTTCTAGTCTAAGTGCTCTTTGTTTAGATGAACTGCAGGACTTCCTCACCGTGTTATCTAGGATGAACCATCTAGGGTGAGGGGGAGGCTACCCTCTTCCTGACCAAGGATGTTTAACCCTTTGATCAGCAACACACACACACACACACACACACACACACACACACACACACACACACAGGCAAGGTACTCTTTGTTTGTATGTAGACGTCATATGTTAATGAACCTATGCATATTCATGTAACCTCAATAAAAGGACAGTGTTACGGGAGGACGGACGAGAGCTACTGGGGTCAAGCGAAGGAACGGTGCCTGTCCGGTTCTCTCCCGTGCACGAGTACCATGAAGAAGTTTGCCTACTTGTGTCTTGCTTAGCAGTGTAATTATATTGTCTTCAACGTTCCAGCGGATGGGTTCAAGCTACAAACCTAACATTAATTGGTCCTTCGATGCCGGAGCCCTGGAATCGCATTCACCGAGGGGAGGAGAGGCACGCTGAAAGACTGACGTCAGCCAGGAAGTTCCTGTGGATTCGCGGTCTGTCTTTTCTCCTCGATGAATGACGGTCGGCGGGATTCGGGCTGATATTACACTCTAAGCAACGCCAAGTAAGTTTAAAGAGGCCGACTCTATAACCGTGTCGTTGTGCAGTCTCCGCCACTGTGTGAGGCGTTGAGAAGAGGCCGACTCTATAACCGTGTCGTTGTGCAGTCTCCGCCACTGTGTGAGGCGTTGAGAAGAGGCCGACTCTATAACCGTGTGGTTGTGCAGTCTCCGCCACTGTGTGAGGCGTTGAGAAGAGCCCGACTCTATAACCGTGTGGTTGTGCAGTCTCCGCCACTGTGTGAGGCGTTGAGAAGTTCGCTACTTTGTGGAGCGATACCCGGGTTCCTTGCTACTTTGTGGAGCAAGAGGTTCCTCGCTACTTTGTGTGGCTAGAGGTGAGTTCTCCGCCACTTTGTGGGGCGTTGAGAAGTTCCGCGGGGTCCAGACTGTGCTGGACGATAGGCCTATTTTGTGTTGTTTTTGTTGTCGTCGTCGTCGTTGTTGTTGTTGTTGTTGTTGTGTGGGTGTGTGCGGAGCAGAACATGTGGTCTGTGACACCGACTGTTGTTGTTATCATGGGTTTCTAAGCAACCAAGAGTGAGTCGGAGGGAGACAGACGTTTGTGCTGGACTTTGCTCCTGGCAGCACAAAGTATTTATGTAAAAAAGAGAGGGAGCGACGGCTCCACAGCTGCGCGGGTTCACGCGAGCGCGGTCACGCGGGTTTCGCGCGGACCTGAGCCGTGCGGTTAATCGCAGGCTTAAAAATGGAAGAGATTAAAATGTTAGAAGTTTTCAGAAAACACACCAGCCTTGAAGAGCGTGTGGAGAAGGCCAGCCCACATCAGCAGCTATGCTCTGGTGGGTGGCTGTCCCCCCACCCCTTGCTGACACAAAACGTTAACTCTTCAGCCTGTGTGCCAGACCATAGACGTAATTGAGGTGGATAGTTGTTAAAAGTCATCTACATTACGCTTGTGGTTGCTTAAATTCAGTACGATGACATGTGAGGTGAAGTGATATAGATAAATATTTAAACTAATGAAGTGCATAGGGGCACTTGACCTGTGTGGAAGACTGTCGTCTTATTATGAACCATTGTTGAGATGTAGAGCACACCTGTGAAAACAACTAATATGCTGAACCCTGTATGAAACATCTAAAAGTACATGATGGAGAAGCTGAGTTGAATATGAAAGTGTAAGACTTTGCCACTGTGGGCAGAGCAACTACTGTGTGATGTTGCGTTGCAGTTTTTTTTTTTTCTTCTGAGCTGATGAGCAGGCTACACATTATCAGATCGAGAGCTGTCTGAGAACTACTCTAAGAGAGGGAAACAGCACTATGTTAACTGTGATAACTGGAGTGTGCAGCGTTTCCATGAGCAGTTTTCCTGAATCTTGACTCTTGTGTGTGGAGTGTTCATAGCATCAGCATTATGTTTTTGTTTATTTGTTTTGTTGGGTTGGAAATAATTAAATAAACGTGTGATCATGCCTATGGATCACCATGGCACATATCTCCAGCCATATGATTTATTTATGCAGATGACAAAGTGAGTGTGAATGTGTCTGACATCACAGTGTTTTTGTGCACTGTGCAAGAGTAATTGCCTTTGATTGTGAGTGACAGCGGTGATTTTGCAGGTCACCAGTTATTGTAAATAAAAAAAAAAAAAAAAAAGAGTGAATAAGAGGGAGAATTTATATTGTAGAAAAAAATAATCATAGGAAAAAGGTTTTGTGTTGATCAACCAAAAAAACAACTATAATTTCATTTTCTGCTTTTAAGAAAGGATTGTTCACAAAAACAGAGAGAGAGAGAGAGAGAGATATGTGTTGATTAAGCAGTGATGATAATAATGAAAATGTCTTAGTTGTCACTTTCAGGTGAAAAGCAGACCTGAATCAATTTTCCACATGCAGCGGTCGGAAGAAAAGTTATAGTTTAACAATTGGAAACGTTCAAGCCAAATTTCTGGCTGACTTATTTATAGCACGATCTGTCTCAAAACTCTCACTCTTCCCTGAAAAAACCTGATCAGCAGCGGTAGTATCGGAGCAGAGGCTGCAGAAGCAAAAGCAGCAGAAGAAGAAAGCAAACCCATCTTCCTGTCTGATTGAATGAATTCCACGGAAGGGCGAGCAAGATGGCGGCGTGAAGAGGAGTTTTTGTTCGAGCGCTTAGCACGAGACACTTATTTGACGTCTTTCTGGCTTTCGGGACTTTTTTGGAGATCAGCGCGCTAAACTTGCTGGATCTGAGGCCAGGGTCTGCGGCGGCAGCATGTTGAAATGCTCAAAAAGGACTGAGTGACTCGGGCAAGCCACATGCGGCTAGCATGCTGGCTAGCGACCATAGCTACATGAAAGAAATGGACCCTTCATGATGCGCTCAACGTGCCGGCGCTGTGGTGGGAAAGGCTCCATCATAAACACGCCCTGCGCCCTGTGCAGAGGTTCAGGCCAAGAAGAAGAAGACGACGACTTCCAATCCCAAGAAGGTCGGCCCCAGTGTGGGCGAGCTGATTGTGAAAGCCGTGGCCGCCCTCAAGAAGGCTCTGGCTGCCGGAGGCTACGATGTGGACAAGAACAAGGCCCGTGTCAAGACCGCCATCAAGAGTCTGGTGGCGAAGGGCACTCTGGTGCAGACCAAGGGCACCGGGGCCTCCGGATCCTTCAAGATGAACAGGGTTACTGAGACCAAAGCTAAGACGCCCGCCGCGGCCAAAGCCAAGAAACCGGCAGCAGCTGCTAAGAAGTCGCCCAGGAAGGCAGCAGCAGCAGCACTTCAGCCACTAGCACGAAGTCAACCGCATCAGAGGACAATAGTGAGAGTGGCTGTGACTTCACTGTGCATGTGAAGAAAACGTTTGAGGAGAACTGAACAGTTGGAGTTTGACATTTGCCACCTGTGGAGTAAAATGGCAAGAAGAGACAGTGGGACACAGGACAAAGCTGAAGGAGAACTGCCGGCTGTTGGACTGTTGAAGTGGGAGAGGACAACAGAGTGAGAAGACTAGGTGAGAACACATAGGAATTATTTAATGTGGGAAATCAAAATTTGGGTTAGCAAACCTGGGGAAAAGAAAACTGACTGCTTAAGTTGGAAAATTGAGACGGAGTCTGAAACATTGCGAAAATAGAAACATATACAAAATCACACACACACAAGCAGAACATGCATTAACCCTACTAACAATTCCAAACACAAAATGACTCATGAAGACTCATAGCACATTAGTTAAGAAATGATTAAATAATAGCAGAGAAGTGTGTAGGAAAGGCAGCTTTAAGAACATGCTCTGCTGGAGATGCAGCTCCACAGACATGCATTAGACCTGCCTAATAACACAAACACATGTAATGAAAATTAGCTTGTTGTCTTTCATCAGTGTTAAATTAGTGTCAATTTAGCAGACACTTGTTATTAAATACTGAATGTATCCAATGCAAAAAATTGACTCTCCAGGTTGCAGGACAACAGTTTAACTTTTGTGGGAAAAAAGATCCTGGTTTGACCAACCAGTGATCAGACAATAAATTTAGTTGTTAAAATGGTAAATTGGGAGAAGCTTCCTGCTTGATTGAGGCAGCACATGTAATTTACTGTATGAGGGAAATTGTCTTTTGTGATACTATTTTGAACATGCTTTCCTGTCGTCCTGTCAACTTAGTGGGTTAATAGCTGATATGCAAATTAGTTGATTGGTTTTAGATTAATGAAAGGTGACTGAATTCTAGTATGAGTGAATGAGATGTGTTGGAGTTGTTGTGTGTTGAGTGGAGACTCTAAAACACTGAGTTTCCTGCTTTGATGTGCGAGTGAATCCTGTATTTAGATACACAACTCTGAATACGTCAGAACAGACTGTTTTGTGAAGTGCATGACAGCATGTCACATGTTTTATGATGAAGGGAAAAGGAAAATTGAATAAAATAGATCTGTGGCCTAAATGAGTGAAGAGCACAGACCTGGTAATTAAACTCATAGCTAATAAGACATTAGGATTATGTTGTGTGTTGTGCAGCTGATGGTTGATTTGGAGTGAATCTAGCTGATGATTTTTCTTTTGTTGTGAAGTCGAGCCTGCCGATTAGTATGATGGTATGATGAACCATGCTAATGGTATGATTTACCTGAGATGAGGAGCTTGTGTCATGACTTAACAAGGCCTTTTTATTTTGATACTTTCACAGTGCACTGAAAGTTTTGTTTGATAATCTCTGTTATTTTTCATTTTTATCTTTTGAACAGGCACTGATTTTGTTTGTCTATTTTCTTTTCTTTAAGCAGATCTGCACGTCGGGAATTAAAAATGCTACACGTCGTCGAGAAAATTGTGCCAAGTGAGTTCTCCACATTTAAATGGACTCTGGAGAAAGCCACTTATTTGGGACAATTATTAAATGACAAGTCCCAGTCCAATAGGATTCAGCGATGTAATCCAAACTAAAGTTCTTCTTTTTCTTTTTGAAATGACGTCATTTTGCTGAGAGTGGAAACTAAATGCGACGATAGGTTCCACTATCAGCAAAGAAAGAAAGAATGAATGCATGAATGAGTGAGTGAAAGGAAAACAAACTGACTGACTGGTAAAAGCTGACAAAAGCTGACAAGACTTTACTGATGTAACACGACTGTGTGAAGTTGACCCCCGCCTGGCAGGGGTGCAGATGAGTCTGTGTGTGCTTCCCTTTACAGAAGCAGAAAGATGACAGCAACACTCGAGGTTGCGTGATGATTTAACATTTTAAATGCCATTTTTTGTGTCTGTGAATTTACTATGTGTGTGTCATTCACTAGCTTGTGTGCTCACAGAGACATCTGTGACAAAGTATGCATACGCCTGCGCAAGCGCTAACATTTGCATTTTCGTTTTTACAGCATTACGGTTCTTCATGTGTTTGATCATGTGATTTATAGGAATACTGGCTAATGTTTCTCTACTACAAGATTTCTGGGTTTATGTGTGAAGAAAACTGTAGTTACAGGCATATGTTGATGGAGAAATTAATATAGTTTGAGACATACTGTGATGAGACCAGTGTTACTGTTTCCACAGCGAGTGTTAACTTTATGGTGTTTTATGGCACCTCTAGAATCTGTTGACCTGTGTCTGACCTCCGTCTGACCACAGTCAATGTGTATTGCTAATGTTTGTTTCTTTGAGAATGCTGTAGTAGATTCAGCTGAAGCGGCCAAGTGACATGAGTAAAACAAATAAGAGATTACGGTATTTATGGAATAGTTTATTATGGGCTCATTTGCTGGCCACTTTTGAACCCATAATAATAATATATGAGTGGAGTGACTTTGCTTAAGAGAAGTCACTGATTACATTAATGTTAACAGAGTACATGGGATAATCCATGTCTGAGGTGAATTAGAGTAATAGTTGTAGTTACTGCTTTGAGAAAACCTGCACATGACACTTGTCTTGCTGATGTTGAATGCTTATTACTCTTATGATACAATTGTTTACAGGTATGAAGTTTGATTTCACTTCCAGATTTTGCTTTCCAGGCCGTGATGGTGTGTATGCAGGCTCCTGGGAGAGCCAGGTGTTAAGCAAACTTAATATGCAACACACGCTAACATCTTTTATTGCAGGGTTACGGAGCTACTCCAGAGGAGATGCCCTGATGTTGCCTGGGACGTGATCCAGCTAATCTTTTTCTTTAAGACAGGGATCCAGGTTTGGTGAGTTGACGCATGGGAATGTCCATGCGTCAAGAGGTGGAGTGCAAGGATTAACATTAAACAATGTTTACTATTATTGTTGCAGTGATTTGTGTGATTAGCCGTTTTATTTACAAATATTAAACCTATGCAAGTGGTGCATCCATGTTCAGATGAGGCTTTGATGGCCTATAAGTGAAGTTCACTGAACTAAAGAATGTGGTTTGATGATTGTTGACATGCTCTCCAAATAGAAGTTTTTCTTCTTAGCAAGGAAATACAGGTGCAGCAGTAATCTCCTGAGAAATCTTCAGAGGCCCAGTGAGAAGCGTGAACCATTCCAGGCATAGCTGACAGCCAGGCAGTGGTTGAGGTCAAAGGTCAAGCTGGTTGGGGCCCATCATGAGATCAGACCTTGGAGCCACAGCAAGGACCATGAAACTGCCTGCAAAATAGAGGAGAGGATCGTCCACAAGATGGGAGCTGAGGCCAGGAGAGAGGCTTCAGGAGGATCAGAGATCATCTTCAGCACAGCAGACATCACACAGAGAGCTGTGCTACTGAGCTTCCAGGAGATTTTAAATAAAATGAAAGATTCAATATTGACGCTGAGGAAGACAACTAAGGTGTACGACGTGGTCTGCCTTAAACCTTCAGCAGCGTTGGAACATGAAAACTCGTGGGATGAGGGGAGCGTGCCAAGCTCCATCGACAGCGCAGAAGGAGTTCGAGGATGACATCATGATTCTGTGAAAGCACAGGAACCAGAAGCTATGGTGGTGATGACAGCAGTTTCCTATGAACATCACCTAATGCTGTGCCACTATACTGTGTATACGATGACACTCTGAAGGCTGCTGGGATCATAACAGCAGTAAGATGACGGAACCCAGCACCCTTTCCACAGAGAGCTTTTTCTGCAGAGCGTGGACAATTAAGGAGTCATAAATATCCCCCTCACAAGACGAAGGTCTGAAGTCAGGTGATGGGGGCTGGTAAGAGGCCATAAAACTAGAGTGCTGAGAGGTCTGCAGCTTGGAAATAGCTGAGACCCATGTTGACGAACAACAAAACCAACTGGTATGTTTGAATGTCTATTCTACATACATTTGGACTCTGGTCCTATGGACAGTGATGGAAACAACTGGAAGAGACATTCATGACGCCCTGCAGAGCTTAAACCACTCTGCAGAGAGACATGTGATGTGCACACCCGGAGGAAGCACCACCAAGCTGAGATGTTTTTGAAAATGTTACTTTTTTAGTTTCACTATTAAATTAACAATTTCTTTGGTTGCTCGTAAGATGCAGTTTGCCATGAGATGAGCTCAATGAATGGGGTAACTGCTAATACATTTATTAAACTGTGTACCTTTTCAGTAATTTAGGGTGATTTGACACATGCTGAGTATAAAAAGGTTTGCATTGAAACTGTCAGACATGAGGTATTCATACCTGGGAACTTTTCAAGCATAAAGGTCAAAAAGGGGGGAAATGTTAGATTTGTATTGTTGATTGTCATTTATGCTTAGAAATATTTACTTATATATGCTTAGAGTTTTGTAATTAGTTGTAGATTGGTAGAGGTTTTGATCCTTGATAGTCTGCAAACTTTGTGTGTATTAGACAGCACTTTGGGAGCATGAGAGGTCATACCGTGTCTTATTGTTTTATGGTAGGATTAACGTAGCTACATCTGTTCTAGTCTAAGTGCTCTTTGTTTAGATGAACTGCAGGACTTCCTCACCGTGTTATCTAGGATGAACCATCTAGGGTGAGGGGGAGGCTACCCTCTTCCTGACCAAGGATGTTTAACCCTTTGATCAGCAACACACACACACACACACACACACACACACACACACACACACACACACACACACACACACACACACACGCAAGGTACTCTTTGTTTGTATGTAGACGTCATATGTTAATGAACCTATGCATATTCATGTAACCTCAATAAAAGGACAGTGTTACGGGAGGACGGACGAGAGCTACTGGGGTCAAGCGAAGGAACGGTGCCTGTCCGGTTCTCTCCCGTGCACGAGTACCATGAAGAAGTTTGCCTACTTGTGTCTTGCTTAGCAGTGTAATTATATTGTCTTCAACGTTCCAGCGGATGGGTTCAAGCTACAAACCTAACAGAGTCTGACCAGGTGATATGCATTTCGGAGGTCCAGTTTGCTGAACATGGCGGCCTCTTGAAGGAGTTCGAATGCAGATGAGAGTAGCGGGAGAGGATATTTATTCTAGACTGTAATTTTATTCAGCCCCCGGTAATCAATGCAAGGACGTAGCGATTTGTCCTTCTTCTCAACAAAGAAAAACCCAGCCCCTACTGGGGACGAGGAAGGGCGTATTATGCCAGCAGCCAAGGAGTCAGAGATGTATGTCTCCATTGCTTCCCGCTCAGGCTGCGAGATGCTGTACAAGCGGCTCGTAGGTAACGGAGCCCCAGGAAGCAATTCAATCGCGCAGTCGTATGGCCGGTGGGGGGGTAACGACCTTGCCCTGTCCTTGCAAAACACCTCGGCCAAGTCATGATAAACTGGCGGCACAGAGGAGAGGTCCGGTGGTTCCAAAGCTGGGGGCGGTTCGACAGTAGAAGCGAGGGGAGGGGCTGATCTAAGACAGTTCATATGACACTCCTCCCCCCACCCAGACCCCCTCCTCCAATTTATGCGCGGATTGTGTTGTTGCAACCAGGGGTGGCCCAAAACCAAGGGTGCGTGTGGAGCCTGAAACACAAAAAGGCTGATTGTTTCAGAATGATTGCCAGATAACGTGAGGGTAACCGGCTCCGTAACGTGAGTGATGTCTGGTAGGCGCTGCCCCGACAAAGCAGAAACACGAAGGGGGTGTGGCAATGGTTTAAGTTTAAGTGTTTGGCGAGGTTTGAGTCAATGAAGTTTTGGTCGGCGCCGGAGTCTACTAAAGCTGAGAGAGAGTGTGTCATGGTTTGCTTAGTTATCTTGGCTGGCAGCAGAAGACGTGGAGGAGAATCTTGAGAGAGCCCGCCCACCAGTATTCCTGCCTTTACTGGCAGGCGCGCCCTTTTGATCGCAACGGGCAGGTTGCCACGAAATGGCCTGGCTTGCCACAAAACAAGCACTCACCAGAAACCAAACGGCGATGGCGCTCAGTGGCATTAACCCGGGAGTGCCCCAATTGCATGGGTTCCTCCTGATCCAACTCCTCCCTTCGCTCACGGAGCTCTGCCTGGGCTCCTCTGGGCGCCGTCTTGGGCTGCCCCGAAGGCTCATGAAAGTTGTGGAGCCGGGAACTCCGTCATGCACGCAGGCGGCCGTCTACTTTCACACACAAACTCATTAAAGCATCTAGCGAGGAGGGCAATTCCCGCATGGCTAATTCATCCTTTAACTCTTCACAAAGGTTATTTAGAAGGGTACAACGTAATGCATCCTCACCCCAGCCGGTCTCCTCAGCCAGAATCTTGAAGTCAATGGAGTATTCTGCCATACTCCGCTTCCCCTGCTTCAGGTTCAGCAACCGATGAGCTGCTGCTTCAGCGCCGGATCCCTTCTCAAAAACATTTTTAAATTTCGAGAGAAAAACAGCGTAGGTTATGTCTGGATTGGCTTTAAGCGCTGCCTGTGCCCACAGCAGCGCGCGGTCACGTAACAACTGAACAAAGAATGCGATTCTTGCTCCATCATCTTCAAACAAACGTCTCTGTTGGCGGAAAACCAAAGAGCATTGCGTCAAAAATCCTGCACATTTGGACAGCTCACCAGAGAAGGGCTCAGGGGCAGGTAGACGGAGACCTGTGGTGCCTGGTTCCAGAGCAGAGGGGGCTGTTACTTCAGCTGCAGCCGGCTCCACAGCTTGGGCTTCGGCTCCTTGCGGGGCGGGGTGAGCCACCGAGGGCGTTCCTTCCAGCGGTGTAAGCCGAGCCACTGCCTGGGTGAGGGACGCAATCTGGCCTAGCAGGTGTGAGAACATTGCCTCGTGGCGGACCAGTAGCGCCTCCTGTGACGCGAGGGCTCGCTGGACTGGGTCTTGGTCTGCTGAGTCCATATTCTGGCTGGAACGTTCTGTCATGGCTACTGAACGGACTCATGCGCAGACAGTTCTTTTCAAGGGAAAAAAAGGGGATTTATTCACAATAGGGATCACCTTAGTGTAATATATATGTACAGTGAGTTGGGAGGGGGGTCCAGGGCTCCAGGGAGAGAAGGGGGGGGGGGGGATCCACACACACACGCTTCCTCTTCCACTCAGTCACCGCCACCGCTCCTCCGCACACACGCACTCCTCTTCAGCCGCACTCGCTCCAACACTCCACACACTGCCCCACTTGGGCAGGTCCAGTGATTCGGTCCAGAAGAGGGATATCTACAGACAGAAGTTCAAGGTTAGTTCCACAACAAAATACATGTAAGAGATTCTTCTTTGAATATGCCGTGAGCACGAACTCAGGTGGTTCAACGTTCCAGCGGTGAGCTGCTCTGTGCCACTGCCTTAAATAGCAGCTGGGGAAATCAGCCGGATCAGCCGCAGGTGGACACCATCACACGGGTGCGTGGGCCAAGAGCGAGAGCCCGTAACGAGCTCCACCCAGGCAGAGAGGAGGAGGAGAGACAAAGAAAACCAAAACGAACAACAAAACCTGTAGCCAGCGTGGGCCAACCAGAGAGACACGGGGACCGTGACAGTCGTCTTATTATGAGCCATGGTTGAGATATAGAGCACACCTGTGAAAACAACTAATATGTTGAACCCTGTATGAAACATCTAAAGGTACATGATGGAGAAGCTGAATTGAATATGAAAGTGCAAGTCTTTGCCACTGTGGGGCAAATGACGCAACCACTGTGTGAGGTTGCGTTGCGGTCTCTTCTGGGCTGATGAGCAAGCTACACATTATCAGATCGAGAGCTGCCTGAGAACTCCTCAAAGAGAGGGAAACGGAACTATGATAACTGTGATAACTAGAGTGTGCAGCGTTTCCGTGAGCAGTTTTCCTGCATCTTGACTCATGTGTGTGGAGTGTTCATAGCATCAGCATCATGTTTCTGTTTATTTGTTTTGTTGGGTTGAAAAATAATTAAATAAACTTGTGATCATACATATGGCACCATGGCACATATCATCAGCCATGTGATTTATTTATGCAGATGAAAAAGTGAGTGTGAATGTGTCTGACGTCACAGTGCTTTCGTGCGCTGTGTAAAAGTAATTGCCTCTGATTGTGAGAGCTGTGATTCTGCAGGTCACCAGCTATTGTAAAGAGAAAAAAAAATGAGTGAAAAAGAGACAAAATTTACATTGTAGATGAAAAATAATCATAGGAAAAAGGTTTTGTGTTGATCAGCCAAGAACAACTACAATCTCATTTTCTGCTTTTAGGAAAGGACTGTTCACAAAAATAGAGAGAGATGTGTGTTGATTAAGCAGTGATGATAATAATGAACATGTCTTAGTTTGTCACTTTCAGGTGAAAAGCAGACCTGAATCAATTTTCCACATGCAGCGGTCGGAAGAAAGTTATAGTTTAACATCATTGGAAACATTCAGGCCAAGTTTCTGGCTAACTTATTTACAGCACCATGTGTCCCTCAAACTCACAAGCGAGCTCTCACTCCTCCCTGAAGACAAGGAATGCAGCTCCAAAGAGCAATAACATGGCGGATAAAGAGACAGCAGCAAAGTCCTGAGCAAAGAGTCCCAGCAAGCAGCAGCAGTGTGGACAAACAGCATCAGAGAAGAAGAGCAAACCCATCATCCTGCCTGATTGGATGAATGGCACTGTGTTTCCAACAAGCTGCAACTTCACTGTGCATGTGACAAGAACATTTGAGGAGAACTGAGGAGACTGTTGGAGTTTGACATTTGCCACCTTTGGAGAAAATGGCAAGAAGAAACAGTGGAACACAGGACGAAGCTGAAGGTGAACTGCCGGCTATTGGACTGTTGAAGCGGGAGAGGACAACAGTGAGAGTAAGTGAGAATGCTGTTATTTAACATGGGAAATCAAAATTTGGGTTAGCAAACCTGGGAAAAACAAAACTGACTGTTTAAGTGGGAAAATTGAGAAGGAGTCTGAAAACACTGCAAAAAAGAAACATATACAAAATCACACACACAAGCAGAACATGCATTAACCCTACTAACACTTCCAAACACAAGAGAGCTTATGAAGATTAGACAACATCTTAAGCATGTGAGTCTGTTTATCATCTTGTCCAAGTCATTAGTGTGATGCAAAGACCAGTGGACTCATAGCACATCAGTTACAAAATGATTAAATAATAGCAGAGAAATGTGTAGGAAAGGCAGCTTTAAGAACATGCTCTGTTGGATATGCAGCTCCACAGACATGCATTAAACCTGCCTAATAACACAAACACACATGCAATGAAAATCAGCTTGTTATCTCTCATCAGTGTTAAAATAGTGTAAATTTAGCAGACACTTGTTATAAAATGCTGAATTTATCCAGTGCAAAAAATTGACTCTCTAGGTTGCAGGACAACAGTTTAATTTTTGTGGGAAAAAAGATTCTGGTTTGACCAACCAGTGATCAGACAATAAATTTAGTCGGTGATATAGTAAATTGGGAGATGCTTCCTCCTTGATTGATGCAGCACAAGTGATTTACTGTATGAGGGAAATTCTATTTTTGTGATAAGATTTTGAACATGCATTTCTGTTGTCCTGTCATCTTAGTGGGTTAATAGCTGATATGCAAATTAGTTGATCGTTCTTAGATTAAGGAAAGGTGACTGAATTCTAGCACGGGTGAATGAGATGTTTGTTGTGTGTTGAGTGGAGACTCTAAAACACTGAGTTTCCTGTTTTGATGTGCGAGTGAATCCTGTACCTAGATACACAACTCTGAATACATCAGAACAAACTTCTTTTGTGAAGTGCATGACAACATGTCACATGTTTTATGATGAAGAGAAAAAGGAAAACTGAATAAAATGGGTGTGTGGCCTAAATGAGTGAAGAGCACAGACCTGAGGATTAAACTCATAGCTAATACGACATTAGGATTATGTTGTGTGTTGTGCAGCTGATGGTTGGTTTGGAGTGAATCTAGCTGATGATTTTTCTTTTGTTGTGAAGTTGAGCCTGTCAATTAGTATGATGGTATGATAAACCATGCTAATGGTATAATTTACCCTCCTGAGATGAGGAGCTTGTGTCATGACTTAACAAGGCCTTTTTATTTTGATACTTTCACAGTGCACTGAAAGTTTTGTTTGATAATCTCTGTTATTTTTCATTTTATTTTTCATTTTTTTGAACAGGCACTGATTTCTGTTTGTTAATTTTTTTTTTTTTAAGCAGATCTGCACGTCGGGAATTAAAAGTGCTATACGACATGTCGAGAAAACCGTTGCAAGTGAGTTTCTCCACATTAAAATGGGCTCAGGAGAAAGCCACTTATTTGGGACAATTACAAAATGAGAGTCCTGGCCTAAAAAGGATTCAGCGAGGTAATCCGATCTAAAGTTCTTCTTTTTCTTTTGAAATGACATCATTTTGCTGAAAGTGGAAACTCAATGCGACGATGGGTTCCACTATCAGCAAAGAAAGAAAGAAAGAATGAATGAATGAATGAATGAATAGAAGTAAAAAACAAACTGACTGACTGGTAAAAGCTGACAAGACTTGACCACAACTCAAGGTTAACCTCCCACCTGACAAAGGTGCAGACGAATTTATGTGCTTCTTTTTACAGGAGCAGAAAGATCACAGCAACATTCGAGGTTGCATGATGATTTAACATTTTAAATGCCACTTTCTGTGTCTGTGCATCTACCAGGGGGTGTTATTCACTACCTTGTGTTGCTCACAGAGGTAACTGTGACAAAGTATGCATACGCCGGCGCAGCGCTAACATTTGCATTTTCTTTTCTGCAGCATTACAGTTCTTCATGTGTTTGATCATGTGATTTATAAGAGGACTAGTTAATGTTTCTCTACTACAGGATTTCTGGGTTTATGTGTGAAGAAAACTGTGTCTACAGGTTATGAGTTGGTGATGCTGTTACACTGTGCTGTTGGGAAAATGTGAAGGTTACTTTGATGATGTGAATAACACTCTTTCCACAGCTATGGATGGCTAACTTTATGGTCTTTTTATGGCACCTCTGGAACCTGTCGACCTGCGTCTGACCACAGTCAATGTGTATTGCTAATGTTTGTTTTTCTAAGAATGCATGTAGAAGATTAATGTTGACTGAGTACATGGGATGATCCATGTCTGAGGCAAATTATGGAAATAATTGTAGTTTACTGATTTGAGAAAACCTGCACATGGCACTTATCTTGCTAGTGCTGAATACTTATTACTCTTATGATACAATTGTTTATAGGTGTGAAGTTTGATTTCACTTCCAGATCTTGCTTTCCAGGGCATGATGGTGTGTATGCAGGCTCCTGGCAGAGCCAGTTTTTAAGCAAACTTAATATGCAAAACACACTAACATCTTTTATTGTAGGATTATAGGTCCAGGGTGGTGCTGCTCCAGAGGAGGAGATGCCCTGATGTTGCCTGGGACATGATCTAGCTAACCTTTTAGAGTATATTTCTTAACATTATTATACATTGTACCATAAGCCAAGGTGTCTCCATTTTTCTAATCTTTTAATAATATTTTGTACATTTCAAGGACTCTTCTGTTTTTGGAGTGTATTTTTTATGTATCTGTATTATATTATACATACACTTTAAGTGAATCTCTGTCCAAAAAATGCACTCAGTTTACTTTTTACTCTCTATGAGCATCATTCATTATTCTCCCGCAGTAATTAAGGTTAGGATATGTTTTTTTTTTTTTTTTAATTCCAATCCATTCTTCTTTGGCAGTAGTAGTCTTTAGCAGCATTTAAATAACCTTTAACAAAACCATCAAATCTGATACAGACTTTTCAAAAAAGTGTTTTGGCTTTCTTTCACAAATGTGGGGATTAAATTGTGTTAAAATGTACAAAACAGTGATGGCACGTCATTTGTGAAGAGGACCCAGGCACAGAGAGACTTGATGAATTTAAGAATCTTGTGATTTAATAAAGAAATTTGCAGACTTGCACAGAGGGTAAAATTATGATGACTGATAACGGAGATGAAGACAACAGATGATGAGGACAGGGAGGAACAGGAGTTTAAATGCACCAAGGAGATAATCAGCGGGACAACTGGAGACATTTAAGGATGCAGGGACTGACAGAGACAGGGAAGAAGTCTCATCGTGACGAGTAAAGTTTACCTTGCCTGGATGGGCAGCTCTCTGGGTGGGCTCTCCAAAGCTCTGATCCTAGAATTTCCCCTGGCCTATACCATTCCCAATATGCGCTGGCATGACATCGGGGCAGCATGGGTCCGAGCAATTCTTTTTTTTTTTTTTTTTTGCCGATACACGTGATGACCGTATCAAAAACCGCTACTGCTTGTAGAGTTATGTTTCTGTTAAAACTGTTTGAAAAAGAGAAATCGATTCACCTTTATAGTAATGTTTGCAGTTGTATGTTGTGATGACTGTAACTCAGATAGTCTAGCCTATCACTGGGGAGCCTAGACTATGAGAAATGCCTCTGATATAGTGTGAACAAAGTTGTGGAAAGACACATTATAGCATAAAAAACAAACTGAATATTTTACACCTTCCCGTAGCTTAGGTTTACATTTTTCATGTCTGTCAGTCACTCATATGAGCCATCCATTAATAATCAATGCCTATGTTAACATATATAGATGTACATATACTGTATAGTAGATTTACACAATATGAAATAAGTAGCAGTAGTGGTACTTGAAGCAACTTGATGACTGGAAGTAAAAGCAGTCTTTTTTTGCACCCCCAAGTGGCCAAATGAAATAAGGTTAGGATGAAAACATCAAGGAGTTACTGAAATATGTCCTCACTTTCAGTATGACAGATATGCTGCAGAATACGGCCTCTGAAAATATGCTTCACTGCCATAGATCCCAATACTGCTGGAACTGGCATGACAGAGAGTTCATTTCTTAGGTCATCTATTTAAAGGATTTCAAAAGGTAACTCATTTTTGAAAATCTCTGACATTTGGCCCACATGTTTCTAAACAAGCTGCTGTGCTGTACAGTCAAGGCATGGTGAAAATTTAGCAGACTTTCACTAAGCAATATGTCTAAATAAACACATTACTGTTCAGCTTATGGATTTGTCACATTCTTCAAGCAGAATAAAGAAGAAAAACATGCAATAATAAAGTTTTTGCCCCAAAGTAGCACCTGCATCAACTGTCTGCCCCTATTAATTAGTACTCTTAATTTTACAGTGATCAACACACCTGGGTAAGTAGTAGGAAAGTAACGTGGTATGTTTACTCAAGTAGTTCACTAAAGTAGAGGTTCAAATTACTTTTATGTTGTGCTTCTCTCTGCTTCCCCACTAACATTTGCACTAAGAATGCATTAGAAACAGATTGATGATTTCCGATTGATGTTTCTCTCGCGTCTTTTCACTCTGTGAGTCTATACACCATTGCTGTATTTAATCAAACTCAAAAAGACTTTAATTGCGCTGTTTATAAAATAGCTGCTGAAATCTCCAGTTGTTCACAGATGGCTCCTCCTCTCTGAGCCTGGTACCTGTTAAAAGTGAGTTTTTCCACAGTTGCCAAGTGCGTGCTCATAGGGGTTCGTGTAATTGTTGGGGTTTCTTTCTGGTGTTGTAGGGTCTTTACCTTACAATATAAAGCACATTATGGTGGCTATATTGGTGCTATGTAAATAAAATGTAATAGAACGACTGTATATGCAAATATTAGCATTTAAAATCTATACCATTTATTTGTGGAAGTTTTTTAATTTATATGCTTTTAATATACTTTAAATCAAATCATCAAATCCTTTTTGGGGGTGCTTCAGCAAAGGGCTGGTCTGGACGGGCCTAATCTGAGAAACATGGAAGACGTTATGTACCTTCATAGTAGGCGGAAGGGCCAGCCGGACTGTCACTGGGTTCAGGACCTTCTGGATGGCGGAGGGGCCAAGAGATCGAGGGGCCAGTTTCTTAGACTCAGTCCGAAGGGGGATGTGCTTGCTGGAGAGCCACACCCGCTGGCCGACCTGATAATCCGGAGCAGGAGTGCAACGGCGATCCGCCAATGCCTTGTTCTGCTCGGCCGTTCTCAGGAGTGCTGCTCGGGCGGCCCGCCAGACCCGACGACAGCGCCTAAGGTGGTGCTGGACAGAGGGAACTGCCAGCTCTCCCTCAGAGATGGGGAGAGGGGGGGGTTGATACCCCAGCGACGCCTCAAAGGGCGAGAGTCCAGTTCCTGACGAAGTGCTCGCGTTGTGCGCGTACTCCACCCAGGCCAACTGGTTGCTCCAGGTCGCTTGGTTCGAGGACGTGACGCATCGCAACATGGCCTCCAGCTGTTGATTGGCCCTTTCAGTCTGACCATTAATTTGGGGGTGGAACCCGGAGGACAAACTGACCTGAGCTCCCAATTCGGCGCAGAACTCTTTCCAAACCCGCGAGGTAAAGTGAGGGCCTCGGTCGAAAACGATGTCCTCGGGGATGCCGTGGAGCCGAAACACGTGCTGCGTCAGTAACTGGGCCATCTCCAGGGCAGAGGGGAGCTTGGGCAGAGCGATGAAGTGGGCGGCCTTGGAAAAACGGTCAACAATGGTTAGAATGGAGGTGTTACCTGAAGAGGGAGACAGGCCGGTGACGAAGTCCAGGGCGATGTCCAACCACGGGCGTTTTGGAGTGGGTAACGGTCGCAGGAGACCAGAAGCAGGTGAGTTGGAGGTTTTGTTCCGTGCGCACACCGGGCATGCCGCAACATAGTTCTGGACATCGAGAATAAGAGAGGGCCACCAAAACAAACGTTGTAGAAAGGAGACAGCGCGATTTTTACCTGGATGGCACGAAAACTTGGCAGTATTTGCCCAGTGAATGACCTGACTATGAGCCGTAGTCGGAACATACAGCTTCCCCTTTGGGCCTGTGCCAGGGTCGGGTTCCTGTCGCTGGGCGTCCCTGACCACCCTTTCAATCTCCCATGTTAGCGCGCCCACAATGCAGGTAGGGGGCAGGACTGGTTTCTCCTTTTCGTCCTCATCGGTCTCGGGTGCAAACTGGCGTGACAGCGCGTCGGGCTTAGTATTCCTAGAAGCAGGCCTGTAAGTAATGGAGAAGTGAAAACGAGTAAAAAATAAGGCCCACCTGGCTTGTCGGGCATTGAGGCGCTTGGCTGCCTGGAGATACGCCAGATTTTTATGGTCCGTCCACACCACGAAAGGCTGCTCAGTGCCCTCCAGCCAATGTCACCATTCCTTGAGCGCCAACTTGATGGCGAGCAATTCCCGGTTGCCCACATCATAATTTCTCTCGGCCTGAGACAACCTGCGGGAGAAGAACGCACAGGGATGTAGCTTGCTGTTGATCCGTCAATCCGAAGGCACCAAGGTAAGGTCGGGGGGTGAGGAACTTTTTGCAGAGGTGGTCCCGGGATTATCTGGGACAGCGGCAAGTAAACACTGTTCATGACACCACGTGCTCCAGCCAGTTACACACCCTTTGGCCCAGTCAATTTGGGGGTTGTGACATTAGAGCCAAGGAAATCCCAGGACCAGTGGTGTGTGGGGGGCTTTGAATACCAATAAACTGATTTTCTCAGAGTGATTTCCCGAAATAATGAGTGTAACCTCCTGCGTGCGATGTGTGACGGAGGCTAGATGGCCGCCATTTAAGGCTGAGACCTTCAGGACCTCTGGAAGGGGAAGTAGGGGCAGGCCTAAGTTTTTGACTAACTCTTTGTCTAGGAAATTTTGTTCAGAGCCAGAGTCAATGAGTGCGCAGCAGGAGTGAGTGAGGGAGTGAGACATTAATTTAACAGGGCAGCTAAGGTGAGGGAACACTTTGGTTGTGGCACCTGCCAGTATCCCCACAATTACTGTCGGGCCGACTCTTTTACTCGGTCTGGGCAGGAGTCAACAAAATGTCCTCTCTTTCCACAAAGAAAGCACTCACCGTTCCGTTGTTTGCGCCCCAGTTTAGAGGAGGAAAGCTTGGCTCGGCCGAGCTGCATGGGTTGCTCTTCATCCCCATGTTGCTCCTCCTCACCTCACCTCTCCACATCAGAGTAGTAAGGTCCCTAGATGTACCCGTGCACCCAGCAGGCCGCCGACCATCCCCGGCTCTCACGCTTAATATTTTCGTTAAGGCTGTTGAGGAAGGCTCCACGCAGTGCTTTCTCCTCCCCTCTCCTCCTCCGCCAGGATCCAGAACTCCACGGAAAAGTCAGCAACACTCCTACCTTGCTTCAGAGAAAACATGCGATGACCGGCGGCGTCCGAGCTAGCGCCTTTATCAAATACACAGCGAATCTTGCTAAGAAAAACATCATATGAAACAGAGGGCTGGGTACTAAATACTGCCTGTGCCCATTGAAGCACCCGCCCAGTCATAAGTTGCACCAAATAAGCGATTTTAGTAGAATCAGTGACAAAGGCACTAGGTTGTTGTCTAAAAACCAGAGAGCATTGTGTCAGAAAACCCCGGCTCTTCCCCAACTCGCCGTCGAATTTTTCAGGCGCGGGGAGTGAGTACTCTCGCTGCCGCGGTGGAGGTGAAGGAGGAAGCGGACAGGCTGTCGCAGTTTCTAGCGAAGAGGCGGGCTGCGCTGGAGCCGTATTAGGTGAGGAAATCAACATACCTTTAAGCTCAGTTATGGCTTGCAGAAGCGCGGGTTGTTCCTTTGAGACGTGCTTCAGCATTTCTTCATGTCTCTCCAACACCTCCGCTTGGAGAGACAGCTGGCGTGAAGCAGACTCCGCTGAGTCCATGGTGGTGGGATTATTCTGTCACGGAAAAGAGGGACCCAGGCGCGGTTCTTCTTCACAGAAACACAGTGTGTTTATTTACAGTGAAATAGACAGGCAAGTCCAACAATTCACTCAAAAGTGCAATTTTCCAATCGTGCTCGTCCCTTGCTCCCAGTGCGTTCTGTTTTGTAACTCCCTAGTGTGTGTGCTCCCCAACTCGCTTCTCTGCTCGCCTCTGTATAGGAATTTCTTTTACTTATGTATTAATCACATTATTTTATTGTATAATGCCTTGGTGCCACTGGATTTTAACAAGTCTCACACTCATACATTAAGACAAATGGTGGGGGTCTAGTAAGGAAGTTGGGGGAAGCAGACAACTCCACAGGAAGAATCTTTTGTCTCTTCGATGACTCTGGGAGGTAGCAAGGGAGTGTGAACCTTAAGGTGTGAAACAGCTGTGTACTGCCTTTTGTTCCTGAAGAAGGTATTTAACTGAGAGCCATGTTAGACTCAGTGAGACTCTGCTGACCGTCTGCCCCGCGGTCATGTGGGCTCTCCACAAGCTTGGTTGTCTGTTCTTTGTGTGTTTTGATTAAAGAATGTTAGCTACCCTCGCTCACCGCTCGTCTGCAGGCTTTATTTAAATGGAAAACTTCCACAACACCTCTCCTGGAGGAAGAAGGAAAAATCCACTATTAGCCACACGCTAGCCAAATACCAAGCTCACACTGCTCGCACAGACTGTACCAGTTCGGAGTAATAATCCCACGTTGACTGTCCAGGTTAAATACCTCTTTCTAGCCGGGAGGGATGATTACCAACAGCTGGTCAGGTAATCAGCTGCAGGTGGGCCGACAACAGCGAATAGGGACTCCCGATGACGACAGTCGCCCGGACACGCCTCTCCCACGGCGCGCACTTCCGTCAACAGCCCCGAGGACCGGGGAGAGAGAGAGGGAGAAGCAAACACACACAGAAAACATAAACACAAGCAAGGTCATCCGGAAAGGACCGTCCGACCGTGACACTAAGCAAATATTGCTGTCCTTGAATGCTGAATAAACACTGACAAAGCACTGATTGTATCTCTTGTACTTTATCAACGCAGTATCTAAAAACTTTGCACTGTAGTGGTTAAAATCTCATTCTAATAAGAGTTAAAAGCGCATTCGGTTATTAGGTTTATAGGGTTATTGAATTATGGTTAATGGTTGGTAGAATTTTTTTTTTTAACATTATCTGCCAATTACATCTGCCACCCTTCTCCAAATCTGTGCCCCTACCTGCCCCCCCCCCCCCCAACAAAAATTTTCTAGACACGCCACTGCATGTCACATGTTTAGTTTGTCTTGTTTTCAAGACAAACTAAACATTGTCTTGTTTCTCTCTGGTTCCTGTGTCAAGTTGACATGTTTGAGTCACAGTGTAGGTTACTTCTTGTTTTAATTTGGTGACTCCTGCTTCCAGTGTATCATGTTCAGTTCTGCTTCCTTTTTGTCTCTCTAGCCTGAATTAGTGTCAGCTGTGTTCCCACCTGTGGCTCGTTTCGTCTTTACCGCTTGTGTGTATGTCAATCTCAATTGTATTTCTATATCACATTTAAAAGCAACAAAGTTGACCAAAATGCTTTACAAGTTAGTTAATGAACAAGAGAAAACAATAGAAAATAGTAACAGTAAAATAAGACATGAGATGAAGCAAATACAATACTCTGTCTCAAACTGAACTCAAATTATGCTCTATGCTGTAATCTAGATCTTGGCTGTACTAAGAGCATCTGGTTAGACAATCTCAGTGGTTTTTTGGGGTTATACTGTATATTTTGAGGAATTTGCTTAAATAGCTGGCCGCATGCCATTTAAAATTTTGAAAGTAAGTCAAAAAATCTTAAAAGCAATACAAAAACGGAAGGCCAGTATACATTTGCTAAAACTGGAGTGATGTGATCATAACTTCTAACACCTGTTAAAAGATATGTGTCATTTTGTACTGCAAACAATGGAAAGATGAGTGTTCAAGACCTTTGGGTTTTTATGAGAGAAGACAAATATGCTCAAATTTTCACAACGGTTTTCAATGGTTAGAATTCCAGATTTGTTTTACATAGTGCCACGGACCTCCATCTCTCTGGCTGAGAAGAATGTTAACATGATTGGCCAACAGTTGGAGGAAAGACTTTAGAACCCATGTCCGGCTCACGTTTCATCTTCTGCACCTTTCGGACATCTCCCTATAAGGAGATGTTGCGTCTGACATCACCATGGCAGCCATCTCTTTTCCTGTAGAGTTCGAGAAGAGGGAAAAAGAGCTTTTCCTAACAACTGATTTATAGAGTTGCTTTGGCCTAATGGAGCCAATGTACCAGTCTACTCTAAGCACCACTGTGATACTTTCCGGTTGTGAAATGTGTGGTATTCTCTTTTCAAAGCTCTATTCTATGATAAATAACGTTGTGCTGTAAAACATAAAACAAATGTGTGATTAAATTATAAGCAGGGCCGTGCAGAGAGGTTTAAAGGGGCGGGTGCTCAAAGTTAAAAAGGGGCACATTGAACCAGGCTGAATAACAACAACACACATTCATCAAGAATCTAATATGGGCAACAAGGCAAAGCAAACGTCGCCAATGTTTTACCTGATGGGTACATGGTAAATGGCCTGCATTTGTATAGCGCTTTTCTAGTCCTTAAGGACCCCTAAGCGCTTTACACTACATTCAGTCATTCACCCATTCACACACAGGCGATAGCAAGCTACATTGTAGCCACAGCCACCCTGGGGCGCACTGACAGAGGCGAGGCTGCCAGACACTGGCGCCACCGGGCCCTCTGACCACCGCCAGCAGGCAAACATGGGGTTAGTATCTTGCCCAAGGATATTTGGCATGCAGCCAGGAGGCAGCCTGGGATCGAACCACCGACCTTCTGATTAGTGGCTGACCTGCTCTGCCACAGTACAATGTTGCTGTTGAGGGGTTTCTGCTGCTCCTGCTGCTGATAGTGCTGGAGGGCAGGGCTGTGTTGCTCTGAGACTGTAGACATTAAAAAGTCCATAGGAGAGATGGTAGCTGATTAAACAAGTGTCATGAGATGATAACAAAATGCAAAGACTGGTGACAGCGCTTGGAACCATAAGGACACAAAAAACTGTGAGAAATAATTTAGGCTCTGCCTGTGAATCACTCTTTGCTTCTCTTCTTCCTTCCATCCCATCATTTCATATATCACTCTCCACTTGCTGTCCATCTGAGAACAAGGCATAACTTGCTATTGCAATAAACTATAATTTAATTATCCACACCTAACAACTCTTGCACTTAATCTAAATGATGACAGAAGAATGTTATAGCACTGCCTTTAGTAGCCTCACACAGCTCCTACTGTTTCCTCCTCATGTCCTTACCAGGCATGTCTGGAAAATGTTATATCATGAGTAATATTTTTTTTAAAAATCCATCTAAATAAAACACACACATGCACGCACACACAGTGACATTTTAGACCTTCTTCAGAATACTGTATATACACAGCAAATCCAGCATGTCCAAATTAACACTGTCGGATTTGATTTCAACACTATTAAAGTGTCTATATGGGTCCACACCAGAGAGTGTTAATTTAACTCTTTTTGGAGAGTTGGTACGTTAACTCTGATTTAGTGTTAAACCAAATCTGTCTGGAGTTGATAATTTAACACTTGGTGTTAAGAGTTTATATATTAACTCTCAAAGAGTATTTTAGTTTAACTACGTAAGAGTTATCTTCTAATTCATTCTAAAAAGCGGGAATTTTACTGTTCTGAACTTCTAGAAATTTCTTTTGGAAATAAACATTTACTAAAAAGACGCAATGGTTTTTGAAAAACATTTATTCTGAACTGTGCACCACAATTTCAAAACATTTTCTGAAAGATGTAACAGTGTACATGTTCTCACTTTCATTAGAATTGTGTTTATCAAAAGGTCTGACATAGGCGAGCTGGTAAATGCAAATAACAGCATTCTCAACACTTATTTCTTCAATACAATATGCATGTCCTTCATTCATCCCTTTGTGGAACTTCAACGCACTTCTGCTCTCCCCCATATTCCATCTTCACAAGCATATCCTGTGTGGTGATTGAATAAAAATTAGTTGACACTAAATAATGGCACAAATAATCCAGTAAACAATTGCAGCACAGTAAAAAAAAAAAAAAAAAAAAAAGGAATCCTCTTTGAGCCATTACTTGTGTAAAGTATTTTCCCAAAAGACAAGGACACAGGCAACAGGTAATACTGAACTAAATGTAAAACCTCAACCTTTTTCATTTTTACCTAAACCGTGTGCACAAAACTCTGGAGGGATCTATGCTAATGTAGAACCCAGTCAGGACGTCTGCTACTGCTGTTTGCTCGGTTTTTTTTTTTATGGGCGATCGTTTTCAGGCTTCAAGTAGCACCATTATACCAACATTTCACATTCTAGACATTGTTTTAGGTGTATTTGACCAAAAGTTTGACTGAAAATTCACATGCAAGCTTTTTTCAAGGCTGTGGTATTTGCCCGCAAACAATACCTTTCAGCTAGCTAAAACAGAATATTATGCTATCACCGAGCAACATGGCTAATGCCTTTCACACAGCTTTGTCTCAACTCCAAAGAGCCACAGAAGTAAAAGCTCATGATAATAATTGAAACAATCTTTGAAAAAATGACTTACCAAGCATGGCAAACAACTCAAATATGTAGAGCAAAATGTTCTGAAACGGCTTCACTTCAGCTTCGATTGGAGCCGTGCTGAGGGCGGAGTCTGTGAATTTACTCTGTTGGTGTCATAGCCCCTGTAGGAGTTCAGAGTTAAGAGGTCAAGAGTTAATGTTTCCATTGTAACACCTCCAGATTTGACAGAGAAACACTCATTTTTAACACTCGATTTTAACTACTATCATTTTACACCTCAGAGTGACATTAAAAGAATGTGACTCTACTTAGAGTAAAATTAACTCTACTTTTGCAAGAAGACTATTAACACCAAAACATTTAACACTTTTGAATTTGCTGTGTACTATGGGCATCATGGTGCTGATCCAGAATCCTTACATATTTATTACTAGAGCTACAATAATAAAGCAATGAGGAGGGGGAAGTAATAAATATGAAATAATGTATTTATGATGATTCCACTTGTTTCACTATCCACTCTGTGCAGGGGCAAAGCTTATTACATGTTTAAACTGTAGAGATACAATAATTTTTTCTGCTGTAAAATCCAAATTTTGTCTTATTTAAAATATAATCTAATATAATCTGCTTCTTAATGTGTGTTTTTTAAAATATTATAATAATGCATAATTATGTGGACATGCATATTAGATCGTTTTTTAGTGAAATATAATCCCTCCAGAAAGGCAGGAAAAGCCCGGTAACTTACTTTAAAACTAAATATGTTCCCTAAAACGGTGACAGAGCTACAGACCCATGACAGCCTTACACAGGTAGCCAGCAGCTATGACCAGCACTACTTGTGCAGTTAATAAAAGGACAGGTGATGTTTGTCGCGCTGTTGCACACACAGCACGCTCGTTTGTTTCAGTTCGTCAGTTGCAACAAGACAGCTTACCAACGTGTACGTAATAAGCTAATACTCCTGGGTGCTACACACTACAGTGTACGCTGTACACCTACTTACTGGTTTTGTCGCATCAGTCTGTGTCTCTGAGTTAACTTGTGTTTCTCCTACAGCTCCGGACCGCAAAAAATGCGCGTGCTCTTTGTGAGCTCGTTCCCGGCTCGTAACCAGCGCGTTCTGCCGTCAAGGGCGATCATTGGTTAAATGTGATCATGTGACTGATGCAAGCCAGATCCTTTTATTTAGCAAAACTGTGATTAATAGTTAAATATTGTTGTTGAGGGGCACAGAAAGGACTCCGCACGCACACACACATTAAAAAAATAATAATAATAACTTTTTTTTTTTTAAAGTTGCCTCAACAAAAGGGCACTTTGGGCACCCATCAGGAAAGGGGCGGGTGCTCAAGCCCCTCTAGCCCCCCCCCCCTCTGCACGTGCCTGATTATAAGGTATATAATCTTAAAGATAAACTAAATTCTAACAAGACCAGAATAGAGAGAGTTTCATTAGTCCAATTTAGAAGTGACTATGTTTTTTTCCACGACAGAAGAGCTAACTCCTCATGCCAGAACTCTGCAGTCTCTTTCAATGATAAGGATGTACATATCCTGTACAGGGAGGAACAGTGTTGAGCAAGTTACTTTGAAAAGGTTATTAATTATAGTTTTAAAAAAAAACAGTGTATATTTTGTTTATCACGACTCTGGTTTTACGTGGCCTATCAACACAATTAAAAACTGGTATATATCACCTTGTTGCTTTGTCATCTTACAGTGGTCATGTGATTGGCTTACCACGACTACTTTATTCTTCCTCAGTCAAACAGCAGCACTCATGCGATTGTTTTGCCCCCCTGAGCTCCAGGTGTTGTGCCAAAAAGTGATCGTCTGCCAGAAAGTAATTGCCGCCCGCGGGAGCGCGCATAGCTGCTTAAAGCTGTAGCGCCCAGATTACTTACAGCTACTTCCGTGCAACTGATATAAGATGCGGTAAGCTGAACACAGCTTCAACCATCTGTTTGTTGAAAAATAGTAACGTGACCGCACCGCATTTTCTTGTTAGTAACGGTAACGGCATTGTAACGATAAAATAGTAATTAGTTAGATTACTCATTACTGAAAAAAGTAACGCCGTTAGTAACACCGTTACTTGTAACGCCGTTACTTGTAACGCCGTTATTCCCATCACTGGGGAGGAACAGTGTTACAAGTAACGACGTTACTTTTGTCTGCGGGTCCGTGCTCGTGCTCCCCGCTTTGTGTTTCTGCATACCCTGTGTGTGCTGTCCTTCTCCATGTTCCTCCTGCAGGAAAACAATAGAAGCAGCCGTTAAACACTGACCCCCGCGGGCACACACGATCCGCACTTCCTAATACTACACACACTGACTTGGAGTTTTAACTTAATGATCCCGCGCCGGTGGGAGCTCCAGCACTCTCCTAAATAGCTCCCCCGACGAGCCCTGATCAGCAGCAGGTGTGTGGCAGGGACTTCAGGTGTGGCCAGCCACACCCGCAGACACACACATATACATACCCACACCCTGCCTATACAGATAACGTGTGGAACACAGATAAGACAGCATCGCAGAAGGCACAGCAAATAATAATAGCAATAATAGTCTATGCTGTTCACGGACCCTGAGTCCCCAGAGCTGGGTCCGTGACACAACACAGGATTATAATTATTGACAGCTTTAGTATCAGAATCAGAATACCTTAATAATCCCTAAGAAAATTATGTAAGTACAAAGTAAAGGACAAAGAAATAAGTAAGAAAAAAATTAAAGTGAAGAGAAAAAGCAGGAGCAACTGAAACAGACTGCATGCTGGTTGACAGATGCACATATATTGTATGTGTGTCTGCTATACTATTCTACATTTTTCAGCTGCCAAAAAGTGACTGCTGTTTACAAGTTTTCACAAAAATGCTGTTTCTTCTTCAGATTTTCTTGATGTCATTCAAGAGGGTTGTTCATGGCAGATTATGCTAGAAACATTCCTCATAACAACTCAAATACATCATCACATCTGCTCATAACTTGTCACTAAAATGTTGTTTCTACATAATGTAAAGAGATTAAAAATAATTTTGTTCATTGCTGCGCTAAGAAAAATATACATTCATACATTTGGAAATTTAAATAATATCATCAACAGGAAGAAGGTTCAGTTGCCAATAGTTTGGCAACTGTTTTGTGGTTTGGTTTTTTTTTTTTTATGTTTTTTTGCTGATGTCATTTTCTGTAGCATCGTCTTTTTTCGCTTTAGCTGTGTAAATTGAGAATTAAACAGTAATGGATCCCACTCTGTATGTGCATATTTTGTCATACAAAACCAACTGAACCTTTCCTACAAATTTTTCCAAAAAATAACATTTTTGTTGAAAGGCCAGGAGCTCTGAGTTTTGATGAGTTTTTAACAGTGACTACTATTTACCCTGTAACTGTTATGCTTGCACTAGTCTTTATTTGACACAGAGTTTTAATTGTACTTTAATTAAATGTTACCCACTTCAGGAGCAAAAGTAATGTACCATAATTATGTCTCTTGTGTATCACACATGTCCTAAAACATGTAGAGTGTCTTTTATCGTTCCCAAGTGACCATTGTCACCACCATTACTGGAGATGACGGAGTTGTAATTGGGTGAATGCCATAGGCATTTTCTTCTTCACCTGTCCTGAGTGGACAGTTCAGCTTCTTCTGCACGTCAGTTCAACTAGCTGGGATGAGCGCCGGTTTAGCTCATGCAAGATGAGCAGGCACCCTGACAGCAGGTGGCGCTGGTTTAACTCCTACTCATGACCGTTCAGATTTTTCACCGCTTTTCAGCAGATAGTTCCACTTTTTCAGCTGTTTTCGGAAGACGATTTCTGCTACACGGCATTTACCCGGCCAGTAAATAGTAAAAGGCTGTTTTATTTGTTTTGTTTAACTGTAGGTCTAAAATCATTGATCTGTGAGCAATGGCTCATAAATATACAGTGTACGTCAAAATGTCCTAAAATGTTTTACTATAGAATAAATTACTACTGAATAAGTTTACAGTTTAACATTTATGTATGTATGTTACTGACTACTGAGTATGTTGCAGTACAACAGACATTTATATCATGTTTACGACTACATTATTACGGTTTAAATTAAGCACATATTCCTTTGACTTATTACAGATGGCCATTTGTACTCTATACGGTGCAAAGTGCTGTGTGAGCCCAAAGAGGCAAATAAAGTGTTCATCGATTTTCATGCTAGCAGTACATGATCACATTGTGGTCAGAAGAAAACCCAAGAGTCAACCTCTCAAAGATTTAAGCGGTTGACCAGAAAATGACTGAGGACATTAATTTATGGGTCTGCATACACCTGAACTTTCCATTCATATTGTGAATCTCATAAAAAGTTACATCTTGTGTAAATTTTTATGATAACAAGAGTACTGTTTGGCGCCAATATGGGGCAAAGATGAAAGGTGTTGTTGATGTCTTACACATTTCATTTTTGTTTTCTTAAAAGAGATTTGTATGAGCTTTACATGACTAAAAATAATTAAGCAAACTTGTCTTTTAGTTTTAGGTTTTTTGGGGTTTTTTGGTTTTGTTTTGTTTTTTGTTTTTTTTGCTTTCCTTCCTGTCACAGCTGAGCAGCAAGGGTGTTGTGGTGTGGATCTAAAGGCAGACACAGGAGAGAAAACTAAGTATAACAAAAAACAAGAACAAAAAAACAAGGTAAGGCGAACTGGGGGAAAGTTAAACTAAAACCTAAACTGGGATAAACTAAAACTAAACATGAAAACTATGACATGAACATGACCTGGACAGGAGCATGAGGAAAACCTGAGACCTGAAGAGACGAGACTCAAAGAACATTTGGCGAGACAAACAGACCATTAACCCAAATAAAGCCAGACTAATACACACAAGTGTGACACAAGAACTTAACAATATTACCCATATATCATAAGAAATCAAAAAATAGAAAATAAACTCAAAAATGCTGCCCCCTGGCACTTTTAGGTGAGTCAGTGGGGTCATAATTAAAAAGGAGGTGGAGTATATACCAATAACGATGAACATTTTTAGGTGTATTGTTATTTTACTAGTCTTTTTTGCATGTCAACAAAAACAGTTATTTAAAAACCTGAAATATATAAGACTAAATTGCTCACATGTAATCAGTAATGTTTTCTGTCTTTAAAAGGTAACACAGCCATTTGGGTTGATCAGCATGGATTTGACTGGAAAACTCAAAATCACTTTGAATGGAATCCAGGACATATGTGTACTCATTGACTGTTTAACTAAATGGCCCCAAGCATATCATTTAAACTCAAAGAGCACTGATGAAGTAACCCAGTGTATTCTTAAGTTATTCTAGCAGTTTAAAGCACCCAAGTAGATTCTTGTTGAACAAGAATACCATACCACCCGCAAACAAATGGGTTGTTTGAGAGGAAGAATGGTACCATACAGAGTTATCATGTAATTTACACATATTTATATTTGTAACTAAATTTTCTTTCATATCGTAATGAATTCTTTGCTATTTTATTTAGCAGACCACTGTCTAAGTTGATTAATGACAGACCACATGAATGGGACAGTTGGATGACGTCATTTCATTGCCGGCATGCCGGCATTTTGGCCTGAGAACAAAGCACCATGTGACTACAGAGTATTTGCCTTGTTTTTACTGTTTAGTAGAGAGGCGAGATATCACACTCAAATTCCTGCTGAATACTTGGTTTAAGGTTTCAGTTCTTTTTAAAACCTTTGTTTGTTAATAATAAATAACTTTTAAATTGTTGTAACCTTGCAGAAATTATTTTAATGTCTTTGTATAATATCACATAATCATCATTTTATAGGTGGACAGCAGTGTGGAGGACATTTTGTCTGCTGAGTAGGATACAGATGAAATTCTGAAGCTCCACAGCATGCTTCAGACTCCTATTTCAAATAGCAAAACAGCTCAAAACAAAGTCAAACCTATTCTCAATTTTCATGTGGGCAGGGGTTGCTTTGGAGAAGCAGAGATCGGAGCGATTTGGCTTGTAAGGCAGGGTTAGGAGAGGTGTGTTCACATGTGGATGCCATACTCTAGTGATGGCCCGCTTGAAGCTGAAGCTCCGGTGCGTGTGTCCAAAAAATCAACACACTGCTTCAGAACCACTGTGTCGAAGCTTGATTCGCTTGGCCAGAGTCACGTGATCAGTGACGTCCTGTTTTGATGGTGACAGATAGCGAACCACTGATCATTCCACTGAGAGATTTGGAGCCAGCGAGGAATAGAGGAGGTTCTGTTGTGTGGGAGAATTTTGAGTTGATTTTTGTCAATCGGGTGGGTTTTCCAGCTTTGTTTTCTGGCAGTTTGCTTTTGTTTTGTGCGTGCTTATTATATCTGACAACGGGAAAAAGGTAAAATGTCAAAAATCTTCTTCCATAATGTAAATATCATTAAATAACTTTAGAAAAACTTCCACTTGACTCTTTACATGTAATCTTATAAAATATATATTTTATTGTGTAATTAATCTGAAAATGTTAGTCTGCCAAATGTGCAGCAATTTAATTTATTATTCTCTTTAGCTGATAGTTTGTGGGGCCCAGGTAGACTGTATACCTGCATCTCTACCAGTTTCTCTGCACTCCAGCCTCTTCTGTGCCATGTGAAGGGATTTCCCTTAAGGCAGGAGAAATTATCTCCACGAAAAGGAACAGGTTCGGCCATCGCACACTAGAACAAATTCTCTTCTTAAGGGATACTTTAAATGCATCATGTTTTTAATTTGCAAGTTCATAAGCATTTTCCCTTCAATTCTACCCCCAGGTCAAAAATATGTCTGGGACAATTTCCCTAATTTAATATTATTTATAAATATACCCGTCTAGCGGTTAATTGCATAAGTGCATGGAGGCAGGACCTCACAGCAGAAGCATACTCCATAATGTGTTTTACATTATCATATGTATATTATATGTAATGTGGTATTTTTCAATTATTGTATTTACCAACATCAAGAAGTCACAAGCAAAGAAAGACCACACAATGGTGCATATTTAAACAAGGAAAGTTTACTGGTCAGAATTATTTATTACACAAATAAACCACATTTTTTAACCACCAAAAAATACACGTTCAAAGCAACACAACGGCGGCCCAATATCAGACAGAATTCCACTCTGTAGAGTGAGCAATCTTAATGAAGCAGTTGGTTTTATTTTGTGGATTCAAGCTGCTCTTCATATTTTTGGCCACCAGATGTCACCAGAGAGGACTGTGTTGAAAAGCTTCGAGTAATGAACCGTTTTTCAATACAAGCTTCAGTGCTTCAGAAAGCTTCATTTGGCCATCACTACCATACTCTGTGCCATTTTTGCTTAAATACTTGCTGATTACTGCATCTGATAACACAGCAAATGTCTGGTATTTTGGTTAAACTCGATATTCTGGGGGCTTTCTACCAAGGAGTGACCTCAGGAAGACCTGTTCTCTGATTTCTTGAAAACAGGACAAAAAATAAATTAATTAATTAATTAAAAAAAAGAAAACAGGACAAAAAGAGAACTGATTCCACTTATAGCTCATCACGCCAAAAGAGGATCCATAATCATCAGTGATGAGTGGCAGGCTTATCCCCGCGAGGTTACAGGAACAGGCATTACACTGTTAACCAGCATTTGTTGATGCTCAAATAGGAGCTCATACCAAACATTTAAAGGGCCTGGAATGTCTGGCGGCTCAGGAGGAACCACACAGAGGAATTACTGGTGGACACTTCAAATCCTGTCTCCCCCCCACCCTGGACCCCCACCAATTCGCATACCGCCAGAACAGGAGCACAGAGGATGCAGTCTCCATCGCACTGCACTCTGTCCTCTCACACCTGGACAACAACAACACCTACGCCAGAATGCTGTTTATAGACTTCAGTTCAGCATTCAATACAATCCACCCCCCACAACTCATCAGGAAACTGACAGACCTGGGCATCAGCTCCCTCATCTGCAAATGGTTACTGGACTTCCTGACCAACCGCCCCCAACATGTCCGGCTGGATAACCACTGCTCATCTACCATCACAATGAACACCGGTGTACCACAAGGCTGTGTGATGAGCCCTTTCCTCTACTCCCTCTTCACCCACGACTGCAGACCTGCTGATGGTTCCAACACCATCATTAAGTTTGCAGATGACACCACGGTGATTGGCCTCATCAGTGACAACGATGAGGCCGCCTACAGGGAGGAGGTGGATCGTCTGGCTGAGTGGTGCGACACAAACAACCTGCTGCTTAACACCGAGAAGACCAAGGAGCTCATCGTGGACTACAGGAGGAATGCTGACCCACATCCACCCATCCACATTAAGGGGACGGCTGTGGAGCGTGTGAGCAGCTTCAAGTTCCTGGGAGTCCACATCTCCGAGGATCTCACCTGCTCCAAGCTGGTCAAGAAGGCTCACCAGCGCCTCTTCTTCTTGAGGACCCTGAGGAAGAACCACCTGTCCTCAGACATCCTGGTGAACTTCTATCGTTGCACCATCGAGAGCATCCTGACCAACTGTATAACAGTCTGGTACGGGAACTGCTCTGCCTCGGACCGGAAGGCGTTGCAGAGGGTCGTGAAAACTGCCCAGCGCATCGCCGGAGCACCACTTCCTGCCATAAAAGACATCTACAGGAAGCGGTGTCTGAAAAGGGCTGGGAAAATCATCAAAGACCCCAGTCACCCATCACATAGAGTCTTCACCCTCCTGCCCTCTGGGAGGCGCCACAGGAGCCTCCGGACTAAGACCACCAGGTACCGGAACAGCTTCTTCCCCACAGCTGTCAGACTCCTGAACTCTGCCTCCTGACATCTGACCCACGTTAAACTCATGGACTGAACATACACACACCCACAATGGACAACTGTACCCTCAAACACACAATAATAACATGGACTGAACCACCACTCACAACCACTAGCACTTTATATAGCCTCTGTAGAAACTATCTACACCCTCACTTATCTTAACTGCACTACTGTATAGCTCTGTGTAAATAATCATTCTGTACATTCAATAATCTTTAATCCTACAACTGTTTACAACTTGCATAGTTCCCATTTCTGTATAGCTGTATATCTCAAATTTCTGTAAAGTTATTTATTTCATATTCTGTATAGTTTTTCATATTTATATCCTGTTCATAGCCTGTACATAGCTTGTACTCACTACAGCCTGTGCATACTTAGTTATAGAATATTCACAACATACTTCATACCGTGTACATTATAACATACCATAATAGACCCATTTCTGTAATATACTTACATATCTATACTATTGCTAATATATATTGTAATATATCTATATCACTAAAGCACTTCTGGATGGATGCAAACTGCATTTCGTTGCCCTGTACCTGTGCATGTGCAATGACAATAAAGTTGAATTCTATTCTAATTCTATTCTACAACCTTGCAGTGACTGATTGGAATGAATGAGTTGCAGAAGTCCATCGTAAAGAGCCCCTGGGTCGCCTCATTCATGATTTCAGATAAATGTATAGATCAGGGTTGGGGGAACTCAACGTCTCAAGGGCCAGTGTCCTGCAGGTTTTAGATGTGTCCTTGATCCAACACAGTTGATTTCAATGGCTAAATGACCTCCTCAACATGTCTCGAAGTTCTCCAGAGACCTGGTAATGAACTAATCACTTGATTCAGGTGAGTTGACCCAGGGTGATATCTAAAACCTGCAGGGCACCGGCCCTTGAGGCCTGGAGTTCCCCATCCCTGGTATAGATAAATCCTTTAGTTCTGGTGTTGGGGTTTCAACTGCATTTCCAAAATACTATAGCAAATACTATTTACCAAAACAGAAATCTTTAGCGTCAGTTGTTAAATGTATAACATACAATTCTCTGCTTATATGTCCATGTTTTATGTCCAAGATAAAACAGCATCTACAGTAAAATGCTATTTTATGCTATTTCTTGTCATTCCTGAATATAAACTGTTTTTGTAATTCAGTTTCTTGCTAGCCACAATTTCCTGTTAAATTCTGAACTAATGTAAGAGGATAAAAAATGGTTTCATGTTGCTTGTGCTACCTCTCTTTTATGAAGGTGTGATTCTGTTTTAGACGTCCTTTTGTTATATTTAGATGCAGTTTAAGAAATTCTTTTAGCAAAAAATGATTTTAACCTGTCTTTATATTTCAGCGCACTTAAAGTTGGATAAATCTTAAATAATAAAAAAGAAGGAAAAAAAACACATATTAAACAATAAAAATATTGTTTGGATATGGTGAAAACTTACAGTTTAGAATAAGGGGATGCAGAAAGTATTGTTAATAACTTGTATATGCATAAATCCAATATATTACAAGCAACAAAGCTCTACTAATGATATGTAACACATTGAAATGTAAGGAATTATTTACACATTTTTCTTAGGCTGTGTAAATTACTTAGCTTACATATACAGATCATCTATGACAGGTAAGATACAAACACCTGTAGTGCTCGACAGTCCAGTTACATATTTAATATAACTTGTTTATAAAATTAAAAATACCCTGATCACTTTTTACACTTTTGATAGGCTACCTTAAAAAGAATACATCAGCAAGTTTTATACTGATCATTTACAAACATTTGTTCATGAAAAATTATCTGTGTATTTATTAAACATTTTCTAATGATATTTTCATGCTTACTTAATGCTTTACCAAAGGTTCATAAATGACAAACCACATTTGTATTTTGTTAATATAACATTTATCATCTACAAATGTATATCTTTTGTTTCTATCTTTTGTAAACACTTAGTTTATGGTCAACAGTGTTGGTCAAGTTACCTGAAAAAAGTAATCAGTAACTAATTACTGATTACTTCCCCCAAAAAGTAATCCCGTTACTTTACTGATTACTTATTTTTAAAAGTAATTAATTACTTCGTTACTTAGTTACTTTTTAAAAACACGATTTACAACCTGAGTAGGTGATAAAGCGATAGATCTTTCAGACCAATTCTACTTTTTCTACATAATCCATCATACAAAATGTAATCAAATGGAAAAGTCCCTTTTTAAAACTTGTTTTATTTGTTTTAATCTTTTAACTTTATGCATCAAGCAAAAATTAAATTATATGCAACATTCTCTGACTGGAAGAAATTTGTTTAACATTTAAACCTATTTTCTGCACATTCCAGCACATACTTTTTTTTGTGTGTTTACACTCACTCTTTCAAATAGATGCAAGTAAAACACAGCAGAAAATAAAAAAATCAAAGACTCAGCGGTTCTGTTGCTCTATTTTCACCTGTAAAGCAGGAGTGGGGTAGGCGGAGGTATAGGGCTTTGGAGCGTGATGTCACGGGGGTGGGCGTGGAAAGGATTTTGGCCCGATCCGCCATTTTGGGGGTCTAAGTAAGGAGCGAAAGCATAGCCATGGTTCGTACTTGCTGTGTGGTCGGCTGCAATGTTCGATCTTACGACCGGCACGGGAATAAGTTTGGATTGTCTTTTTATGCTTTCCCAACCTGGAAGCAACATGAAGGAGCTCATGTATCGGATATTACCAAACGAAGGCGTCTAGCCTGGATAGCAGCCGTGAGACGAGCTGATATCAAGTTCTGTTACGTCTGCAGATATCAGTTGGTGTGCTCAAGACATTTTCATTCCGGTAAGTTCTAAATATGTTCACATCACGCTTTATAGCTGAATAATATCATCGTTGGTGGTCTCGGAAGTTATAGAATTTGCGATCAAACATCGAATGGAGTGACTTGATTGGTTGATGTAAAGACAATAAATGAAATGAGACAGGAAGGACACAAATTGGCGTTAATAATTTGCCCGATTATCAATGTGTTAATTTGCATGTACTTTACAATTACGGGCATATAATATGATAACGATATTTTAGCAGTTCAATGATAAATGTATAACATTAATTATGGTGGGGGGTGGAAAATTGCTATTTCACTCGATGCACTCCAGCTGACTTACTTTGACAATGTACTCAGAGTTTGGCGGCTTGAAAATAGCCAAATCTTGCACCCAGCCATTTGTAAATTGGATGTGCGCCTCCAGTGACTTGTAATTACGAAACTGGTTCGCTGTGTAAGCGCTTACTCCACAAACAAGATACATGAAGATATCGGGGTAGGACAGTGGCGGTAAGTCGTCTGGGTCTTTACTCCACTGCCGTATTTCATATGGGTCCAGATTTGCGATGCACTCTATTTTTTTCAAGTACCGCTGCTTCGCCTCTGGACGCAATCGGTCTCTATACCGTCCGTTTTCTTTTGAGCTGCTTTTAAGCATGTTTCTTGTCGTCGTCGTTCCAACACAGTGTGTTTGTTTTGATTTGTAGACCCCGAAAATGGAGCTGCGCTCCCACAATGCATTGCGGCGTGACGTCAACTCCAAAGCCCTATACCCTGGTACAGGTGTGTCGCAGCGGTCAGTGGAAGAATCCGTGAGTTTCTCTGTGAATTTCCCATCACGTCATAGCGCACTCAGTGCTTGCTTGGAAGTTAAGGGGTTTTTTTTGCTGTAAAAAGAAGTTTTCTTCCCATGCACAACGGACACTAATGTTTTTGTCACTTTTTATGGAATTAAACTCAAAATAAGGTCAGTACTTCCACGCTTTAAACGCTGCACGCTCATACTCTCTCCTGCACTCGATATATTATCCACTGTTGATCTACATGCAGCTGTTGTCACCACTGTCATGAGACATTCTCGCAAAAAAATCACGGTTTTAGTAATGCAGTAACACAGCGTTCCTATGGGAAAGTAACGGTAATCTAATTACCATTTTTGCAATAGTAATCCCTTACTTTACTCGTTACTTGAAAAAAGTAATCGGATTACAGTAACGCGTTACAAGTAACGCGTTATTGTAATTACGCGTTACTGTAATTACAAGTAACGCGTTACTGCCCATCTCTGATGGTCAACAAATAGATTGATACCCTAAATGATTATGCATAGAGTAGGATTGGAGTATCATCCATTAATATCTTTAGCATCACAACCTCCTTAACAGTTTGTTGCAACATGTGGTGCTGGTCGAAAACCTGGTTAACCTGGTTAGAACGAATGGTATGAAGCTCATTTGATTTTGAATACCTTCCATTTTTGTTGTTTAAATTTCAGAAATGTTTGCTTTGATCTACTTCAGACTGTGAGCTGCAAAGACTTTGGACTCCTTCCATGTACTTGTGTGTGCATTCATAGTTTGTTTGTTATTTTTCCCCAAAATGTCCTTAATATGTTTTTATATAAACAAAAGAAGAACCCAGAGGAACCAACAGAGACAAAACTCCTAAATTAAAATACAATTTTTTTCAGGGCTGAGAAACAAATGTTTAAGCTCTGTTAAAAACACAAGAGAGATATATTACATTTTTATCTACAACATTTTTGCAAAACTGTTTCTCAGCTAAGCATCGTTGATAAAGATCTAAGAATATTTTAGAGTTACTTCTCATTTTCTAGTTTGTACCACAAGTTTATGTTACGGTAACATCTGTTACTGATGACCCATACACTTCCTTTTTGCGTCTTACATTAAAAAAATCTGTGAACATGTTAGCAATTTGTTTTAAAAGCTGTTAAGTGTTCTCATATCTCATACATCCCCATTAGTAACTCATATCAGCAGTGACAGTCTGAATATGTATATTTGGTTTTGTTTGCCAGCACACTATTTAGTTCATTGTCTTCCAAAAAATAACTTTCTTCTCTTTTAGTTGATAGCTATTCCTCAGAAAACCTTAATTTGTGCTGACATATGACTGGGAATCAGGCAGGTTTACAGACAGCTTATCTGTTTATTTGTGTGAGCACACCCACTTGTACCTGCATGGATACATGTGGTTTTATCTACATACAGCCTTACAGTTTATCCGCACAATCACATGGCACACAGGAGCCATGTGATTGTCTAAATAGATATTTGCATTAAGAAGTAACTGAAGAGGTGTACCTAATGAAGTACCTCATAAGGTGGCTTAATTTTACATAGCACTTTACAATGCTGTTTAAAATTAGAATGCAAAGGTGGCTTTTAAAAAATATTTAGCCAGTTAAATATTACAAGGACAATAAACTAAATGCTGAACCTGAGAAATGTTAGTAATTTTTGAAAGCCTCTTGTTTTTACTTTACTGCATTGCCTCTCTATCACTGCCCCACTCCTTAGCAGAGCTGACCACAATCTAGTCCCGCTAACACAACATGAGAGTTGTTAGAAGGTGAGGTTGCTGAGTCACATTGAAATGTACATTTATTAACCAAATACAGTGAATAAGCAAAACAATTTCTTCAACAGTTTTTTGTTCCTAGCCATCTGCTGCCTTCTTTACCACACAGTGCTTTTGCCCTTCTTACTCTCAGAAAACTCTGTATTACAAGTTTCAAATTATGATTAAAGTCTTCTGCATATTGTACATTGTATATTGTTAAACATTTTATTAGATCCGGGTTATTTTGAAGCCAAAACACTGTATTTGGGCCTTTTGGGGACATTTTTAGTGACATATCCAACAACTGTTGCCCAGTATTCCAAGTAATTCAATTGTCTATTAGGTCAAACATGCGGTCTGCGGCTCAGCTGCAGAGGAGGAGTATTACAGTGGGCTTGAGGGGCAGCACCAGGGAGGCTGGCAGGGCAGTTTAAAGGACTTCATTAATTGTGCTCTCCTTATTTCAGTGATGCCAGACCTAGCAGAGAACGGGGGTGAACACCCCCGTTCTCTGCTAGCCATCGGGGCGGGGGGGCTGGGAGGAGATGTTGGCTGTCCGACTGGCCTGGGACGGTCTGCTTGCCTCCACCCCGGGGGGAAGGGTAACATCTCTTGGGTCCAGGTTCTGTTTCCCCCTCTGGGGGCGAGGGTACCTGGACCCGGGGTATAGAGTATGTTTGGGGAGTGTGATTGTGTGTACATGTCCATTTATGTCAGTCCTTACGTTGGGTGAGTGCTGAGTGTTTGTATATGTGTGCATGAGGGTGGGAACGCATGTTTGTGTCTGTGTGTGCCTGTTTGTCTGTGTCTATATGTCAGGTCGGGTCTTAGACTCCACCTCTCTGGGAACTCTCAGGCCCTCCAAGGCCTATCTCCCCTCACCACACTCCCTGCCGGTGACTGATGCCCTCAGGGGTCGGTGCATTGGTAGTTCTTGGTGTCGGGAGCTGGGCACTCAGGTATGTACCGGCTCACTCCCGGTGGCTACCTGACGGGGCCTGGCGCCTGTTGCTCGGTCAGGCCTCCTCTGGGGTGCAGGGGGCCCTCGGGCCTCCGGCCTCTGGGCTTGCAGCTCAGTTCACTCTGGCACAGCTGGCTGCCGGCAGAGCCGGCGGGCACACCGGTGCAGCCCCCTCTGGCTTCTGCTCGGTGGCTACTGGGCTACTGGGGATCCTCAGCCCTTCCCATGAGGGTGGCACGGATGCCCCTCCGGTGGTCCTCCTTGGGCTCTCGCACTCTGAGGCCTCTGAATGTCTGGGGCCTGGATCTCCTCCATGCCTGCTTCATGCCCTGGGGGACGGGGCTATGGCTCGCTACATCCTCTTGCAGACCATTACATGTGGAAACCATTTGAATACAAGCGCGCTGATCCACACAGGTATGCACACGGGTGTTCACTGCTCGTAGACTTAAATTACACCTTTCTTGGCTGCTACTTCAAAGCACATTGTGCGCTGTCTGTCCTGCGTGCTGCACAACAACATTGAATTTTTAGTATTTACTGCTGTTTACACTTAGCTAGATTAATGCGATGGTGTTGTGTTTAGTATGTTGCTTTGGGTTTTTTTTGGGGTTTTTTTTGCTTGTTTTCTATTCTTCTCTCAACAGGTGATCCAGGAGATTTTTTTTCTCCCCCCCTTTCTCACTGTCCCTCTCCCCTTCTGTTTTTCTTTTCCTTCCTCTTTCTCTCTCCCTTTCCTATCCCTCAGTCATGTCTGTCCCGTCTGTAACATCTGAAAATAAAATATAATAAATAATAAAAACAAAGGTCGATCAAATGGACCAATACGGCAATGCCACGATGATGCCAGACCTGAAGGAGAGAGGAGTGTGCAGGTGGCTATGGCTCCAAAGCTGCTGCAAGCACATGACACCTGCGTCCTTGCTGTTCACAGTGGTGTTAAATGATAAACCGCAAGATATCTGATACGCAGCTCGTGCAGCCAGTACACAGCCTGGCTCAGATGCAGGCCGAGCTGGCAGCCATGCACCTGGAGCAGGTGGTGACGCAGCTCAAGCACCTAGAGGCATTACAGGACCAGGGCAACCACCAGATGCAAGATTCAGAAAACCTGGACACTCTGTCTGGTGCTTGTTCTCTGCCATCGTCTCTTTCTCCTTGCCCTGCGGTGGTCCTGCACAGGATGACCGAGGATCACATGGACATCGGGGCAGGAGTGTTGGAGGCGCGTGCAACCGGGACACCTCCTCTGAGAGTGTCCACTAATGGAGGTAGGTCAGGTGTTCCACGTTGCTGGGGCTCCCCCCCCCATCCAGGAAGATACATATAGTTTTCCGGTAAGATGTCATAGGGGTATATGCCATGCCATGGTGGACTTAAGCTGTACACTTGTACCTGGTCTACCAAACCCTGGTTCAGTCAGGGGCATTGTTGGAGGCAGAGTGGGTGGAGGTTAGGTGTGTACATGGGGACATACACAAATATCCCATAGTGCCACTGCAAATAAAATATAAGAGGAAAATGCATAATGTAAAGGCTGCAGTTAGCTTGTGCCTGACACATCCCATAATTCTGGGGACAGATTGGCCAGGGTTTAATAACATTTTGGGACACTGTGTGGGGATGCGTCCATGACCTTGTAGTATATGGACATGTACATATACTACATATACTATAGTGTCTGCGCTGCACTCAGCAGTGATGCAAGGCTTTTCGACACTGACTCTGGAGAGGAGGCGATGGCAAGGCCTCCAGTGATTCACTCCATGGGTGATTTCCCATTTGAGCAGTCTCTTGATGAAACTCTATGCTCAGTCTTTGACCAAGTCATGAAAATTTATGGTACGCCCTGACACAGCACTGAACGACCAGCTTTTTGTATAGATTAAACATAGGCTTTATTGAATGAGTGGTGACACTCTCACAAAAGAGGAACACACCCAGTTGTTGGTGACTAAAAGTCGCCGGGAATTTATTTTACAGGCGGCTTGTTATAACCCCATGGTAGAGCATACGGAATATGACAAAACTCTCGAGCAAATAATGGACAGATTTTATTGGCTGAGCATCTAGGCAGATGTGCGCCAATGGTGCGCATCCTGCCAAGAGTGTCAGCTGGTTAACCAGCCGCCATTCCAAAAGCACCATTACTGACAATGGAGGTCCCGTTTGAGTGCATTGGTATGAGCCTCATCAGGACATTTCACCAGAGTGCATGTGAATGTCACTTTGCATGAGTTCTGGTGAATTATGCAACACGATATACTGAAATTGGTCAGCGACCTTCTCTCTGGGGTGTGGTCCAGACAGTGTTGGGTGTAATGCGTTACTAAGTAACGCGTTACTGTAATTAAATTACTTTTCCACTGAAAAAGTAGAGTAACTAATTATTGTTCATTTTTAGGTATTTTAATTACAGTTACTTACAATGTACTTGCGTTACATTGTAAAATAATTAAACTCGCTGAATATCATTACTTAATTTCAATAATTTATCTTCTAAACATAGAAGTAAACTCTGCCGCTTTAACATCGCTGTAGTGCAGGTGCACGTCATTTCGCACCAGTTTGCTGCATAGTCTTATTCTAAAGCGGAAGATGTCGGACTCGGCTGAAGCGAGTGGCTGTTTTTTGAAATGGACATATTCCCATCTCTTCACTTTTCTGAAACAAGCAGACAAGAATATTACAGTAATATGTAAGCTATGTCCTGGGAAGAAAAAACTATCGGCTGCTGTTAATAGCACGAGTAATCTACTGAAGCGCCTGACACGAGTGCATAGACACTTCTGAGTGATTCTTGTTCATCATCCATGGATAACACCGCAGCAACTCCTCCTAAGCAGGTAAAACTTGATTTTACTTCAGCAGCACAGAAAGGTGAGCTTAAAAAATGATTGCAGGCTACATTGTGGAAGAGATGCTACCGCTGCGTACTGTAGAGTCTCCGTCTTTAAAAAAAATAGTATTTATTATTTAAAGAGTTTAATTTCTATTGTTTGCCTACTCAAGGTTTTTAAGGATTTTAAGAAGTATTTAGTTAAATTACTTATTGAGTAATTAAGTTACTTTTCTGACGCAGTAATTAGATAAGTATTTTAAATACAATATTGACTAAGTAATTAGTAATTAGTAATTAATTACTTTTTAAAAGTAACTTACCCAACACTGGGTCCAGATCCCTCTTACTGATGCCCCCTCACACAGCGTTCCCCACTCCCCTAGGGAAGCATCTGTGGACACCACCTTTTTATCCAAGACCCCTGATGCAGCAGCCCGGGCTCCCTCCAGGGATGGAGAGCTTGCATGCAAGATGCGATTACCGCCAGTCTCCCCAGAGGTGACGTGACGCACACAGGAGGTAAGAGAGTCCAACATTGAAACCAGGGCTCTAGACCAGTAATGCAGTAACACAGCGTTCCTACGGGAAAGTAACGGTAATCTAATTACCATTTTTGCAATAGTAATCCCTTACTTTACTCGTTACTTGAAAAAAGTAATCGGATTACAGTAACGCGTTACAAGTAACGCGTTACTGTAATTACGCGTTACTGTAATTACGCGTTACTGTAATTACAAGTAACGCGTTACTGCCCATCTCTGATGGTCAACAAATAGATTGATACCCTAAATGATTATGCATAGAGTAGGATTGGAGTATCATCCATTAATATCTTTAGCATCACAACCTCCTTAACAGTTTGTTGCAACATGTGGTGCTGGTCGAAAACCTGGTTAACCTGGTTAGAACGAATGGTATGAGGCTCATTTGATTTTGAATACCTTCCATTTTTGTTGTTTAAATTTCAGAAATGTTTGCTTTGATCTACTTCAGACTGTGAGCTGCAAAGACTTTGGACTCCTTCCATGTACTTGTGTGTGCATTCATAGTTTGTTTGTTATTTTTCCCCAAAATGTCCTTAATATGTTTTTATATAAACAAAAGAAGAACCCAGAGGAACCAACAGAGACAAAACTCCTAAATTAAAATACAATTTTTTTCAGGGCTGAGAAACAAATGTTTAAGCTCTGTTAAAAACACAAGAGAGATATATTACATTTTTATCTACAACATTTTTGCAAAACTGTTTCTCAGCTAAGCATCGTTGATAAAGATCTAAGAATATTTTAGAGTTACTTCTCATTTTCTAGTTTGTACCACAAGTTTATGTTACGGTAACATCTGTTACTGATGACCCATACACTTCCTTTTTGCGTCTTACATTAAAAAAATCTGTGAACATGTTAGCAATTTGTTTTAAAAGCTGTTAAGTGTTCTCATATCTCATACATCCCCATTAGTAACTCATATCAGCAGTGACAGTCTGAATATGTATATTTGGTTTTGTTTGCCAGCACACTATTTAGTTCATTGTCTTCCAAAAAATAACTTTCTTCTCTTTTAGTTGATAGCTATTCCTCAGAAAACCTTAATTTGTGCTGACATATGACTGGGAATCAGGCAGGTTTACAGACAGCTTATCTGTTTATTTGTGTGAGCACACCCACTTGTACCTGCATGGATACATGTGGTTTTATCTACATACAGCCTTACAGTTTATCCGCACAATCACATGGCACACAGGAGCCATGTGATTGTCTAAATAGATATTTGCATTAAGAAGTAACTGAAGAGGTGTACCTAATGAAGTACCTCATAAGGTGGCTTAATTTTACATAGCACTTTACAATGCTGTTTAAAATTAGAATGCAAAGGTGGCTTTTAAAAAATATTTAGCCAGTTAAATATTACAAGGACAATAAACTAAATGCTGAACCTGAGAAATGTTAGTAATTTTTGAAAGCCTCTTGTTTTTACTTTACTGCATTGCCTCTCTATCACTGCCCCACTCCTTAGCAGAGCTGACCACAATCTAGTCCCGCTAACACAACATGAGAGTTGTTAGAAGGTGAGGTTGCTGAGTCACATTGAAATGTACATTTATTAACCAAATACAGTGAATAAGCAAAACAATTTCTTCAACAGTTTTTTGTTCCTAGCCATCTGCTGCCTTCTTTACCACACAGTGCTTTTGCCCTTCTTACTCTCAGAAAACTCTGTATTACAAGTTTCAAATTATGATTAAAGTCTTCTGCATATTGTACATTGTATATTGTTAAACATTTTATTAGATCCGGGTTATTTTGAAGCCAAAACACTGTATTTGGGCCTTTTGGGGACATTTTTAGTGACATATCCAACAACTGTTGCCCAGTATTCCAAGTAATTCAATTGTCTATTAGGTCAAACATGCGGTCTGCGGCTCAGCTGCAGAGGAGGAGTATTACAGTGGGCTTGAGGGGCAGCACCAGGGAGGCTGGCAGGTCAGTTTAAAGGACTTCATTAATTGTGCTCTCCTTATTTCAGTGATGCCAGACCTAGCAGAGAACGGGGGTGTTCACCCCCGTTCTCTGCTAGCCATCGGGGCGGGGGGGCTGGGAGGAGATGTTGGCTGTCCGACTGGCCTGGGACGGTCTGCTTGCCTCCACCCCGGGGGGAAGGGTAACATCTCTTGGGTCCGGGTTCTGTTTCCCCCTCTGGGGGCGAGGGTACCTGGACCCGGGGTATAGAGTATGTTTGGGGAGTGTGATTGTGTGTACATGTCCATTTATGTCAGTCCTTACGTTGGGTGAGTGCTGAGTGTTTGTATATGTGTGCATGAGGGTGGGAACGCATGTTTGTGTCTGTGTGTGCCTGTTTGTCTGTGTCTATATGTCAGGTCGGGTCTTAGACTCCACCTCTCTGGGAACTCCCAGGCCCTCCAAGGCCTATCTCCCCTCACCACACTCCCTGCCGGTGACTGATGCCCTCAGGGGTCGGTGCATTGGTAGTTCTTGGTGTCGGGAGCTGGGCACTCAGGTATGTACCGGCTCACTCCTGGTGGCTACCTGACGGGGCCTGGCGCCTGTTGCTCGGTCAGGCCTCCTCTGGGGTGCAGGGGGCCCTCGGGCCTCCGGCCTCTGGGCTTGCAGCTCAGTTCACTCTGGCACAGCTGGCTGCCGGCAGAGCCGGCGGGCACACCGGTGCAGCCCCCTCTAGCTTCTGCTCGGTGGCTACTGGGCTCCTCAGCCCTTCCCATGAGGGTGGCACGGATGCCCCTCCGGTGGTCCTCCTTGGGCTCTCGCACTCTGAGGCCTCTGAATGTCTGGGGCCTGGATCTCCTCCATGCCTGCTTCATGCCCTGGGGGACGGGGCTATGGCTCGCTACATCCTCTTGCAGACCATTACATGTGGAAACCATTTGAATACAAGCGCGCTGATCCACACAGGTATGCACACGGGTGTTCACTGCTCGTAGACTTAAATTACACCTTTCTTGGCTGCTACTTCAAAGCACATTGTGCGCTGTCTGTCCTGCGTGCTGCACAACAACATTGAATTTTTAGTATTTACTGCTGTTTACACTTAGCTAGATTAATGCGATGGTGTTGTGTTTAGTATGTTGCTTTGGGGGTTTTTTTGGGTTTTTTTGCTTGTTTTCTATTCTTCTCTCAGCAGGTGATCCAGGAGATTTTTTTTTCTCCCCCCCTTTCTCACTGTCCCTCTCCCCTTCTGTTTTTCTTTTCCTTCCTCTTTCTCTCTCCCTTTCCTATCCCTCACTCATGTCTGTCCCGTCTGTAACATCTGAAAATAAAATATAATAAATAATAAAAACAAAGGTCGATCAAATGGACCAATACGGCAATGCCACGATGATGCCAGACCTGAAGGAGAGAGGAGTGTGCAGGTGGCTATGGCTCCAAAGCTGCTGCAAACACATGACACCTGCGTCCTTGCTGTTCACAGTGGTGTTAAATGATAAACCGCAAGATATCTGATACGCAGCTCGTGCAGCCAGTACACAGCCTGGCTCAGATGCAGGCCGAGCTGGCAGCCATGCACCTGGAGCAGGTGGTGACGCAGCTCAAGCACCTAGAGGCATTACAGGACCAGGGCAACCACCAGATGCAAGATTCAGAAAACCTGGACACTCTGTCTGGTGCTTGTTCTCTGCCATCGTCTCTTTCTCCTTGCCCTGCGGTGGTCCTGCACAGGATGACCGAGGATCACATGGACATCGGGGCAGGAGTGTTGGAGGCGCGTGCAACCGGGACACCTCCTCTGAGAGTGTCCACTAATGGAGGTAGGTCAGGTGTTCCACGTTGCTGGGGCTCCCCCCCCATCCAGGAAGATACATATAGTTTTCCGGTAAGATGTCATAGGGGTATATGCCATGCCATGGTGGACTTAAGCTGTACACTTGTACCTGGTCTACCAAACCCTGGTTCAGTCAGGGGCATTGTTGGAGGCAGAGTGGGTGGAGGTTAGGTGTGTACATGGGGACATACACAAATATCCCATAGTGCCACTGCAAATAAAATATAAGAGGAAAATGCATAATGTAAAGGCTGCAGTTAGCTTGTGCCTGACACATCCCATAATTCTGGGGACAGATTGGCCAGGGTTTAATAACATTTTGGGACACTGTGTGGGGATGCGTCCATGACCTTGTAGTATATGGACATGTACATATACTACATATACTATAGTGTCTGCGCTGCACTCAGCAGTGATGCAAGGCTTTTCGACACTGACTCTGGAGAGGAGGCGATGGCAAGGCCTCCAGTGATTCACTCCATGGGTGATTTCCCATTTGAGCAGTCTCTTGATGAAACTCTATGCTCAGTCTTTGACCAAGTCATGAAAATTTATGGTACGCCCTGACACAGCACTGAACGACCAGCTTTTTGTATAGATTAAACATAGGCTTTATTGAATGAGTGGTGACACTCTCACAAAAGAGGAACACACCCAGTTGTTGGTGACTAAAAGTCGCCGGGAATTTATTTTACAGGCGGCTTGTTATAACCCCATGGTAGAGCATACGGAATATGACAAAACTCTCGAGCAAATAATGGACAGATTTTATTGGCTGAGCATCTAGGCAGATGTGCGCCAATGGTGCGCATCCTGCCAAGAGTGTCAGCTGGTTAACCAGCCGCCATTCCAAAAGCACCATTACTGACAATGGAGGTCCCGTTTGAGTGCATTGGTATGAGCCTCATCAGGACATTTCACCAGAGTGCATGTGAATGTCACTTTGCATGAGTTCTGGTGAATTATGCAACACGATATACTGAAACTGGTCAGAGACCTTCTCTCTGGGGTGTGGTCCAGACAGTGTTGGGTGTAATGCGTTACTAAGTAACGCGTTACTGTAATTAAATTACTTTTCCACTGAAAAAGTAGAGTAACTAATTATTGTTCATTTTTAGGTATTTTAATTACAGTTACTTACAATGTACTTGCGTTACATTGTAAAATAATTAAACTCGCTGAATATCATTACTTAATTTCAATAATTTATCTTCTAAACATAGAAGTAAACTCTGCCGCTTTAACATCGCTGTAGTGCAGGTGCACGTCATTTCGCACCAGTTTGCTGCATAGTCTTATTCTAAAGCGGAAGATGTCGGACTCGGCTGAAGCGAGTGGCTGTTTTTTGAAATGGACATATTCCCATCTCTTCACTTTTCTGAAACAAGCAGACAAGAATATTACAGTAATATGTAAGCTATGTCCTGGGAAGAAAAAACTATTGGCTGCTGTTAATAGCACGAGTAATCTACTGAAGCGCCTGACACGAGTGCATAGACACTTCTGAGTGATTCTTGTTCATCATCCATGGATAACACCGCAGCAACTCCTTCTAAGCAGGTAAAACTTGATTTTACTTCAGCAGCACAGAAAGGTGAGCTTAAAAAATGATTGCAGGCTACATTGTGGAAGAGATGCTACCGCTGCGTACTGTAGAGTCTCCGTCTTTAAAAAAAATAGTATTTATTATTTAAAGAGTTTAATTTCTATTGTTTGCCTACTCAAGGTTTTTAAGGATTTTAAGAAGTATTTAGTTAAATTACTTATTGAGTAATTAAGTTACTTTTCTGACGCAGTAATTAGATAAGTATTTTAAATACAATATTGACTAAGTAATTAGTAATTAGTAATTAATTACTTTTTAAAAGTAACTTACCCAACACTGGGTCCAGATCCCTCTTACTGATGCCCCCTCACACAGCGTTCCCCACTCCCCTAGGGAAGCATCTGTGGACACCACCTTTTTATCCAAGACCCCTGATGCAGCAGCCCGGGCTCCCTCCAGGGATGGAGAGCTTGCATGCAAGATGCGATTACCGCCAGTCTCCCCAGAGGTGACGTGACGCACACAGGAGGTAAGAGAGTCCAACATTGAAACCAGGGCTCTAGACCAGGGGTGGGCAATCTCAGTTACCTGACACAATCCTGACACATACAGGATCACTACAGGTTTTTTTTCCTGGGGACCCTGTGACACCCCATTAAAGAGCCATAGGCTGTGGATCTCTTGAGATCTCACTGTTGGGTTTGTAAGGCCATGTTACTCCTAAATTTCTATTCTGTTTAAAGAGAAGATACAAAACAAAGTTCTAAGCTAATCGACCTTAGGGTTCTCCTTTTTTTAAAAAGAATCGATAAGAGAATCGATAAAGAATCGAATCGTTAAACAGAATCGAAAATGGAATCGGAATCGTGAAAATCTTATCAATACCCATCCCTATTGACCACTTTACAAGGATGGGTTCCCACTTTCTACCACCTAAGAACAACATGCAGCCTGCCATTGAAACAATTGCTCACAAGGTCAGTATGTAATGGATTGCTTCTCCACACCCATGGCATGTCTCTCTTAGATCCATGTACAAGTTCACAGCCTGATATGGGTCTGTTGCTGTAGTTAGATGGGACTCAGTTTTAAGGCTATTGCACAGTTCAAATACATCTGGATCACATAGTTTGGTCAGTTGAAAAAACACACTCGTTTTTATACAGTTCAACATGTTCTTCAGTGGGGCAAAGGAAGTCTCTTGTCCATAGAGCTCAGGTAATGCATTAGATTAGGCCGACCACTGGGGATATTGATGTTTTTAGATGGCATGATGGAGTGTGTATTCCAAACCTGTGCAGTGTCATCCAGCTGATCCTGTTAAAAAGAATACATAAATTTAACAAATGTGCATACATGCCTGCCTAAAAAAAATAGTAGCCTAAATTATGGTATTTACACAGTTTTCATTTCATTTACTCCCTGCTCCTCTCCACCTCTTCTCCCTCTCTTGTCTGTCTTCCTGCAAGCCTCTCCATTCCCTCAACCTGGCCCTGCTCTCATCTCTCACTATACTTTATCTACTCCCCCTCTATCACTTCCTACGTTCCCTTTATCTCTCACTCACACATGCATGCTGGGTCTACTGCCAAGCACCATGTTAATGTTTTTATAATTTAGTCCAAGCTCAAAATAAAAATCTATGAATCTCTCACATGGGTGTGTGGCCTCCATCGCTGTGGTTGTTTCTAAGTTTTCAATTCTGACCTGGAGGTGCATGAACTCAAAAATTTTGCGGGATCTCGCAAAGTACATCTTCATATTTTTTTCTCCAATGTCCCTTGCAGGGCTCTGTATCTTTGTGGAAATAAAGAATTGTCTCCTTCAAAACTGAACAGAAAAAAGTTTGACTTCTATTCTGGACTCGTGTGTTCTGGACACGTGTTCTGGACACGTGCAATAATGCCCGTTGCACAAGTCTTGTGAACCATTTTACAGTGGTAAGACCACAGCAGTAATACTTCCTTATTCTTCTAAATTTTTAGTTTTACATTGCAGAACTATTACATTGCAGAACATTTTGCACACGGTAGTCAGTGCTGGCTTTATTGTGTAAGAAAGTCAACTAAGAGTGGAGAAAGACACTACAGTTTTTGGCTGCCATTTGTCAGACCTAGGAATAAATTCATTTAAAATCCTTCTTATCCAATTCAGGAGCTTTAGCTTATCCTAGTTGTCATAGTTCAAGAGGCAGTGTACAAAATACTAAATACATTGCAGGCCAAAATCATTTATTATTTTATGTAAATTGTCTTTTATGTTCAACTTGGTTTCTACAGGCCCTATAGAAATGTGGAAATTACTAACTTAAAACCACATACACATAAAAAATGACATAAAACATTTGTTTGTGTGTGTGTGTGTGTGTGTGTGTGTGTGTGTGTGTGTGTGTGTGTGTGTGTGTGTGTGTGTGTGTGTGTGTGGCACTGCAGTATAATAATAATAATAATAATAAATATTAATAATATTGTCATTCAGTGAGAGGGAAAGAACATATTACTAACAAAAAATGGTCATAGAAATTATGCTATGCAAATACTTCACAGCTACACATGTCACACAAATATATAGCACAGTAGTTTCTAAATTACAACTTTCTTTTTTTAACCATATTATAAGAGTAAAAGCTGATTTTCACCTTTTTCACTGAGGGTCATGCTCAGTTATGTGTGTGTGTGCGCGAGTCTGTCTGTGGTGCTTGTTGAATTAACCTACTCTTACTTTATTTGCTATAGTCTTTTTAAATTAATTTTCTGAGTTTGCTAATTCAGTTTGTGACACTGTCACTGGTGCTCTAGTGAGGAACTTCTTATTTTGCCCTTTTAGTTTTGGTCTGCAGTAATTTATTGATTTTCATAATCTAAAAGCCATGACCTGCTTGGTGTTATTTGTTGTTCTGGTGTTATTCCTCAGGACTGTATAGCAGTTGACCTTTACAAATCTGTTTAATGGAGACGATTTGTCCATTTCTGATGATGAATGAACTGGTACTTGTATTGAAACTTTCTACTCAATTTACGCATTCACGGTGCTTTCTAGTACTAATCTCTACAAATAAATTAATCACACACATTTTCATACATTGTTTTACTTACACTTAAGCAAAATTATATTTTTACACAACCATGAAAAGCAGTTTGAGTTCGTATGACTATCACATGTATATACGGCTTAATTAAGAACATATCAAGTTTCAGTGGTTGCATAGCTGCACAAACCACTGAAATATGCGACTTCCTCTGAATTTAAAAGGAGAATCAACTGAAACCAGTGAGACTTTCACACTTCACTCATCCTGTGCTGCAGAGCTGAGCTCTCCAAAACAACCCAAATCCATGTATGCAATGGAGGCAATATATGCAAATGATGAATGCGTTAAACCTGACAACCCAACACCTTCAACAAATTACACAGGTAAAAGGGAAGTGATAGAGCAAGGAGGTTATAACATCTGTTATTACTACTGAACATTTGTTTGGGTAACTTGTTTTTTTTTTTTTTGTTTGTTTGTTTGTTTTTCTTTTTGTCTTCTTTTCAGGTCAGAGGAGCTCTAGCAGAAGTTTCTATTTGGGTGTTATTCTCTCCCTGAGCCTGCTCACTGTTTTATTGCTGGTTGGATGTATCACACTTGGTTTCTTCTGTGAGTTGGATTTTTCATGGATAGTTGTTCTACTGATCATCAGTCACCATGTGAATGATTAAGAGCTATTTTTTAATGTAATTTAATGTATGTAATTTTTAATAAAATTTGGAATGCAATGTGGAATTTTTGATTCTTCCATTTCAAGATCCTCTTGAAATTATCTTGAAGACGACAAGATCACAGCAACAATAACTTGTGCAAGCATAAAACTGGTTTACATAATTAATATGTTTCACAAATTACAGTCAGAATTTTAAAATATTTTTTATTTAGATCTTTTGTGCCTCAATCAATGAAAGCATCAATGTTATTTCCTTTTATTTCAGACCACAATTCAGCTGAACATGTGTCGGCACAGGCTGAGAAGAGAGACCTGCTGACTAAAAACATCTCTGCAGTCAGTAACCAACTTTCTTCCATGACTGAGGAGCGAGATCTGCTGACTAAAAACATCTCTGCAGTCAGTAACCAACTTTCTTCCATGACTGAGGAGCGAGATCTGCTGACTAAAACCATCTCTGCAGTCAGTAACCAACTTTCTTCCATGACTGAGGAGCGAGATCTGCTGACTAAAAAGACTGAAGAGCTTAAAAAGCAGAGTGAGTCCTCGTGTGAGCTGTTGTGTCTCTAAAAGGTTTTTCTCGGAAATGTAGTGATTCATTTTCCAAACAAATTATGTAATCATTTTCTTCTGACTTAACACATTTTTAAAATCAAATTTCAGTCATTAGGAAAATATCATATGAACCATTATCCGTATCACTGCTTGTCACTATAAAGCTGCAGTGCAGCAGTGTACCTTATGCTTGTCACAAATTTACATTTACAAATCTGAATGGTACTAAAATAATTTAAGGGCTGTATTTCATTGACACATATGTGAAATGTATTTAATGGTGTTTAGTGACTTATAAAATGATTGAATCCACAACAAGTATCCTTAATGTATTTTCATTAAGGAAGTTGAAAAGGAAGCTGATAGCCCTTACACTGACACTACATATTCTTATTTTTATCTCAATATCCTTTAAATCTTTTTTTAACTGTTATTTTACTTGTTTCATCTGTGGTCATGTTTGATTCAGTTGTGATGCATCTTTTCACCGAGACATCACTTTCTGATCTACAGGTTTGTTTAGAGATTCACAAATCACTGAGTCTCTAAACACAACCTTCTATCAGTTTCACCCAGTTATTAGAAGTTAGGAGCAGTTACTGTAGCTGCATTTTGCATATTGCGTAAAACTTAGGTAGATTGCAGTTTAATTTTTTTACTTTTACTCTGGGAAAGACAGCAACAATAGTGAGATGTTAACCTGCAGAAGACTGATAATAACAGACCTTCTTCACAGACCTTCATTATTATTATTATTATTATTATTATTAATAATAATAATAATAATAATCTTTTTTCTTTCAAGATATTTGTCTGACATGGAAAACTGTTTTCTTCTGCACACATCAAATTCAATATTTCACCTTCTAATTCTCAGAGAGGCATTTAAAGCACTTTTGGATTGGCCTCACTTTTCAGAGACGTCCCTTCTTTATTTACAGTTTATGGTTGTGCCAAAGTTCTAATTTGGATTTGGAATGATTGATATTGATTGATATTGATATTGACACAGTATAACATTTAACTTTTCAAAATGTGTTTTTTGTGAAACTGTATTTATTGTATTGAGTCATGGGTTGTTGTTGTTGTTTTTGTTTTGTTTTGGTTGCTGTAATACACTGATCACCCAACGTGAGAAATATAATGTAGTGATAATAAATATAAAGATATATAATAGATATATGTAATATATAATCAATATAGAAGAAAAGGAAAAAAGTATTTTTTATATATATTAATACAACTGAATTAATATCTAATTTATTTATATTTGATATTAATCTAAATATGCAAGATAATGCTTGGAAAAACTTGAAATAAATATTTTCTAGTACACCCCATGTCCCCCCCCTCCCACCTTAGATTCACCCTTAGATTAGTAGGATGATTTAAGCAATCTACCTAACCATCCTATCAGGCTAAGCTAGCAGTTCATCTGCATATTTTAACTTTATTACCTTTATTAGCCCGATGTAGCTTTATTGCAGATTTTTGCTGTGTAAACCGAATAAGTCAGATGAGAACAGCTGCAAATAATTTTTTTCATGGTGGAGTTTGTTGAACAGCTGGCTTCATTAAGGACTCCTGGCAGGTTCCCAGTAAAGTTTTAGCCACAAGTGCTGCTGTTTTGGATGCAACAAACCAAGACCAAACATGCTTTCTTCACTCTGCCTGAGCTCACCCTCTTCATTAAGGTGGGGGGAGGCTAACATAAAATCATGTATTTAGCTAACTCTGACGTGAATAGAAGATGCTTTTGTAACGTCATTTTCAGATTTAAAGTCAAATAATATAAAAAAAACTCTGTTCAATTTTTTTTCTTTTGTAGGCTAGTAAAAAAATGCACAAGGCAAATATCAGAACACTGATATGCTCTCTTTTCTTCATTGCAACTCCCACATGCTCCTCTAAAGGCTTACAACAACACATTTACTAGAAAACTAAAGCACACAGACACAGGCACAAAAACACTTACACAAAAACACCTCATCCAGGAGATAAAATACTTTTTGCTTGTTTGTTTTTTGTCTCCTAATAATGTTTAAAACCTTGGAATGATTAGTTTAGGCTGTATTATTTCATTGGGCACTACTGCACTTGACATCATATATTTATTTTTGCATCTAAGAATTTTTTTAATATGGCCTGTAAATACATGAAAGAATTGCAACAGCAATTTCTAAAATATAAACTGATGATGAGTTCATTTTAAAAGACTTGTGATTTTTTTCTTTTGAACATTTATTATTGCCCATTAATAAGAAAAAAGTACTTTTTATCTGATTACTGAATGGAATAACTGATTATTAAAATATTGGTTGCAGCCCTAAAATAGATTAAGTACAAAAACTGTCACCATAGTAAATATACACAGGCAAACAAATATAAAAGTCAGGAGGTGAATAAACTATAGATAAATCTAATTAAACAGATCAAATGAGCATTGTTGTAAGGTTCATTAAATATTTTTCATTAACCTTACTGAAATATTACTTGTTTTTAATTTCTTCTAGTTATACAATGTCCTGCAGGATGGAGTCGTTTCAGCTGTAGCTGCTATCTCCTCTCTGGAAGCTCTGGTTCCTGGGATGCAGCCAGAAGGGACTGCAGAGCCAGAGGAGCAGATCTGGTGGTTATTGATTGCGTTAAAGAACAGGTACAGTTCATATGTATGTGTTTTACTGTGTTTATACATGAATATTCATATTCATACCCCTCATTCATTACTTCTGAGTGTGATGAAACCTGCATTTTTGGAATTTGTGAGATGTCTAGTTTTAGCGGTGTGGTGGTTGTTGAAATGGTTTTGTGAGCTTCCAGCTAAGATTCTGCTGTTCTGCCGCTCAGACACTGAGCAATGGCTCTGTGCCATTCAAAGACACTTTGTATATAGATTATTTTCATTCAATACTAAATTGTAAATGTTGTTTTCAAGGAAGCTATTTTTTATTCAGTGTCCTCATAAATCCCTTATTTTTACGCATTTGCTACTACTAGATTAAACACACATGAGGTTTAAGGCGTGGACAAGTTTGAAACCTTTTGTCCTTAAAAATGGAAAATTGCTGAAAATAAAAACAGCTATCACTTCAGTCTTTTATTTTAGCTCCTAATTTGATCAATTCTGCTCTCAGCTTTGCGGTCTCCTGTATGCTGCGCGTCTCGTTTATGCTCCTTTCTTCACTTTTACTTGACAAGCTTCCATCTAGGCTTTCAGCAGGGCTGAAGATTCAGCTCCCAAATACTGACGGACCTATAATAATTGACATATGAAATTATTTTGCAGCCAGTTATAATTGATTATATAGTAAATTTAATTGTTAACTACAATTGAGCTGTTTTGGCAATACATCTTCAGATGAGAACTAGAGGGTGGGTCAAAGCAGGAGAAAAACTATGAAAAATGACATTTTACAGCAAAGCAAACAAACATACTATACATATTTTTATGTCCCAGCAATTATTAAACCCTGAAACAGCTGTTACTCCATCTCACTCTGGATACTGTGGAAGAAGTCTAGTGTGTGTGTAGTATAATGGTATAGCTTACCACAGACATTAGCGAAAAAAGATAAATATGGAGCCATACAGGCTCGGACGTGACCGGATTAACAAGGCCTGCGTCAGGTGTTGAGGTACCAGAACATTCTGATGAGAAGTGGGCTGCTCCCTGAACTTACCGTAGATGGATGATATCCATCTAAGTCCAGTACTCATCACTGTGATTTAACCATCGCAGTGATTATCACAGACCCTGAACATGGTCTAGTAATCATCACAGTGAAGAGTTAGACAGCACCAGACTTCACCATGGCCACACCTACTGGCTGAAGAGGCTGAGTATTCACTGAATCGATGAGAGACACCTTGAATGGATGACTGAAGGCCGGAGAGTCTTGATCCCCAAAAACCCCAAGAAGGGACTGGTCCTAGCCTTGGTACCAAATGGAAGCTTTTGTCAAGCATCGTAGTGGGTAAGCTATGGTTCATTACATGAGCGGGGCACAGAAAGGAGGCTACTGGTAGACCGAGCAGTTGTCTGAGACAGCAAGACTAGGCTCAGCAACCTGTGTGCTGCCTGGATAGATGCCCCACACCTGGGTTCCTGGAATGCCTAGAACTATACAAAATCAACAGGACCCTAAGAGCCGTCATCAGGAACTCAATGTGTATGTGGCGTACAACACTAGAGCCCATACATTAGAGGCCAACTTCAAGCCCATAGCACAAGTCACCATCAAGTGCAGGTTCTACCTAGGAGATGCACTGTCTCCACTGCTGTTCTGCATAGGCCTGAAACTGCTCAGTGAGATCACTGACAAGATTGGCTACGGATACTGACTACAGAATGGGCCAATCGTCAGCCACCTCCTCTACGTGGATGACATCAAGCTGTATGCCAAGAGTGAATGTGACAGAGATTCGCTGATCCACACCACCAGGATACACAGCAATGACATCGGAATGTTGTTTGGACTGGAGAAGTGTAGTTGGATGATAACGAAGAGAGGGAAAGTAGAACTGAAGGGATCAAACTACAAGAAGGCAACAACAGGTACTTGTAGCTGGGGTACTCAAGGGCAAATGGGAACCATAAGGAGAACACTAGGAAAGTTGCAACCACCAAGTACCAGGCAAGTCCCGAGGAGTCAGCTGAAAGGTAAGAATAAGATCCGGGCTGTCAACACCTACGCCCTGCCTGTGATCAGGTACCCTGCAGGGATAATAAGCTGGCCAAAGGAGGAGATGAATGGCTCACTAGAGCCGGCCAAAACAGCGAACTCCCAGCACATTGTTGTCAAACCCCCTGCGGTCTTTCGCTACTCAGGTTAAACATGATATATAAGTCACTTAGTTAACTTCAAAATGTTATTGTTTGGCTTTTTTCAGTGTTTTGTTTGTGAGTAAATTGGTTTGGCTGAGATTAAAGTTTTCACACAGCTGAATAAACGTCAAACAGATAACTGATTAAACATAAGTGTGAGATGGTAGAGATTTTACTCCAGTGTCCAGTGTTATATTTTAGGGAGCAAAGAGCAGACGGCTGAGTTTATTAAACTCCACCAAGACAATCTGCAAATTTCATTAAAATGTATGTATAAACTAAATAAACTAAATTCCCAAATGGGAATTCATGTTTTTGTTCTTTCTGAACAGGAGTACCTTACTAGGCTCACCAAAACATCGACTTGGATTGGTTTACATGATATAGAAGAAGAGGGAAAATGGAAATGGGTAGACGGAACTCCTCTTAATCTGAAGTAAGCTGTCATTTTGGCAGATTATATTAATTATATTTATAATACATGCTGCTCACAAATAAACTCACTAATAGACTTAGATGTCAATCGCTGAAAATCATAAAAATTGAGTTATTTTGATAGCCTTATGGTGGTCATACATGATATTAACTAAGCATTTTAGAATGAAGAATGTACTTTTAGCTGCTTCCTTATTTCCCATGGGGTTACCACAGCAGGTGAAAACACAGGGTTTTGATTTAGCACAGATTTTAACCTGGTTAATTGTCTCCTGGAATTAAACTGGGGATATTATTTGTGAAAGTCAAATGTGTTAACCACACAGTTAAAAATGAATAACAGAAATAAAACCACATATAGGAGACACCAGCCAACACTACCATCATCTCAGGCACGTGCAGAGGGGGGGGGCTAGAGGGCCTTGAGCACCCGCCCCTTTCCTGATGAGTGCCCAAAGTGCCCTTTTGTTGAGGCAACTTTTCAATTTTTTTTATTTATTTATTTATTTATTTATTATTTTTTTTAATGTGTGTGTGCGTGCGGAGTCCTGTCTTTGCCCCTCAACAATAATATTTAACTATTAATCACAGTTTTGCTAAATAAAAGGATCTGGCTTGCATCAGTCACATGATCACATTTAACCAATGATCGCCCTTGACGGCAGAACGCACTGGTTACGAGCCGGGAACGAGCTCACAAAGAGCACGCGCATTTTTTGCGATCCGGAGCTGTAGGAGAAACACAAGTTAACTCAGAGACACAGACTGATGCGACAAAACCAGTAAGTAGGTGTACAGTGTACACTGTAGTGTATAGCACCCAGGAGTATTAGCTTATTACGTACACGTTGGTAAGCTGTCTTGTTGCAACTGACGAACTGAAACAAACGAGCGTGCTGTGTGTGCAACAGCGCGACAAACATTACCTGTCCTTTTATTAACTGCACAGGTAGTGCTGGTCATAGCTGCTGGCTACCTGTGTAAGGCTGTCATGGGTCTGTAGCTCTGTCCACCGTTTTAGGGAACATATTTAGTTTTAAAGTATTTAGAACATATTTAGTTTTAAAGTAAGTTTCCGGGCTTTTCCTGCCTTTCTGGAGGGATTATATTTCACTAAAAAACGATCTAATATGCATGTCCACATAATAATGATTATAATTATAATATATTAAAAACACACGCTGTATTTTAAAGAACATACATTAAGAAACAGATTATATTAGATTTATATTTTAAATAAGACAAAAGTTGGATTTTACAGCAGTAAAATTATTGTATCTCTACAGTTTAAACATGTAATAAGCTTTGCCCCTGCACAGAGTGGATAGTGAAACAAATGGAATCATCATAATGACATTATTTATTACTTCCCCCTCCTCATTGCTTTATAAATAATAATGTAAGGATTCTGGATCAGCACCATGATGCCCATAGTATATACAGTATTCTGAAGAAGGTCTAAAATGTCCCTGTGTGTGCGTGCATGTGTGTGTTTTATTTAGCTGGATTTAAAAAAATATTACTCATGATATAACATTGTGCAGACATGGCTGGTAAGGACATGAGGAGGAAACAGCAGGAGCTGTATGAGGCTACTAAAGGCAGTGCTATAACATTTTTCTGTCATCATTTTATTATAGATTAAGTGCAAGAGTTGTTAGGTGTGGATAATTAGATTATAGTTTATTGCAATAGCAAGTTGTGCCTTGTTCTCAGATGGACAGCAAGTGGAGAGATATATATGAAATGATGGGAAGGAAGGAAGAAGAGAAGCAAAGAGTGATTCACAGGCAGAGCCGAGTTTATGTCACAGTTTTTTGTTGCCTTATGGTTCCAAGCGCTGTCACCAATCTTTGCATTTTGTTATTATCTCATGACACTTGTTTAATCAGCTACCATCTCTCCTGTGGACTTTTTAATGTCTACAGTCTCAGATCAACACAGCCCTGCCCTCCAGCACTATCAGCAGCAGGAGCAGCAGAAACCCCTCAACAGCAACATTGTACTGTGGCTGTAGCTCAGGTGGCAGAGCAGGTCAGCCACTAATCAGAAGGTCGGTGGTTCGATCCCAGGCTGCCTCCTGGCTGCATGCCAAATATCCTTGGGCAAGATACTAACCCCATGTTTGCCTGCTGGCGGTGGTCAGAGGGCCCGGTGGCGCCAGTGTCCGGCAGCCTCGCCTCTGTCAGTGCGCCCCAGGGTGGCTGTGGCTACAATGTAGCTTGCTATCGCCTGTGTGTGAATGGGTGAATGACTGAATGTAGTGTAAAGCGCTTAGGGGTCCTTAAGGACTAGAAAAGCGCTATACAAATGCAGGCCATTTACCATGTACCCATCAGGTAAAACATTGGCGACGTTTGCTTTGCCTTGTTGCCCATATTAGATTCTTGATGAATGTGTGTTGTTGTTATTCAGCCTGGTTCAATGTGCCCCTTTTTAACTTTGAGCACCCGCCCCTTTAAACCTCTCTGCACGTCCCTGCATCATCTCCTGACAGAGAAAAACAAACAAACAAACAAAAAACACAGAGTAGCTTATTTTTTTCACCAAGTTTTGTTTTGCATTTTGTTGCAATTTGTTCTTAACAGCTACAGAGTTTGTAGATCCATAAATTCAGTGGATTAATCAAGCCAGGAAACTGATTTTATCATCTGTAATCTTTGATGTTATAAAAATCTTTTCATCCTTTGTTGTTTCAGAACTAATTATTTTCTCAAAGATAATAATTGTGCTCACTGATCTGTCAGGTACTGGGCAGATGGCCAACCTAATAATGGCAGTGGAGACCCACAGTATGGTGAACAGGACTGTGCTCATATCAGGATATCTAACAACACTTTGTGGAATGATTATTCATGCAGGAAGTCTCTGCCGTGGGTCTGTGAAAAAATACCATAATACCCACTCCTGATCCTTTATCATTTATTATTTTCTTTTTGTTTTATTCCTCTCTGAATACCTATTTAGCTAAAGCATTGCAGTGCTGAGTTGTAGCTATAGCTATATACTGTTCACTTTTATAAATAGATTTACTTCCTGTTGTAAAAAAAGAAAACATAATTGAGCACATGAACTGAGGTCCAACTGCTGACTGCCTTTTCTGATATATCAGTTAATTTTACATTTTAAGAGAACCAGTGGCCAAAGCAGAACTACAGCAGATTCTCTGGCTCACCGCATATTAGTCATATGTTTATGGATAATCAGAAGTTGTCACAATATGTTAGTAGTTATACTGATGTCAGGACATTGTCCTCAGTCAACAGGTCCTTTTATGGCAGCAATGAAATGCAGTGGAAATGGATTTTTTGGGATTAAGTTCATTTTCATGGCAAAGAAGGACTTTTCAATTCATCTGATCACTCTTCTAAACGTTTTGCATTATAAGCAAATTGCTATCATAAAAACAAAAAGCAGCAAACTTTGTGAAAACCAATATTTGTGTCATTCTCAAAACTTTTTGCTACAACTGTACCATGTGACTTGCTGCAATGCAGGGATATTGCGTTTTTGTTTTGTGTGGGTTTTTTTTTTTCTGGCTTGTTGTTGCAAGCAGTAAAGCTGGGCTGATTGTTTATGATTAATAAATGATTAAGCACAAGTCTGTAAATTACATCTTATGTGCACTTTGGTTTAATTAATTAAGTTTGTTCTTTCCACCATGAAAAGAGGAAGAGTGGGCCACCGGAACAGTCTGACAAAGGTTGTATCAAAGTGTTTTTCCTTAAGAAGTAAAAAGAGTGAATTTTGCATATACACTGCAGCTCCTCAACATGTGTGATGTGATAGCTCTAACTTTGGATAATAAGAAAGTTACTGCTGTATAGCTAGTTTCCCCATAATGTGCCATGAGTCTAACAGCAAACAGGCCAGTTTGGATGAATTCACTTAGGTGAAAAGTTAACATATGGGTCATTATGATACAAAAAGGAAGTCAAGTGATCTAACTGGACCTATCAATGGACCACATATACTGTTCAAATGAACTCATGATTCCCCCCATGTGTGTGCAGTAACAGGCATCTCCGAGTTTTCTTTGCAGAATTTATTCAGTCAGTTGTTAAATATTTATTGACAGGTTTGTCAGCTAATTACTTGAATCACGCACTACACAAGGAGATATTCTGGATTTTGGCAATAAAATCTTAATGAAGCTTCAGATAAGTCACTTGTCAGCATATGCAACTGGACCATCGTACAATCTGGCAATCAATGTCTTTTTCATTGTACTCATGTTGGCATCTCTGTCTTTCTATATTTGCATGTTTCTATAATGACTCGGGGCGGTGGCCCTTCAGGTAATAGACCCATGAGTAGGGCTTCCTGTAGCCCTCAGAGCTCTGACTGGAGATGGTCAAGGTGCCAAACCACGGTCCTGGAGAGCCATCTGGAGGAGCCTCAAAGGACACCTGGATGTTCTGAATCTCTTTGGATTTGATGCTTCCCCCTCCTTTGACTATAAAATGGTGGTTGTCAACCTATAGGCATAAACAGGGTTCAGGTTACATAAAATCAAAATAAGCTGCACTATTAAGTGAAGCACATAAACTGAAGCATTTATCAATGCTAAAAAAAATTGCTAAAGTGAAAGTTGTATCAGAGAGAAGCAGGAGTCAAATCTGTTGAAACATAGGGTTGCACAACAGAGTTGCACAATTCTGCCATCTGTTCCAGGCTAAATTTAATGTTTCATGGTGTCACAGTGAACACAGTGTAAATACTCCGCAGTAAAACATCCCTGTTTTTAATAACATTGACTTTTTTTTGATGTGTTTGAATTAGTATGTTGGAAATCACTTAATGTTATGTCAATAAGATATTTTTAGCTTTACGCCACTGCTTGGTCTGGTTTTCTCACTGTGCCCATTTTCACAAATTCTACTTGGTCTTTACCAGAAAAGAGAAAGCTGTGGTTTGCAGGAACACATTCTTGAAGGGGATGATGATGTTCCCACCAGCTTTAATGCTGAACGGGCCCTGAGACTGGGGGGGCAAGCATAACCCATGTAAGGGAAATATGTATTCTCCACCAACTCCTGAAGACAGGCTGAGCTGGCCTTTCACTTCTCCCAGCTGAGAAGGCTCAAAACAGACGTCCACGCTGGCCTCTGAGCCCACGTGGAAACCCGGAGTTACACTCACACTCTTGTCCACGATAAAGTCTGGGTAATCAGTCTGGAGGAGAGAGACAACACGAGAAAATTTCTGTTTAAAACTGGCAGAAAGATACAGACACTGAGTTGTGTGTTGACAAATTATAAAGAACACATAAAAAGGTGTCTTAAGAAGTGATGAAGGCTGACACTGAATGCATATAAAGTCATCCTAGCATGAATGTATACAAAGACAGAAGAGGGCTATTTCTTCTTCTTTGTTTTGTTTTTACCTTACAGAAGTACGTGGTTTTGAAGCGGGCATAGTTGATAAACTTTACAGTGACGGTGTGGCTACGGCCCAGTAAAGCGTTAAAGTGCACAGTTTTCTCTGGTGCTGGAGGCAGAGCTCTGAGAAGCAGATCATAGTGGAAGTGGCCCAGCTCACTGCTGAACAAAGTTAGCCGTGCTGTAGACTCGCCTGCTTGCAGAGGCTTGTACTCGAAAGGCAAAACACCCTAAAAGGAAAGGCAGACATTCACAGACAGTGCCTATTAGAGTTTGTTTATGGAAACACAGTTAGGGGTTTTGTTTGTTTGTTTTCCAAGTATGATGGAAGACGCATTCAGTATTCACCTTGGACTGGCCTGGCACCGTGTGCTGAGGTGGGACAATGATATCACGGCTTTTACACTCAGTGGTGAGGCAGGAAGCTGTGGTCAGGGGGTTCTCTACTTGAACGGTGGCTGAGGCCGCCCGGCGAACTGGTGTCACTAACTCTATGGTGGACAGGACTCCTGGAGACGTGGCTTTGAAGGTAACGAGGTAGAACAAGTACTCACCTGTCTCATGGTGACGGAATGTCACCTGAAGAAAAAGATTAAAGGATGTCATGATGGGTAACAAATGTCAGTTCAGATCTGGAAATGTGTGATGTTTGATCAAACCTTGGTGTTAAACTGTCCCTCTGTATATGTAAAGAAAGACATTTCATAGTCCCTGTTAGCATGGGCGGGGACATCGATGAACTTGATGCCCCTGAGGGACACTGTAGCATCTGGTTTATCAGGCTTCACTATCTCTAGCTGCACAAGGAACCTGAGAACACAGATGAGAACATTCATGACATGACTGAGATCATTCCCTCCACTTTTTATTAAAGTGCTAGAATATTTAAATTTTCGATTTCCACTTTACCCAGCTACAGTTTTTATCTCTGGGTCAGCATACACATATTTAAAAAAAAAAAATAGCTGGTAAAGACAGTGGTATATTTTGCTGCTAAATATTTAATAACAGATTTTTAACAAATGATTTAAATGAGCTTCCTCCGAAGGGTGGCTGGCCTCTCCCTTAGAGATAGGGTGAGAAGTTCGGCCATCCGGGAGGGGCTCAGAGTAGAGCAGCTGCTGCTCCACATCGAAAGGAGCCAGCTGAGGTGGTTCGGGCATCTGACAAGGATGCCCCCTGGGCGCCTCCTGGGTGAGGTGTTCCAGGCATGTCCCACCGGGAGGAGACCCCGGGGCAGACCCAGGACACGCTGGAGAGATTATATCTCTCGGCTGCCTGGGAACGCCTTGGTGTTCCCCCAGATAAGCTGGAGGAGGTGGCTGGGGAGAGGGAGGTCTGCGCCTCTTTGCTTAGGCTGCTGCCCCCGCGACCCGGCCTCGGATAAAGCGGATGAAGATGGATGGATGGATTTTTAACAATGGCAACATGCAATTTAAAGTAGGAGAAAAAAAACATTATTTTTTACACTTGAATGTGTCAGTTACTGCTGCAGAGATTTAGGAGACGTTTCTGCACTCGTGTCACTTTATTTGGAAATCCAGACAAAGATGTGATAAAAACTTATACCAAGCCACCTGGGACCTCCAAACTAAAGGAGACACACAATATCAGCAGCAACAAAACTTAAATTTCAGTTTTTGGCATTAGGTTCTTTTCAACATTCTGTGGCTTCTGTGGCAGGAATTTCAACAAATATGGCTGAAGAAAAAAGATAATGCAAGGATGATGATGCTGAATTTGGACCTTATCCTGACAGTAATCATGCCTCGAGAAGTTTTAATAGCAGCCCATTTCTTATTTTGATGTTTTGTATTTGTTTGTTAGTTTGAAGCGGTTGTTTGTGGTTGTTCTGATCAATGCAATTACATTATTAACCTGCAAAAACACTTTTTTCCTTAATAAAGTTTTATTACACATAAATAAACAATATTTGGTGGTTCCATTAACAAACTTCTCCTGTTAGTAAATTAGCTGAATATCATCTCTTGACCTTGTGCTAACCTTGCTGATTCAGCATGTCATATTAAAGTGAACTGACTGTGCCTGTGCTTAGAAAACAGTGCAACTTCCCCATAAATATAACCACACCTTTCAGCGTTTTTACCCCGATTAGTAAATGTGGTCTTAAGTGTTTTACCGCTGTTGCCTAGAGAGCCAGTTGTGCACAGGGAGCAGCACAGTGTGGCTAGTTTTTGCCGGCAGCTCGTGCACAATAGTGTCCTCTGCTTTAGGAGGATCAGCAGTTCCCTGCAAGGAGTACAGCATGCCTGTCCCATCGGGAAAAGCAAAAAAGACTGATCCCTGTGCAAAAGGAAGGACAAATGTACAATTTTCAGGGATTAAATCCATTTAATCAATCAATCGTATCTACATGCATTTCATATTTAACTCAGTGCCACTAAAATGGCACTGCTCCTCTACCTGATGTTTCTTTCCAGAAGTAGTCATGGTCATAGGTCGGTAGGTGATCGTGAATGCCGTGTTCTGGTGGGGCTCGAAGTTCACAGAGAGTGCTGCACTCCAGTGCTCACCCTCAATGACAGGTGCGATGCTGTAACCCTGGTTTGTGGGGTTGAGCACAGACAGGGTCTGAGTGTGAGAGCCACGAACTGGGCAAACAAAATTCACCACCTGCACACAGAGAGAGGGCAGCAACAGTTCAGTGACAGATGGCTCAAAGGCGCTGACATTACAAAGAACAGATGACGTATGACTTTTAAACTTCTGATGTCAAAACATAATCTTCCCACATCTGAGCTACATCTGCTGATATGAGAAATTAATTCCTGTGTCATGGTAAAAAATTAGATTACCTTCAACTCAATCTCTAGATAGACTTCTTGTAGACATTAGTGTTACAGAGCTCATTGAAGCCAAGTAATATTTTTTAAAAACTCTTATATATGTTTCACATCGCCTGATGTTGACCTCTAACCATTCCTACAATCTGAAACACTCACAGTCATCTTTACTATTGTGCCATCATCTGGTTTCAAATTTATTGAATTTATTGACTGGTTACTGGAAACACTGTCCCATGTGAGTGAGCAGATTTGTATTAGAAACCTGAAACTATGCCATGCCATGTGGTTATTTAAAATAATTAAATGGAAACAGAATTCGTTAGTTTACTGAATACATAAAGCACTGCTGCTCTGCATGTGAATACTGAAAGGTAAGATCAAAGTCTCTCACTTTTAACTCAATAGCACAAATAATCACTTACACATGTAAGTCAGTGGTTTTTAAAAGTTAGATCACATACATGCATCATGTAAATATGACACATTCTCATCCTCACTGGTCTTCAAAAGCATTCAGTTAACCTGAAATAGCTCTTAACAAGTAACTATCCAATGATCAATCAGATGGTTTTTTTTGTTTGTTTACTATATTACTCAACACTGTATTTGTCTGAAAAGGTGCTTCAGTCAAACCTCTCTGCTGGTGGAGGTGGCGATGCAGGAGCCAGTGACAGTAAAGGTGATGGGTGAGGAGGAACCCTCCACAAAGCAGGACAGATTCTCATATCTTGTGTCGTTACGCAGCTCCACAGGGGCAAACGTCACTTGAAAGGAAACTTCCATCCCTGGGTTGATAAATCCTTTTAATGGCACAATGGACAACTCTGCAGGAAAATCCTCTGTTTTCCAGTTAAACCTGTAAGAAGGTGGATTGAAAAGTAAAAAGCAAATAGGAGGATATAATCCTGTGCATGTGACACCTGATTGCAATAATACAATACTGTGTGTCTGTGTGGAGATTTGTTTGCTGGTAGCGTCTAACCTTACCTGGCACTACTGTCGCCAGTATTCGTCATGACAATCTTCTTCTTGACCTGGCAGTGCTGGACCACAGCTCCAAAGGAAAGGCAGTCCTGGTCCAGCTGAACTTCAACACCCTGGTAGTTTTTTGTGAATTATGTTAACGGTAATCGTTGTTATAAGATCATGGCATTCAGTTTAATTCATATTAGTAATACAGTCTATATTCAGAACTTTTTTAAAGGAAGTCTGAAGGAAAGGTTTATTAAAAAATATTTTATGTGACAATTTACTCCTAGAAGCTGATGCTGATCAAGACACATAAAGAAACAGATTATCTGTTTCACAGTGAAATTTATGTACCTGGCAAGAGCCTTGGATGGTCAGCAGGGGTTGGATCAAGCCTAAACACTTTGCCTGCAGCTCAGCAATGAAGGGACGAATGCGCTGATGAGGTGAGAAATGGATCTGAACATTACATGATCCGCCACTAGACTTCAGCTTCAGCTCACCTTCTGGACTGAAACACAGATCCTGGGAGAGAGGGTGACATGAAGTGCTGCTCGAGTGGACTGCTGTTTATGCATATCTTGCCTGCGTTGTCTGTCTGCATACCTTCTGATCAATTGGTGTATCTGTGCTGAGCATTAGGGTGCAAGAAAGGTCGATACTGCTGCGGTTTACTAGAACCACCTGTTTTTTCATCTTCTGACCCAGTTTCAGAGGTCCCAATTTCACCTTCTTCTGCCTTGGATGCTCAACTTCCAGCTACAAAAAGTCAGGATATGATATTAAAAACATACTGATTTTGATACATTTTATGGTCAAATTATGAAGCCAGTGGACATCAGAGCATCTTCACATTGGATCCAGGTTTTTGAAAATCTAATATCAATAAAATTATTAAATATGTAGCTTGATTTTATAAATCTTACATGTGTTCAAGTTGCTTTTTTCAAACACATAATACAGTTAAATGCTATATTGATATAAGCCTATATTAGATCTAAAAGATGCCTTTTAATCCATCCATAACCACTGTGAGGTGGGTATTCAATCTATGTTCTAGGTGTAGGCTGACAAGCTGCTCCTGGAGGTCAAATCAAATCAAATCAAATCAAATCACTTTTATTGTCACATCACATGTGCAGGCACACTGGCACAGCACATGCGAGTGAAATTCTTGTGTGCGAGCCCCACAAGCAACAGAGATGTGCAAACACAACAACACAAACGAGCAAAATACAAGAATGGCCAACCTGAAACTAATAAATATATGTACAATATATAATAGTGTATGCATTTCTGGATGTGTATACTAAATATTTTCCTACGTGTGTGTGTGTGTGTGTGTGTGTGTGTGTATACACATTTTTACAAATTAAATAGTAAAAAATAAATAAATAAATAATAATAATAATAATAATAATAATAATAATAATAAAATATATAAAATATACAGAGTTGAATATGTGCAAAACAAGTGGCATTTATATACAGTGTGGAGTGCATAATGTTGAAGTTCCAGTAGTGAAGCTGAGGTGTCTATGACGTGTTCAGCAGTCTGATGGCCTGATGGAAAAAGCTCTCTCTCAGTCTGCTGGTTCGGGACCGGATGCTGCAGAACCTCCTTCCTGATGGAAGCAGTCTGAACAGTTTATGGCTGGGGTGACTGGAGTCCTTGATGATCCTCCCCGCTTTCCTCAGGCAGCGCTTCCTGTAGATGTCTTGGAGGGAGGGAAGCTCACCTCCAATTATCCGTTCAGAGCACCGCACTACTCGCTGGAGAGCTTTGCAGTTGTAGGCGGTGCTGTTGCCATACCAGGTGGTGATGCATCCAGTGAGGATGCTCTCAATGGCACAGTGATAGAAGGTCCTGAGGATGCGGGGGCTCATGCCGAATCTTTTCAGTCTCCTGAGAAAGAAGAGGCGCTGCTGCGCCTTCTTCACTGTTTTGTTTGTGTGTACTGACCACGTAAGATCCTCAGCCAGATGTACACCAAGGAACCGGAAGCTGCTCACTCTCTCCACAGCAGCGCCGTTGATGGTGATGGGGGTGTGTACTTCTCTGCACCTCCGGAAGTCCACTATCAACGCCTTTGTCTTTGCGACGTTGAGGGTGAGATGGTTGTCTTGACACCAGTGGGTCAGGGCGCTGACCTCCTCCCTGTAAGCCGTCTCATCACCGTTGGTGATAAGACCCACCACTGTAGTGTCGTCCACAAACTTCACAATGATGTTGGAGCTGTTAGTGGCTGTGCAGTCGTAGGTGTAGAGTGAGTACAGGAGGGGGCTCAGTACACACCCCTGTGGAGCACCAGTGTTCAGTGTGATGGGGGATGAGGTGATGCTGCCCAGTCTGACCACCTGGCGTCTGTCAGACAGGAAGCTAAGGATCCAGCTGCAGAGGGAGCTGCTCAGTCCTAGATCCTGCAGTTTCCTGTCCAGCTTCGAGGGAACGATGGTATTGAATGCTGAGCTGTAATCTACAAACAGCATCCTCACATACGTGTCTCTCTTCTCCAGGTGTGACAGGGCAGTGTGTAGTGTCAGGGCTATGGCATCATCAGTGGACCTGTTGTGGCGGTGTGCGAACTGTAGAGGGTCCAGTGAGTCGGGTAGTGCAGAGCAGATGAAGTCCCTGACCAGCTTCTCGAAGCATTTGCTTACGATGGGGGTCAGGGCTACAGGTCGCCAGTCGTTCAATGAGGAGATGGTGGAGGATTTGGGTACAGGGACGACGGTGGCCATTTTGAAGCAGGCTGGGACTACAGACGGAGAGAGGGAAAGGTTGAAGATGTGCGTGAACACTCCAGCCAGCTGAGCCGCGCATGACCTGAGGACGCGGCCGGGAATCCCGTCCGGACCAGTAGCTTTGCGTGCGTTCACCTTCCTGAAGCACTTCCGCACATCCTCCTCAGACACAGTGTGCGCACTGACGTCATCCGCGGTGCGCACACTGTCCGGTCTCATGGTGTTCGCTGCGTCGAATCTAGCGTAGAATACGTTTAGATCCTCACACAGAGAGGCCGTGGTCTGCGGTGTGCTGGTTTTCCCTCTAAAGTCTGTGATCGTGTTTAGTCCCTGCCACATACTCCGAGGGTTGTCAAACTGTTGCTCCACCCTGTCCCTGTACTCACGTTTGGCTGCTTTGATCGTCTTCCGGAGTTGGTAATGTGCGTGTTTGTAGTCCGATGTGTTCGCGGAGGCAAAGGCGGTGTTCCGTGCCGCGCGAACATCTCCGTTAATCCAGGGTTTTTGATTTGGGAAGGATTTGACTGTTCTGGATGGGACGACATCTTCCACGCATTTCCTGATAAATCCACAGACTGAGTCTGTGTATTCATCAATGTCTCTGGCGGCCACGTGAAACATTTCCCAGTCCGCGTGATCAAAACAGTCCCGCAGCGCAGACTCCGATTGGTCCGTCCAACAGTGCACCGCCCTCCGGGTTGGAGCTTCCTGTTTCAGCTTCTGCCTGTAGGCGGGCAGGAGCAGGATGGAGCAGTGATCTGATTGGCCGAATGGGGCGCGGGGGAGGGCTTTGTACGCATCCCGGAAAGAGGTGTAACAGTGGTCGAGTAGCCGGTTTCCACGTGTGTTAAAAAGGATGTGTTGATGGAGTTTTGGTGAGACTTTCTTCAGGTTTCCCTTATTAAAGTCTCCGGCTGTGATAAACGCTGCCTCTGGGTGTGCGGTTTCCTCGCTGCTGATCGCGCTGTACAGTTCCCTGAGTGCACGGTCAGTGTCGGCTTGTGGGGGAATGTAAACAGCCGTAATAATCACTGCTGTAAATTCCCTCGGTAGCCAGAATGGCCGGCACTTAATCATCAGGTACTCCAGGTCCGGTGAGCAGAAGGATTTGACCGGGTGCACGTTCGCATAATCACACCAGCTGTTGTTGATCATGAAACACACACCACCGCCTCTGCTTTTCCCAGTAAGATCCTGTGACCTGTCCGCGCGGTGCACAGAGAACCCCGGCAGTTGTATTGCGGAGTCCGGTACTTTGTCCGATAGCCAGGTTTCTGTGAGGCAGATCACGCAGCAGTCCCGCATCTCTCGCTGGAATGAGATCCGTGCCCGAATCTCGCACAGCTTGTTCTCCAGAGACTGCATATTAGCCAGTAATAAACTGGGTAACGGTGGTCTGTAAGTGCGCCGTCTCAGTCGAACCAGAACGCCAGATCTTCTCCCTCTGCGTCGGCGTTTGCGGCCTCCAGGGCCAGAGAACAAAGGCGTCTCAGGTGAGATGAATGGGGGGTCTGCAAACGGAGCGTCCGTGTTGCAAAACTTGAACTCCGGAAAGTTATAAGAAAGACCGTCTTTTATGTCCAGTAAGGTTTGTCGGTCGTACACAAGGAGACAGGTGCTGCTCGTGAAAAAATAAAGGAAAAGTAAAATTAAACACAGAAGAAAGCCGTTGCTTGGGGGAGCTCGCGACGAGGTACCCAGGTACAAGAGAAAGCTCAGAAGGGACAGGGCCTTCTCTATTGCTGCTCCTAATCTGTGGAACAATCTGCCCCAGCACATTGGAGAGGCCTCTTCACTGTCCACTTTTAAAACCCATTTTTACTCCTTGGCTTATGACACAGTCTGACCCTGATTTTATTGTTTTTGTCATGAATCGCTATGCGGCAGGCAGGAGTTGGACCCAAAGTGCAGGACTCACAGATAGTGATGGGACGTTCTGTATCGAGGCTTCGGAGCGTGTGTCGAGTAATGGAGGGGGCGTTTCCGCGAAGCGCGTATCGAGGCTTGCTTCATTTATGGGAGGAGCTGAAAATGATGACGTCCGAAGCCTCGCTGCCCGGCTGTACCGCTCTGCTGTACCACGTGACTGGTTCATGAAGTGGTTCGAAATTTGCCACGAGCTATGACAGCGATATAAACCCCTCAGACTTCATTCAAAATGTGGGTGTTTGATGGAGAGTTGCGGTTAGAGAGAGTTTGGAGACCGTTTGGAGGTTTATGAGAGTGAGGAGAGAAAGTCAGGAGAGAATGGAGCCAGCTAAGAAGAGGAGGATGTCCTCCCCTGTGTGGGAACATTTTGATTTTATTCCTCCCAACAAGGTATGTAAATTTCTACAGAAGATGTATTGTCATGATACTGATGGTGCAATACAATTTATGTTGAGCTGTCTTGACTTTTGTACAAGGTGAAGTGTTTGCTATGTGCCAGGGAGCTGGGATATAACAACACCTCATCCATGCTTAGGCACTACAGAGCTTTGCATGAGAATAAGAGGAACACCGATTGTGGAGCAAGACCAGGTGAGCCATCAAATGCAATGATAATATAGGATGCAGTAATGTTACTAAATGATATAACAATATTATACAACTGTTATAAGTTACGTGTGTGATATTTATATTTGTGCTGTGTCTTTATTGTCTTTCCTCAGGAGAACAATCTCAAATAGATGAAGACCTGGTCAGCATGGTGATTGAGGACTCACAGCCATTTAGCATTGTGGAGGACAAAGGATTCAAAAGATTTGTTAAATCATTAAATCCCAGCTATGTTCTCCCCACTAAAAAGGACGTAAAAGCAGTGAAAATTTAGTTTTTACAGAATAAAATGTGAACAGGCAGGAAAGCCTCAGTCTGTAGCTGTCCATACCTCAACGTTACAAAAGCACAACTACTGTCCACACCCCAACCACACCTCACCTCACAGTAAATGATCATTTCCATTTCAAGCATTTCCAAATAATCATTTCCCATACTGCCACTATAAATATACACAGTATACTGCCATCACTACAATATACATGTTTTACACACTCCTTTTGTTGTTGACATTTACAGGCTGTGTGCAAAATGCCACACTCTTCAAATTCATGCCAGCTATTATTTTTACGTCCAGTAGGTGTCCTGCTAGAGCAAATGAAGCTTCATGAAGCTTCGCGTTGGGGTGAACCAATTGGATGAAAAGCTTCAGTGCTTCATGGGGCTTCATCTGCCCATCACTACTCACAGACTCAGGGAGGTGAACTCAAAACTCAGCTTTATTTGCTGGCAGGGAAAAAACATACAAACTAATCTAACCTGGGAACTTGGAAAACTCACAGGGAGATCCACACAGCATGAGGGACGACGTCACACTGACTCAGAGAAACACAGGGTTTAAATACACTGGGGAGTAACGAGGGGAATGAGACACAGAAGGAGGGCACAGCTGGGAGAAATCAGGACTGACGAGACAAGCAAAGCAGGACACATTCACATAAGAAACGGACCTTCAAAGTAAAACAGGAAGGATCACACAGAGACACGAACTTGACAGTGGAGACGGCAACTAAGAAACACAGAGACATAACCTATAAGGCAGAGGACTCTAAGAACCGAGAGACACAGAGGGGAACACAGGTGACACTGATAATCATAACGAGACAGGGCGGGGTGAACTGAACATGACATGTACAGGCGTGAGAGTCACAAAGTAAACAGGAAGTGCACAGAGGTTCAGACAGGAGGAGAGAGAGCACGGGGAAAACACAGACATAACGGGCTGGGGAAACATGAAACAACCACAAAGGGAGACGAGGGCTCATAAATACACAGAGGGCACACAGGGGGTAAAAGCCATGAAGGGAAAACACTTAGGGAACAACACAACAGGGCAACTCAGAAAACATGGCCTAAATAAGGAATAAAATACAAACATACAAGAAAACCAAGAACACTGGGCCAACATGGCCCAGGACCATGACAGTTTTAATCTAATGTGCTGATTTTATTGTATTAAATGTAATTCTAATTATCATTTTATACTCTTTTATTATTATTGTTGCTCTTTGTGCTAATTTTATTATTTTAAATATCATTTTAATTATTATCTTTTTTTTTTACGACAAAATTGTATTTTGACGAAAAACCTAAATATAGTTGTTGAGTCCACCACATGCACAGTGGTTCTCACCTTCATCTCGATGCCCTGCCCCAGTATCTCCACCTGTTTTGTGACACAGCTGTTTAAGATGAAGGTGAGCTTCTCGTGGTACTGACATGGCTTACGAGGATAAAAGGTGAATGGTATCTCTTTTACACCAGCAGGTGACAAAATATCTGCATGGAAGTCCATCTCCAAGAAAGCAGTGTTCTTGAACTGGCACTGGATGCTGAGGAGCAGAAGACAGGAATCTAATTTTAGACTCTCAAAGTCTCATTTATTCTGATTATAGTAACAACTGAGTGGTGGAGAGAAACAGAACTGAGGCATCCTGCTGAAAGCACAAGATTTGAAGGATCAGATTCTGTGAGTCAAATTTTTGTTTATCTACACAGCAACGTGCTGTTCTCAGAGTTACCTGACACAAAAGAACAAAAATCTGAATGATACTAGAGCCTGACTGATATATTGGTGGCGTCACTATCAGCGATATTAGCGATATGCTAGTATTTGTATTTGGGACGAATGATAAACACAAATTAAAAAGTAAAGAAGAGGCAGGAGAAACATCCTTTTACGATGTTCTGAGTGTTGATTTTGCAAAGTTTGTCAAACAGAAATAAACTATGCAACATCAAAATCTGCAGTTTCCCAGTGGCAACATATAAACTGAACAAATACAACAACTGGCTGATTCGAGCAGAATGTAAATGAGTAATCCATGGTTTGCTGCAGCAGTTAAAAAAAGCGTATTTTTAAACTGCGACACTGAAAAAATGCTGAGTAAAAATTTGAAATTGAATTAAAAGCAATTTATCAATCAGGCTCTAAATGATCCTCTTGTTTCTGGACCTTCTGTGTGATGTTACTTCCTGTTGTAGGAAGCCTGGGACAAGATTATGTGACATTGAGCTGCAACCACCATGAAGGGCTGACACAGTCATTAAGTTACTGTAATCAACTGTAAAGTGTTTTGAATGTGCACATGTTTGAGTGTAACTGATATTGTCATGTTGCTGCCCTATATGAAAAGAATTAAAGATCTGCTTCAGGCAAAGTTACAGCAGTGTCTCCCTCTTCTTCCCACGCATCATGCCGAGTTGGCCAGGACAGGACCAGCCAACGAGCCAGATAAGAGTAAAACCAGTAACAGCTTTTGAATGTTTGAAGAACCTTGAATCCTAGAAAAACTGGAATTCAAACTACGACAACAACTGTTTAACATTAAGTTACCATAAATCCAGAAAACTAGTTTAGAGATAAGAAATATCAAATGTCAGTTACCTTACATTTTTAAATAAATCTGTTCTGCTTTGATGATATTTGCAGCAAAACATTATGTGTTAATATAATATTAATATTACATATTATATTATATTAATAAATATGCGAACTCTAATCCAATAGTTCGTAAAAAAATCATGCTTATGGTTCGGAGACTTAAACACACCTGATGTCCCTCTTGCCATTGTTCCTTAACACTAGGGTCTGAGTTGCCGGTTCCATACCAGGACAGTACAAGAAGCACTTCCCAAAGTTAAGCTTGGTAGAGGAGAATTCGAGACTGGGTGATACAGCCTTGCCTTTTATATCAAAGGCAAATGTTGGCCCACGTTTCACCTGATGAGATGAATCAAGAAGAAATTTACATCAGAAAGGGAAATGCCCAGAAAGCAAAACTCAATAATTATTATCTTTCACACCTAGGGCTGGGCCATATCATACCGTTCACGGTAATACCAGTATAGTGTTAGGCAATGATAAGAAAATAAAATGTCGCGATAGAATATGGGTAAAACGCACATGCGCAGTGCCTTTGTTTTCATACGCACATGGCAGAAAAAGCATGGCGGCGACGGAGAATGAGAAGGCGAAAGAGGATCGTCGAATGAAACAGATGAACCAGAATTGGTTTGTAAAAATGGTGCAACTTCAGTGGTGTGGAACTGGTTTGGCTTTCATCCGTCAGATACACACCAAAGCACATTTTTTGGTAGGGCATGCAAGCGGGCCGTCGTTATTACCGTGTTTTTCGGAAAATAAGTCGCTCTTAAAATCCTTTGATTGTCTGAAAAATGGACAGTGCTCCTTATAATCCTGTGCGCCTTATGTATTCTGGTTGTGCTCACAGACCTCAAACCAATTTTATGTAGTACACGGCGCTCGAAAATCTGTCAAAAAATGTTTTAGCACGACCTTGATAAGCTACAAAGCCACATTATACATGGTTATGCTCAGGATATGTCAGCCCATTTCCACTGGAAATGCCTTTTGGTTAAACTGTCAGCAAGGAAACAAAAAAAAACATCACACAATACTCAGATAGACAGACTTAGTTCTAAAAGATGATCTATTTTTATGGTATAACAATAACTGCTAATGAAAATGATAACTTCAGCCAAACTGCCTACATGTACATGAGCTTTTCTTAAAAGAGAACTACAAGCATGATGTTTTCCTTTAGTCTTAAAAGCCTCGATGATCCTTTAAAGCATGTTACTTCTGTAAAAATCCACACCAGCCTATTACCTTGATATTTAGTTTGACGTCTTTGAGGTTGCAAATGCACTGGGGGGAAAAACACAGTGAAGACTGCAGCTGCTTCCCAGCATCGATGGCAGCATTTTGTGTTTTTATGACTAAGTGCTGTTGCAGTGCTTTGGGACCCGTTAGTTCAAAGTTCACTTCCAGGATGAATCTTGACAGATTGGACACCAGAAAAGTAAAAGTGGATTGCTCTGAAATCCCCACCTGTACAGAAAGACACACAGGAAGCTCTAAGTTGTCATGTAAAGGAAGGTGACTGTACATATATACATATGAATATTTTTGTCTGTATCATCTCACCTCCCCAAAGTCCAGAGTTTCTTGGTGGTTGGGGGCAATCATTTTGAGGCCCCCCTCTGGCTTCTCAACTTGTACAGAAGTGCTCAGAGTGAAACAATCAGCCTTAATGATCAGTGTGAGTGGCTCTGACTTCTTCTTCACCCTCAGAACCACTTTGAAACTCACATAACCTTCACAGGAAGGTGTGAACGACACCAATAATGGCAACCTGCACAAAACAGTTTACAATTATCTGATGCAGTTTTCTCTTGGACTTTCTATGACATGCCATTGGGGAGCATATTTCATCGCTATCTCATTAAGATTATAATGTCATTAACCTGTTTTTGGGTGCCACTGTGCCAGTCATGGGCTCCAATATGAGCCTCGATTGCTGGTCTTCACAGAAAAGAGATGAAGGAACCACAGAGAAATGGAAGGGCTCTTCCTCTTCACTCACAAAATTAACTGCCTGTTCCACTTTTTGTCCTTTAAGAGTACATGGAAAAATTCAAAGTAATCTGTATCAGAATGTGATAGATTAATTTATTCTTAGAAACACCTATTGTGGCAACACATCTGCCATTAACACCAAGATATCATTAGAGACAGTATATTTACTAATCTTAAGGCATAAACTGAAAGAGGAGCTGTGTTGGAAGTGGGTTGCAAAGCAGCTTGCAGATGCACATCAACCGTAGGCAGGCTAAAGAAACTTAGGTAGCATGCCCTGTGTGAGAGCTGCCAACTGGATTTGTGGAAGGGCATTGGTAGAGCCATCAGCTGATGCAGGCAGGGACTGAGTTGGCAGAGCAGGACATCATCACACTTGCTGTAAATCTAAGCTCAATTGAATGACATGTATTCTTTGTTGCATTTCATTAGCCAAGCCAGTTAAAGACAAAAAATCATCTAATTTTACCATCAAAAGAAGCAAATACGCACAAAGTATGAGTATAAGGGATTATTTAAACGTTTGCTTTTGTATATATTAAAACTGAATTACCAAGAAGCAGTTCCCCAAAGTCAAAGTGAGGTCTGTCGAGATAGGTGATTGGTTCTCTAGCAGTGCCCACACATAGGAAGGGAACAGATAGCGAGAGAGTGTCAACAATGAAGGTCCAGAAGGACTCCACTGCATCCAGCTGCTCGGCAACATACTCAAAACACACCTACAAACAAAGCAGACAAAGCAGGTTCAGGGGTGGCCAAGACTCATTCATGAAAACATACAAGTTACTGGAGCTCAAATTGCCAAAAACGTTAATGGTGGTTCTGATAGAAAGGTATCAGAATACCCAGTGCATCACAGTTATTTGGTATTTTCATGGCAAAAGAGAGGTGGTGGTGGTGGTGGTGGTGGGGGGGCTAGATATCAGGCAGGTGGTCATAATGCTATATACTGTTAGTTCAAGAAAAACACATGGAGTGAGTGAGATGAATAAAGACAGATAAAGGTAAAAGAAGAGAACCCAAGACTGACTAATGGAGAAAATGAGATCAAGATGGGAATGAGGTAGTACACTCTGTGAGATACTTTACGACGAAAAGACCATCACTGTTATGTGGGGTGCACTCTGTCTATTCTTACTTCTGCTTTGTTCCCAGGGGGAATGACACCAGATGGAACGAGACAGTGGAAATGGCTCCTACTTTTGTCCTCACACCTCCATTTGAATGAGTAGGGCTTACTGGTTGGGTTCACCACACTAAAAGACCTAAAGAGTCAACCGAGAGCATGAAACATCCCGGGTTACACTGACAGAGATAGAAGTTCTAACCTTACTTGCTATTACCTTGTTGATGGTACAGACAAACCAATGGCATGAATCTCCAAAATTCTGGTGTTTGGGTCCAGAGGGCCACTGAATTCAGAGTTACGACGGTTCCCACTGATGTAGTCTGAATCTTCCAGGTCAAAGTGGAATTGGGGCAAAAGGCTGCGGCCACACACTGAGATACACGGGACCTGTTCCCCATCCTGCAAGTTCTGAATACTGGAAGAAAAGTGCATACTCACAAAAAGGAAAGAAAAGCATCCAAACCATTGACGCCATTTTCAAAAAACTTGAAGAAAATACCTAGTTAAACGTTTACCTGCATGGAAATGTTACACTTCCCTTACCTGCAAAACAGCTTTCCCTGAAAAGTGGACACCTGCAGGGGTAAAAAGCGAACAGTGAAGTTCTGCCTGGCACCCGGCTTCATGGTCCTTACGCTGGGTTCAATGCTGAAAGGAGGAAGCTCAGGGTTCAACATTAGAAGTGACAACAAGTTCGCCAGAGGACGGGCTTCAGTCAGCGATCCTGCTGATCTGCTGCCAGGTCGAGAAGTCGAGGTCCCCTCTGTTAAACACCACATGTAGACATTTACACAGAGTCAAGTCCAGGTTTTAAAGTATTCACGTGTAGGTACAGAAAGAAATAGCACTTATTTTCAGGATCAAATCCAACAATGACAAGTTGACCCAATAATATTGATGATATAATATTTCTGTCGTACCTTCTTGGTCACAGCTGACAATATTGCTGCTTGGATCCATGAGAACTTCCCAGGAGAATTCCACCTTCAAACTTCCCTCATTCACAACCTGCAGTCTACGTGCGTGTGTGCAGACAACAAAAAAAGTAACACTCAGAAATACTCAGAAAGAAAGACATATTTTTGAATTTACATTTATGGTGCCCACTGTTGAGCAATGTAATGTTAGATATACATCACATATAAGCCTTTAGTGGCTATCTTTTTGATCTTTAGTATTTTCATTTCTATCTGATGAATAAGAAACCCCAAATAATGTTTCACAAGAATACCATGTTATATATTATTAGGTTTGATGACTTGGAATATGTTGTACACAAAACCTGACTTACTGCTGCAGCCTGGTTTGGAAAAGCATGGTGTTCTCAAAGAGGATGATGTCTGTGCTGCAGCTTAACTTCACATAGTCGCAGACAGCACTGATGCGTAATTCAAGCTCCACCTGAGAGCCGTCGACCACAGAGCAGCAAGGCTCAGGATCTGTTCTTATCACCTGGATAAAAGAATGTGATTTATTAACTTGTCTCCTTATACAGCATTTGACACCACTTGTCTCTCTAACACAATAAGCTAGGGCCCACATGTACCTTGTCCTTTACAGCCTGTTTGGATGCATCTGAAGCTTTCTCTGAAGAACTCAGCCAGTGTACCATCTTGTGTCGGTCATCCCAGTCAGCTACCTCCTCTACAGGCTGCTGGAACTCCACCTGGCAAACTTTACATCTCATTTGCAGCTGAGACAGAGTCACTGCCTTGCTGGAGCTAAATGTGACAATCACTTCCTTAGAGCAACCAGCATGAAGGTGTCCCACCTGTAACAACAAGCAGCTAAATGTTTTCCTGAGCTGGCAGTAAAACAAGCAAGAGAAAATGTAAAATTACTACAATCAGTGTCTTAGGAAAGGAACTGCGTGTGTTCAGAAATAATGTCTATAGCTGTATTTACTATTTGTTGATGCTGGTTTGATTCAAGATTTTTTTTATTGTCATTGTCAGCACTACCTCAAATATTCAACGCAGAACGAAATTATGTTGCACAAGCTCACATAAAAACAAAAAAAACATCAATACAAAGTTTAAAAAAGAGCAAGTATAATAAATGAATGAATATAAAGTCATTGGTACATATTTAAAACCACAAATTATTTAATTATTGCACAAGAGAAATGCTGATTGCACTGAGGCATTATTTTGTTTCAAAAATAATGCCAAACTAACCAGCGACTTTTGACAATGCACATTTTATCACTCCTATGAAAAAGTATTTTTTGGCTCCACCATTTAACAGTTTTGACAGCCTCTGCCACTTTGTTGATATTTTACCTGTGGTGAAAAGCTGACATGAGGTCCACTAGGGGGCCACTCAAACCTCAGCACCTGGCTGCTGCTGTGGTTGGTCATAGTAAAACTTTCTTTGTATGGAACGTTTACATGGCAGTCACCAAAATCCAGCACCTCATAATTACCTATAAATGAGAAATTAGGTCTTTAATAAAAGACTCAAGCTTCTGTTGAACTAAATCACAAGATTAGGAGGTTTTGTAAAAAAAATCTTATGCCATACCTTCTTTTTCATCTTCATGATCTATATCCTGCAACGACCTGCTGATGTGATCTAGAGAGACGATTGGCTGGTAAGCCTCTCCTGTTACTTCTATTGTAGTGTTGCTCTGCTGGTTGTCCTTCACTTGCAGTGACATTTTTTCCTTGACATTCAAGGGTTTATCAGAGCAGAAGCCAACCTCAATCTCCACTGGTTCATTACTCTTCAGCTTTAGGTTTACTCTGTGCACCGATTTGTGCTCTGTGGAGAAGGAAAAATGTCAGAAACCATTGAGGAGTGGGAAGTGTGAATGGTTTAAAGCCTCACCCACTAGTTTTCAGTGCATTTGTTAAACTAAAACAAGATCACACTTGACCTCAAAGAAAAGACAGGGTAAAACCGAGTCATGTCGGTTAGGATCTATAAATCATAAATTGGGACATAAATTGAATGGGAAGTTCTTGCAATAAGGTCACGTTGATGCTCATGGACTATAAAGAACTGCCAGCTAATGCGATGAATAGTTACAACAATATGTAAGACAGTACCCAGCAATGTTAAGATGGCCACTTAGGAGAGAAAGTCACACTACAGCCTTAAGAACTCAGACTTAGATTAAAGAAATGTCAGCTGTATTTTCAGAGTGCCGTGGTAAAACGAGCATTAAAACATTACAGTTAAAATTACAGTGCACTTTTCTGTAGGCGTTGTTTCACAAATACAAGTTTTATTTACCTGAAGCACGCTGTGTGGAGTCCACTGAGGCGTTAATGTTGTCAGACGCAGCTTTTAGGGTGAACACACCATGCTCATCCAGCATGTCAATCTGGACCTATACACATTTTCAGAAAACACATTCATTATTCATGAAATCCTACCTAGACTGTTTGTTATGTTTCTGAATGCATTGTAAATAATAATATTTATATTTTGGTATAATTTGGTTTTACTGAATTTAAAATGGATAAACAGACGAATTTCCTTCTTCTCACCTCAGCTGGAACATTTCCATTATTTAACAGCACCAGGGGTCGGATATGTCTGCGCCCTACTGGTACCCGTCTGAAGTGCAGCACTGGGCTTCCTTTACTGCTCCTCAGACCTGGACGTACCACACAAACACTGGGCAGAGTGCCTTGTCCCAAAAGGTCAAACTCCAGCACGCTGGTCTTAATTGTGGGTGTCACTCTTAATCCAGCAGAGAGAAGAGAGCAGGGTGGGAGAAGTCAGCAGCAGAAAACAACCGGTGCTGTTATTGTTATTATATACAGTAGTAACAGGGATTAAAAAAGGGATAGAAAAACTAAAGACAACACCGCAGTGGCATACACAGTCATTTGCTTCTTTACCTTCCACTTCCCTCCACCTTGGCCTCAAACACAACACTGTAATGCTGCATTGCCTGAGGTGTGAAGGTGACAACAGCAAACGCGTGCGAGAGGCTGGGAATGCTCAGTGTTGTCACAGGCAAGTCAAAGACCTCAATGTGTCGGGATGACTGTAAAACATACATATTTTAGACTCAAACTTCTACCTACATTATGATAGACAGAAACAGTCCGATATACATTTATCCTTGTGACTTTAAACACTTCACCTTAGGCCCAGCACTTCTGATGGCCAAGCTGAGCATGCAGGGGACCTTGCTGCTGTTGGTGAGTTTGAAGCGAGCTCGGCTGGTTTGACCCACCAGGATTTTGTTGAAGATAAACTTATTTTCATCCAGCACAAAAATCCCTTTAGCATTGCAAAACTGCTCTGAAGAAAGCTGGCTACTGCTGCAGCACAGATGGTGTTCCTCAAAGATGGAGGCCATATCCAATACTATGCCTAGAAACCAAAAAAAAGAGCTAGATATAATATGATTTAAGTCAAAGAACGGCTAGCAGTAAGTTTAGAACAGAATTTGATCTTTGATCAAAAATCTTTTTAACATGCCTTTGGTAATTTCAGGACTGTAGAGCTGAGCCTGACCAGCTTTACTGATCAAAAAAGAATCATGCAGCTCTCACCTGGCTTGCAGACTTCAGCCAGCAGTGTGTAGGGTATGCCATCAGGATGGTCTGAGGGGTCACGCCCAATGATGTCAATGTGCAGACCCTGGCTCCACCTGCCCAGCTGTTCAGCTGCACAGTCCACTGTCACCAGCTGCTGAGACCCTGGCTGTAGGCTCCCAATGCAGGGAGACACTGAGAACATACCCACGCTGAGGCGATTCTGAAAGAATTCAGGAAAATCAGAAGAAGCAAGGAGAGGTGATGAGAATACTGAAAGGAGTACTTACAAAAAGAAATCAAATTTAATGTCAAAGAGCAGAATTTAGTTTATTTTGCTTTACAAACTATTAAGCATAAAAATCAAAGACACTAAATTATACACAATTTTATTTCATGACCATCATCACCGTTTTTTGTATTGCTTCCCTGTTAAAATTAAGGGGTTTTATCGTGTTTCTTATTAATTCACTTTATAGACCTTTTCAGTGTCTATGTTGTCTGTTTTACTTTTGTAAATCCATAACAACTCAAAGGAACTGAAAGAAAAAATGTCAGGACTGTTTTGTGATTATTCATGTGTAATTATTAGCTTGACTAATCTCAAAATAAACAGAAAATGTAACTCTAAGAAAATTAATGAAGAGTCCAATGACTGTAAAACCACAAACAGGACCATCTATCAGGCACTGTCACTGGTGTGAAATTCACCAGTGTTCTCTCACCTGAAGAAAACTCTGAAAGGATTCTGGTGGTATTTTGGCAGCATTGGGCCTCCCTGAAAGGGTCTCTCTTGATATAGTCTTACCTGGACCCCTGAGACCAGAATGTAAAGTGAAAAAAAATACACAATTTATTAACAATAAATGTTACAAAATTTTGTTTTGTGAAAACTAAAACTAAAAATGGTGGAGCAAATAAAATATCTTTAAAATAACATGTGCTGGATGTGTTGTTTTTGTGTGTTCTGTTGGCCTACCCTGTCCTCACGGGATCTGTGATCATGCGGCAGATGGTGAAAGAGGCCTCAAAGACCCCATTGTTTTCGATGGTGAAGCTTTGGCTTTTCTTGTTGCCATAGATCAGAGGACCAAAGTTCAAGTCGGATGAAGGTGTGATCTTGTATCTGAAGAGAGACGAACATAAAACACCAAAAACAAAAAAACAACTGCTAAGCTGCTTCATATGAGCAAAATAAGAGGCTGGAAATGAGATGAAAGAAACACAGTTTTTCAAATTCTATACTATAATACGATAATACAATAATGTTTCTGCACTATTAATAAATAATATATTAATAGTGCAGAATTAGTGAGAGCGTGAATCGGCCTTCACCTGGTGAAAACAGATCGGGCTGAAACCCTGATCGCCACGATAGCTACAGTTTCTCCTCCTGTCCCAATGCTCGGTTCAATCACCTGCAAAAGATTAGCTCACTCAGTGTCAGCTATCAATTATTTAAATCTTTTAAATAAAGTTTTTACTTTTTATGGATCGAACCTGGCAAGGCAGGATAGGTTGGTCTTTAATGAACACTTCCACATCAGGTTTGAAGAGGATGTTCACTGTTGCGGGCTTGTTGGGCATCAGACTACCACACTGAGGAGACACTTTGAAAATGGAGTTTAGGTCTGGCTGCACTGGGTCTGTCTGCTCAACATTAAACCTTGTGATAAGAGAACAATAAAATTAAATGACCGTTCCATGAAAACCTTTATATGAATAAAATATTGCAAAAACTATCAGTTTAAACTCACTTGTAAGATACTTCATATTTTCCTTGGTTTTTCAATCTGAGTGACAGTCTGACATCCTCAAAGACTCTGATGGTTCCAAAATTAAGACAGCCATCTGACATAGAAACATGAGCATGTAGTACATTATTGGTGGTTATTATATCCTGCCACCCACTCAGTCAGTCATTTTGCAGTGCTATCTGTTAATGGTCCTTAGCTGCGTTAGATGCCGGTTCTCTGTGACAAAAATATTTCCTCATGATAAAAAGGCAGCTCTACTTAATTTTCATTATTTAAGGAAATATAAATGTATATAACAATGTCTGTATGATGGATTTTCAGTTACTGTAACATCCTTGTTACATTTTTTCAACTTAAATATCATTTTTATGTGACTCCTTCTTTTGCATAAAATGTGGAGAATGGAAGTGCAGGTTCAAAATGGTCAAAATCGGATTGTTTACTGCATTTAAATCAATAAAAGGCCCACATTCACTTTCACATTTAAACGAAAAGCTGTTTCATTTGTACCTGGACTGATTTCCAGGTCCACGTCATAGGCTTCGGCAGTAACCTGAATATTTTCAGTGTATACAACACCTAGGATTTTCTCCACATCGGCTACCTGGAAAAAAACCCACATGATGTACTTCTGTGTGTATAACATGTCTATAATATATTCATTTATTTCATGTTATTTATTAACTACAGCATGAGTACTGCTCTGGTTGTACTCTACCTCCAGACGCAAGATTCTCTTAATATTGAGTGGCCTTCGGGCTCTGAAGCGCAAGCTCAAAGGGAAAGAAGAGTTAGGTGAGATGATGCCCTGATCTTGTGGCACAGTGAACTCATCACCCAACTCTTCCACACCCTGCAATCTCCAGGACACTGGCAGAGCTGTCTTATTATACATCATAATGCTGCGGCTGTCCCTCCTGGGCAGGATAAAAAAGGTTGGGTGAAGAGAGAGAAATCCCAAATTATCCACTGTGGCATATTTTATCATTGAAGCTCCTTTCTTTTGAGAAAATTCTTCATGGTTTTTTTTTTTTCAAATTCACTTTTGAATCTGTAAACTGAGCAATAGTTATCCGTGTTCCCTGAATTACTGCGGTATATGTTGGTACCTGTGCAGCAAAATCCTGTCAAAGTGCAAATGCTTGCTTTCCAACTCCAACTCTGGCCGAACGCCCCAGCACGAAAGCTCAATGACCACAAGCTCAGGATTGTCTTTGATCTGGCAAATCAAGCCGTCCTTCATTTGTCCTACTTTTGTTGGGTACGACCAAAGCGTCAACTCCTTGTAGGGTGGAAAAGTATTTAAATGTAAGTAGAGAAAGTAGAGTAAAATTATCAGACAGCATTAGTGCTATTCTACCTGTTTCTGGTTCGGTTTGAGGGTCATGGCTGGGGGGTCCAACAGATATGTGGTGGCCTGCGTATCATGCTTGAAACTGAATTGGACCTCAGCCTCCAGACATGAGTTATTGTGAATCACCAGCTTCTCTGAGTTCTCGGGGTACCTGTTTTCCTTGTATCTAGAAAACACACACGTGAATCTGTAAATACAAAGAAAGCCACAACCACATGAAACCATTTATAGCCATCGTTCTGCCTCTCACCTGTCTCTGGTCTTGCCACAGAGCAAAGGTCCAAACTCAAAGTATCCAGGTTTAATTACATAGGTCTTCAGAAGCCCCTCTTTGGTTTGAGTGACTTTCTTACTGTGGGGAAACACAGTCCTGTGGAAATCACACACAAAAAGTCAGACTATTAAAAAGCTTCAAACTTAATTCATCTGTGAAAAATAGATCTAGATTTTTACAAAGTGAGGCAGAACACAACACGCCAACTACAACCTCCCCGTTTGCAGTTATTTCACTACATTAGTTCATCACACTACGCAGACTGACATGTAATCACTGCTGATGGAAGGATAAGTAGAAACTCCTCTGCAGATGAGCTGGTTGAGTCTCCGGGTCCCGACTATCTCAAAGTTGAAGGTATGTTTAAAAGTTCCTGGTGACTCTGAGTAGAACCAGATCTTGAGTACCACCTCACCGCCAGCTGGCACAACCCAGCGAAATGCTGTCAGACTAAATGCATACAAGCACACATTCAGACAAGCAGCACCAACAACAAATTAAAAAACACTAATGAACATTAGTGATTCTGCAGTACGTCTTACATATGGCTGCGTTTTTGTTCCAAGCTTGCTTGATGTTCTTCCTGGTCAGTGTCCTCGGGGTGGAAGGAGGCATGCGAACGTGACCCGAGACGCTCTGGTCCCTGTGCTTTTGTTTTGGCGGAAGTCTGTTTCTTGCTCCTGTGAATCTCTCGGCCCGTTTTATCCTTGTCCTTCGCCACTGTGCTGTCCTTAATGGTGGCCTTGCCATGACCTTTAGAGCCTGTTGCCTCTTCCTTTACAAAAACAGCAGACAAACAGTGTTCTGACTTAAAAACCTAAAATTTCATGCTTTTAACACCAAAATAAGCTTGTGTGGGTTAAATGGACATGAGGTCCATGTTGCTTGTGTTTCAGATTTTGCCTCAAATTAAGAATGATTTTTTTTGTTTAGACATTACCGATAACTTTAAAACGGATGCTTGCAGCTCGTCCTCTTTCTTGTCCTTGTCCTTTTCATCCAGCCCTGAAGGAACCAGGAAGGTGAAACAGGTCTGTTCTAGTTTAGCTTGCTCTCGTTTTTTGGGAAAAGGAACGACAGAGAAGGTGACAGAAGGAGGGATTGGAGGGCCACTAGGACCTATCCCTAAATCATCCAACACCTAATGAGACCAAAGCAGAAAAGAAAATAGATTAGGAATTCATCTTAAACTTATGAAAGAATAATTTCATTTTCAACAGAAACATAATTAATAATTTTATAAAAATGAAAGATCTGTGAAATGATGCTATACCTCATCTAGGGCAGGCAAAGAGCTGCTTATGATGCTCATGTAGTCTTTTTCTGTTACATTTAACACAATATATGGAATGTCCAGAGGAGATGCCTTGTCGTCTGCCTTCTCTGCTTCTGACAGTCCTGCTATTTGACTGTGCAAAGGTGATATGAGCTTGTTACTGACTCTCCTGCTCTTCTTATCAGCAGAGGACTGTGTAGATGGAAAAAATATTTTGGATTCAAACAAGGATAAAGAATTATAGCACACCTTTCCAATTTTCCAAGCAGTCTTACATTTAAGTTAAAAAAAAAAAAGGAGGGATTGGAGGGCCACCTGGTGGAGGACCACCAGGTGTGTTGGCCAGCTAACACACCTGCTTCTCTGTTGTAACTTCAGCTGACCCTAAAGCATCTTCAGTGGGGAGTGGGACCAACAACAATCCCCGGCGCCGGTCCCAGTGCTGCAGGATATGCTCCACCAGGGCTTGGCTCTCCTCGTATTGACAGAACTTAGACTGCAGGTTCTCCACCCGGGACTGAATGGGGGTATGGTGAGCAATGGAGAATGAAGGAATGGTGGCACTTGAATGGTTAGTAGGCAATGATGTGAGTCTGTTAACCTCTAATGTAGAACATAATGTGCACCAGAACAGGTTAGGTTTACAGCATAAGTTACCAAGGTGAGTACGAAGCATCTGAATGAGAAGTATGGAAACCCAGGATTGGACCCAAAGTTACTTGGACTAAATCCTGCTTTGTAATACAGGCCTCAGATTTTATGTTATTGACTTAACAAAGAGCCCTTAAATGGCATATTTGTACAAACCTTCCCAGCAGGTAAGCCCTGTCTTCTTGCTCTGTCTTTTTGATTCCTCTCCCCTGCTTGTTTTCCATCTTTCAACTCTTTTTCTTCTCCTGCACTCTTCACATTTACAGTTTCTGTATTCTGGCAACAACACATGATTCATGTTGGATATAAAAGCAAAATTAAATACTTTAATGTAATTAGATCCTGTGCAGAATGCAAGACACTGGATTGCAGAGTAAATCATTAATTCTTCATTGAGTGGTTTTAAAAACTAAAGTAAGAGAAGCTGAAGATTACACAATCTTATGAAATAATGTATCCCAAACATGCAGTATAAAAACTCCAGTAAGTTACAAAGTAGGTAATTAATCTGCTATACATATCTACCATTTTAAATAATGCACTGGGGTTGAGTGTGTTGACATCGTTGCTAAGCTTAATTTACCTTGTCTATCTCCAGTGTGTCTGTGGGTTGAGGAGAACCTGTGGTTCCTTCTGTCTGCTTCTGTGGATCATCGGCCTCTTTGCTATGATGCTCTGTAGGAATAATGACCAGACGTCACTCAGTAACTGATTATGCTGCACTCTATAAACCGTTTCATTTTTTGCTCTATATTACATTTTATAAAATATTACATGTTTTTTTTACACTTGTCTGCACCTTCATTTAGATGACATTGCTCTCTTGTGTCCCCTAATTGCTCTTTGGAGTCGTTAACAGAAGACGCCCTTAGCACATTCAATGTTGACTACAGAGGAAAGGGGAGAAATTAATTCAGTGCTCTAATTTTTCTCTGTATTTGCTGGTCTTCAGACTGGATACAGACCTGCTTTACCCCCAGCAAGCTCTTCTTCCTTGATGGTTCTTTAATGTCCTTCTTTCCACCCACCTCTTTTAACCTTTGGTTCTCTTCCTGTTGCCTCTTTTCTTCCAGCTCTTTCGCCATCTGCTCCCTTACACACAAGTGAATTGTTTTTAGTTACCTTCATTTGAACTTGAATATATTCCTGGTATTTGAGTGAAACTGTGCATGCTCAGCATAAATAAAACTGTGCACAATATTCCTGGATGTAGAAGGAAGCAAGAAGTAGTTTCAAGTCTCTATATTTATGATCCCTATGAGGGCTTTTATTACATGGTAGATATAGTAAATCTAAGTCTATAACTGGTTTAAGAAGAAAATGAATGACATCAAATACCTCAAAATGTGGTTATAGTGGCTTATGCCATATTCTAAACCATTATTGATATAAATGTTAAAGCACATATTATGTATTGATTATTTATTACTGACATACTGACATGAAAGAGATTAAACAGTTGCTGCAGATTTGTCAGCTGCATATCTGATTCGGCTTTCACTCCAAAGCTGCTATATTGGATAGAGACTGTGTGACTAGCAAAGTTATTTGAGTAAAATAAAATGAATTTCATGGAGACCATCAAGAAACCAGTTTGAGACGCTCTATGATCTGTGACATGGTGTGTTATCCTGCTGGAAACAGCCCTCAGCAGATGTGGTCACTGTGGTCATAAAGGGATGGACATGGACAGCTACAGCAATCAGAAAGGCTTGTGTGTGCGTGGTGTTTAAACAATGCTCAGCTGGTACTTAGGGAACAAGAGAAAATACCCCTGATACCATTACACCACCGTCAGCCTGAACTCTTGATACAAGGCAGGACGGACCCGATTTTTCTACATACCTTGGGTTGTAATAAGTGGTTATCTGAATTATTGTTGTCTTCCTATCAGCTTGAAGCAGTTTGGACATTCTCCTCTGACCTCTGGCATCAACAAGGCATTTTCACCCAGAGAACTGAGCCTCACTAGGCATGTTGATCATACCATTGATGACTGTGTCCATTTCATCAAGCTAAAACATCAGTTTTGACTTTGTGCAGTTTGGTAAAACTAGAAATTAAAACCTCACTGAAAAAAATAAATATTGTCAATACCTGAACTTCTGCTGTCGGAATTCCTCTCTGTGTTTTTTGTTGATGCGCTCCTTCACCTCCTGTGGCAGAGCATTATACTCCTCCTCATCCATGTCCTGCAGCCATTGTTCCTCCTTGGCAGCTTTCTCCTTCTGCAGAGCCTCTGAAACACACACACACACAGTTTTGGTCATTTATCCAATTCAATACATAAACGTGACAACTATAAGTTCTGTTCACAGGTATAAGAATTTCTGTCTGTAAATATTTTACCTTCAGCTTCGCTTTGAGCTCTTTCCCGTGCCTTCAGGGCTGTATAAGAGTCAGATAAGTTGACCAAATAGATGTGTTTGCGGTTACTTAAGGCCTTGAGAACAACCTGCAGAGTGCTCGCTGGAACCCGAGTGTACGCTGAGTCCAGGCCATCAATCACTATTCCACGATAACAATCGCTTAACTGTAATCACAACGTAAGCACCAACATTAGAGAGAATTACAAAATAACTAGAGAAACATGAGAGAAAACATTCCTTATTTGTGCCAATTTATTGCACAGCACTGGCTAAGAGTTATTCAGTTTGCACTTTTCTGTATATACACACCATGTAATACCTCACCTGAAATCTTTCTGCTAGGATATCAACCAGTAAATGTTCAGGCAACAGACTCCTCAGTGTGGTCACATCTCCTCCCTGAAGCAAAATCACACTAAATAAATTGGTTTTCTATGAGTAACAATTACTCTGTATTCACAGTTTATACAATAGTTTTGTATAGAGGTGTAAAGGAAATGAAATTTAAATGAATTATTTAACTGCAAAGCAAGGACCAGACCACCAATTCATAGAGAAAAGAAATACATTAAAACAGAAAGAAAAAGTAAAAACAAACAAAATAAAGTCCTGTGAAAAGCTCAAAGACAACAGATACGGAGATACTTTGAGAAAATGTACCAGACAATGGACAATGTGTTGATTTTCAGTCATCAGGGGAGCCTTGGAGTCATTTTCACTACTGTTGTCCTCACAGTTGTTGGCTGTATTTAGTATAAAAGGCGATGAATCTGGATCGGAGGCTTCAAGAGGTGCTGTGGGTCCTGATCCAGACGTTTCCTCAATGACCAGACCTGGTAGCAGGTGGGTAATTTTTAGTTACTCTTCTGCTATGGTATCCAGCCTTACTGTAAAAGATCTGAAATATCTCTAAGGATGGGGGTAAGCTTCATTTAATTTACGGCAGAGGATACAGTAAGTGTAGGTTCTAATGGTTTAGTCCCAAGGAAATTTTCATTTTTAGACCATTTTCTAAATTCTGATGAGTTTTTATACTGCCGTGTACATTTTCTTCATCACTTTGTAGTACAACTATTAATATGTGTTTAGCTAAATGAAAAAACAAACAAAACAGTTTAATAAAAATCAACAATCACATATAGAGAAGGTTTACTCTTCTGTCCTCTTTGTGTTTGCCTGGTTGCAGATGTGAGAGTCAGGCTATAAAGAGTTGGTATTGCTGCCTGATATCAGGCTATTTTTTGTGTCTTTTGTTTTGACCTGTTCACACCAACGATAAATTCATAATTTAATTTCAGTTTTCTAACCATATTAAAACCTTTCTGATTTTAAAACATGTATCTGTGTTTTGGGACGGTTTTTAAAGATGATGCTTTTTTCAGACCATGCAATAAACTGGCAATCTGCCCAGGTCGCACCCTCTTTTCCTTTGACAGCTGAATCACGCTGCAGCCCAGCTCTTAACCGTTTACTTAAAACTGAAAATGACCAGTTAAAGGTGTTATTCATTTTTCCATCACAAGCTGCTTTCTAGCTTCCAGCTTACCAGCTTCCTTAGCATTTTTCTGAGCATGCTCTGTAGCAGCAAAGTCAAAGAGTTGTCTTGCTGTCAGGCTAACTGGTGAAGTGCCATTTAAAAGCATATCTGTAACCACATCATCAACACAGAGGCACGCTGCTCCATACCGAAGTGCCAGAGCAGCTGCTCTGCTGCTCTTATCTGAAAAAAAAAAAGAGACACACACACACATACACACACACACCTTTTATATCAAGTTAACTGACTCTAGCAGGGGATGATTGTTTTATACACTATCATTATTTAAATTCTTTCATTGCAGAATGTGTTTTTAAACCTGTCAGTGGGGCTCCATATACGATAATAGCAATGCCTCTGCAGTTGCGTCCAATCAGAGCCTCAGGTGACAGGTCAACACCCATATGTCGGGCAACTGCTCTGCAGATAGGGGTCATCTCGAACTGTCTTAGACTCTCGCTGCTCGCCAATCTGGTCAATTCTGAGAAAACTGAATTTGAATTTAAATGTTAATTTTATAAGCAAAATAATGTTTGCAAAGAAAATTACACAAGTCTGAAAATTGATGGCATTTTTTTATGAACTGCTAGATGAGAAGTGAAACATCTTAAAGGACATTACAAAGAAGTCCTGTTGCTTTCAACTCAAGGTGATCATAGCCTGGATGACTGAGAACCAACAAAGAAGAAACTTGCTGTACTTACACATTTCAGGTGGTTTCACACCTGTAGTTCTAATTTCTGGGTGGTCTTCATCTAGTTTAGGCTTATTTTTTCCTCCCTGTGTGTCTTCATTTTGATCGTCATGACCCGTACCTGCCTTCAGCTCTGGGGCACACAGATCGATTAAAAGTGACATTATGACAGACATTAAAACAAATATGTGCTGACATAACTGTGTGTATATTATCAATAGCTGCTTAGGTATCTTTAAAGATACCTTCGTCTTTCATCTTGGAGCAATACTCCTTGTAATAGTCCAGCAGTTCTGAGGGAAGCCCTTCTCCCGGGACACGTGGAGGAAGTAGTAACACACTGTTGTCTTTATAATCCTGCATCAAACGCAGAATCTGCATGTGACCATGAGAAGAGAGGGCAGTTAAAAACCCAGAAAAAAATGTCTTATTAGAGACACCACATAATGCAAAAGACAAAAACAGATCATTTAATTCAGGAAAGCTGTGTGAGATTAACTGTAGTGAAAAAATTGCATTGCACAGCATTTCTACTTTGTCTCTTTCTCTGATGCCTTTTTAATCATGCCATATTTTACCAATGAAAGGAAATCACATAATCTCTTCATATTACTACACCACTTGTAGCCTTGCCTTTAAAAATCATGCACTTCATTTTAAAGTAAATTTGCAACAATATTTCTGAGACTTTAGAAAAAAAGTGCTACCTCTTCTTCCTGGAGATACTGTGTGTCAAACTCCAGGGAGTAAAACTCAATGGGGAAAGAACAGGGGTTTTTCACTGTAACCTCAGCTTCAACATCAGTGCTGGCAGGGAGACAAGGGCCCAGCTCGAGTACCGAAGGGCAGAACTCGAGATGTGGATCCTCACCCTGACCCTGAGCTGTGATGAACACCTCCTGGGTGCTGTCAGTGACTCGCACCACTAGCCGTCTGTTGTAAGGACACTGAAAGACAAATAGAGCAAAACAGTAGGTCTTTTGTCATATTTTATATCACGTTCTCTTGCTACTTTTTCATGATTAAGCAGTATGATGTTATGCTACTAATTATATCTAACAGTTATTGTTCTAATATTAAAAGCAGTTCACCCCATCAGCAGGCTTGAACTTTATGTGGACATTGACCCGCTCACCAGGGGACAGCACACCAGAGGAGGGAAACATCTCAAACACCACTGGAGGTGGACGCTGCTCCTGCAAGGCTTTTTTACGCTTGTAGAGGGGCAGGAACTTATCGATCTGAGTGAGAACAAGAACAAATGCAGGCATCACATTTATTGTATTTCTCTCTATCTGATATCTTTCTTGGCACGACACAGATGGCCTGTGGATTCCATTTTTTATATTATCCACAAAATAACAACAGTCATACCTTTTTAAAAGGCTTAACCTCCTCAGCTATGCTCCAGTGACACGGCACAGACTCATGGTTCAGCAGCTGTATTGTCTTCATCTGTTGGGTTATAAAGAAATTCTTACATTTTGCACAACAATATGTCATTAAATATAATGACATCGCATTACTGCAAGTTAAAACTGGTTTCAATTAATGAGATTTACTCATGCCTTTAGAATACCAAAGGTTCGAATGTACAGTATAGGTCTGACAATTCACTGATTTACCGGAACTGTCTGTATGTAATTTTCAAAACGCCCCATAAACTTGAAGCAGTCAAACATATTCCTGGATGGAGTAGAGCTTGAATTAGCTCCAGAATTTAAATATCTTGGGGTCATTCTAGACCCAACATTATCCTTCAAGAGTCACATAAATAAAGAGTCCCAGGTACTTAAATTTAATAATCGAAATTTTAATCATATACGTAATAATTTAAATATGAATGTTGCAAAAACTTATTTTTACTCAATGATCATCTCTCATATCGACTATTGTTTGACGTCCTGGTCACTTGCTTGTCCAACAACACTTAAAACTATTGAAAACATTTATAAAAGAAGTTTAAAACTACTTGACAAAAAACCGACTTCCCACCACCACTGTCATGTGTTAAAAAAACATAAATTACATGAACTTCAATAACTTAGTGAAACTTAAAAGAGTGTGTTTAATATATAAAGTCTTACACTCCCTTGCTCCACCACCACTAAAGCAGTTCATTAGGCATAAAGAAAGCTCAGACAGGACCACTCGAGCTACAATCTGAGGAGACTTGTTTATACCCCACAGACGGACAGCATTTGGGCAGAACGTCCTCTCTGTTAAGGGAGGCCATCTGTGGAACAGTCTTCCTCAACCAGTTAGAGAATGCTCTACACTCAGTTTGTTTAAGGCAAAGGTTAAAAACTGGTTATGGACAAATCAAGTGTGTGATCATGTATGAGTTGTATAGTTTTAATGTTTTGTTGGGAACAGAATGGTGTGTATGTGTGAGTTTGGTGATGGAGTTTTTATTATGAATGAATGATGAATTTTTATGAATTATTATGTCTATTTTTTATGCTTAAGGATAACAGATGGAAATTAGCCCTTGGCTATAATCTGGTATGTTTACATTCATGTCATTTTTTTTTTACATTTATGTTCATTAACATGCACTGTCCTAAATTAAATAAAATTAAAAAATAAATAAATAAATACATTTCTTGGTAACATTATGTAGGAGGGCACCACAGTGAGCCCAGTTAGAGCTCTGTGCTTGACAGCTGTGCCTACCTGCTGTTCAAAACTGTTAATTGTGAGGAACAGCCAATCAGAAGAAACTTAAAGGAAGAACTGGTAAAAAAAAAAAGATGCTCAAGTCCAAGAAAAGAAATATAGAGATGAGAAATTTGCAAATGTGGTTAGCTTTGAATAATAGATTTTACTGTAATTGCATTTTTTTTTTCATCTCAGTGGAACACACTGCAATTCTTTTTTTTTTTTTTTTTTTTTGTGTGTCCCATTTGGATCTTTAGCATCAGAATTGTTGTCTTAAGGCCACAATGTAATTCAAACATGTTTGAACCCATTAATGTTTTCAAAACAAACACTAACAAAAGTAGCAGACCCAGTATATTTGTTAAATACATAAAAATAACCACTTTCATTAACTGTTAATAACTGTTTTATACACACATCATCTACTTACTGTATTTTAGTATCTGTTCTAACTCAGTCAGGATCTATTATCTCTTAGTCAATGTTTTGGAGAAAAATATGCCTTCCTTCGCATTCTTAAGTCAGTCATGCATGTTGTAAATGTTTTCAGGTTTTTCTGTCTGTTTCAGCCAGCCTGAGGATTAAGCACCTGTACCTGGCGGAACCATTTCTGATTTTCACTGATCATTGAAACAAAAAGATTCTTGTCTCGACTGATTTTTTAAGTTGCACATCAGCTCAATTTATGTTCACCTGGTTAAAATGAATTAAGTATTGTTTTTCAAAATGCAATAATTTTAAGCCTAGAAAACTTAAATTACACAAAGATGTTTTTATCACTTAAGAAATATTTCTAGGTTAAGTACCATTGTATCATGCTCTAAACTGGAAATTGTTATCCATGCATTTATTAGTTCTATGTTTGAACCCTATGTTTCTCTATTTAGTTCTTGTCTATTTAGGTTCCTCCCATGTCTGTGTGTCCCCACTACATTGTCCATAGTGTCATGTCTTCGGTGTATGAGTCTGTCGTGTACCCTGTGTTTAGGTCTTCCTCATCCTTTGTGTCTGAGTTATGTTCCTCCTCCCTCTCTCTCGTGTTCCCTCACTCCCTCTCTCTGGCTCTCATGTCTGCCTTACCTCGACCCTTGTGTCAAGCTCGCGTGTCCCAGTCTACGTCTCCCTATGTTTCCTTTTTTGTTTTGACAGTCTCATGTTCCCTGTTCAGTGTGTTTAGTTTTGTTTGTGGGGTCATGTTCATTTCAGCTGTGTTCCCCATGTGTTTCCACTCTCCTCGTCACCTCTCTGTGTATTTAGTGAGTTTTCTGTCATTTGTTGTCAGGTCACCTGCTTTCCATGTTTCATGTTCCAGGTATTCATGTTCCTCGTGTCCAGATTTTTCCATGGCCGTGTTCAGGGTTTTTCCATGTTTAATTCTAGTTTACTCAGTTTAGGTTATTGTTTAGTTTCATACCTTGCCCTTTGTTTAGTATTTTTTCCATCAGCTATATTAAACAGCTCGGTTTTTGTTAAAACCAAATTACGTTCCACGCTTCGTTTTGTCTGCGTTTGGGTCCACTATTCACACTCCACACAGTCAGCAAGCACAGACTGTGACATCTGGTTATGACTTTTAGAGCTCTTAATGGTCAAGCACCAGCTTAAATCATTAAACTTTTGCAGCAATACGTCCCCAAGAGGTCCCTGAGGTCTTCTGATAAGGACACAGTTACTGTACATCATACAAGCTGAAAACTAAAGAACACAGCGCTTTTGCCAGAATGGGCCACAGATGCTGGAGGTCTCTCCCTTTAAGTTTAAGTGTGGACTCAGTGGTCTCTTATAATAAAAAAAAACATCTTTCTGATTTGCATTTAGTTACCTCGTTCTTTATTCTGTTTTTGTTTTTAAATTTTTATTGTTTTTTTGTGAAGCACTTTGTGATCTTTGTCTTGAAAGGTGCTATATTTGAATGAAAGTACCCACTGGTTCTCTGTATCATCTGACTGTGGATGGTTATATGATTCTACCTACATCTTTTAGTCCAATCACAAATGAAGAAAATAAATTCAATTTATACACAAAGTATATAAAAGATGGATTAAAAAGATGAAACATGAGTTAAAGTTGTGAATTTGGTTTTTGTATGCAATGGAATAACAGTAGAGCTTAAAAACAAAAAAAAAACGCAGACAGAGAGTTAATATAAATATTTGAGCCTTATTTATACACTTAGATGGTGAAACTGAATCGCTATTATCGTTTGCTTGATTTTTGTAATAATTTTGTATACACTACAAATATTGTTTGTACTCTTTTTTTTGTATTGTTTTAATAAGCCTAATAAGCCTTTTTGCTTATTATGGTGGAATTAGAAGAAAGAATGGGGGAAATGTGCTGTGCCTTGGAAAATATTTTCAAGGCACAGCAATTTTTGACTTACTAAGTATTTCAAATTAAATATTAGACGAGAAAGGAATAGGAAGAGAAAAGAACTTTCACAGAGTCATCATCCATTGTTATCATGGTGTACCTGACACATGCCACACTGCAGAGTGTCAAATTGAATCGTATCACTGGAAACTGTGACAGCTGGCATGGTTACCACTGCACACAGTCGCACTTGCACCGTTGGACCACCTGCGACCTGTAACAGCAAAGAAAATCCTCTTAGATCCAAAATGACTTATAGAGGGAGAGTGAAAAGACACAAATTTAGTTTGTGGACATGTACAGGTGTAAGCCTGTGTATACCTGGATTGGGAGAATAGCACTCGTATAACCCAAATCCAGGTTGACTCCTTGTGGGTCAAATTTAATTGTGAAACTCTTCGTCTCATCACGGGGTTGGTTCTTCATGCTTTCAAAGTCTACTGTGAAACCTGTGAGGAACCAAAAAGAGTCATAAATTATTTTAAAATCATTTAAATTAAAGAGAAATTTTAAAAAAATGATACTTGAGGTGAATACTTAAATTCACCACTGTGTACAAAAGCTTTAGACATGAAGATGGTTTCAAAACTGCTACAAATCTACATTTTCTATTATCTTCTTTCAGAACATGCTAAGCTAGAAAAAAACAACTATAAGAAATCAATACTTGATGCTGCTTTAAAGCAGCGCCAGTTGTCTTAAATACACTTCCAAACATATCCTTATTCCATCCATCCATCCATCCATCCAACCATCCATCCATACATTCATTCTCTTCTGCTTATCCTTGTCAAGGTTGCAGGGGGGCTGGAGAGCCTATCCCAGCTACCACAGGATGAGAGGCAGGGTACACCCTGGACAGGTTCCCAGCCTGATGCAGGGCTAATGCAGAGAGACAGACAACCATTCACACTCACATTCACACCTACAGACAATTTCGATTCACCAATGAACCTGACCCCACTAATCCTTATTTCAAGCATTTTAAAAAACACAGGTTGTCTTTGCCTGCGATGATGACCTAAAAAAGTAGGAGGACATTATATTACCTGTGTCCCCAAGATGTTTGTTAGTGGGATGGAAAGACACAGGTATTGATCCATTATTGCTGACCTTCACAGCACGACTCACGACTTTGCCAGGAATGACAAAACCAAAATCCAGAATGTACTCTGGGAGTTGGAACCTGGGAAAAAGATTTAAATAATAAGAATAAAACACTGGGCACAAACAAGCATGTTAGCAATATAACTTATTGTTATAGACTAAAGTCTGTAAAAATGTTTAGAATATATGTATTATAATTTTACTAAATATAATTTTGCTTTGTATACTGAACTGAAGTATCTTATACATTATATTATAGATTTGTGGACTTTCAATGAGATATAATGACATCGTATCAAGAGTGCACAAAGTAAAAAAAGCTAAACAGTCACAAATTCCCCAGCACAGTTTGACAAAGTTCTCACTTCAAAACAGAGTCACCAAAATGCATGTGTGTAGTTGTGTTTACATACTTTATTAGCTTGTTCCACTTTCTGAAGGACTCTTGTGGTTCTTCAGTCTCCAGCAAGTTATTAGCCACAGCAAGAGCATTTTTTTTGACCAACAATCGTTCAATTTCCATGTGAAGCAGATCTTCATACTAGAGGTCAAAGAGAGAACAGAGAATAGCAGGGGAGGCAAGAAGTGGTAATAACACTCAAACCTCAACAGAGGAAACACACAAACCTTACCAATCTACAACTGTAAATACCTCTGCAATAAGGGATTTTATTTGTGCTTAATTTTCCCTACAAATCCTCATAAATTCCCTACATGTCCACAATATCAAGTCAGCATACATATTAATAGGTATTTTTTGAACAAAAGTATAGAAAATGTGAGGTGTCACTAATATGAAGTTACTGACTGTGAGTGTGCGCGTCGCCTCTGTTGCTGCTCCTCCCCGAACAGTAAATTCATATATAAGCTTCTCTTTGACTCCATCTTTCTCCACAGCTGTTCTGGCCTGCTGTAACACGTCACTATAACACTCCTCCGCTGTAAGAGAAATCACAGTGCAGAAATAAGAAGTTGAATTTGTGTCTCAAGAACTGTCATCACAATAGAGGTCTATTATGGACCGTTTGAGCTTGATGCTTTTCAACAAAACTGGTTTAAAGAGAAAAAGAGGGAAATATGAGTTCACAAGGATAATTGACAACATCCTTATATAGTTCTATAAGATGGTAACACACTGATGTAATCATATGTATTTATAAGTCCTACTTTCAGCCCTTTTGTCTGATGCAGAATCATTTATTTATTTTGAGCAAAAGCACTATTTTAAAGTAAATTTAAATGAGCGAAATATTCATCTTTTAGCTCATTGATTTTGGATTGAACACATCTCTGTGCGTGTGTGTGCGTGTGTGTGTGTGTGTGTGTGTGTGTGTGTGTGTGTGTGTGTGTGCGTGTGTGTGTGTGTGTGTGTGTGCATACACATGATTCGTGGTAAATTCAGCCTGATCCTGGGGAACACTCCCACACCAGTCAGAGTGATCTCCTCCAGTGGTAGGAAAGCCACCTGCATCTGAAGCTTCTTCTTAAACACTTCAGGAATGCCCGGAAGGTAGAGTACACGGAGAACCTGTACCATGCCTGCATCAAGGTAACCCTGTCTCAAACACACGCACACACACACACACACACACACACACACACGCACACACACACACACCACACATACACACATAGGAAAGCCATCCTTTTCGTGATAAAATAGCTTTGAACATCCACAATTGAAATGGCAAACTCATAAGCTCACCTGAGCAGGAATGACTGTAGGCCAACCAGGTCTGACCTCATGTTCAAAGACCTTCATCTGCCGTGCTTCCTTCTCACCAACCCCTTCATCCTCCTCCTCTCTATGAGGGTGTATACTGTATTTGAAGCCCACCTTGCCCGTATTTGTCAGGGTTACATCAACTTCACCTACACAATGAAAAAGCTAGAAGCAAAGGACAAAGACTAAGAGGAGAGAGGAAACACTGTTTTGCCTTTTAAAGTTAACTGTACCTTTACTTTTATTAATGATCATGTCAAGCCGCTTACTGCAAACAGACAAAGTACTCCACCTAGTGACCGAGTATACTGAATTTGGTAGAGAAAACAATTTGTTTTTCAAAAAAAAAGCATTGACCGTAATGGACATTTTATTTTAATCTCAAGGTTTATGAAAATATGAGAAAGGATAGTTTTACACATAAGGGCCCAAGCAGGGCAAGCAAAAACATGTTACTCTGAATCAAATCCAATCTACTAACAGATGCCATGATGTAAAAAATTTAAAGTGTTATTCATTTCACTTGACAGTGGTCATAATGTTAGGCCTGATTGGTGTATAGAAATATGGTAAATGTAAGTGTTTAACTTTCTAAGTGTTCAAAACTAAGCTGAGAGATGCACATGGTGTCATTTCGAATGTTTCAGCGAATATCATTTGACCCTTCCTCCCTTTCTTAGGCATTCACACAGGTCAACCCAACTCACTTCTTGAAGGGTCTAACAGCAATTTGCAAAGCAATATGCTTTGGATCTGAGCAGTTTTGAATTGTATTCTCATTATTACCTTTAGAAATTTGTACTCTTTGCACCTCAGTTTAAATGTAAACTATTGTGAATTATAAGGCTCTGAGTCAAATGGGAGCACTTTTATCGTTATCTTCATGTTAAAACTGCTCCACACAGTTCTTTCTATATTAATATAAAGGTACTAAAATTAAATCTGAGATTTGGTAACTTAATGTAGATTTCATTATTTTATTTTAAATTGAATGTGTTTAAGCTGAGAGTCCAAGTACTTACACTTTGAACTTTAACCACTGGAGAGATGGAGCTGGCTGGAATAAAGATACCCGTAAGAAACGTAATAATTAAGGTGCCTTGTATACGCACCTGCTGGCCAAAGTCCAAATGGGTGGTGTCAAGGGTGTAGCTGATTTCTGATGCGTGTCCTCTGAGAATGATTTCATATGTAGGCCCGTCCTCTACATGGCACTGCGCGACCACCTGTCTGCTGATATTTTCGTGGCCGTAGAAAGAGAACGTGACTGCCTGCTGATCCCCAGGTTGCAGATGACCATGTGTCGGCAAAATATCAAATACCTACACACACAACGAGAAAACCAGATGTTATTTAGGTTTTACTCTCAGCAATGTTCTGAATCTCAGTTTTGAAAGATGGTGGACAATAAATTTAAAATATTTATAATGTATAGACAAGAATCTAATGAAATTTGATTATAAAAAAATTACTCTATGATTGAATCAGTGAAGAACATAATCGTAGCTGCAACTAGAGTCCAAATGATTTATTCTTTTTTTCAGCTGCTTGCTTTAAGCGTCATCACAGCGGACCATCTCACCAACCCTCTGCATGCCTTCTTTCACTACATCCATGAATCTACTATGAAAATTCATGGATGAACAAAAAGAAGAAAACAGGAGAAATGCCCTTCAACCATTATTCATGTTGCATGGGTTGTCCACCAGAGGGCACTGTTGGTAATCTGCTTGGAACGCCACAACACAACACAACTGGCTTTAAGGGCATTGTTGTATTATTTTAGCAAAGACTCATAAGTAACTGGACATAAATGTTATGTCTAGTTTCTTTTGATAACAAATTGCTTATGTTTCGTGCGCCTGAAAGAAAAGAAGAAATTTCCTACATGGAAATATTTGCTTACCTCCTCCACACGAACAGAAGCTTGTGTGCTGCTCTGTTGATCTGCAGCTAGCAGGGGGGTTTGAGGAGCTGAAAAGGCAGGTGAAAGAGTTGCAGAGGAGAGCCTCCATTCTTCCTGTTGACTTTCTGAAAGTTTCTGCTTCTTTTTCTTTTTTCCTTTCAGCATCTCTGTTTTTCTATAAGAGCAAAATAGTCAAATAAAGCATCCCTAAACTTAAAAATATATTTTTCATAATCACTGCATTGAAATCTTACAATAAATGGAACATATGAAAAATTCTCTGCAAAGAAGGAAAAATATGATACTATCTTTTAGCATCTTGGTGGAAAAAACCCCAAACAAATTCAAGATCTTCTTGAAGTGGACCTGTTATTTCATTTTTTAAAATCAGAATCAGTTGATCGTGCAGTTGTATTTCCTCTCTCTTTAAGAGAACTTTACTCAGATCTGAAGTTAAAATATTTAGGATATTTCCTCACTTTGGCATCTTACAGATCCAAGATTTCTTTTTTTAAAAACAAGTACAGATATTAGAAATTAGTTAACTCACTGAAATGTTTTGATCATGTTTATACAAACACACGATTCTGTTGTGGATTTTCTTTAGCTGTCAGATACTTGATCTCAAACTTGACACTAGACTACTTGGTCAAAATAAATATCCAAATAGGTTCTGTATTAACACAGTAATAGCACTATAATCTCTTTCTTAAGTGATGTGGCTGGCTGTTTCTGACCCACATAACATCTAAAACAGAACAAATCTGGGTTTAAAAGACTTATCACACAATCACTTTACAATTATACAACAGGATACTGCAGTGTCTGGTTTATAAATGTGATACATGTTCTAATACTGTTTGGCCAGATTCTGTGTGACTATACCTGCTGTTAATGTGGTCATCCAGAAAGGTCCAGTAATAGGACACAGGAAGCAGGGAACAGTTTGTGACGGTCATGACTTTGTGAGTCTCGGTGCAGTTTAACACACAGTCAAAATCTACAGTGGTGGAGGGAAAGTCGAGGTTGGGGTAGTGGACCTCTGCATGCAGGTCCACTACATCCTGCTGTGGGTGTCCCAAGTAATTTACCTCAAGATACTGAAAACCATTTCAAGAAAGAGGGAAAAAATTATGTTAGTAAGTGAACATTTATTCAAAGCCAAGGATTATCTGATAGCTTAATTAAGACATTAGTTTTAGATCATTAAATGAGTAAAAAAATAAATAAACAAAAGTAAATGTTACTTCTATCCGGCCTATTTAATTTCAATGTAAATCCAGGTGAATAAGCCACTGCTCAAAAATGCACAACTGAAAGAAGATAACAGCATGATATATCAAAAGAGGCTGTATCGTAGTTACCTCATCCACATTGTGTGACACTCGATCCTTATAGAAAGCTGGATTAAAGCATACCCACAACTCAGCCTCACACTTGTCGCCTAAAACCACAGACTGGAAAAAATACACAAGACTATTATTGGAGTTATAGCACTTCAGTATATTGGGCAAATCAGTGTAAGAGCACTTCTTTCACAGAGCATGGTCTTGCACCTGGAAGAAAGAAATCATTTAATAAAATATTTATTATAATTCTGCCACGGGACCCAAGTTTATCAGAATTATCCTTCTAATCAGGATCATTCAATCACCACTACAGAAAAGTGCAATTCCTCAAATTCAAATTCGAATTGCATATTATGGATGCCCTAATTTGAACTACTATATCTGTATAGTGCACATACAGTGAAGTCCCACTACCACATACAGATATCCATGACACACAATAACAAAAACAAAATAACAACATTAATCTGGAGAAAAGCTCATCTACAAGACAGTAAGAACACAACATGTTTCCACAAAAATGTTCACAAACATTGGTGCATGGCTATATCACAGAACAGTGAGAATCCAGGAAATCTGCTTTCCTGGAACTTAAAACGAAAACAACTAGCAAACAACAATGTGCACCTTAGTGGTGGCTGTACTGTGCTCCCCTGGGGCCTCACACAGAGAGAAAGGTTCTATGAGCGACAACTTCATGGATACAGGCAGAGAGGACACGTTCTTCAAGATCAGCTTCTCATACAGGGGCCGCACACGCTCCCCTTTGACCTGTAACACATATACAAATCCTTAATTAAATGAACCACAATAAAGGACAGGAATGAAGCTGCTGCAGTTTAATCGACAACTAGCTGTTAACTGTGAGCTAATGATGTCTTTAACAAGGTTAAACTATTGTAATTTTCAAAAATTCTGAATGTTAAAATAATCTAAATGCTTTCACTAAACTATACAGAGTTTGGAATATGCTAGACATCCTGTCACAATATCCCTAAACTAAACAACATCTATGTGGCATTTGGTTGTGAATCTCGAAATGCATTAAGGATACCTGTAAGACTGACATAGCTATCTATCAAAGTTGTAGCTTATGGATATTTAACTTTAGCCTTTAACTAGGCTTTAGATAATATTTAAAAATACATGCAACTTACAGAGCATTACAATAGAGAGCATTCAGTATATGCATTTATTCTAGACAAGGCACTGTTTCTAATTTTTGCTCAAGACTAACCTTCTTTATGTAGAAGTTCAGCTGCTTTGAGGAAATGCTGAGCAGCGGAGCCACAAAGCGACAAGCAATGTCTACAGACATGATTTTCTCCTGATACCCTTGCTGGCCAACTATAGCGTAGCACACCAGACGTTCACGTACAACCTGCGTTGTCGAAAAGAAGCATTATTTACATGTTCTATGCTGCTTACTATGCTACATCATGTCATTTAGTGCATGCGCAAACCTTTAACTTGCAACAAACCATTTCACCTTTGAGGAGTCTGCAGAGACTGTCAGCACCATGTCAGCAGAGCCACCTGGAAAAAGTTCCAGACGAGACGGTCTGAGGCTAACCATCGACTTCTCCCTGCTGGAAGGGAGTGAAGATCCACGTCTTGCATCATCTCTCTGTTTAGGAGTGAAGATAGGGGGTAGGAAGCTTTGGTCGGGCAAGGTGCCACCTTTGCAGAGTTTTGCAGTGGGCTGTGAGGTATCGACCTTCCAGTACATCCGGTGTACTCGCTTGCCATGGTTGCAGAGCTTGAAGTGGTACTGGTATGCTTCATGACTTACAAAGTAGAATAAAGACGAAGGATAGTGTCAGTGTCGTATTATCCACATCTACATCGTGAATTAATAACTAGGAAACGCTCCATTTTAGTCTATGAAAATGGGATTTCTACCTGAAGTGGGTGCCCAGGTCAAGGCTGGGACCAAAAGGCCTGTCACTGACAATTGTAGTGCCAGTGCCAGTGGCAGACAGGAGGACAGTGAGTGGCTGACTGTCCTGTATGGAAACCTCTAACTTGCCCTCAAACGGAACTGTATCCTTCAGATGCACCACGACCTTGAGCTCCACCTGGCTCCATGGTGGCACCTCCCCCTCACTGGGCTCAATACGCCAAAAGGGCTTTCTGATGGTCTAAGGAAGCAGAAACAAAAATCTGAGTCTATTCATAGTGTGAACATCATGAGCTGAGGAAAAAACACAAAGCAGCGTAGAAGCTCCAATAGGTCGTTCCAGCACTAAATGTGATGCATGAAAATATCAAGTGGGAGCATTTTCTATAACTGTGCTGCAAAGGTTTGCTATGAATGAACTCTGAGAGATAAGAGATTAAGAGAGAGCAAGAGATGAAAGTTGAAGTCTAGTCAACAGTAAAGGTTAACAGCATTTTTTGTGCATAAATGTTACACCAAACAGTGAGACTACATAATTTTATCATTAGTCTATCTAAATTGGTAAAATGTCACAATTTGGTTTAAAATGACTAGTGCAAAGGAAGCCCCTTATTCTCATTCTCAAATTTAAGCAGCAACTAATTATTTCAAGAGTTACCATAGCAGTAAAATCATTAGCTCATAAATTACATATCCAATTAGACTGATAATTGATCAATCACAGCAATTAAGAAAGTCGGACTGCTAATACGTGAACAGATCTATGGTTGGACAGATATGAAGTAAATAGTATGCGCCTGCCTGTCTAAGTCACAAATGGTATTTTTATTTTCTTGGGTGAGTGTTTGTACCATTGGAGTGGTAAAGTGAGCTGGAATAGGCGAGTGGTTTGACAGGAGCAGGGTTTTGCCAATGTCCATCAGAACTGGGATTTTGCCAAAGTGTAGCTGTGTGGTTTGAATGTGAACTAGTGGCCCGTGCCCAATACATGATAAGGCCACTTCCTGAAACAGAACAGAAGTAGGATTAGAGAATAAGCACCATGCCGGTATTCAGACCTACACACAACTTGCACTCCCACACATGCACTTCCACTGACCAGGGGTGGCTGGGAGCTCCCAAATACAGCAATACGTATCGTGTGATGTAGCATTCCAGGGGCCTTAGCTAGGAGACGCACAGGAAGCTCCTCGGAGCTGCCCGGATGAATCACTCCTCTGGGTGCAGAACTGCCTAAAAGCAGCGAAGAATTATCCTCATATTCCTGAAAACAGGGAAAGCAAAAAGAAAAACTAAATTATAAGTTTTAATGTCAGCATACAGATCTGGTACAAAATGTGTTTAGGTAAGTTGCTTCAGTGCATGTGTAATAACAGATTGCATTTATATAGCGCTTTTCTAGGCACCCAAAGCGCCCCCCTGAACCACGGTCGCCCACAAGTTGCCTCAGTGCATGTGTACACAAAGAATCTATCTCTGCTATATATATATATATATATATATGAAGCACAGTCACTGATTATATAAGGAAAGCTTTTGTTGCCCTTTGTCTCAAAAATCCAAATCAATTCAAAGCAAAATAACACAAATAAAACTTAAACGCTTTCTTAGCAGTTACATGACACAGTTTTGTGGAACCACCTGACATAACTTTCTAAACTTAATCCCAAATAAAAAAATTTTGAGTGAAATACAAGAAACACACGCAGAGTTCCAAAATAAGAAGAGTGAGCTGTTTATTAGGCTGAGAAAACGAAATCAAATCAGACACAATGTTGTTTGTGGGTGATTGTGGCTCAAGAGTTGGGAGGTCGCCTTGTAATCGGAAGGTTGCCGGTCAAGACACTTCACCTGTTGCCTATTGGTGGTGGTCAGAGGTCTTGGTGGCTACAATGTAGCTTGCCATCACCAGTGTGTAAATTGGTGGATGACTGTATGTAGTGTAAAGCGCTTTGGGGTCCTTAGGGACTAGTAAAGTGCTATACAAATACAGGCCTTTTACCATTTGATTATATTTAGACAAAGCCAGTTCTTTTGTTTGCTCATTTCCAATCTTTATGCTCATGGCTCCACAGTGTAACTGTTTACATATTTGCCTAACAAGTGAAAGATCCCAGTTTGTTCTAAGGAAGAGACACAAATCCCTTAGCAGTTGCATCAGGAACAACATCTGATATAGAAATCTGCCAAATCAAATTTGTGCAGCTACCTGTGGTGACCCCTTGTGGCAAGCGACGAACTAAAAGTGGGTATTTCTAATTTTTACGCTAAGCTAACTTTCTCCTGGCTCCAACTTCATATTGATTGAAAAGGAAAGGTACAGTGTAAAACACTTTAGTGGCTGCCAAAACATGTAAACTCTATAATTGTTGTTGCTCCGGTGATCCATCCAACCTGATCAAGCATGCCGTAGCAGGCAGGCAAATTGCTGGGGTTGGTCAACCGCACTTTCTGTTCGAAGGGTTGATTGAGGAAACACCTTTCAAAGTGTAGCACAGGAGTATCCACCAAAATCTGAGGCACAACACACCTATCAACAAAGGGGAAAAAAGCAAGTCAGACAATCAGGAGAAAAACAAGGAAAAGATGAGGAGAATAAAAGATGTGTAATTGCACTTCATCATGCCTAAACTCTATTAATCCTCCAAGTTCAAGTTCAATGGATGCAAACAAACAAAAGTGCAACAGAGACTACCGGAAGAAAAAAAGCTACATTGCTTTAGGAAAAAAGATGACAGAAGAGATTACTTAACACTCACCCTACTAATTGGGATCCTTAAGGGATGCTTGACTTGGTAATGAACATAATATGTTCCATTTAATCTCTAATGACAAATACAGCGTAAAAACTACTATACTTATAGTAAAAAGTAAATGAGAAAAATTATAGTAATGTATGTCATTTCATGGATTTTATGGGTCTCATCCACCAACCAAGACACCACAACAAAGACATTTTATTCTATTTTCCTATATCAGATGGATGGCCATTCATTCTCATTCATCATTTTTTATTACGTTTCCCTTTTCAAAGGGAAAAAGATTTTCAGTCTTAGGCTAATAGAGAATAAAGATCTGTGTAAATGGGCCCAGTATGACATTTAGATTCATTTTGCTGTGACAGAAATGACTTCAATAACTGTTTATTTGAGTACGTCTGGACATTAAGCATGTTTATGTACCTAGCATTTATAGGCAGAGTCAGAATTTCCTCCCCAACACCTTCAACATCCACCACCAGTGACAGCTGGTATGTCCTGACTGTGTTGGAGCACAGTGTGACCTGTACAAACATCGCACAGACATACAACAAGACCACAAATACGCCAATACACAGACAGGACAACAAGTGTCTAAGGTTAAAAAGAAAGGAAAGTTCATTAATGTCACCTTCAGCTTTAAAGACCCCAGTATCGACAGGGTAACCACCATGATGATGACTGCTGGCTAGAGATCTGATTATTTTCTAAACCAGCAAAATATGTCAATGAGATTTACTAATCCTTCAAGATTCCCCAGATATTTTTTATATTATCTAAATAATCTACATAATTTACATGTATATAAAAATAAAAACAGAATATTTGAGGTTTTTTCCTACTATTTCATAACATGAAAACACTGACTGCTGGAATATTTTGTCAGTGGCGGGGATGGTGTTAATAAACTGTACCTTAATGTCAACATCGGACACGCTACGCACTGAGCCTGCTGCCGGGCTGACCGTGAACTCCACAGGGCATGGATGAAGATCTCTAGCAGTATAACCTTGCCAATCTTTCAGTGACTCATCCGAAATCTGTTTGAATGAGCTAACACTAGGAGAGCCCAGCCCGTCCCCCAAGACACGCAGGATGAAGTTCACAGGTACAAAGGAAGGGTTGAAGAGCGTACAACCAACTGTTACTGGAAAACCTATGCAGGGAGATTAAAAGAAGCAAATATGAGAAAATGTGAATATATTAAGATGATGTCTGTCATTATTCTCTGGATATATGTTATAAAAACTAGAAGAGCAAAAGTGATGTACCAAAGGCTACATCCCCAAAATTAAGTTCTGAAACACTGAAGTGGATTGTGGGACAAATGACGGAACCCCTGCAAAGAAGAGACAAAGAAACCTTGAAACCTCGGGAACAATAAGATTTGAAAATATGCAGTGAGAGTGTAATAGACCCACTACTACAGCTGGGTCAGCTTTTATTTGTGCTGTGTTACATGTAAATGTCCTGGCAGAGAACTGGCTTGCTGCTTGCTAACTTTACCCAACAGTGAAGGTCAGTGGTTGAGGTTGTCCTGCTACACTTAGCAGCAACTCCTCAAAGAATGAACCCAGAATGGGACTGCAGAACGATACTTCCACTATCTGGCAGGTGCCAGAGGGAACAACACCTTCCTCGGGATTGAAGGAGAAACAGCGGCCAAAAGTGGTGTCAGGACTTGACCACCTGAAAGGGGCATCAATTGGCCCTTTGTTTGACAACTGCACCTGAAGAATGAATTCTTGTATGAGAACAAATACCCAATATTGATCATCTAAATACAAAATGTGTTTCATGGAGTAGATGAATTGATATAAGGTGGTAGAGTCTTTCAGCATTACATTTGTGCATTAAAACTGTCAAAAGAAAAACTTTGGATTTTGTTTTTATTTTATTTTACAGCTTTGTTAACAATATATGCTGTTTTGTTATCTTGTGGATAAGAACTATAACCTTGCAGTGCATCCACCAAGGCTGAATTCAACTCACACAAAGTTGTAGCTCAAGCATTCTACATTAGAGCCATACTGGCAATAACATAACGTGTTCACACTGGCTTGGTTTTTCTTACCTCTTGACGAAATCTTTCACCTATGAATAAATCTTTTAAGTTCATCCCATCATAGTTAAGCACAAGTTGAGGGCCCGTGCCTTTGCCCTTGACTGTGAGGGGTAACGGTGATTCACATCCTAAGATGACAAACAGCCATGATGAAAGAGTTACAATAGAACTAAAGACAGAGAAAGGAAAATTGTAGGGCCACAGGAAAGAAAACATCACACAGATTTTATGCATGTGACGGTGAAGTTTAAAAGTTGCCTCTGTGTTTCTGTGATTTTGCTCTATTTTTTAACAATGTAAACATGACTAAAATGGACAAAAAGTACTGATTAAACTGATAACATTATGAATTATTATCTTTTGCTGCTGTATGTGTGTGTGTTTGAGAAACCGGAATAAACCTGTGACATCGCAGTATATGGTTTGTTGATAAAGTCTGGCCTCCTCAGGCTTGAAGATGATGGTGAACTTCGCTGTGGTGCTGGGCCATATTTCCCCCTCCTGAAACACATAAAGACAACAATAATTATTTTAGTGAAGCAAAATGCAAACATTACAAAAACGTAAGAAGAAGAAAACAACTGATTTTTTGGTCAGGCTTTACTCTACACATACACACACACACACACGCAGGTGACCTCCCTAACTCTGTGTTGTCTATCTCTTTGTCCAGGGAATGGGGCTGAGTTGGGGACAGAAGACAGAGCAGCTCATACTTTCTAAAGGTCTCTGGACAGAAAGGCCCTAATCTGTGGTTCTAATGTCACAGAAGAATCAGACAGACGTTATATGCAAACAGTCTTGATCACAAAGTCTGTGTGACAGTTTTAACATCAGATCTGATCAACCTTTTCAGAATTCTGTTCTCACAGCAATAATACAGCTCTGAGGGTAGAGCATGCTGCAAGAAATGATTCACGGAAACATCAACAAATTTCAAGTGCTGTTGCTCCTGTTTCTTCTCCCCACTTAAAACTATTACATTATGCAGACATACTATAGGAGGCATTGTTGCCTCTAGAGTTGATGGAAAAGAAACAATGGGCAATGTAATGACATTTAAGTATTCAACTAATCAGTCTGGCAAGAGGAAAATCATGTGAACACACGACAAGACAATGAAACACAAACACACCGGAGGCTCCACAGTTATACAGTGTGAAAGGGCCAAGAGGTAGTCGTTTGCATCCTGACTTCTGTGTTCCTGTGGGGCTCTGGACTGCAGCGGGAGGTAATGGATCCCTGCAGGGTCAGACTTAAGCAACTGTCCTAGCTCGACTTCTTCCTTCTGCTGGAGCACTGAGCCCTCCCTAGAGACAAGTGGGGAGAGACAGTGAATGAGGAGGGTCAGAGAGAAAAAGAGGCCAGTAGAAGGACAAAGATCTACACGACAGAAAGAATGTGATGGGTACCTGAGCTCATTTCTGGCAACACATGCTCTAATAAATACATTTTGTGCTCATGCATAAATACCTCAGTAAGCTCAGGTCCTCTTCTTGTTGGCTGGGCCACACAGTCCAGCAGTACTGAAGAGGGATGCTACTGTGGTTGGTGAGGGACACTGTGCGTGTACTGATCAGGGAGACATAAGTATTCTCCATCCAGATGGAGTCAGGTTCAAGGTGGATGTTCAGTTCCTCACAAGACCCATGCAGGCTAATGTACACATCTTCACCTGAGTAGAAGATATCATGGTGCTTATGACCAAGTAACTGGTTACCACAGGGTAACATAAGTGGTGGAGAATAGGTATCAAGAGACCTTTTTTGTCTATTTTTGTTTTCATTAGTCATTTGCAAAAATATGGAGGAATACTGTCGGGATTTAAGTGAAATTTAACAGGGTTACTCTTGTCTAATTGAAAGACAACAGGAGATTCCTAAATACCAGATTCTGGCAGTATACCAAAGTCACTAAGATGTAATATGTACTATGAGAGGAAATCAGGGAGAAGAGAAAACAACCCCTCTGATCTAGCCATACCAAGCAGGAAATGTGATATAATACAGCCATTATGAGCTGAATTTTCATTCCCTAAAGACTGGCTATATTCTCTTTCATCACCTACAGTATGTCACCTTTACTTCACTGGCCCCCTAACCAACAAACACATACGCACCGCTCTCGCAAGCCCCTTATCAGTGTGTATTTATCTGTTACATCTTGAAGAGTCTTCAACACAAGTCTCATTGGTGTCACAGTTTTGTTTTCTCACCAGTATGGTAGTGCAGCAACAGATCCTGCCTGTGGTTTCCTGTGTTCATTGGGTGGAAAACCACAGTCACCTGCATACTCTCGCCAACATCAAGTGCCCCAAACTCAGGTGTCACTGAAAAAGGCCTGCAATAATAGGTTACTGTTTTAGAAACTGACAGAGGAAAAGCAAACTTTTAACTAGACCCAACAATAAGTACTGTAAAGTCTAGTTAAAGGTATACCCAAGACTCCATTGTGTAATTTTTGATAAGTAGGTAAAAAATGTTTTCTGTTCACTTATGATTCTGAATTTTTTTCTTAAATGTATTTAACAGTTTTCACAAGCTGAACTTTAAAAATAACTATTCACTGGGTACAAGAATGACTGTTTTACTCTCACCTCTCTGTGTGGAGCCTGAATTTGGCTTTGCTGTTTCCTACATTACAAACAAGTTGAGTCTTCTCAGTTGAAGCTTTCACAGGACACACGGGCAAGTCAAGCTTGTCTCGAAAGTCAAGAATGGCACGTGGCCCAATGGCCCGGATTGGAATCTCAAACTTTTCCCTCTCTGTCACACAAACCAGTCTATGGTGGTAGTCCTGTGTAGACAAGGAGAAAAGCCTGTTGCAACCACACAAACTCTATAAACTCAATATACTTTATTATATCAGTTGTTAAATAATTTTGTGCCACTGAATTTGGGCATACAAGCAGTTCAATTTTATCCAGTTTGATTCTTACACTGAATTTTTATAGCATCAATTCACAACAACAGTCACCTCAAGGCAGCAAAGACCCTACAGTAATATAGAGAAATCCCCATCAGCAAGCACTTTGTGACAGTGGGGAGGAAAAATTCCCTTCTAACAGGAAGAAACCACAGACATAATGAAGCTCAGGAAGTGGCAGCCATCTGACGCTGCAGGTTTGGGGTGAGCGAAACAAGCTGTTTATTCCATGAGCTGCTCAGTTATTCAAATGTAAATAACAAACTAACCAAAAATATCATACTTGAGTCCTAACCCTTAAAACAATAAAAAAAAAAAGATTCTTTCCTTAATAAACATGAACCAATAATTAAAAAACATTTTTTAAATTATATATGTGACAAAATCAGAAGGTTATTTGTTGAAATAATTAAACATTAAGGAAAATGTATACAAATCAAGTATATTCTCTTGATTGATTTCATATTGTATTTACGTACCAAAATTACACAGAAAATTTACGTGTAATTAATTTAGTTAAATTCAACATTTAGGACAATTTTTTTTTAGTGGATTCTGATTCTAACTGAGACTTCATGAAACATTTATGCAGAAAGTTTTGTAAAGGCTATACAAGATCATATGAGGTTATCCTCATCCTATATGTGGTTATTGTGACTTTGTGTTTTGTTCTCTCAGTCTAGGCTTCTTTGTTTTTGTGCTGCAAAGTCCAATCAAATGCAAACGTCTCTTGTACCTTGTTTTCGTGTGGGGTGAAGAAGACTGTGAAAGTGGCAGACATTCCTGGTGCAACATTGCTGCGTGCATCACTTGAAGGCAAAACACTGAAATACACGGAGTTCTGCTGCTCCAGCTTCACTTGCCGTGAAACCTGAACAAAAAAATAAACATAAACTGTAGATAAGTGCATAAACCCAGCACAGCAAGAAGGACAAGGGTAGTGATTATTAATCATTGCTTGAAAATGGTATCTTATTCAGATTTCCTCCAGTCAGCAATGACCTTTTCTTCACACTCCCCACATTTTCTCTTTTTCAAATAGTCATGCTGCGGCGGTGTTGTTTCACAAATATTTCTGATTCAAATATAGGCTTGACAGTCATGCTGATTTCAAAATTATTTGATCTTCATTACTCTTATTGATTAATATACCTTGTCATTGTTGAGAAGCAGCAATGGTAACTTGTAGGTCTGTCCAGGAGAGAAATTCTGGAAGACCAACTCAGAAGGGTAGGGCTGAAAAAGCGGCTGATCTATATCTGGAAAAGAACCCTAGCCAAACACACATACAGAGACAATGCTTTAGATTTCAAATTCACCTCATACTTTGCACTAAATACGTATTGAACAGTGCATTTGCTTTGCTGGTTTGTGAGCACAAACACATGATAATATTTGTAAATATTTAAACAAGCTTTTTATTCATATTGATGTAATGATCAGCAGTAAAAAGAAAACATGTTTTTCCTAATTAACAGTGAAAAGATGGACACACAGTATGATGCCAATAATATTAATCATCTCTTTTTTATGCAGTCCTAGCTTTTGTGCAGATGCAATTTTAAAATATACAATCAATTATGGGGAGAAAATATAATGTGGCGACAACTCTACAAATGATGAGCGTGAAAAATCACCAGACTGGTGATCAGGCAAATGTGCTGTGATTGAGTCAAATTCCTGATTATTTCAACCGCGGCCTTTCTACAGTTCTTCACCTGAAGGGTCTGAGCTGTTTCTGCAGCACAAGAGTCTCTACATATTGCTAGGCAATAGGCTAGGCAGGAGTAAGTGATATCAAAGAAAATATTTAAAAATAAGAACTCCCTTTCAATTTGCACCTTTTACGGTAGACTGTTGCCACTGTTATTGTTGGTTCCCAGTTAATGTTATACTGTATCACTGTGTGTAATAGGAAGAAAGTTTTTAAACTAGTGTGATATCACAGAATTATAGCTGGCATTTACTTTGTGATGTGGAGCGGCGCTCAGGTCAAGCAACTCCAGGATGCGAGGTGGGTGCACCTCAGCTGTGTTACTCAGGCGCTCCTCTGTGGACTGCAACATCTCCTGGGAGAAAACTGATGGAGTCACCTGCAAACACAGAGCAACACAGGCCTATTTACGGTCTCCTAATCAGCAGTAATGAGGCGTTGAGCTGTAGGCTATTGCTCTTGAAACAGCTCAGCTTACAGCTCTAATGCTTGCATATACATAAACTCAAACAATGTTAATTTTGTGCATCATTTTTTGGGTATTGTATTTTCTACATAATCCTCTGTCATTGGTGCACCTAAAGCAAAAAAAACAACTAATTGCACTTAGTCTCTCTGAAGGAAAATGATTTTAGCTTAATTCTAAATCTAAATGAATAACATAACTGCAAAACTGCATATGCAATATTTATGCTTTTATCATTAATAATTATAATTATTATTATTCATTTTATTATGCAGTTAGAGAGATAAATGCCACAAGATTGTAAAAACGAGCATCTGCAGCAGATAGAATATTTTTTACAATTTGATTTGATTATCTGTCATTACCTATCTTATATTTCTGAACATGTTATTTTCCATATCTAATGAGGGAGCTTTTATTTTGGAAATCTGACTATTTAAAATCTTGATGGATTCCAATATCTAAACGGAAACAAAGCAAACTGGTGGCTTCTCGTAACAAACTAAGTCTTTTAGTTTCAAAATATCACAGATTGAAGTCTTTATAAAATCTAAAGACTATCTGGATGCACTTATTTTGAAAATATTAAATATTTTAGAGCATGAGATGAAATGACAACTAATGCAGAGTAGAAAATGTTAATCCCTCCACTGCATCCCTGAACATTGTACCTAGTTTCTGTCAAGTGTGTAACAGCGCAGCTCACACTGATGATGAGCCTAATTTTTTCTTTTTAACAATCTTACCAAATAAGTAAGCAAGTATGGACTTCAATATTCCACATTCTGACCTGAGAAAATTTTAAGTGAAGTGGAAGAGAGCTAAAATGGTTAGGCTGAGGTCAATGCAACAAAACACTGTAGTGTAATTCATTTTGTTCCCTATGAGAAGCCAAAGTGATTATTAGGACAACGTGTCATTTTAAGCATTATTTAAAAAAGAATGGGACAGTGTGCAAGAAGTAGGTCACAAGAAAATAGAATGCTGTTTATTTGTCAGAAAATCCCACTTCTGACATCTGCTGTAACATCTTCATTTCCTTGTCACCTGAAAGCTGTCATATGGCTATATTTCACAACATAACTTGCAAGCAGCTTCAAAATTACAGAGATAAAAGGAAAAAAATGCAAGTTAGAACCTCACCCTCCTTGTTTTCCCCTCCTTCACACGCTTATTGTTGCATAGCAGGGACGCCTTTTTTTTCACCTGAGTGACGCTCATTCTGAATATGTTGTATGGCAAAATCACCTGCAAGAATGGAAACAGAAGAACACAAGAGAACACATGGAGTCATAAACTAGACGTAGTTTCAGAAGTAGCATTAGGGTGTGTCTTTAACAACTGAAATCTATATGCTGTATTATCATTATTATTATTATTAATCCTTTATTTATCCAGGTAAAAAATCTCATTGAGATTAAAAATCTCATTTCCAAGAGAGACCTGGCAAACAGTGGACATGGTATACCATGTCCACTTCAGTTTATGTCATACATACTTATGGTACAGTAATTTGAAGATTTAGATTCAATTTCAGAAATCAAGTGCTTTCTCAGCATGGCCGCATGACTGTTTAATGAAATATGGGTTTTTTGAATCAGTAAAAGGAAATTTGTCATTGATGTGACCGTAGAAACATTTGATTAACCAAAAAGAAGAAAAAAATGAGGTATATATATATATATATATATATATATATATATATATATATAGAGAGAGAGAGAGAGAGAGAGAGAGAGAGAGAGAGCGAGACCACGACATCACATTTATTCAGAAGTCGTTGTGTTAGCTGGTAAGTTTAAGAAACCCCTAGACGGAGTGCAGTGCTCCGTGTGAATAAGAACATTTTGGAGCACTGACGAAGAAGAGGAGCATAAACAGTCTCTAAAGCCTAGCTGTTTTATTCGTGTTTGCATTGTTTTTATGCTAACAGTTGTACTGTTCGCTGAGTTTTGCACTTCATTATATTCTCACTCTCTTAAGCACTTCACAATACTTAAACCGTGGATCCCGTAGTTGTACATACAGTATAGGCTGTAAGAACTCTATGCGTTCACTTTAACGTTAATAATGGATCGTTTAACAGACTGCACAAACAAACATCTTAATAAGAACTCACCGTTGTGTCGAAGAACTTTTTACCTTACATGAAGCCCTCTGTCAGCCAGTTACCAGCGCGCAAGTCAGTGTTGTCTTGGTTCGTTGTCGTGGCAACACACTTACCAACGTCTCAGTATAGGGTCTGCTGATTGGCTCGAGCTGTGACAGACAAAAAGCAGGCTTTCTCATACATGGTTGTTTTTGAATACAACAACTATCACGTAAGTTTGTAAAAGCAAGTAAAATGACTAATTGATTAAAAAGTGATTATATTTAATTGTTGTTATTCAGCATTATTATGAGCTTTATTTTTATGTTACTCAAAGTCTCCATAGCTGTAAAGTTTTTGAATCAGTCACAGTGCATATATATGTTTTCACTTTTCTCTTTCCAGGAAGGGAGAAAAGCATATAACTAAGAAAAAACTGACAAAAATGATCAAACACCAGAGTTTTGCAAGTACCTCACAACTAATATTCCAACTTTGTTTGTTGGTTCTGATAGTTGGATTTGCTTAAAAGTACTAAGATGGTAAAAAGTCCGTTTTTACAGCAAACAAAACAGTTGTAAGTAAATGTAAGTAGTTTGTAAGTAATAGTTCCTAAATTATTACGATTATTACTTAATGCTTACTCCCACTCTCCAAAGACATGCAGTTAGTGGGGATAGGACAGGCACGTGCAGGGGGGGCGGAAGGGGCTTGAGCACCCGCCCCTTTCCTGATGGGTGCCCAAAGTACCCTTTCGTTGAGGCAATTGTTTTTTTAATTTTTAATTATTTTTTTATATGTGTGTGTGCGTGCGGAGTCCTGTCTTTGCCCCTCAACAATAATATTTAACTATTAATCACAGTTTTGCTAAATGAAAGGATCTGGCTTGTATAGACTACTTGCACTAGGGCATGTGACGTATTTCCGTTTCCAAATAGTACCGCTTGTGCGTTTCCGGTACGTTTGCGTATCTATCGGTAGCTATGCTAATGTCGCTTCAGAATGAGTATAAAAAGGAAAGTATTTAAAACAGAACATTTTCAAAAACAGGAGAAGAAATACTCCGAGCATTGCTGTGTCCCACTTTGTTCAGCTTCAGCCAAATTTAACGGCATACTAAGTTTTCATGCCTTTCCGACTTGAGAAGACAATGGCTGGTAAATATACGCCGGGATCATTTCACGATTACCTCTCACACCAGGGTCTGCTGCAGACACTTTGCCAGTGATCAACTCATAGAGCCAACAACCCTCGATGGTCGAAGGCGGCTTATTAAAGGTGCTGTACCAACACTTTTTGAGTGGAATGGCTATAAAGTTGAACCACCGCGGCGTAGTGTTTGGGAGAGAACGGAGCGACGCCCTGAACTAGTTCCTCCTGACGATCAAGAAGAGCACAGTCTTACAAGAGATCATGACTACTGCTCAGTCCCTGAGCCATCTGCATTGGACATATCTGCATCAGCTGCAGAAGACCTGTCCAAAGACGTGGAGACTCTGAGGAAGGAAATACAGGAGTTACGTGTCCAGCGAGAATTTGGGTTACAGCGTTTTGCTGGCTCCGACACTGACATCCGATTCTATACCAGGTACATCTAAGTTCTATTCAAGCTAACTGTTTAAAATATACCAAGGTCACCATCAGTTAAATTTCGAAAGTTTTTCCAGTCTTAATGAAAACAAAATAGATATTTACTTTTTCTCTGCTGATTGTATGTTTTATGTAGATGCTTTAGTATTTAAACGATATCCTAATGCTACAGGTAAAATACAACACCAAATACTCTTAATCAGACTATTTTATACAGCATACCATTAGCATATTTGTCACAGTTTATATTATTTTTATGTCAGTGTGTAATGTTAATTAATGATTGACATGATGTATGTCTCTCTCGTGAATAGATTTCCAAGCTATGATCATTTGATGGCATTCTGGGTTTTGATTGAGCCTTGCATCTATAAAATGATCCGGGTTTCAAGAGCCAAGTCAGCTGCCAATCGGAACGAAGAAGCGTTGACACCTGCACGCACATCAACAGTAGGTTATGGGTTTGTTGGTAGTTAGAACTAGAGGTGTAATGTTATTGTATTTATGTACAATAACATTACTTTATGTACAGTATCCTTTACATACATACACCTGTGCACTACAGCACCTCATTGTTTACCCCATGGTACAGTATGGTATGCCTAACCATTACAAAACATTTAGCCAAGAAAAGAATAATTTTACTAGTTCATAGCTTAAGGAGTAACATTTTCCCTTTTGTTTTCACCTTCCAGAGGCAGCTGCTACAGCCAATTGATGAGTTTTTTCTTTTCCTGGTTTTCCTGTCAGTTGGTTTGAAGGAGAGGGACCTGGCACACCGATTTAACATACACCAGTCCACAGTGAGCCGCATTATTGCAACATGGACAAATTTTCTTGCCACTGCACTGGGGTCTCAGTGCATCTGGCTTACACGTGAAGAAGTGCAAGCTTACCTCCCTGAGGAATTCAAAGATTTCTCAGACACCCAGATGATCCTTGACTGTACAGAGCTGAGGTGTCAGACACCATCCTCACCACTTCTCCAAAGTGAAATGTACTCTTCGTACAAATCCCACTGTACGATGAAAGCCCTGGTTGGCATAGCTCCACATGGTCCAGTGACATTCATCTCTAATCTGTATGCTGGTTCGGTTAGTGACAAGGAACTATTCAAACAATCAGGCATTGCTGAGAAGTTGACTGAAGACATGTCAGTGATGGTAGATAAGGGCTTCCTAATCACTGATTGTTGTAAATGCAAAGTGTACTGCCCACCTTTTCTATCTAAGCAGAAGCAGATGCCAGCATACCAGGTTAAGGAGACGCAGGCCATAGCCAGACTCAGGGTACATGTGGAGCGAGTCATTAGGAGGATCAAACAGAACAAACTTTTTGATAGCATCATTACCATGTCACATGTTTATAATATCAACCAACTGTTTGCAGTGGCATGTATGCTGTCAAATTACCAGAACACAGCATTAGTTAAAAAATGGGTTAAGTGAGACAAGATGGATTTTTCCCAAGACACCAGTGCCAGTACAAGTAACTTATGGAAAATGACCTGCAGCTGAGGCCACTACAGTTGAATTTCTTCCTTCTCAGCTGACAATACTTGATTACAGAACTGGTACTTGAGTGCCGATAGTTGAGTTTCAGTTATTGATAATTCAAATTCATTGCAAATGTTTAATGTTAATAATACTGTTTAATTATACTACTATTATTACTATTCAGATTCAACAAAACTATTTATCAAAATTATAAAGTAAATCACTAAATCGTTTTAAAACCATAAGTGACATTGAACTTTTGTAACATCAAAAATACCATTTGTCATTTTCTACAGTTCAGTTATTGTCTAAATGTATATCAGTATGCTAGGCATGGAGTTTTAAATACTTACCATGTAAATAAGTTCTGCACAAATTCAACGTTTTAATGTGTGTTTTTAAAAATTAAATTGATGCCATTGCTTAAATAACAGTTTATTGATGTCACATAAAAGTAACATGTAACAACAAAAGAATTCATGAAATATATTGAAAATAAAACATCAGTTATTTTGTTCCAGCCAGCCTGAAGGATCTGTTTTTCTTTTTGCTGTTTTCACTGTTCATTTTTTCAAACACAGGTATCTTGGCATATATATGTAAAAAAAGAAATAGTCTGCCTTTTCTCTGATTGCATTGTGCACATCTATATCCATGTATATTCTTTGCACTAGGTAGTCCTCTTGTGCCCACACAACAAAGTCACACCACTGCATCCCACTGATGAGCAGTTGTCCTTGCACTTGCCAGTAATATGCGTGGCTCTTTTTTAGTTTAGGGGTACCACATTCCATCTGCACATATTTGCAGTCAATAAAGTTTTGTACATTGGGACATTTGAATTCGACGAAGCCAAACTGGGGGTATTCATTGGGGTCAAAAACAACACCATCAGGAGATGCAGCAAGCCAGGGGGCAATGGGGTGAATGACCAGACCACATGGTGAGTAGTTAACATTCATTAGCCTACTATACTCTGCTGCTATTGCAGGCTCCATCTCAGTTCCTCTCCTCATGTCTGCTGTCTGCCTTGTTCCCTTCAATATACGCTCTGCTAGTGACTCGGCCGAGCTCTGGCCTCTGACGTGACACACCTCCCGAAACCTAGAGGCAGTCACTCTGGGCCTGCGGAGCTGATGCCACTCAGACGAAGAGCTTTGCTCACGTGTAGCTTCCTCTATTTTGTGAGCCATTTCCAGAGTTACAGACAAGCTTTTCAGATGCAGAAGCTCTTCTTCTGAGCACACAAACACACAATCTGATGGCAAGATGTCATACCCCTCCAGAGGCAAGTGCGGTGTTGGTGGTGCATCGCGGTGTAGTGTGATGTACCGGGTTGTCAAAACCGGCTGCTGATATGACAGAACACTGCCCTCCTGCACCAGCCCAAAGGCACTTTCCACAAGGGGCTTGTCAGGTCTCATGTTCATTGTGGTCACAAGTGGCCTGTCCTCAATATTAAATTTTGCATATGCCTCCGTTATTCTGAACAAGCAGGGATCTGGTAACGGACCCACCATGCCTCTGTAGAAGCCACTCCTAAAGAAAACATCAATGACAATAATGTAAGGAAGAAGGTTGTTATACTGAACAACAACTAAACTAAAAACTAAAAGGTGTAAAACAGTGGTGCATAAGTTAGAGACTGGGATGTATATGTACATGACTGAGTTAGCCGTCTTCAGAAAGTGTAATGTTGTATGTAAATTAATACCTATTCTGACACATGTATGTATGTATGAAAAAAATAGCAACATACATTTGTAACACATGAAACCAAATTTTACAAATGTAATTACCGTACTCCAGTCTGGGCCATCCTATTTGGTACTGGCTTAGTGAAGATCATGGAGTTGATGGGTCCTGGCCTCACACCCTAACAGAAGACACATTTACTATGGATGGTGTTGCTGTTCATATGTAAACATGGACTAATTCAAAAACTTTAACCTCATTTAAATTACCACTGTCCGTGGCTTGTGCCATTGCTGTTCAGATTCCGTGCAGCTATGCACAGGGGGGACAACCGGCACTCTGAGTTGTGAGTAGTGTGCTGTTTGGAAGAGCAGTGCCACTGTGTGATTGCACATAACAGCGCCTGCCACACAGGAGCACTGGCTATGTGTCAGTATCACCGGCGATGAATCCAGAAGCTTAATCTAAGAAGAAAGAACGAAAATTAAAAATGTAACATCTTCATGGAAGAGCCGAACAGGAACATAGTTCAGTGTTATGGTTACGTACCCTCCTGAATGCTTAGTGTTTCCTTCTCTCCCTATTAAAACAACTTAACCATCCTTGATAACTGTAATAACTTAGATTGTGTATATTTGCAGTATTAACTTGTTGTCAAATGTTTCTGATCACCCAAACACACGTTGATTTAACTATCTGACTAGTCAAATTAGGAGTGATAAAGCAGGGAGACAAGGAAAACATTCAAGTTGATGGGCCTTTAGGAATGAACTTAACTAATGCTTAAATGAACTGAACCCCACAGAACGGGGATTAACAACTTTACACAGCTTCCTGCCTACACTTAGTCTGTGTGGTGCCTCACTCTTCCTCATCGACCTGTAGCACAGGGCTCTCACACCGACCTCCCCTGACAACCTGTCTTTATTGGACACTGAATAAAGATACAAGTACCATTAGCATTATTTCTGTATTACTCATTTCAGCATGTCTTAAACATATATATTTTACACTTAGCAAGAGTAGCATTAGGTAAATAACTACCTCCATAGTTAGCCAACTACCTAACGCTAATATAACAGTGTCTAACAACAAAAGTGACATTAGTTAAGAAAACCTCAACTATAGTTTAGGACGACATAAAACACCGTTTAAGAAAACATGTAATGTAGAGAACTGACATCAAATGAAGGACATAGCGGAGTAACGTAGTGTTTGCATTTGACGTTAGCTAGCGTTTCTTTGTCGGTTAATTTACGTTTTCTTACCTTCGTAGTTGTGTATATAAGATGCAGCATATAACTTAAATCCTTTATCTAATTTGCTGGCGGGGGTAGTCGTCACTCTGCAAATCCGATGAACATCGGTGATGTTCAATTTTGGGAGCTCTTGTAGGCATCGAGTGTAGAACGTCGCCATGGTTTAACCGCACCGGAAGCACTGGAGCAGGACTACATAGAACGCGGAAGTGTTATTGCAAGTAGTCCATTAGTCACATGATCACATTTAACCAATGATTGCCCTTGACGGCAGAACGCGCTGGTTACGAGCCGGGAACGAGCTCACAAAGAACACGCGCATTTTTTGCGGTCCGGAGCTGTAGGAGAAACACAAGTTAACTCAGAGACACCGACTGATGCGACAAAACCAGTAAGTAGGTGTACAGCGTACACTATAGTGTATAGCACCCAGGAGTATTAGCTTATTACGTACACGTTGGTAAGCTGTCTTGTTGCAACTGACGAACTGAAACAAACGAGCGTGCTGTGTGTGCAACAGCGTGACAAACATTACCTGTCCTTTTATTAACTGCACAAGTAGTGTTGGTCATAGCTGCTGGCTACCTGTGTAAGGCTGTCATGGGTCTGTAGCTCTGTCACCGTTTTAGGGAACATATTTAGTTTTAAAGTATTTAGAACATATTTAGTTTTAAAGTAAGTTTCCGGGCTTTTCCTGCCTTTCTGGAGGGATTATATTTCACTAAAAAACGATCTAATATGCATGTCCACATAATAATGATTATAATTATAATATTTAAAAAAACACGCTGTATTTTAAAGAACATACATTAAGAAACAGATTATATTAGATTTATATTTTAAATAAGACAAAATGCTGATTTTTACAGCAGCAAAATTATTGTATCTCTACAGTTTAAAAATGTAATAAGCTTTCTCCCTGCACAGAGTGGATAGTGAAACAAATGGAATCATCATAAATACATTATTTCATATTTATTACTTTTCCCCCCTCATTGCTTTATTATTGTAGCTCTAGTAATAAATAATAAGGGAAGGATTCTGGATCAGCACCATGATGGAAACTTGTGCCCACAGTATATACAGTATTCTGAAGAAGGTCTAAAATGTCACTGTGTGTGCATGTGTGTGTTTTATGTATATGGATTTTTAAATTATTACTCATGATATATCATTGTCCAGACATGGCTGGTAAGGACATGAGGAGGAAACAGTAGGAGCTGTGTGAGGCTACTAAAGGTAGTGGATCCCTCAGCAGCTGGATTACAAAGAGCACAGGTAACATTAACACATGTACCAGTTGTTGGAGAGGTATTCCAGTATAAACAAAAATAATAAGCACAACTGAAATGTTTTGCTTCTATAACATTTTTCTGTCATCATTTTATTATAGATTAAGTGTAAGAGTTGTTAAGTGTGGATAATTAAATAATAGTTTATTGCAATAGCAAGTTGTGCCTTGTTCTCAGATGGACAGCAAGTGGAGAGTGATATATGAAATGATGGGATGGAAGGAAGAAGAGAAGCAAAGAGTGATTCACAGTCTAGTTTATTTCTCAGTTTTTTGTTGCCTTATGGTTCCAAGTGCTGTCACCAATCTTTGCATTTTGTTATTATCTCATGACACTTGTTTAATCAGCTACCATCTCTCCTATGGACTTTTTAATGTCTACAGTCTCAGATCAGCACAGCCCTGCCCTCCAGCACTATCAGCAGCAGGAGCAGCAGCAACACCTTAACAGCAACATTGTACCCATCAGGTAAAACATAGGCTACGTTTGCTTTGCCTTGTTGCCCATATTAGATTCTTGATGAATGTGTGTTGTTGTTATTCAGCCTGGTTCAATGTGCCCCTTTTTAGCTTTGAGCACTCGCCCCTTTAAACGTCTCTGCATGGCCCTGATAATTGATTAATCTAAATTGCTCATAGGTGTGAATGTGGGAGTGAATGTGAGAGCAATTGGTTGTCTATGGCTGTGTCCCTCCGTGTTAGCCCTGCGACAGACTGGCCACCTGTCCAGGGTGTACCCCGCCTCTCACTCTAAGACAGCTGGGATAGGCTCCAGCACCTGCATCCTCCAGCATCCTGAAAAGGATAAGCAGAAACAAATGGATGGGTGGATGGATTACTTATGGGGCGATCGTGGCTCAAGAGTTGGGAGTTCGCCTTGTAATTGGAAGGTTGCCGGTTCGAGCCCCGGCTTGGACAGTCTTGGTCGTTGTGTCCTTGGGCAAGACACTTCACCCGTTGCCTACTGGTGGTGGTCAGAGGGCCCGGTGGCGCCAGTGTCCGGCAGCCTCGCCTCTGTCAGTGCGCCCCAGGGTGGCTGTGGCTACATTGTAGCTTGCCATCACCAGTGTGTGAATGGGTGGATGACAGGTTGTGTAAAGCGCTTTGGGGTCCTTAGGGACTAGAAAAGCGCTATACAAATACAGGCCATTTACTTAATAATGTAAATATTAAGATGAGATTATGCCCTTTGTAGGAGGCCCCAAGGATGCCCAAATTAGTTTTCTGAGCCATATTGCTTCTTGCCATCCAAGGAGTTAATATACTTTGTGAATTCAGTTTGTTAAAGTTTCCTATTAATTGTTTATCTACAGTACATTTATTGACAGTGTGTTGAAGCACAGAACCAAACAGAATAAATTATGTTTAATTCCTTTTTTTCCCAATCTTGGACATATTTGTTTAAAGAAGAAAAAGTGAGTACAAGTCAAATGAAAGAGTCGATATTTAATTAGAATTTTTTTTTAAATTGATCTGAATCAGTTTATATCTTTTATCTGTTGTAAATTCTTTTTAATTGGTACAATTACCTTTGCAATGGCAGCACAAGGACAGAGAGAGAAAAAACATTCTTAATGAATACAGTATGTTTGTGTAATTGTCAGTGCAAAGAAAGAAGAATGAGGAAGGAGAGGGATAGAGAGAAAGTGTCCAAGACCAGGAAGAACCGGGTGTGAAACAATAACCATTTAGCCAAAACAAAAAAAGAAAAAGAAAAGCTTTTCTTTTTTTCATTTTTAAAGAATACATAAATTCTGGGTATTCTACAGGAAAGGAAACACAACTTGTGGCATAAATAATTTCAAGTACCTCCTTATTGGGAGCCGTGGTTTGTTTGTTTTTTCTCTCACTCTCTCTCTCTCTCTCTTTTCCGCTTTTCGCTGCACATAAGCCTTCTGTTTGCGCTGAGCAGATGGGGAGGGGCAGTAGTTACACTCGCAGTAGCACAGGAACAGAGCAGGAGGGAGAGGGAGAGTGAGAGCCAGGGACAACAATAAGAGACAACATCGTCACATTAGAAAGGTACAGTAAAGAAAATGAGTGACACCATGAAAAGAAGCAAAATGTGGAACCGTTTCAATTTTGTTGACAATACATAGGCAGCGTGTAGAGTCTGCTAGAAAAGGATATCATACAGAGCCGGCTCCATAAACAACCTGCACAGGCACCTGAGAACTCTCCAACCATCAGTGCAATGGGAAGATAAAACACAGTCAGTAGAGTGTGATATTAATGGTGCTAGTGTGTCTACTACAACTGTTGCTGTTGCTGCATCTACAGCATCTTGCAGTATACCACCACAACCACCTAAACCGACCCAGAGCTCTATTAGACAGTTTTTGCAGAAGTCTGTGATGCCAGCAAAACAGAACCCAATTGATAAAGACCTGGCAAAAATGATTGCACTTGATTTCCAACTATTTTCAGTTGTGGATGATAAAGGATTCAGAAAGTTTATTCACTGAATCCTATGTATGCAATTCTAGGCAGGAAAACACTGTCCCAAAAAATCATCCCAGGCCTACATGAAAATATGTTTTGCATATTTTAATTTATATTTTATTGTGTTGTGGTTTGCCGTGTTTTGTTTTGTTTCACTTTAAATTTGTGTAAAAGGAAAACATTTAAAATTTAAATAGTTAAAAGTTGAATTATAAATAGTTGTTTTTTGTATTTTATAATTTATTTTTTACATTAGTAAAATTAGTATTAGTATTACTAATACATTAGTATTAGTAATACTAATACTAATACCTAGAGCTGGGCGATAGAACGATAACGATATGTATCGCGATATAACTTTTTCTCGATAGAAAAATTAAACTATCGCGATAGACCTCGCCGCTCTTGTCCTCTTAAAAAAACAAACAAAAAAAAACAACCAGCCAATCCAAATTAAGTAGCGCAGAGCCGAACCAATCACAGCCGCAGCGTCACGTCACGTGACTTGTTACATACAGCACAAGTGCCAAGCCGCACATGTGTATTTGTTTGGGAAGCAGCCAGCCACCTTACCTCCCGGGTAATGGAGGAAATGAGTGTGCCGACTAGAAAAATCAACCGAGCGTGACCGAAGGTTACCGAAGAGAAAACAGATGATGGTTCCAACGCCGGAGAGATTGTCGAACGGAAGAGCCATAGAAGTTCCGTAGTGTGAAGGTAATTCGGCTATTTCAAGTCTGACAAAAAACAGAGTAGTAATAGTAAATTTTGTAGTAAATTGTGCCGAAAGCAAGTCTGGAAATACAATAAACTGGTGCGTGCGCTACGTCCACAGGTACCCGGGTATTTTTGAAAACGCAGATTTTTCTATGCGTTTGCACCTTTCGTCCACACGTAAACGGCGTTTTTGGTCACTGAAAACAAAGATTTTTAAAAACTCCGGCCAGGGTGGATATTTTTGAAAACTCAGTTTTTGCATTTACGTGTGGACTAGAAAAACTGAGAAAACGCAGTGTCAAATGTGTGCGCATTTTTTGACGTCACACTGTGCGCCACGTTATTGTTTCGGTGAAATGAATTTCTACAATACTGTTAATTCTACTCTCTGCAGTGTTTAAATGCTTACATATACACACAGTTACTGTCCCTCCACACATATGACTCGGTTCTGCTTCTATGCCCCAGCTTTGTTTACTTTTTCCCACCGAGGCTTCTAGACTTCTGATTGGCCAACATTTCTGCACGGTTAGGAATCTAGCGCCACCTGCTGCTTTGGCATGTTCATAGCAGCGTTTTCCTTCATTTCTGCCTTTATGTGTGGACGGGATTATTTTTTAAAACGAAAACAGAAATCTCCGTTTTCAAAAATACCCGTGTACGTGTGGACGTAGCCTCAGTCTCTGACTGGAAGCGCTAATTCGTCATTCGGCTTTTGTCAGACTAAAGTAACTGTTAAAACTGTTTGAAAAGCTAAGCTATACAACAAGGAGAGATTGAGAATTTCCTTTTAGTTCTCAGTTTATTTGATATTGACAAAAGTTAGTCAGTTTTGTCTGTTCTTCTGTAAAACAAACTAAGATTTATTTTTAGAATTAATATTTTGTTTCTAAGTGGAATTGACAATTTAGTCGTCTGTTTCGTTTGTTCTATTTTGAAACTTAAACGCTTTAGCGGCTGCCTTTTGTGTATTTTGCAATATTTGCCTTTATTTATCTGAAAAAGTCTCATGTTCCTTAAGTACATCTACCCTGTTGAACTTATTATGGGAAATAAATATTTAAATAAAAACAAGCTGCTGATTATTTCACATTTCACTTGTGAGCAACGGCACATTTAAATCTTACAAATATAGTTATTTGGCTTATATCGTGATAGATATCGTTATCGCCTGAAATGAAAAAAACATATCGTGATATGAAAAAATCTTATATTGCCCAGCTCTACTAATACCCCCCCCCCCCCCCCCCCGCCCCCCCAACACCACCACCACCTTTTCAGGGTGGGGGGGAAGTGGAATGGATGGATGGATGGATAATAATAATAATAATAATAATAATAACTCTATTTATAAAGCGCTTTCAAACAAAGTGCTGTACAACTAAAGAGATAAATCAAATAAAAGCGATACATAGCAATACAGGTAAAAGACTCAATACAAGTTAAAAACAACAATAAAAATTTAAATGGTTATGTTTCACAGAATTTGTTTTAAAACAATGTAAATAATTTACTTAAACCCTGTGAACCCAAATACAACTGATGAGCAATAAAAATAAAACAAGATAACAAATTAAAACAAGCATATACCAAAACAGGAATGAGGTTAATCAACGACTGAAATGACAGCATGGTTTACAAGGCAGAGACAGAGCATGTCATAAATAGCATTCTACCAATACAAGTCACCACACATCAAAACCACACATTGGCCTATATGTAAGGCATGCAAAACAACATTTTGTGGGCAAAACTGCCTCCTTCAATTAGTAAATTTTAATTTATTTAAATTTATTAACCTTGCCGGTGTAAGGCTTTCAAACAATCAAATCAAAAACAACCCTTAAGGTGAACACGTGTTAAAACCCAACAGTGTTAAGTGCAGAAGATAGGGTAAATAGCTGAAGTTCAGGTCACCTGACACTCGGACCGGCGGCCGGCAGATGTATTTTTATACATCTGCCAGCATCTGGCCAATCGACCACCTTTCATTGTTTATACCGTTACAAAAAATAAAAAATTATTCGCCCATAAAAATGAAAAATCATTTGCCCGGTGGGCTGATGGCCAGTCCAGCTATTGTCGTGCCATGAGTTAACCCTTCACGTGCCAACTGTGGCACGTGTGCCTAGGGTTGCCGACCCCTGGTCTAGACGCTGGTGGTGGCGAAGACAAAGACTGAGGTTTGGAAGTTCTGACTAAGGTGTCTGTGAGGTGAAGATTCGGAAGAGGTGGGCTGCATGAATGAGATTCTGAAAGAGAGAATGATGGAGAGCGCAAATTTAAACTATGAAAATTGGCGGCTGATTAATTCAAAAAAGGCAGGCAAGAAGGTGATTGGGCTAGAAAAATTATGACATTAATGAGATTGCAAATGTTGAAACAAGGTTGTGATGTGGAGAATAGAAACACCCAGGAAAGCCGGAAGATGACATTTACAACTCTTTCTTATTGAACTTGGGCATATGCTTCATTTAAACCCCTGAAAGTGGCAGTGTCCAAGCATTTCACTACATATCGTACTGTGTATGACTGTGTACGTGACAAATAAAATTTGAATTTGAAAGTGGCAGTGTCTCTCCCAGAGCTCCAGTTTGGTGACATCTATGTGTATCTTGTAAAGAACTACTGCCAGAATGGAAGATTTCAAAGTATGGACAGCTACATGTATTTTCTATCTGGATTTGTAAATAATGCTGTCATGTCAGAGATGGAGAACGAGAAACTGTTCACCATTAAAGCAAAGGCAAGTACTACATAACGTCATGTCGCAATGGTAACGTTGACTGAGGTTTTTTTTTTTTTTTTTCCAGTGTCAGGTAAATCATTTCTATAGTGTAAATTAGCATCAAGTTGGCCGGAAGTAAGGGTTAGCAGAGATGTTCACATGTTGGTGCTATACTATATGCCCTTTTGGCAGCTGTAAATAAATGTAAATTACACTGGAGGAGAAAGGACTGCAGTACTGTTTTTTGCATGTCCCAGGAGCTGTGACATCAAATGAAAACTATGAATTGCCATCCCTACTCATTAGGGGTGCAACGATACACAAAATTCACAGTTCGGTTCGATACTTTGGTGTCACGGTTCGATATTTTTTCGATACAAAAAAATGTTTATGCATTTTAATTTGTCATTTATTAAAATTATAAATATATATTTTAACTCAAAAGTACAGTTTTTAAATTTAATGTTGCTGAAACAACAAAATAATAATAAAAAATCTATCTGATCGAGAAATCACTCATCTTTGGGAAAGAGAGTTTATTACAGAGAAATGGCTCTTTCCAAAATAAGAGCTATACTATACGCTTCTTCTGGGCTATATTCTCAGCAGCATATTAAACATATTAGGTCCTCATAAGGAGAATCATGTGCTAACGGTTGTCTAAATGACTCAGGTAAAGTTTGTAGCATGCGTGCTTGTTGTTTTTTTCTGCTTCCACTTGTCTTTGCACGAGGATGATGTCGGCGTAAATGTGCAGTCATATTCGTTGTGTTCCCACTAGTGCTGTCAGCGTTAATCTCGTTAAAATGACATTAACGCCATAACGCAGCAAATCTCTGTTAACGAGTTACCGCGGATCGCCCCGCGCATGGGGCTGGACGGCGTCAACACGTTAACAAGCTAACTGCGCTAACGCACTAGTTCCCACCAATTAAGCATTGCGTGGCACATCCGACATACTGTTTTAATTTTGTCCTTGATGCGCTTACCTTCAGGGTCATACTTCACATGAAAACCAAGATAGTTCCAAACGCCAGATCTGAATGAGGGTGGGGGAGGTTCAATTTCGGGTAGCGTTGAGGCATTTGCCATGTTGCAACGAGCTTAGCTTCTGTCTTGCTAGCTTGCACTGTGCTCAGTGGATCTGCAGTCGACAGTGCAGCCTAGGCGGAGTAGTCGAACGCAGATCCACTGAGCGCTCAACACAGACAGCATCGTCAGAAGAAAAGTTGATAAAATAAATAAAAGATTTTGTATTGTTCGATACATATGCGTACCGAACCAAAAGCACTGTATCGAACGGTTCAATATCGATATGAGTATTGTTGCACCCCTACTACTCATAATGCAGCTTTCAAAAAAGTTAGGGCATTTCTCATGACATAACTAAGAATCACCTGTGCAATAGATGCTAAAACAAAGCAAAGTCTTTTTCACATGTCAAAACATAAACTCAGTCTGTGACCAAAGAATTAAAACCCTTTCACCACCACTTTAAGACACCAAATGGCTTTATAATAATACTGCAAAAAATGTAGAGAAAAAAAACTGTAAGGCACAATAATGAAATGTGAAGGATTTATTTTTAATTTTACAGAATATGATTTCTGAAACAAAGAAAAGAGAAATGATACATAATAAAACATGATTCCAAAAAATGTACAGACTATAGTGAAGTCATACTACATACGCTTGTGTGTAATTATAGCATGCACGACTTGCACCTGTGATACAAGACCAAAAGCATGTCAAAATAAAATAAAGGATCACCATGACATATCTTTGTGGTAGGAACCCCCTTGAAGAATAGCTGTGCTGAGGGAAATTTTGGAGCACTGACAAAGAAAAGAGGAAGTAACTACCAAAAATACTCTGTAAAGCTTTATTTCCTTGTACATGTACATTCACAATAAAGGGCTATTCTATTCTATTCTATTCTGGGCATTAATAACTTAAAATCTTTTTACTGTTATTTTAGTAGTTGTACTATTAATGGGGTTTCTTTCTGAAGTGTGGATTTTGACCAGGCACCCCTAGTACAGGAAGGTCTGGAACCAGCTCTCCTTTTTAAAGCAATTTAGCAGGAGCAGAACTGCAAATAAAATCATAAGAAACCTAATATGTTGTGTAATACTCCTATTCTGAACTAAGTGATTTCTAATGGAATACATAGCATAGAATAACCCTTTATCTGGTCTTTAAGTCTGACGTCATTAGTCTGGGCCCAAACTCTGCTGCAGGTCCACAAGTCAAACGATTACTGTGGCATCACTGAGTTGAAAAACTGTCTAAATTCTTTTATCTGTAATAAAATGATCAGCGTGGCTGCTCTACCAGGTGTAACAATTAAGTTTAACATCCAGGCATCCATGAAAATGGAATTTATGACATTTAACGGAGTTAGAAGTTAGCAGGGTGTTAGCTTGCTAGCGTCCATCTAAATACAATATAGCATGTCCTGACTAAGGGAATTCTGAAACAAATTAAAACCTGCAGCTCTGCTATCACTTCCGACCTAAATGAAGACAGAATACTAAACAGCAGGGACGTTTTGTGGGGTTACTAAAGTTTGGCTAGCTGATATATAACAATATACGTGATCGCTAGCGACACAGCTTTGTTAGCAGCATAATATAAACAGTGAAGCTGGAGGGTGAATGCTAACTTTTTCTCACTCGATAAAAGTTAACGTGAGGATTCTCGATGGTCAGGGACAAATGCAATCGCTTGGCAGGGTGCTGTAAACAGACCAAACTTCAGTCAGAAGAACAACGGAGATAATCCATCCGCAATGCAAGGTTAGTCATTTATATACCGTATTTATGGGACCATAAGGCGCACTGTCGACAAACGGGTCTGTGTTCATACATAAGGAGCACCGCATTATAAAGCGCATTAAACAAAACAAATCAGTCAGAAAAGTCAAACTTTACTCAACTCATTCTTCTTGCTTCCTCCACTTCCATACCATTAATTCATTAATGTTGAATTCTCTGGTAGCTGCTTTATAAACACTGGAACATATGTTATTCCAGTGTTTTTATAATTTTTGCTATGTAACTTTGCACTGTCCACTTTCTGCTGTAACAAATTTCCCACGTGTGAGACTAATAAAGGTTATCTTATCTTACATTAATGACTAACCTCATATTGTGGCTGGACTATCTCAGTTGTTCTCTCCTACTGAAGTTTGGTCCGTTTACAGCAATTTTCCATGCGATTGCATTTGTCAATAAAGTGGAAAAAGGTTATCGTTCATTCTCCAGGTTCACAGTGTTATGCTTTGGTATGCTAACATAGCGGTGTCGATAGCGATCACTAGCACAGCATTATATACTAGGGCTGGGTATCTTCACTGATTTCTAGAATCGATTCATTCCGATTCACAAGGTCCTGAATCAATTCGATCCACGATTCAATTCGATTCAATTCGATTTGAATTTGGGAAATTTTGCCTCAGACAGTCAGAAATATTATAATTCAGATCAGTACATTTACATATTTTTGTATCTATAAAAAGGAAGCTGACACTCGCAAGACTTTATCAAAGGTGTGAGCATCACAGCAGATGCCTTTGTGTCAAAGTAGCTGAAGATAAAACACAAAAACATGAAGGTGATTTTCCTGGCATCGGATTTTATAAAAATATTCTGCAGTACATCAAAAACGAAAGAAAACCATTAATAAACATATGAACATTACCTCTGGTTTTATTAGAGACACAGCTAAACGTTTTGCATTTTGTATAATTTTAAAAAGTTTCAATTTGTTCAGAATCCTATTGAATGGCAGAAATTAGGTTTTTTAAAAGGAAAAAAAAACAGCGGCCGACAGCCTTTAAATAATAGTAGTCTTGTGTGTAACAAGCAAGCACAGATTTCGGGGATAGACTGGAAACTGTTCTTGAAGTACACTGAGAAAGAGTGAGACACAGAGAGAGAGAGCTGTGCATGAAGTGTGGTGGAAGCAAAACAGCAAAAGTCAGAGTGAATTCATGACGATGTTTATGGTTCAGTCAATATTGTTTGGAGAGAGATAAAACCTGCAGCTTCAGAATCAGCGAAAAAAGGGCGTAAACACAAAGCGCGGACCCGCGGATCAGAATCAGCGAGCTGTCAGCTTTCAGCCCCGACCGTGTCCGTGCCATCGGTGAGAAAGGCGACATCTCACTGATTCTGATGCGTTTTGTGTTTACGTCCTTGTGCAGAAGCCGTGTACCTGCTCCCATTTACTGTTTTAAATGTTTGGTGGTTGTCAAAATTTTGTGACGTTTCACCTGAGATTCTGGAATTTTGGGCAAAATACATTTATATTTAAAAAAAAAATCGATTCAGGATTTTAATGAATCAATATCACTTTATTCAAGCCAGAATCGATTTTAATCGATGAATCGATTATTAAAACCCACCCCTATTATGTACAATCTAGCCCAACTTCAGTAATCCTACAAACGTCACTATTGTGTAGTTTTCTCTCTCATTCATGTTGGAAGTGATAGCACAGCTGTACATTTTATTTTTTCTCCAGAAATCTCTCAGTCAGAACATGATATATCATGTTAAGGTAACTAGCGAAACCAGCGATCTAACTATCGACTAACTTCCTGCTAACTTCTAAATTCTGTTTTCATGGATGCCTGGATGTTAAACTTAATTGATACACCTGGTAAAGCAGCAACACTGATCATTTTATTAAAGATGAAAGAATTTACACAGTGTTTGTTTCGGACCTGACGCGGACGGAGTTTTGGACCCAGATTACTATGAGCCGCGAGGCTCCTGACTACAGTAGCCATAACGCTCAGACAATTCATCAAGCGGTGCAGCTTCGTAGCTTAGCAAAGTCCTACTAAAACATTTTTTGACAGATTTTTGAGCGCCGTGTACCACATAAAATCAGCTCTAGGTCAGTAAACAGCCAGAATTCATAGATAAGGCTCACTGCCGATTTTTGAGAAAATTAAAGGATGTTAAGTGCGCCTTATAATGCGGAAAATACGGTACTGCTGCATGGGCTGGGCTCTAGTTACATCGTAAGGGTTTAAAAACTGAGCTTTAAAATGAATAGCGGTAATGAAAACCGAGAGAGGCCGACAGTGATCACTGACTATTTGTAGGGGCTTTTGGAGATTAAATATAACAAGATACAAAGCATTAAAATATGTTAAAAACACAAAAGCCGGATTTGTCACGTCATCACTTAAAGACCGGTGTTGTGCCAAAAAGAGATTTTCTGCCAAAAATTGATTTCCGGTATTTGCCAAAAACTGATTGCTTGTATTTACACTGCTATAAATAACTTGTTGGTCTATAATATGTGAAACATATGTCACATGTATCCTTCATGAATGATATCACGTCATCTTGAGCAACAAACAACATTCCTGTAACAAGGTAGAAGCCGCAATCAGTTTTTGGCAGTGACTTTTGTGTATCCTTTATTTATGCAGTTAAAAAAAATTATTGTTGACTTTAAAAAATGTCTCTTTTAAGAGTAATCTGGCCAAGAGTACAGCTTAAATTGCAACAAATGCAAAAATAGTTCTGTAAACATATTTTAAGTGGACAATAGGGAGCTGATTGATTATAATGTAAGTACAATAACACAGTTACAAAGATACTTGAGAAACAGGTAATTTTTTAAAATTTTATATATAACACCTTTGTAATACCTGTTCACCAAAGTATATTTAGCAGCATACGTAACGATATTACACATAAAAAACACACGAAAACATTGGAAATCACTTTTTGCCAGGCAATCACTTTTTGGCACAACACCGGATTGCCAATGTACATGTACAACAAAATTGTGGGTGCTCCACACCAGCTGGGCTGGAATAAAGTATAAATAGTAAGACAACAGGAATAAATAACAAACATATACAATCAAGAGGGATATAGTATACAAAAAAATAAAAATAGAAAAGGCACACATTGCAGAACAGGTTGGGGTACGCAGGGGCCCCTAGTGAGAACAGGAAGGCTACACGGAAGGTAACTAACAGTGCCCAAAAAATATTTGGCCATCACAAGTTCCAGTGGTAGCATAGCTGCAAAACCACATATTCAATAGGTTACTTCCTCTGATACTAAAAAAAAAAGTATAACTGAAACCTTTGAGGTTTTTTACATTTTACATGTTCTGCACTGCAGAGCTCTCATAAATGATCAACATCCTTTCATGCAATGGAGGAAATTTATGTCAATCTGAAACATGACAACCCAACACATGCAACAAATCGCACAGGTAAGAAAGAAGTGGCAGAAACTGGAAAAAGCAGAGGTGTTTTAACTGTTGCACATTTTATTAGGTTCTCTATTTTGTTTATTTTTCCTTTCTTTTCAGGTCAAAGGAGCTCTAAGAGCAGTTTGTATTTGGTTATTATTCTGTCTCTAAGCCTGCTGAGTGTTTTCCTGTTGGCTGGACTTATTACTCTTGGTTTCCTCTGTGAGTTGTGTTGGTCATTGATATCAGTTCTAATGATCACAAGCTTCTCTTTTTCTTAATGAGTGAGGAGAGAGACCTAAATGCAAATGTTTCTGCAGTGAGTCACAGGCTTTCTTCCATGACTGATGAGAGAGACCTGCTTCAAGCCAATCTCACTGAAAAGACTAAAGAATTGGAGGGACTGCATTTTTTGTTCTACCAAAGTGAGTCATTGTATGAGGTGTTGTGTGTTTTTAAAAAAAACTTACAAACACACATAAACCTTTTTTTTTTTTTTTTTTTAAAGAAAGAAAACAAGAAAAAAGAATCCACAACAAGTAGATCTAGTCTTATATTTTGTTTTGCTTCCCCATTATTTAGATTTAGTTCAGGTGTATTTTCGGTGTTGCTTTTCATATTTTGGCTGCAGTAACATATTGATCTCCCACTTTGCTTTAGACAAGAAGAAAAATTATTTCCGATCAAATATACATAAACGTGTCACTTTAAAGACATTAGTTTGCCTTTATTAGACAGCCTTTTGGTGTGCTTCAGCACTTAAACAGCACTACAAAGAGGCAGGAGAATATGCATCCAAGTATGCAGGCATTATATTTGTGGGAAGTCTCATTTGGCTAATGAAAAAGCACATCAGTGATCAACTATATCTGGTCCAGCTTTCATCAACAAAGTGATCACACAAACAAACAAAGTACAGTGTGTTAAACAGAGATCAAATAAGCATTGTTATAAAGTTCCTAAAAGATAATTCACTAACTTGCTGAAAAATTACTTGTTGGTAATTTCTTCCAGATAAAAAATGTCCTGCGGGATGGACCAGGTTCAACCATAGCTGCTATCTCCTGTCTGAAAGCTCTGGTTCCTGGGATGCAGCCGTAAAGGACTGCAGAGACAGAGGAACATATCTGGTGGTTATTGACTTCCCTGAAGAACAGGTACAGTTTTTATGTATGTGTGAGTTATTGTTTTGTAAATGAATATTGAAGTTAATATTCCTATTATTTTATGTAGATAGCTTTGCCCAGTATTCAATAGAAATTAAGCATTTCTATCAACCTTTCAGTCTTCAACTTAGCACATATCTACACAGGAAACCCTGACACAACTATAATTGTATCTTAGTGTAAAAAAAAATACTTACACTATCATGACACTTACATATAGGTCCTTGGGGGTGGGCACTAGGGCTGGGCCATATCATACCGTTCACGGTAATACCGGTATAATTTTGGGCAACGATAAGAAAATGAAATGGTGCTGGTGCCCACCTCTCAATTTTATCACTGGTGCTGGTGCCCACCTCTCAATTTTACCACTGATGCTAGTGCCCAACTCTCAATTTTACATGTAGACATTGAGGGTTCTCATGCTGACACCAGCTGTAATCTGGCAGAGGATGCCATATTGATGCCATGCCCCTCCCCTGTTTTAAATGTACTTTAGAAAAACACATATCAACACTGGTGCATTGGTGGTTCTCTGTGTCTGGTTGCTTGGGTGTTTACTGGTTCACTCCCGGTGGCTGATTGGCAGGTCCTGGCTCCCCTGGCTTTGTCGGGCTGTGCTGGGTGTGGGGTCTGTTCTGCCATAGCTGGCTGTAGTAAGCTGTTTGTAACACTATCTTCATCCATCAGCGCGAACTATCGCATGTCCGCCATGACCTGCCCGAAACTGGAAGTGACGTCATTTGCGGAAATGTAGTTTTTTATCATCAGGGCCTTATGAGCCTATACACATATTATTAAATTTTGGGTTATAATGGTTGTAGCGAACCCCCCCGAATGAAGGATGACACTTTACTGATGACGTTTTGAAGGTTTAATGACAGTAAACCATCAATCTCACCGTAAGAGCTGGGGATGTATACATAGAAACAGCGTGTAAGCAAAATAATCCACACTCTTACAATCGTAAACCTTATAACATGAAGTTCGTTTCAACGTAACATTTAACAAATGTAGCAACTGTCACAAAAACATCTAAACGTGTCCTCATTTATATCATAACCATACCTTGTGCCTCTATCAAGGGGGCTGCTAATGACAAAAGAAATCTCCATAGGCTCCGTTAAGCCATCACATTTCAAAACTCCCGCGACTGCCGCTGAAAACTGCACCAAAAACAGTTTTACAGGAAATCGTCCCACCAAAGCAAAAGCTTCTACACACGAACAGGAAGTTGGTAGTAGAAAACAGCAATGAGTGCCAAAATAAGGTGCAAGGAAACGCATTCAGGGTTATTTACACTCCCACCAAAATTACGAATAATTGGTTTACATAAGAACCAAAATGAATAATTTTCCCAAACAAAATAACCCATGTAGGAGTTACCTTAGGAACTTTCTAACAACAATACAAGTTTTTGTACTGGACGCTCAACAACTGATAGTTTAGTAGAGCGTTGACCTTTATTATTGAGTCTCTTTTCTCCAAGTGAGATCTTTACCCTTCGCACAAGTCCATCTTTTCCACTGACAGTCTCTACAACTCTTGCAAGTCTCCATTCCCCTCTGGGTGCCAGTTCATCCATTTCCAACACAACATCACCTACTTTTAGATTCCTCTTTGGTGAGTGCCACTTTTGCCTTGAAATGATGTTGTGAATGTATTCTCGTTTCCAGCGGCTCCAGAACTGCTCTGCAAGGAACTTGCTGTACAGGTCCTCATTTGAAAAGGCACCAGGTGGGGGCAACGGTGCATTGGATTTCATGTGCAGCAGATGATTGGGCGTGAGCGGTTCTAGGCTGTTGGGGCTGTTCAAGTTATCTATAGTCAGGGGTCTGCTATTGACTATAGCCATGGCTTCGTAGAATAACGTCCGTAATGAAGCATCATTGAGTCTGTCATGAGCCAGTGACAGAGTGGTATTCAGCACACTTCTGACAGTCTTTATCTGACGTTCCCACACTCCCCCTGCATGACTAGCATGGGGTGCGTTCATCACAAAGTCACATTATTTTTCAGTCAAGTATGTATTTAGTCTCTGAGTGTCTAGCTCATTTAAAGCTGCTTTAAACTCATTCTGAGCACCAACAAAGTTTGTTTCCTGGTCACATTGGATGTGTCGAACTGCACCTCTGATTGAAATGAAACATTTTAATGCATTAATAAATGCATCAGTAGACAAGTCCTCTAAGAACTCAATGTGAATGGCACGAGAACAAAAGCAAGTAAGTAGGAGTCCGTACTATTTGTGTTGTTTTCTTCCCTCTGTTGTCACAAATGGACCAAAACAGTCCATGCCGCAGTGTGTGAAGGGAGGAGAGGGCTCTAAGCGATGTGGAGGTAGGTCACTCATCCTCTGACCCTCTGGAGCTTTGCGGAGTCTGTGGCAGATCACACATTGTCGGATGAATGAGGCAACTGTTTTACTCATTCCAGGAATCCAGTAGCCACTGGATCTGATTTCATTTATGGTGAATCCCTTTCATTGGTGTTTTACTTTGTCATGACAGTGAGATATTATGAGTTTGGCTGCACAATGTTCTTTTGGGATCACGATCGGGTGTTTGAAGGTGTCACTCGTTGCATGCTGGAGTCTCCCTCCCAACTTGAGGAGACCATCTGTATCCATGAAAATGTCCAGTTTAAACAGTTTGTTATGATGTGGGAGCTGTTCTCCTTTCTTCAGCTGTTTTATTTCCTGTTCATACGCTTGACTTTGTACATGTCGAATGGTCACAAGTTCAGCATTTTTCTGCTCACTCACTGTAGCTGATGCATTTGACTTGATGTGTCTAGCCCTTCTTATGAGACGTGCTACAGCCTTAATTGCTTTGGACCAGGAGGAGAACTTACTTAGACATTCAGCAAGACTTACAGTGTCTGTGACTTTAGTTAACATTGGCTGTACTTTTCTGACTTCTGGATCTCCTATGGTCAGATCCAGCTCGACAGGTTGTGCTGTGGGCAGTTCATTTTTGTAGTTCTCATTCTTGTTCAACCTTCTCCTTAAGTGTTCCAGTCTGATCTCTGCAAGCCTTTTGTTGTCTGGTAAGTTTGGCCTTTGCTTGAATGGAAGAGGCATCTCACAGTGTCCTTGTTCGTTTTTCTTTATCCCTTCCTTAAGTTTTTCCAGAAAAACGAGATCCTCTTGTGAGACCGTTTTGTCACGTGCCTTTGTGTCCTTGAAATCCGATTGAAGAACATTGATCATGTCCATTGGTGTTACAACAGGCATTTCCTTTACCATGACCCTACGGCACAGACTTGTTTCAGTTTCATTTGACTCTGATGAGCCACCAACAATGCTCCACCCTAGGTCTGTCTGTATGGCAAATGGCTCATTGTCTTTTCCGAGTAGAACCTGTTTTGGAGCTAGAGTTCTGGGACAGTTAAATCCAATGAGTAGTCCAACATCACAACTCAGGAGAGGGGGTATCTGATCAGCGATCTCTGACAGATGGGGGCATTGCCTTGCAGTTTCATTTGTGGGTATGTTGTCATAGTTAAATGGGCTGTAGTCCTTTGTGTAGGAGGGTGGAAGGTCAATGTGAACATCTGAATTATAACCTCTCACACGTAACCCTGCTACTCTCTGACTTTTGACTGTCATGTGAACTCCCAGCATCGTGGTTAGTTTTAGCTTAACTGGATGGGATGCTGCTTGTAACTGGTTAGTTACCTCCTCACTGACAAATGTGTTGTCACTTTGTGTGTCTAATAAAGCGTACACAAGCTGCTCTTTAGATGGACTCTGAGTAGTGGAAACCCACACAGGAACAATCATGGAGGTACTACCTGATTGACCCACCTTAGTAACATTCAGAGCTGTGGCTGCCATGGTGTCATTTTCTGTGGTTGAAGCGACGTCTGTAGAGCTCTGAGGCCTTTCATTTGCCATGTGACTCTCATTGTGCAAACAGGTGGGGTGTCGTCCTTTGCAAGTGTCACATTTGTGGCAATGACGACAGTCTCTGGCATTGTGGCCCACCTTTAAGCACCCGTAGCACAGTTTATTTTCCTTCACAAATGTCCGTTTGTGGTCTAGTGACTTCTCTGAGAAGCTTGGGCACTTTGACAACTGATGACTTTCATCTTTGCAGAACATGCAGGCCACCTTTAACCGTGTGTCATTTGACTTAGTTTTTTCTCCTTGTACTGTGGCTTGTGTAGTGAAGACTTGAGTCACAGATCTGTTTGGTTTGGTCTCCCTTATGTACCTTTTCTCCAAGGATGAGCTGCATGAATAGAGTGCATATGAAGAAGTCACAGGATTACATGCAATTTCTGCCTCGAGTGCTACAAACTCTGCAAAATCCTTGAAAGAGGGAAAATCTTTGCCTTTCATGAGAGCAACTGTGACTTGACGGTTCCAACGTGTGGCAAGCCATTCTGGAATCTTATGCAATAACTTTTGGTTTTCCTCACAGTCACTTAGTATCTCTAAGCCCTTTACATGTGGTGTTGCTTGCAGACAGGTTGTGAGAAAATCAGAAAAGGTCCGTAGACCTTCTGCATCTTTTGAGTGGATTTTAGGCCACTTTGACAGTTTGTCTCTGAATGCCTTTTGAACAACAAATGGCTCACCGTAGCGTTGGTCAAGTCTTTTCCATGCATCTTTGTATGCCTCTTCATCACTGCGGTAGAACATGCCCTCAAGACACTTAAGAGCAGGACCAGTGATATACCTTTTTAACAAATGCAGTTTTTCAGCTGGAGATATACCTTTGTGGCCCACCAGTGAGATGAAGGAAGCCTTCCATTCTGTACTGTACTAAACTGGTTCAAAACATACGTAGAAAACAGGAAATACTTTGTATCATTAGGTAACTTCACATCTGAGCAGACAAGTATCACATGTGGAGTTCCCCAAGGTTCCATCTTGGGACCCCTTCTGTTTAACATCTACATGCTCCCACTGGCACAGATTATAAACAACAACAAAATAAACTATCACAGCTATGCAGATGACACACAAATATATATCACAATGTCACCAGGAGACCGAGGCCCTGTACAGGCTCTTGGTAAATGCATTGAGGAAATCAATGACTGGTTGTGCCACAATTTTCTCCAGCTAAACAAAAACAAAACTGAGGTAATAGTCTTTGGCGCCAAAGAAAAACGATTACAGGTCACCAGAGAACTTCAATCTATATATCTAAAAACCACAAACCAGGCGAGAAATTTGGGTGTAGTGATGGATGCAGACCTAAACTTAGAAAAACACATTAAGACAATAACAAAGTCAGCTTACTATCACCTCAAGAATATATCAAGGATAAAAGATCTGATGTCTCAACAGGACCTGGAAAAACTAGTCCATGCATTCATCTTTAGTAGGCTTGATTACTGTAACAGCATCTTTACAGGTCTACCTAAAAAATCAGTCAGACAACTACAGCTCATTCAGAACTCTGCTGCTCGAGTCCTCACTAAGACCAAAAAAGTGGACCACATCAGTCCAGCTCTGAGGTCTTTACACTGGCTGCCTGTCCGTCAGAGGATAGACTTTAAAGTTCTAATGCTGGCCTATAAAGCTCTGAATGGTTTAGGACCAAAATACATCAATGACCTCCTGACCCAGTATGAACCATCCAGATCCCTCAGGTCATCTGGATCCGGTCTTTTATCAGTTCCCAGAGTCAGAACCAGACACGGAGAAGCTGCATTCAGCTTTTATGCTCCTTATATCTGGAACAAACTCCCAGAAAGCCTCAGATCAGCTGAAACACTCAGTTTATTTAAATCCAGGTTGAAGACTCACCTGTTCTCAGCTGCATTTGAATAAAGCACCAAATCCACACTTTAAGCTTAAATTTCAAAACTTACATTTACTGATTTTATCTACTGTTCTGATTTTATCTGTTTTGATTTTATATACTGTTTTTTGTTTGTTTGTTTGTTTGTTAATTAGTTAGTTAGTTTATTTGCTTGTTTTAATCGATTTTAAATCATGCTTTTTATTTGTTCTTGTTTCTAATGTCTCTGTAAAGCACTTTGAATCACCTTGTTGTTGAATTGTTTTTTGTTTGTCTTTTTCCCCGATATTTTTATTAAAGTTTTTGCATCGACTTTTACAAAAGACAAATTGAACAATATGCCGTTTTCTTTTTAAAGAACATAAAGCAATATAAGACATACACTCCCACCTCATAATTATAGCAGTACCAGTGGGTGTACAAGCAGAAAAAGGAAAAAATCCAATCTAATAATACTAGTAACAAACCCTAGGGTACAAGACAACAGTTCCTGAGTGTACAAGGGAGATGTGGAGAGTATCCAAAACCCCCACCTCCACACAGACACATAAAAACCAAAACACACACACAAACAAAAAAAAAAACAAAAAAAAACCCACACATGATAAATGGTCAGCTTTGAACAGCTCTCATTGAAATTTGGCCTTCCAAAAAGTCAATTTTTTCGCTATTTACAAATCCGGAGTTTTGTTAAGGAGAAATCCTCTCAGTTCCCATCTAGACCTTCTTATCATGACTTTGATAACCTTCTATTGCCTCCGCCCTCATTACAGGGCCTGATCTCCTGTTTGTATGGGAGAATATGTTCCTTTGGCAACTCTTCAATCTCGGCTATTAAATTGGCATGGGAGCAGGATCTGGGGTGTGTGATTCAGGATGACTCTTGGGATAAAATTCTTTACCGGGTCCATGGCTCCTCATTCTGTGCCAAACATGGGCTGATTCAATGTAAGATTCTGCACCGTGTACATTGGACTAAGGCCAGACTAGCTCAAATATACCCCAATCTTAGCCCTGACTGCGACCGTTGTCATCAAACACCTGCCTCTTTAATGCATATGTTTTGGTCATGTTCATCCCTCAAACAATACTGGATTAATATTTTCTTGATTTTATCTAAGATCATCCAGCTAACCCTCCAACCTGTGCCCTTAACTGCTTTGTTTGGGGTTCTTCCTGATTCAGTTGCCTTGCCGACGCCTCAAGCGGATCTGGTCGCATTTCTCACCTTATTGGCAAGACGCAGAATATTGCTATGTTGGAAGTCCCCTTCTGCCCCATCCTGGGAAATCTGGATCAGAGACGTTCTGCATTTTAGCAAACTCGAAAAGATTAAATTCACCCTGCGCGGGTCTACGGCCAAATTTTTTAAGACCTGGCAACCCTTTTTTGATCATGTTCAGACTTTGCGGTCTCGCAATGCTCCCAATTAGCCAGCTCAGACTCTATCATATTTTATTTTTTCTTATCTTATGTTCAAGTAAGAGGCCTAAGTTTAAGTATATGGATTCTATTGTGCCTGCGTTCTATGATGGTATTTATTTAACTACTTTATACATATTTCTTTTCTCTAACAGAATTGAATTGTGCTATACAAATAAACTTGCCTTGCCTTGCCTTCCATTCGATGTAGGTGATGGGATCTCCGCTGAACACGACAGGCACTGGCACTGGAATTCTGCTTACTGCTATGCTGTCTTGAATAGCTTTAGCCAGCTGCAATACATCTGTGGGAGGCGATGGAGTGACAATTTGTGATTGCAGTTGTTGTAGAGGATTATTGACAGGGATGGATGCATATTGTTCCACATGCGGGTGATATGAACCTGTAGAGAGCTCTGAGGCTGGTTGTTCAAAGCTTTGGTTGATAACAGACATCCCATTGCTCTGTAACATTAACTGACTGTCCATATCAACTTTAAACTCTTTGTCATAAATCTCTAATTTTGCACGTGCTGCTTGCCTTTCCTTTTCTGCTTGTAAACGCTCTAGTTCAGACCTTTGTGCATCCAATTCCCTCCTGTGTTTCTCTTCCATTTCTCTTATTTTTTGTTTTTGTTTTATTTCCTCTTGTGTGATTTTATACTGAGCTTCTTTTGCAGCTAATTCTGCAGCAGCATCGATTCTTTTGGCTGCAATGCTTGCTTCAGATTGGTAACTTGACTGTGATGCAGTACCAAATATGGACTTAGCATGTTCATAAGCTAAGAGCTGATGGAGGCGCTGCCTTTCTCTATCTGCATCATACTCATCTAGAGCTGCTAAACGCTCAGATATGATTTTCATAATGTCCTTTGTCACTGATTCACAAGAGTCCATTTTGCGCCTTATGACATGGGATGGTTCATTACGCTCTCTATATTCACTGTATGCTTTTGTCATATCATTTACTGTCCTTTCAATATCATCAGCCATTTCTGCTAACCGTGAATCTGATAAATCATTTTTCAGGTCTTCTCTGTATACTCTGACCTGGCCTTTCCAATGTTCATAAATGGTTAGCAGTTTCTTCTGTCTTTTATTCTGTTCATCCCTTTGATATAAGAGCATTTTCTCCGTGGGCACACTGGGCCGTTCTGATGGCCTTGGGAATGTTTCATTAGCTGTTTCATCAGCTTCGCATGTTAATTCCTTTCGTTGTTCCTTTTCGTTTTACTGACCTCCCTCTATATTTTCCATTTTGAGAGCAATTGCTTGTTACCGGACCGTTGCTGTAGCTTGCTGCTCCGTGCCGTGCCGTTACCGTTCCGATCGCAGGAAGCTCTCTCTCTCGTTGCTCCCGGAAGCAAGCTCTTACTGCTCCCGGAGGTAAGCTCTTACTGTAGCGAACCCCCCCGAATGAAGGATGACACTTTACTGATGACGTTTTGAAGGTTTAATGGCAGTAAACCATCAATCTCACCGTAAGAGCTGGGGATGTATACATAGAAACAGCGTGTAAGCAAAATAATCCACACTCTTACAATCGTAAACCTTATAACATGAAGTTCGTTTCAACGTAACATTTAACAAATGTAGCGACTGTCACAAAAACATCTAAACGTGTCCTCATTTATATCATAACCATACCTTGTGCCTCTATCAAGGGGGCTGCTAATGACAAAAGAAATCTCCATAGGCTCTGTTAAGCCATCACATTTCAAAACTCCCGCGACTGCCGCTGAAAACTGCGCCAAAAACAGTTTTACAGGAAATCGTCCCATCAAACTAAAAGCTTCTACACACGAACAGGAAGTTGGTAGTAGAAAACAGCAATGAGTGCCAAAATAAGGTGCAAGGAAAGGCATTCAGGGTTATTTACAATGGTTGTATTGCTGTATAACAACTTGAAATGCTCCCAACAATGGCACTACATGTAAAAATATAATATAAGCTCTGGCCCACTTGGTTCTATGGTAGGTCTTAAAGGGTTAAACCCAGCATTTTGTGATTAATATTGGTGTCATCTTATGTTTCGGGTTAATTCTTGTTTTCTTAGTTCCTAGGATTTTGGTTTTTGTGTTTAGTGTTCTGTTATTCGTACCTGTGTCCTCCCCCGGTGTTCTGTTCGTATCTCTGAGTTTGTGTTTGTAAAACAGTCTATGAATTTCCTGTTTTACTTTGAAGGTAAAACAGGAAATCTCGTTATGCCCATTAGTTTTAGCTGTGTCCACCCTGCGTGTCATTTCCTCATTACCTGATGTGTATTTATAGTGTGTTTGCCTCGGCTCGACGTCGCTCCGTCTGTGTTATTCTGTGTATCTCTGCCCTACATTCTCCGTGCTGTTTTCCTGTATTTTGCATGATTTCAGGTTTGTTCACTAGTTTTAGTTTTTTAGTTTTATCCTCACTTCAGTTCATTATCGTTCACCGTAAATAAACTCACTCGCATCACCGCCGTTGTCTGCAACTTGGGTCCTCCTTCACTACATCACACGACTGCTGCCCCAGCCGTGACAATTACATTTTATTTATATAGCACCAAATCACAACAACAGTTGCCTCAAAGAGCTTTATATTGTACTACAATAATACAGATGAAACAGAGATAACCCCAACAGTTATAACTAATATTTTCTTAATATATGAGCTTTTAAGAAAATTGATATTTAGAGCTGAGGAAGAATGTTGCAAGAAACATGTAGCGAGAAAACTCAAAGTTTTAATTATTGCTGGTTTGGCATTTTTAAAAGAGATGCCTGATAAAATTGGAATAAACTACATAGGCTAAAATTGTGGTTCAAGACTAAAATAGCATGTTTTTTCTTCATGTTAAACAGAACTTCCTCTCTACAATCACCATAGAAGAAGCTTGGATTGGTTTGAATGACAAAGAACAGGAGGGAACATGGAAATGGGTAGATGGAACTCCACTAAGTTTGACGTAAGTCTTCACTTTGGTTAAGTTATTACTTTCAGTAAATTTAATCTATTTGATAACCTACACATCAATGCCTCATTGGTGAGTCAACATATTAGTGGGTTGAGCCAAACTACAAGGCCAAATGCTTAAAGCTAAATGATGACTTGTTTTGGCAACCTTAGTCAAAACAAGATATTATATCACACCTGATGTCCTGCTGGGTTTGTCTGCCTGTATACTTTGTAAAGACCTGTTTAACAAATGCTATGTCTTTAAAAGAAAATGGTTGTCATATGAAATTTTCCTATGAAACCCTCCATACCCACACCAAACATCTGAATTTAAACTTGATAAAAAATAAGCTGATGTTATTGTTACTGGTTTGGTAGGTACTGGGCAGAAGCTCAACCTGATGATGGTGGTGGAAAAGAAGACTGTGTACATGTCAGAAAAGAAAAGAAAAAGTCCTGGAATGATCTTTCCTGTTCAACTTCTCTGAAGTGGATATGTGAAAAAACACCAAACCACTGTACAGTTTCTTAAAGATCATCTATTCATAAATGTTTTTGTGTTTAAGCTTTGATTATAAATCTATATTTTAATTTCGGTTAGTTGTATTCTGTAATGATGAGTTGTAGCTGTATGTATTTTGTTGTAGCTGATGTGCATTTTTCCTTTCAGTGGAGACTGTCAGAGGAATATCATTATACAAAACAAGCAGAGCTAAATATAGGTGGTTATGTTTTCTGTTTATTTTTGTATTTTTATTCCAGCTTTGCAGTTCTGAGTTTTGTATTTATTAAAAGAAATCCTGTTTTGATTTCATTGTTATGTCAATAAATTGTTTTATTTTGACACTATTATTGAGTCTTTAAAAAATTTATTTTACTTTATTCTTTCAGTTGTGTCACATTTGTTTCAAATATTGATTTTTATTAGGTAGTTTGAGAGGTAGCTTTATTTCCTGCAGTTTTTCTCTGTTCCTTTCTCCATTTGATTTCTGTGTTATTGAGTGTTTATATTCATGCCTGTGTTACTTCTCGTTTGCATGTTTCCTCTTTTCCATTTGCGTCCGGTATTAGTTTTACTTCTTGATTCTGTTTTCACCTGTTTTTGCGGCTGTTCTCATCTGTGTTACTTTCACCAGTGTCTTGTTTCCCTCCTGTTTGTCACTCCCCAGATCAGCCATCAGTGCATACATAGTTCTGGCAGTCTTGGTTGAATATTCCAAAAAGTTAACTCGTGCCTCCTTTTTAAAAAATTATTGTTCCTTGACATTAGTGGAAACTGTTATGTGGTCAAGGAAAGATGCAAAGGAGTATGTCTCACATATAGATATCTTATATCTGGCCCTTCCATTGATCTATCTACTATCTACTGTTTGTAGTTAAAATATGTGGTGGTATGTATAGTAGAGTGATGAAACCAAATTTAATTCAGGGGAGAGCTACAACAGTGAATGTCTACAGCTATCTGTAAAACATGGTGGAGGCTTTGTCATGAATTGGGGCTACATTTCAGCCAGTGGTGTTGAGGAATTTGTCAACACTGAGGGAAGTGTAAACATGGTAAAGTACCGTCAGATTTCTGTCCACCAGGTAATGCCATTTGGAAAGCATTTGACTGGCAACAAGTTGTTTTTTTGACAGTGACCCCAAACACACTGTTATTGTAGTAACAGCATGCCATATCAGTCACGATTAGCCTCAGAGCACAATACAGTGTGGGATCATCGTTACAGGCAATAGGAAAATCCTTCAAGTAATCTAAACTATTCCTGAAGACTACTTAAATAAATTACATGAAAGTTTAAGAGAGTTTAGGCTGTTTAAAGAGCAGTCATTGCCATACCAAATGTTACTTTTCAACATCATTATAATCAGTCAGATTCTAGTTTTGCTTTACATGGTGTATTACTATGTATGTTTGGACTTGTTTCAGTAAATTAACAGATTTTCCATTTTCCTTTCAAAATATAAAGAAATGTGAGGTCACCCAAGATTTTTGCACAATACTATATGTATGTGTTTATAGTTTAGAATACTTTGATAATGAATCATTTTTTAAAATTTCGGAAAATATTTTAGCATTATCTTGCATCACTTCCTGGAACCTTAATGTCATTTCACACACGCATTAGACCAACACAGCGCACTTCTTAAGTTGAAAGACAAACAAAGAATCCGCAGCAAACCTTTGCTCTTGTAAGGTCTTTACTTTACAATATAAAGTGCCTTGAGGAGATTGTTACTGTGATTTGGCAGTGTATAATTAGAACTGAATTAATCTGATGTTTAGCTCTTACAAAGTTTGAAAAACCACTGGTATAACCAGTATAATAAAATTGATTTAATTAATGGATTTTCTTCCATTTTCTTTTGTTTGTGTGTAAGAATTACAATGAAAAACTGCCAAATGGCAACAGCAATAGACCGCCTGCTCCAAAATGCATGTCTCTCTATTGGAAACAATTAATTGTCATGAATCAAGAAGCAATATATAACTTTCATTTTTGGCATAATATTTAGATATTAAAAAATTTTACTGCAAAAATATTTTTCTGCAAAATATGCTAAAAAAATACCATAACATCACAACCTAGTAATTACTGCAAAATCGTGGTTTTTGTCTAAATAATCTATTTTGCTCGTTTGTACCATCATACCTTAATTTTTACAAGATAGCACACATACTGTTTAATAATTTCGATTTCAAGGTAAACCATATCTGGTTTACCACTGCGCAAAGTAAGGAAGTAAAAGTTTATTTATATAGCACTTTTCACAGACAGATGTCACAAAGTGCTTAACAAGAGAGGCAACAAAAAAAACAATACAATCATAAATACATCATAAAATCCCTGATCTAATTAAAAGCTTTTTGAAATAAAATTGTCTTTAGCTGCTTTTTGAAGGTCTCTACCGAGTCCAGGTGCTGTAGAAATAGAGGAAGTGCATTCCACAGTCTGGGTGCAACAGCTTGGAAAGATCGGTCCCCTCGAGTTCTAAAATGAGTGTGGGGGACAGCTAAAAGATTTTGATTTGATGACTTCAGGCTACTAGAAGGGGTATGTATACAAGTCAGATAAGCAATATAGGGAGTAGCCTGCCCCTGTAGTGCTCTAAAGGTTAAAACTAGAATTTTAAAATGGAACCTAAATCTGATTGGTAGCCAGTGTAGCGACTTTAAAACGGGACTTAAATATGAGCTCCTTTGTTTGAGCGAGTCAGTAGTCTCGCTGCAGAGTTTTGAACAACCAGTAGACAAGCTAGCCTTTTCTTGTTTAGACAGAAACAGACTATTACAATAGTGGAGTCTTGTAGAGACAAAAACATGGATTATCACCTCAAGTTCAGTTGTTGACACCATAGATCTAAGTTTTGAGATGTTCCTCGAATGAAAAAAGCAGGTTCTTACTATCTGATTTAAGTTTCACTCCAGAGAAAAAGCTTCATCAAAAATAACACCTAGATTTGTGAGGTTACACTTCTGTGAGGAACCTAAATCACCCAGTCGCTGTTTAATATTGGACATTGCACTGTGTGGTGGCAGATTTCTTTTCTGATGTATTAATCACATATTTTAATCATATCACTTTAATAATAGTAATACCACTTTTTCAACTTAGTATATCAAGATCACTCCTGACACTAGTTGTATGCATACATGTAGAATCTTATCACAAGTGGGCCTCTGCTATTTTCACTGCTAAATGAACAAATGGGATGAAAACCATAAAATAACAAAAGCTCCTTCTGATGCGAAAAAGGATGTGGTGCTACCTGTGTTATTTTAATTCTTTTATTCATAAAGTAATCTAATTTACTTGTTATAGCGGACGCCCTGGACCACTATCTCTGAAACGTGATTCGGTACTGTTCCCTGGTAATAACGTCCGGTCAGAGACGGGGAATGATGTCAGAGTGGAAGAACTTTATTTGCCACGAGCCCATATCAAACACACTCTCGCTGGCAAGTAAGGATGTGGTTCTGTAATTAATACAAATAAGAAATAACATAAACATCTCTCTTGCTTGTTTAGCATTTCTCATACTTCAGTATTACAGAGAACACCATACCAGATTACAAAAGGACAGAGCTTAGAGCAGGAGTGGGCAAACTTTTTGGCTCAGGGGCCACACTGAATTTTAAAATTTACAAAACGGGCCAGGACAGCACCAGATGCATACATATCAAAGAAAAACATTAAGAAGGCATTATAGTGTTAATACTTACATTCACTTTTAGTGGGAACAGTGTTGTTGATCACCCTTTTTTGTCAGTGCGTCGAAATCTGGTGTTAGATTTGTTGTGGCAATTCTCAGAACAGATCTGAGGTGTTCATCACTCAACTGGGATCTGTGGGGGTGCTTTGTTGTTGTTCATCACACTGAAAGTCTGTTCACATACATACGTGGAGCCAAACAACACCAGCATCCTCTGTGACATCTTCTGGATCTTTGGAAATTTGGCTGCGTTTAATGATGCATAAAACTTATCCAGTTTAAGAGAGTTGAACTTCTCCTTTAAGACAGTGTCACATTGCAGATCAATCAGTTCCAACTGCAACTCCTGTGGCGCTGTTTCAGGGTCTTGTGTGAAGGAACATGACAACAGGTGAAGTGGCTTTCCAATTTTCCCAAAATCAGAGAACCAACGGCAGAATTCCTCATGGAGGTCATCCAGTGATTTCCTGTATTTTTTCACATGTTGAGGTGCCTCTTTCAGCATAGCCAGTGTGGGAAAATGAGCGAACGACTTATGTGACATTTGTTTTGAGAATAAAACCAGCTTGGTTTTAAAGGCCCTGATGTTTGTGTACATTTCATGTACAAACTGGTCTTTCCCTTGCAGCTTCACGTTCAGCTCATTCATGTGTGCCAGTATGTCCACAGCAAAAGCTAAATCACAAAGCCAATCTGTGTCACTCAGCTCAGGAAAAACACCATCTTTCTCAAGTAGCTCCAAAAATTAGACAATCTCCTTTTTGAGCTCCCACACTCGTTGACATGCTTTCCCCAAACTTAACCAACGGACATTGGAGTGGTAAAGCAAGTCCTGGTGATCAGCGTCAATTTCTTCAAGAAACTTAATAAACTGACGATGCTGAAGTCCCCTTGCTCTAATAAAGTTAATGCATCTTACAACTGGCTTCACTATGTGATCAAGGTGCAATACAGATTTGCACAGTGCTTCCTGGTGGATTATGCAGTGTAAAAAAATTACCTCCTGCACAGGGTTGTCCTCTTTTACCCTGTCCTGGATTCTTTTGAGCAACCCAACTTTTTTTCCAGTCAGATTTGGCGATCCATCTGTGGTGACGTTGGCGAGTGTACTCCAAGGTAGGCTGTGCCTCTTGGTGGCCTCCGACACGCTGTGATACAAGTCCTCTCACCTCGTTTTCCCCATTAGGGATTCCATGGCCAAAAACTCCTCCGTTATCTCAAAATTACCATTAATCCCTCTGATAAAAATTAAAAGCTGAGCAGTGTCTTTTATGTCATTACTTTCATCCAGTGCCAAGGAATATAATGTAAATGACTCCGCTTTTTTGTTTAGCTTGCTAGTTAAGTCTTTGTCAATTAGCTCAACACAGCGAGTCACTGTCCTGCGTGATAAGCTAATTTTTTCAAATTTGTTCTTGCTCTCAGGACACAAGACACCTGCTGTCTCTACCATGCACCAGACCAGCTTCACCCCCACCAGAGGCTGGTGCACATCTACCCAGCCGCCTGTGAACTGGGGCTCACGACCGTGCCAGCCGTGGCACATCTACCTGCCACACAGCCGACCTCCAGACAAGCTTCACCGGCGCCGCTGAATTCGGGGACGGCCAAATGAACTCACATCTCCCCGTCGCTTGACCAGGGCCCAGTGGCCGCCAACAGTCCGGGCTGATTCCCTCTCCTCTCCCGCTCGCGGGGGGAGGGGGGGGGGATGGAGTAAGTTCTGCCAGATGGCTCCCAGCCTCAGTCGGGCGATAGGGGTATGTGGTGGGGCTTGGAAGCTGCAGCTCTGTGTGTCCAAATAAATAGATGCTTAAAAGCATGAATGTGTCATCGGGTCTGCCATGGTCACAGAGTACATAATTAGAGTAACTTCACACTGCGTGCCCTGCCCCTCGACTTCATGGCTTGAGACATGGATGAGACACACCAATCGGAATAAAAAGCCCAACGGGCCGTAGTTTGCCCACCCCTGGCTTAGAGTAATAACAAACAGGATTGCATAAAGAATCATAATCAGTTTAGGCCAATTCCCTCATTTGAGGCAACACCACCCTCTAGTTGACACAATCGCTCACTCAAAGGCTGCCATGTGTACGCAGGCTTTATAAACAAGAACTGATTCGTATGCTAACTTAGTAACTCCATCAGGTAAAATCTTTGGGAACATTAACTCTCCACAATAACTGAAACAACTTAGAAATGAGGAATATCCTGTGGAACCAGGCTACTACTTACTTATTCCTACAGCATAGCTGCTAACAGAAGGCAATAGTAACAGATGTCTACATTGGTACATTAACAGTAACAGAAATAAAATACGTTCCCAATGTGACTTACTGGTTCTATGAACGCACACTTGCCTGCCTTAGTCCGATTCAACTCAAGTGCATGACTTGCCTGCAGCAGCGTTACTCTCCGACTACACTTTTAATTGCCACAGCAAGGAGAGAACGGGTGAGCACACTGATTGGCTGTTGGCCCCTGGGAGAATCATGCTCCTCCCATGTAGGTAACACATGCCCTGGCTGGAGGACTTTTTACTTTACTTTTTCTCTTTTTTAAAAGTAACACGTTTTCACTGAAACACATCTTTCTCCACAGGTGTATGACAGACCTCTGCAGTCATTAAAAAAATGGTTTTCTGGTGTCTGTATTTCTGCCTGTGACACGTATATATTTTCCCTTTTCTCCTTAGTCTCAGATTCCTCATCTGTGTGTCAGCCAGTGTCTCAGTGCTTTCTTGTGGCTTTTTAAAAAAATTCTGGCCTGCTAACTCTCTCAGTCAGATTTGGATTACAGTACTTAGCGTTAACTTTAGTTTTGATAACCCCAGTTGGGTCGACTAAACGAAAGCGAATGAACATCCTTTGTTTTGTAGGATTTCCACTTTGTTGATGTTTTTAAGCTCCAGGACAGTCACAATAGTCCTGTGACGGGGTGTGGTTGGCAGCTCAGCTGCAGGGGAGGGGTGGAGTAGCAGGTTCAGGGCATGGTGTTGGAGAGGCTGGTTTGGCACAGCCGTGGAACCTCTTCTAATCATACTGATGGGTCTGTCTGTCACAGACTTCTATTCTTCTACAACAGCAAAAGCATTAAACACCAAGCAGAGCTCTTTGATCTCGTGCACAAGGGAGAGAACTATGACGAGCGCCGTTCCTTCGCTTGACCCCAGTCGCTCTCGTCTGCTCCCTCGTAACACTGCTCTTTATTGCGGTTACATGACTATGCATAAGTTCATTAACATATGACGTCTTACATAGGCATACATGTATACAAAGAATACCTTGTCTGTGTGTCGTGAAGGTATGTGTGTGTGTGTGTGTGTGTGTGTGTGTGTGTGTGTGTGTGTGTGTGTGTGTGTGTGTGTGTAGTGGGTCAAGATGTGACCCTGTGAAGACTCCCCAAAGCTGGTGCCAGGAGTCCAGCGGTCCATCTAAACAAAGGGCTCTTATACTTAGACATATACAGAGTAGGTGTCCTCCCATAGTATAAATCAGTAAAAGAAGGTATGACCTCATGACTCCAAGATGTGTGTGTGCATGCCAGAACTCTGGAAGGCACACAGTCTTTACAGACTGCTAAGGATCAGACATCCTATCAATATGCAATTGATTATAAAACTCTAAGCATATATGAGTAAATATTTCTAAGTATAAATGTATTAACCTTACACATACCTTCCCTATTTCAGTAGCGGCCGCGGTCGGAGAGGGGAGACTGCTACCGAAGGAACACAGAAGCCAGGGCAGCAAGCACTGGAAATTACCATAACAAAGAGTGTGTGTGTGTGTGTGAAAAATAAAAATAAGAAGTAGGGTACAACCTGGACAGGTCACCAGTTTATCACAGGGAGAACACTGAGAGAGTGACACTTTTGAATCAACAGGACCAGAGCGTGGCATGTTTTTAATTCAACGGTGCATTATTTTTAGCGTTGCAGATCTTTTCCTGTCTTTTCTTACATGTCAAAAACTTTCAAACATAAATTTTCACATTTCAAAAAACACTAAAATGCCTCAGTTTAAACAGTTGCTATTGTCACGGTTCTGGGTCCGTTGGACCCAGTATTTTGAGTTTTATTATGTTTTGGTTTTAGTTTGCATCAGGGATTGTTTTCTTGTTCTCTTGTTGTGTTTATGATGATGATCATGATGTTTATTATTTGAGTTTCATGTTTCGGTGGTGTTTAGGATTTGTTCTTCGGTTGTGTCTGCTTAGTATTTGTCTAGTTCCATGTGCCATTTTCTGTCTGTCTCTCTATGTCGAGTCTGCGTCTTAGTGTGATGGTTTCTTGTTCCTGTTTTATTGTGAAGGTCTGCGTCTCATGTGAGTGTGTTCAGTTTTACCTTTGTCTCGTCTTGTTGATTATTCCCAGCTGTGTCCACCACCTGTGTGTAATTCCCCTGTGGTTCTCTGTGTATTTAAGTCATGTCTTCCGTCATTGTAGTTGCTGGTCCGTCTGTGTATCTACCATGTCTCACCCGTGTGTTCTCCCTGCTGTCCATCGTCATTCTCCTCTGCTCGTTCTCATTCAGGTTTGTGCTTTGTAGTTTTAGTTGTTCTCCAGTCTAGTTTAGTTCGAGCTCCGTTTGCTGTTTGTCCCTATTTATTTTCATGTTCAATAAACCACCTTCACACCCGCACGACTGCCTGCGCTTGGATCCTCCTCCATTTCTTCCACACGGCTCATCTCATTCGCCGTGACAGTACGGACCAGCCAGATATGGATCCAGCGGCAGTCACCCCACCCAGGGAGCTTCAGGAGGCCGTTATCCGCTCCGCTTCTAAGTGGATTTACCAGTTGTTAGAGCATGAGGGAGAAGCGTCTCCTCACACTGTGGAAGCTGACCTACAACACCTCATTACCTGTTATCCCTGGCTTTTGGACTCTCTGCATCCGCTCGTGCAGAATTACGTTCTCCACGAGCTTCACCTACACCCCCCTGCTGCTACCACTTGCTTGCTCGCTTCAACGGAGGACATGCCGTCCGAACCGCCGGACGAGGGATTACCCGGCCTGTCGGAGCAGTCTCCGAGAAGAAAGCGTCGTTTGCGCCGCCGCCGTGGCGCCCCACAGCCGGATGTCGGGACATGTAAACAATCGGCTGTGGTGAGTGAGAGGGACACTGTTTCTGCTTTGTCGGATACAAGGCCTATTTTTTCTGGAGCTATTTTTTTGTGTATTTTTCTGTCTCACCCATGGCCACTGCTTCAAAGACTGTTTCTCCTAAGCCCACGCTCTGTGTCAATGACTGTTTCCATTCTGTTCCCAAGCCTGGTATTATGACTCTTGACAATGAAAATGTTTGGGACCCTTTTTCACCTGTACTGGTTCATTCAGGGGAAGTTGTAAACCTCACCGAAACAGTTTTTCCTGATAATGTTCTCCCATCCACACTTTCACCACAGTTTAACGTCGGGTCTGCAGTACAGTTATCAGTTCAGCCAGTAGCCCAGCTGCCCTCAGTTCAATCAGCCACTCCACCACTTATTAGGACTCCACTACAAACCTCTCCGCTACCTGTAGGTCAGTCTGCAGCCGCTTCACTGCCTAGAACTCAGTTGCCACCAGTTCAGCAGCCTACCCACTCGTTCATTCAGCCACCATCCTCACTGTCTCATTCTAAGCAGGGAACACACTCCACCACAACATCTGCTGGATCTCTTACGCTGGCCATGTCTGAGACAGTTGCTCCCTCTAGGGCCTCCCCAGAGGCTGGGTGTCAGTCACCAGCACACTCTGGACCCCTAGAGGTCAAGACGCCAGTGCCAGCAGCCTCACCGGAGAACTCACCTGAACAGTCTCAGCTCTCAGCACCCCCTGAGAGTTCAAGTGAGTTCACCCGTCCGCCTCAGTCCTCTGCTGAGTGTATTGGGGAACACTTTCAGCCCTCTGAGGACTGCTTCCCACTGTTGCTGCCTGAGTCTAGCCACTGTGCTGCTCAGTCCCAGCCAGTGTCCACACTGGCAGAGGTCTCCGTACCTGCTGCTTCAGTGTCTGTTTCCGCTGGAGGGCCCGAGTCGCCCGTCCGGCCTCAAGCCAAGTCAGCTGGAGGGCCCGAGTCGCCCGTCCGGCCTCATGCCACGTCCGCTGGAGGGCCCGAGTCGCCCGTCCGGCCTCATGCCACGTCCGCTGGAGGGCCCGAGTCGCCCGTCCGGCCTCATGCCACGTCCGCTGGAGGGCCCGAGTCGCCCGTCCGGCCTCATGCCACGTCCGCTGGAGGGCCCGAGTCGCCCGTCCGGCCTCATGCCACGTCTGCTGAAGGGTCCGAGGATCCCACCCAGCACCACACCTCGTTAGCTGGGGGTCCTGGAGGACCCAGCCAGCACATCCTCACATCTGCTGGCGGTCCGGGGAAGTTTGTTCAGCTACCATCTGCTGAATCATCCCCTGTGACTCCTACACCGTTGCCTGCATTCACGCCACCGCCTGCAGCATTCACGCCACCGCCTGCAGCATTCACGCCACCGCCTGCAGCATTCACGCCACCGCCTGCAGCATTCACATCATCACCATTCGCATCACCGCCTGCAGCGTCGCTGCCGTCAGGTTCCGCAGCCGTCCCGCTGCCGTCAGGTTCCGCAGCCGTCCGGCCTCCGTGTCTTCATCCACGCCTGGTCCGGCCTCCGTGTCTTCATCCACGCCTGGTCCGGCCTCCGTGTCTTCATCCACGCCTGGTCCGGCCTCCGTGTCTTCATCCACGCCTGGTCCAGCTTCAGCTCCGCCCACGCCGTCGCCTGGTCCAGCCTCTGCATCCTCATCGTCTTCGCCTGGTCCAGCCTCCGCCTCAGCTTTTGCCTCGCCTGGTGCCGCAGGGATCACGCACCCTTCAGGTCCCAAACTACCGCCTCAACATCATCGAGCATTTGTCAGACCGCTTATTGGGCGTCATCACCACCGTGGCCGCCCTCCGGACTTCTGTTGCCACCCCCGCCTTCTGCGTGGACGACCTCCTACGCGCCGCCACTGCCTTCCGCATTGCCGGCCTCCAGAACTGCATTCGCGTTGCCGTCCGCACGGTCGGCCCCCGGACCTGCTTCCTCGCCGCCGTTTCCGCGCGTACGGCCGGCCCCCGGAACTGTTTGCCCGTCGCCGCCGTTGCCGTGTGCACGGTCGGCCTCCGGATGTCATGATCCTGGGTCCTTTTGACCCAGCGTTTTGTGTTTTCTCTTCGCGATTTTGGTTCTGTTCTTCCTCTGGTTAGTGTTTACTCTGTTCTGCCCGTGTGTTCCTGTATCTAGTCCGCGTTTCTTAGTTTGTGTCCTTTCATGTGTAAGTTCCTGTTTTATTGTGAAGGTCTGTGTCTTATGTGAGTGTTTTCAGTTTGCCTCCCTAGTCTCGTCATGTTAATTACTCCCAGCTGTGTCCCCACCTGTATGTAATCCCCCTGTGGTCTCTGAGTGTATTTAAGTTGTGTCTTCTGTCATAGTAGTTGCTGGTTCGTCTGTGTTGTTTCCCCTCGGTCTCCCTGTATGTATTTCCCCGGACCTCCCTGCACCGTCATTCTTGGTTTGTGTTGTTAGTTTACCCAGTTTAGGTTTCAGTTTCATGTTCCTAGCGCCTTTGTTGTTTGCATTTTTGTTGTTAATAAACACTCACCTGCACCAGAGCTGCCGCCTTTTGGTCCTATATATATTCCACACGGCTTGCCCCCGCAAACCGTGACACCGGAACTGTTTGCCCGTCGCCGCCGTTGCCGTGTGCACGGTCGGCCTCCGGAACTGTTTGCCCGTTGCCGCCGTTGCTGTGTGCATGGTTGACCCCCGTGCTTTGCTGTGGACTCGTGACTAGTCTTGTTTTGTGTTGACCTGTTTTTGGTTTGTTCTGGTCTCTTGTGCTCCTTGTTTTTTGTTTCGGACCCTCCTTCCTGGACCCCCTCCGCCCGCCCTGGCTTGGTGCTTCATGCTTTTTTTGTTTGGGGCTGTCGGGAGCCAGCCCTTGGGGGGGGGGGGGGGGGTACTGTCACGGTTCTGGGTCCGTTGGACCCAGTATTTTGAGTTTTATTATGTTTTGGTTTTAGTTTGCATCAGGGATTGTTTTCTTGTTCTCTTGTTGTGTTTATGATGATGATCATGATGTTTATTATTTGAGTTTCATGTTTCGGTGGTGTTTAGGATTTGTTCTTCGGTTGTGTCTGCTTAGTATTTGTCTAGTTCCATGTGCCATTTTCTGTCTGTCTCTCTATGTCGAGTCTGCGTCTTAGTGTGATGGTTTCTTGTTCCTGTTTTATTGTGAAGGTCTGCGTCTCATGTGAGTGTGTTCAGTTTTACCTTTGTCTCATCTTGTTGATTATTCCCAGTTGTGTCCACCACCTGTGTGTAATTCCCCTGTGGTTCTCTGTGTATTTAAGTCATGTCTTCCGTCATTGTAGTTGCTGGTCCGTCTGTGTATCTACCATGTCTCACCCGTGTGTTCTCCCTGCTGTCCATCGTCATTCTCCTCTGCTCGTTCTCATTCAGGTTTGTGCTTTGTAGTTTTAGTTGTTCTCCAGTCTAGTTCGAGCTCCGTTTGCTGTTTGTCCTTATTTATTTTCATGTTCAATAAACCACCTTCACACCCGCACGACTGCCTGCGCTTGGATCCTCCTTCATTTCTTCCACACGGCGAATGAGATGAGCCGTGACAGCTATGTTGTCATATTTGTACTATTTCAGATTTTAAAATGCTTCATTAATTTTAATCATTATTTGTTTTGACATTTTCAGTCCCTCATCTCGGAAATGTTTCTGAAATGTTTCTGTATATTCTTATAGAGACTATTTAAGAAAATAAAGTTGTTTACCAGCAGCCAACAGCTTTCATGAATGAGACGAATAGAATGAATTGAATATGGTTTCTTTCCCCTTGCCTTTCACTACATGGGTTTCCAAAAAATAAAAATAAATGCTATTTTAGTTTCCAGGAAACAGATTTAACTAAGAGCTTTGAGTTTGTTTACCCTGAGATGAGTGAAACTCCAGGCTTTCTGTTAATTAAAGAGATTTAATCAGATTTAAACCTGAGTCAGTTACTGGGCTAACAGATTCTGTGACCTTTTCCTGCTTACCAAATGGTTTTCTTCAATAGACTAGGTGTTTCACTGACTCCTTGAGCATTCCTTTTTGCAAACATTGTTTGCCAGTTACATGTTTGTTATATATATTTTTTAACTTAACAGGAGCATTTTTATAATGGAAACAATTTTTAGTCAAGTATCAATGCACGAGGTCTCGGAAACATTCATAGATTCATTTCAGATCGGGACACATTTTTGTTGTGGTTGTTTTCTTCTGTTAAATATATATATAACAACATGTTTCATGCCATAATGGCAAAATTCAAAAGTAATTTTGCTTAGCTGGAAAATAAATCAGCAACAGTGTTCTTTTGGCTCTCAAAAACATCTTTACTTATTTATCTGTATTTCAGACAAAAACTCCTTACAAGATTCAGCTGAATAGCTCTCAATGAGCAACCAACTTTCCTCAATACCTGAGGAGAGAGACCTTCTAGATGCAAATCTCTCTGAGATGAGTAACAAACTTGCTTCCATGACTGAGGACAGAGACCTGCTGCAAGCCAATCTCACTGAAAAGACCAAAGAGTTCGAGAGGCTGCAGAGTTTGTTCAACCAGAGTGAGTATGAGCTGTTGTGTTTCTCTGTAAAAGGTTTTATTCAGTGATTCCATTACTTGTAACTTCACATTTACAAGACAAATATGACTGTCACAAAAAACATTGCATGTGCTCCTTAAATTGTATTTTGTATGTGTCTAAAAAAAAAAAAGAAAGTTGAGAGGTCAGCCACAGTCAAATCTTCCTGAAGGCTGGATTTCAATTTTTAAAAAATGCAAAAAAACAACAACAAAAAAAACATAAAAATAGCTTAAATAAATTAATTAATTAATAAATCACTGTTAAACTCTGTTTCATCCTTGCAACAACAATATTTAGTCATGCATAATTAATGTTAAGAACCTTAATATAACATAAAGAACCTTTGTTATCAAAACATTGACAGCACCTCCACTTATTGTAAAGGGTGCAACTTTAAATTTAAGTTTCCTGGGGTTTTTTATGAGCTTCCTGATTTAAAAAAAAAAAAACTATTTCTCTGAGCACCAACTAGCACCACAGTGGTGCTAGTTTCAGTCATTATGCAAATGTTTTATAGTGAAACTAGCACCACAGTGGTGCTAGTTATGTCCAGGTGAATAGAATCAACTTTTGGAGAAAAATATAACTTGTGCATAATTATTCACAGCCTTTGCTCAATACAATTACAGCCATCTTTCTATGATGACAGAAGCTTGGCACACCTATCTTTGGGCAGTTTCTCTAATTCTTTTCTTTTACAGAACGTCTCAAGCGTCATCAGCTTGGATGAAAGTGTGGGTGCATGGCCATTTTCAGATCTTATCCCAGATGTTTAATTGGGCTCAAATCTGGACTCTGGGTAGGCAACTTAGCATCAAGCATCAAGCATGTCTCTGTACATGAGTGGTCTCCCAGTTCCTGCTGCCAAAAAACATCCCTACAGCATGATGCTGCCACCACCACTGTTCCCTCTAAGCTGAGCGCGTGAGCAATCGTGCACTGCTGACACAGTCTCCACGGACAGAAAATCAGCAAAATAAAATAAACGCATGTATTTACTTTAATTCCAATTCAGACTGGATTTCTTTTTTGTGCGCAGCGCAGATTTTCTGTGTGGGGAGACCATGTGAGCAGTGCGCGATTGCTCACTCGCTCAGCTTAAAGGGAACATTGGCCACCACCATGCTTCACTGTAGGGATGGTATATCGACCAGGTAATGAGCAGGGAAATGTTTCCTCCAGACATGACACATGCCATTCAGACCGAAAAGTTAAATATCTTTTTCATCAAATTTTTCTCCTCATAGTCTGAGAGTCCTTTAGAAAAACTAGAGGGTGATGTGTGCCTTTTACTGAGGAGTGGCTTCTAGAGAATCTGGAGAAAATCTCTTAGGGTGGCAAAATCAAAGCCTTTAAAAACAACAACAACAAAAAACCACACATGCAGGTGTTACATATGGTTAAAATGATTCAAGCGCAGGAAGTATAAACATGTTTCATATGAATATCTATATCTATAGCTTAATTATTTTCTGTAGGCGACATAGTTAAACAGTCAGTATAGCCTGTATGATAAATAAATAAATATGTAGCCCAATAAGTATAAAATCCAGAAAGCAACACAAAATGAGGCGGTTCATTTACAAACACAAGTCTAACTTGAGTTTCACTTTTTGTTAGAAAAAAAAATCAGATTGTTACATGCTTAAATTTACACAAATTTACACTGTCATGAACAAAAATTAAAGACCTAATATATTAATATACTTTGTCTAAGGTCCAAAATATAACTGGCTATTTTTGACTACCGTATTTCCCACACTATAAGGCAACCTTAAAATCCTTCAATTTTCTGAAAAATCGACAGCGCACCTTATGTATGAATTCTGGTTGTGCTTACTGACCTCAAACTGATTTTATGTGATACACAGCACTCAAAAATCTGTCAAAAGAGTTAGTACGAATTTGATAAGCTACGAAACCGCACCGCTTGATGGATTATCAGAGCATTATGGCTACCATAGACAGGAGCCTCACGGAGTAATCTTTGTCCTAAACTCCGTATATTCATGTCCCAAAGTCAAACGAACACTGCGGCATCTCTGAGAGTTAAAAACTGTCTAAATTCTTTCTGAACTGAAGTATTACTTTTCCTTCCAGAAAAAACATGTCCTGTAGGATGGAGTAATTTCAGCCATAGCTGCTATCTCCTCTCTGAAAGCTCTGCTTCCTGGGATGCAGCCAGAAAGGACTGCAGAGACAGAGGAGCAGATCTGGTGGTTATTGACTGCGGTAAAGAACAGGTACAGTTTTTATGTATCTGTGAGTTATTGAGCTTGTAAACAAAAATTGGAATCGGTACCAAATAAGTTTTTAAAGTTTTGAACAAAAATATAACAAAAAACAAATTTTTCTTATGATCCTTTCTGCATTTAACAAGAATAAGGAAAACAGAATATATGAAGCTGCCAAAGAATGCATTGAAGCCAGCATACAAAGGCTCTTCCTCTGTTACATTGCAATAGAGAGTATTTGCTATGAGGTGACGTCGATGGGAGCAACAGGAAGTCCAGTAATTTGAAGCACTGCTACTATAACTGCTATTACTGTACAACACTATGTTTTGTATTTTTCCAAGTTTGTTCATTGCAGACAAAAACACCTTTCTTAACTCATTATTTCTTTTACTAGAATTTAAAACCTTCTGCACTCAAAATCAGCATGTGAATATTAACATGAAGACAAAAACACGCAAAAAATAAATACCCTTGGAAAATTAAATGTGGTTCAGCAGTTGTTTAGTGAAATGTGTAGAACAATTATGAAATTATTAGACACCTCTAAGAGTCCAGTGACAGAAAACATTAATTTTGATCTCTCTTGCTTAGACACTATCAGGAGAATTTGGTGACAGTGACTTATTGGTTGTTTGGGGGAGTTACAACATGTTGCAGGTTAACTAGAGTGTTTTGCTGTATGAGCTGTTGGGAAATTTTTCTTCAGTGTTGAGGAAAAATCTTGAAATAAATGTGTAAAAGCAACTGAGTAAATGTTTTAATTTGTGCTGTTTGGAGATATTTAAAGTAGGTTTTTAGATCAAATGAACTACATAGACTAAAATTGTGGTTCAAAACTATTTTTTTTCTTCATGTTAAACAGACCTTCCTCTCTGCGATCACCAATGAAAACACTTGGATTGGTTTAAATGACAAAGAACAGGAGGGAACATGGAAATGGGTAGATGGGACTCCACTAAGTCTGACGTAAGTCTTCACTTTGGTTAAGTTATTACTTTCAGTAAATTTAATCTATTTGATAACCATTTGATAACAGTGATTTTCACGTAAGTCTTTACTTTGGTTCAGACATTTCTACATATAGAATCACACTGGTCAGTGAGCTGAACCAAACTACAAGTCCAGAGGCTTAAAGATTGTATACTAATGACTTAGTTGACTTAGTTTTCCTCTTCATCATTACCTGAAATTTGTTGATCCTAGTGTGTTAATCAACCTTCTCAGTAATTTAATCCCAGCTGTTGATGAAAAATCCCCCACACCCACACCAAACATCTGAATTTTTCCTCAATAATAATAAGATAGTGTTGTTTTTACTCACCAGGTACTGGGCAGAACATCAACCTGATGATGGTGGTGGAAAAGAAGACTGCTCATTTCAGAAATGATGAGAAAAAGTCCTGGAATGATATTCCATGTTCGACTTCTCTTAAGTGGATCTGCGAAAAAGCACCAAACAACTTTATGTTTTTTTAACAATGATATAATCACAAGTTTTACAGTTTTAGCCTTAACCCTCTCAGGCTCAAATTAAGTTTTAGTTACAGGAAAAATATGATATTTGGGGAAAATTATCATATGGGGTAGTACAATAGAATCCTGACTTTTTTTTTAGTGAGACCTTCACATGCAAGGAGTTCTGGGATGTTGCGGATTTACAACATTGGCCCGGTGTGGTAAATTGACACTGAAGACTGAATATGATATGAACATTAACTTTATTTGTATACAACTTTTCAAAACAATGTAACAAAGTGCTTTTCAGTAACAGAACAACAACAAAAACAATATGGGATCCAAATCCAAAATCTCAAATCCTCATTGAGTAGGCCAGGCTGACATATCACTTTGTGGTGTGGTACTCCAAGAAACTGTTTTTGTCTTTCGTAAAGCACAGAAGTACAGGGTGGGCCATTTATATGGATACACCATAATAACATGGGAATGGTTGGTGATATTAAAGTCCTGTTTGTGGCACATTAGTATATGTGAGGGGGCAAACTCCTCAAGATGGGTGGTGACCATGGTGGCCATTTAGAAGTCGGCCATCTTGGATACTGACAACTTAAATATTTATGTATTTCCAATTGTAATTAATTAATAATGACATTTTAATCATTTAATGATTTATTATTTATTTGCTCATTTATTTCATTTTGGCACTTTTGGTCCTCCACAATTAGGAAGCAGACAAGGATTATAGATTTTCCCAAAGGAAGCTACCGTGCTTTGCTGTAGTCCGTGCACTCTTACTGAAGTGGTGTTTCTCAATAGAGGAACAAAATGAAGCAAACAGCACAGCTATAGAGAATCCATTAAGGCATGAACTCTCACTGAGATTGTCACATGCAATGCCGGCCACTAAAGGGCACGATTATGTTAAATTTTGATCTTCAGCATTTAAAGCAGCTGTGTGTTGAGAGTGAAGTGCTATTAAACACTTTAAATGACATATTCCCAGGTCAGGAAGCTGTGTGTTAGTTTATGTGACCGGAACTGATGAAAAGTTTGTTCACCATAGAGCTCTGATCCGTCGAGGTGTGCTTCCTAGATGGAAAGTATTATTGTATGTTATTTTCTTTTATTTTTTTATGTGTTTTTATGTGTCTTGTTCTGATTTCCCATAAGTGGTTGTTATGATCATTACAGGTTAAGATTAGCTTTTAGTAATGACTCGCAGAATTAATAGATTTGTGTATGTCAGAAACCTGATTGTGTATTTGTCATTGAAGGCCATATGGCAGGCAAGGGTTGGACTGAAATGCAAGACTCAGAGGCAAGAGAAATAAACATAGAGGTTGCTTTATTTGCTGTGAAGCTCAACTAAAAATGAATATAAAGAAACAAATAAAGATGGCCCGCTTGAAGCTGACGCTCTGGTGCATGTGTCAAAAAATACAACACACTGTTTCAGAAGCACAGAGTCGAGGCTTGATTAGTTTGGTCAGAGTCATGTGACCAATGACGTCCGAAACTTCATTTAGAACCTTACTGCTTCGGTACTTGATTCAGTGATTTATAAGGTATTATAAATATAATGTATTTTTCATCTATTGTATTTACCAACATCAAGAAGTCACAAGCAGATAGATCACACCATGACACATGTTTAAACAAGGAAGGAGTTTATTGATGAGAATTATTTGGTAAATGGCCTGTATTTATATAGCGCTTTACTAGTCCCTAAGGACCCCAAAGCGCTTTACACATTCAGTCATCCACCCATTCACACACACATTCACACACTGGTGATCGCAAGCTACATTGTAGCCACAGCCACCCTGGGGCGCACTGACAGAGGCGAGGCTGCCGGACACTGGCGCCACCGGGCCCTCTGACCACCACCAGTAGGCAACGGGTGAAGTGTCTTGCCCAAGGACACAATGACCGAGACTGTCCAAGCTGGGGCTCGAACCGGCAACCTTCCGATTACGAGGCGAACTCCTAACTCTTGAGCCACGATCTAGTGGCTCAATTGTTATGTTTATTAAACAAATAAACATAACAATTTTTTTACTCAAGCAACACAAATATCAGACAGAATTGTGAACTCCACTCTGTAGAGTAGGCAGTCATAATGAAGCAGTTCATTTTATTTTGTAGATTCAAGCTGCTCTTTATATTTTTGGCCACCAGATGTCACAGAGAGGACTCTTGCGTTGAAAAAAGGTTAATTACTCGAAGCTTTTCAACACAAGCTGCAGTGCTTCAGAAAGCTTCACTGGGACATCACTAGAAACAAACAAAAGATAAACTAGAAACTAAGATGAAGGAACTCATGACTTGGCATAAATGAAAGAACATGGAACACACAAGATGGATGATGCAACGACAAGAAGACAGAGCACTTAAATGTACAGAGGTTAATGAAGGAATGGGAAACCGGAGGGAAACACAGATGGAACTAATCAAACATAACAAGACTGGGTGAAAGCAAAACTGAACACACTAAAAACAGGACTAGGGACTATCAAAATAAAACAGGAAACCTGAGAAGCACATAAAGACGTGGACAGACTGAATACAGGGAACAGAGCTCACGTAGTGGCAGCTGTTAGTTATTCCAATCACTCAGTCCAAACTTAGCAGCAAGAGTTTCAAGTTTATTTAGCTTTTGCTAGGTAGCACACCTAACTGAACACTCATACAAATGTTTTCACTTATTACTAAATCAACCAGCACATCCACAAGATTATTAGACCTCTCTATACACTGTTCCAAAAAATAGTCATGTCAAAGTATCTTACTGTATATTTTACAGTTTTGTACTGTCTTTCTAGAATATCATTGAATTTAGACTGTGATGTTACGCCCCTAGTCTAGGCGGGTAGGGACGCACATAAGGTTGGAGGAGAGAGAGACAAATCCCCGCCCTGGTTCCCAAGCCAAACATCCAAACCAGTTGTGAGTAAAAAAAAGTGATTTTATTTAAGGACAAGAAGCATAGCTCCAGGGTGAGCCCAGGCCAAAATAATAAACAAAACCAACTAAGTCCCACCAGAAAAGACTAACTAAACCCTAGGAAAGAAAAAAGAACAAACAAATGACAGAGCTATCCCTCGCTCCCTGACCAAGAAAACAGGAGAAAACGATTCCAAAAGAAAAGGCAGCTCACCCCTTCCGCTTCAGCCCACGAGTGCCTAAGCTCTCAGCTTAATGCACTAGGAGCGGCTTTTACAATTCACACTCCCACAAATACACAAGATAAACACAGGCTGGGAAAACCAGGGTCAGGACTGCGACGGCTGTCAGGCTACTCGCTCGTTCCACACACTCTCTCTCTCTCTCTCTCTGGAGCTGTCAGAGCGGCTTTTTGAATGTGGTCACCTGTTCCATGGTCCAATCAGCTGCTCACTACTCTTCATTAGGGGAGGGACCTGTAAAGAGTCTTAAACACAGTAAAGAGACAGAACAAACAGCCCACACAGTGTTCTTATGGCCTCAGCCGTAACACCCCCCTTCCCAAAATCAAAGACATCTCCTTTGTAGATGTTTTGGACAGTCATGTTTAAGGGAAAACACGGGATAGGGCATCCGCTAACACATTCTCTGTGCCCTTTTTATGACGGATTTCCAAATTGAAGTCCTGCACCAGGAGGGACCACCTCATCAGCCTTTGGTTCGAGTTCCGCATCCGCATTAGGAATACCAAGGGATTGTGGTCGGTATAAACAATCACAGGCGAGGGACTGCCACCGACATACACCTCGAAATGCTGCAATGCAAACAGCAGAGAGAGGGCCTCTTTCTCAATCGTGCTGTACCCTCGCTGATGGACATTGAATTTCTTTGAAAAATAGCCGATTGGGTGATCCACACCATGATGGTCTTCCTGCAGCAATACGGCACCTGCCCCGTTTGCACTGGCGTCCACTTCCAACTTAAAAGGGCGTGCAAAATCAGGGGCGGCCAGCACTGGCGCACTGCACAGGAGAGTCTTAACAGCCCGGAACGCACTCTGACACGCAGAGGTCCACACAAAAGGTCTCAACACACTAGTGAGGCTAGTGAGAGGTGCGACCACGTCCGCGAAGTTTTGACAGAAACTCCGGTAGTAGCCCACCATGCCGAGGAAACGGCGAAGCTCACGCCTAGTCTGAGGGGCAGGAAAATCCAGTATGGCCTGGATTTTGGCCGAGATAGGGCGCACTTGCCCCTGACCCACCTGCTTTCCTAAGTATGTTACCATGGCTTTACCAAAATCACACTTGGCGAGGTTGAGGGTGAGGGATGCCCTTTCCAAGCGATGGAACACATCAGTGAGTGTCTCCATATGCTCTGACCAGGTGTCTGAATAGACGACAATGTCATCCAAATACACTTCACACTTGCAGACGCCGCCCAGCACGATATTCATGAGCCGTTGAAATGTGGCGGGAGCGTTGCGCAACCCGAAAGGCATGACAGTGTACTGGAGAAAATGGTCAGGAGTAACAAAAGCAGAGATTTCGGCCGCACGTGATGTTAGGGGAACTTGCCAATAGCCCTTTAACAAGTCCAGCTTGGTAACGAAGGTCGCAGAACCGACCCTATCAACACAATCCTCCATTCTGGGCAGAGGATAGGAGTCAGGCTTGGTCACACTGTTCACCTTCCGAAAATCTGTACAAAACCGTGGGGTCTTATCCGCTTTAGGCACTAGGAGACATGGGGAACTCCACGCACTAGAGCTAGGGACAGCAAGACAATTCTCCAACAGATAAGAGACTTCTGTCTGGAAAAGAGCACGCTTAGTGGGATTCACCCGGTAGGCATGCTGTTTGATTGGAGGATGGTCCCCCACATCGATATCATGCTCCAACACGGTGGTACAGGATGGAGTGTCCGAGAAAAGATTAGGATGATTTTCAATCAACCGACACACGTCATTTCGGACATCATCGTCTACCCCAGTTAAATGTGACCTTAAATCACGTAGGATTTCAGAATTCCTAAGTCGTGCGCAGCCCACAGCACAACCGAAAACCAAATCGTCACCTACTGGGTCATACCGAGTTTCGGAAACCGGCACCCCCACAGTCGCAACTGTTGACACACCACCAGCAAAGTAGGGCTTCATCATATTAATATGACACACACGGCACTTTTTCCTTCGCTCTGGGGTGTCGATGACATAATCCGTGTCACTCAATTTCGCCTGCACTGTATACGGACCACTGAACTTGGCCTGGAGGGAAGATCCAGGGACCGGTAAAAGTGTTAAAACTTTATCACCAACCTCAAATTTTCGCTGCACAGCCTTCACATCAAACTTCCTCTTCATCCTACCTTGTGTTGCACTGAGAGCATCCCGTGCAATTGCGCACGCTTTATGCAAACGCTCTCTGAAAGAGCTCACATAGTCTAACACATTTTCCTTAGGCGCAACAGTGTCGGACAGGAAGTTCTCCTTAAGCAATCGCAAGGGGCCACGCACTGTGTGACCGAACACCAGCTCAGCAGGGCTAAATCCTAACGACTCCTGCACACTTTCTCTCACTGCTAAAAGAAGCAGCGGCAACCCCTCATCCCACTCCTTTTGAGACTCAAGGCAAAATTTCCGCATCATCGATTTCAATGTCTGATGAAACCGCTCGAGCGCACCTTGCGACTCCGGATGATAGGCACTAGATTTCCGATGTTTAATGCCAAGGGACTGCAAAACCTGAGCAAAAATCCTAGACATGAAATTAGAGCCTTGGTCAGTTTGAACAGCTTTTGGTAAACCAAAAATAGAGAAAAAGTTCACCAATGCCTTAACAACTGGTTTAACCTTAAGGGTGCGCAACGGAATTGCCTCGGGAAAACGGGTAGCAACACACATCAGAGTCAAGAGGTACTGGTGACCCGATTTTGTTTTAGGGAGCGGACCAACGCAGTCGATGAGGATGTGTTCAAAAGGTTCCCCTAAAACTGGAATAGGGTGTAATGGAGCGGGTGGAATGACTTGGTTAGGCTTACCACTAATCTGACAGGTGTGACAAGAACGACAATACTGAGCAACGTCATTCTTCAATCCTGGCCAAAAGAAATGACGCAGAATGCGGTGATAGGTTTTCCTAATACCTAAATGTCCAGAAAAACTGTCATGGGCAAGACCAAGAACTTTGGGTCGGTACTGTTGAGGCACCAGAACCTGTTTAAACACATTCCAACCCAAATCACCAGCTGTAGGCGGATACCAAGTACGCATCAACACGTCATCCTCGACACTATAAACACGAGGGTACTGGTCGCTAGAGTTGGCAGCGGAAAAACAACTCACAAGAGTTGGGTCACTCTGCTGTGCCGAAACCAACTCCTTTTTGTTGATTTCCAAAGACAGTTGAGGTGTCACTGATGGGCTAATAGGCAGCATCGCCTCAGAGTCGCCCGTCAGTGGAACACGGGTTTCAGATTCAGACTCCGGCCCACCACCAGCACAGAGAAAAGAATCAGATAAATCCACGTCACCGTACTTGCGCCTATGCGCACGAGTTACCGCGCAAGCAGGAAAAACAGAGGAGGAATGCTCCTCAGCGACAGGGTTAGGTAATGAAATATCAGGCACCGGTATCTCAACCACTCTCGGGGTAGAAAACACTTTTCCGTTAGCCAAATCATTCCCCAGAATCATCGCAACTCCGGGCACTGGCAACTGGTCGCGCACGCCAACCGGTACCGAACCCGAAACGAGCGGCGATTGAAGAAACACATTGTGCAGTGGCACACGCAGTACATCCATTTTTACACCCCAGACAAGAGCATCCGAACCACAAAAAGAGTCATCAGAAAAAGGTAGAATACCCTTCAAAATAAGAGTCTGCGCGGCCCCAGTGTCACGCAGAATCATGATCGGCACCCGATCCTCCTCTTTTTCATTCAACGAAACAAACCCCTCCGACACAAAAGGGCGGTAGCTCTCATCAAAGCCTTCACTTCCCACTCCATTGCTAGGTGAAGTGGAAGCTGACATAGAACGAACGAAACCCACACTTTTCGGCTTCCTCACCGTGTTGGCCTGCTCCCTGCGCTGTAGTGATGGGCAAGCAGCAACGAGGTGCCCGATTTCATGACAATAAAAACATTTGCGATCTGACATAGGAATAGCAGCAGAACGTATCTGGCGCTTAGGGGAAACCCTATAACTTCTGACAGGACGAGGTGAGGAAGTGTACTCACGGCGCTCTGTCGAAAGTGCAGCACGATGAGTTAACACAAACTCGTCGGCAAGGACCGCGGCTTTAGACAGTAACCCCACCTTCTGCTCATTAAGATACACGACAATGTTTTCAGGGAGACATGTCTTGAACTCTTCCAGCAGGATCAACTCCTTTAGCTGAGTAAAGTCCTCCGCGTGACTGGCAGCCACCCACTTGTCAAATAAGACAGTTTTCTCACGTGCAAATTCTACAAACGTTTGACTATCAAACTTGCGACAGGCACGAAACTTCTGTCGATACGCCTCTGGGACAAGTTCATAAGCCCGCAAAATAGTGGATTTGACAACCTCATAATCCAAGCTATCCGCAATAGAAAGACTCGCACAGACCTCCTGCGCTCTTCCTATTAATTTGCATTGCAGCAACAGACTCCAGACGTCCTTTGGCCATTTTAAAGTGGTTGCGATGCGCTCAAAAGCAGTGAAATATGAGTCAACCTCTCCTTCCCTAAAAGGAGGTACCAAAACAATCTGTTTGCTAGCGTTAAACTGGTCTATGGTGGGAGTGTCGGGGAGTGTACTTACAGGAACGGGAGCAGCGTCACTCGCTCGAGAACGATCAAGCTCCATAGCTCGAATGCGGAGATGCATGAGCTCGACTTCCTTAGCCTTAGCCGCCAACTCCACCTCCTTCAAGCGAAGGGCAAGCCTGAGATCCTCCGTCACCAAACCCGCCCCAACCTGGCCAGCCGGGTCAAATACAGGAGACTGAATGGCGACAGGAGCTTCCGCCCCCGACGGCATCCGCCCCTTGGAAGGCTTCGGGACGGCCCCAGCAGCTTCCGCCCCCACTGCCGTCTCCAAACTCCCAGACCCACTCGGCGAGGTTTTCTGCCCCCCAAACACTCCCCTGTCCACCAGTCTCTCCACCAAACAGTGTTTAATTTCCGCCTTCTTAGCATTCAACGGAACATCCACCCTGAATAAGTTAGCCACTACCAACAAATCTGCTTTTGTGCACCGCTCCAACTTTTCAATGGAGGGACGTTGCGCAAAATCATCCATGTCAAACGACATCACGAGCAAAACGAAAAAGGAAAACACAACTCCGCAGACACCCAACCGCATCCGCGCACTCCAGAGCCGCAAAACTCGCGCACGACGTTTCCCCCCCACCACAAACGCAAAAAGGAAACGAACCAATCACACGAACGAAAAGGGACGAGCCCCCATTTATGTTACGCCCCTAGTCTAGGCGGGTAGGGACGCACATAAGGTTGGAGGAGAGAGAGACAAATCCCCGCCCTGGTTCCCAAGCCAAACATCCAAACCAGTTGTGAGTAAAAAAAGTGATTTTATTTAAGGACAAGAAGCATAGCTCCAGGGTGAGCCCAGGCCAAAATAATAAACAAAACCAACTAAGTCCCACCAGAAAAGACTAACTAAACCCTAAGAAAGAAAAAAGAACAAACAAATGACAGAGCTATCCCTCGCTCCCTGACCAAGAAAACAGGAGAAAACGATTCCAAAAGAAAAGGCAGCTCACCCCTTCCGCTTCAGCCCACGAGTGCCTAAGCTCTCAGCTTAATGCACTAGGAGCGGCTTTTACAATTCACACTCCCACAAATACACAAGATAAACACAGGCTGGGAAAACCAGGGTCAGGACTGCGACGGCTGTCAGGCTACTCGCTCGTTCCACACACTCTCTCTCTCTCTCTCTCTGAAGCTGTCAGAGCGGCTTTTTGAATGTGGTCACCTGTTCCATGGTCCAATCAGCTGCTCACTACTCTTCATTAGGGGAGGGACCTGTAAAGAGTCTTAAACACAGTAAAGAGACAGAACAAACAGCCCACACAGTGTTCTTATGGCCTCAGCCGTAACAGTGATTTTACATGTCAAAGGTAAAATAACATAACATCACTGTAAATATAGTAAAACACAATTTACTTGGTTTTTTTAATATATTTTTTTGTACATATGCATATTTAGATTGTAAAAATACATTCAGAAATTATCATAATTTCACAAATATTTGTCTGTTATGTGAGAGAATGATCTGTTAAATCCAAATGTAATACAATGGAAAAATATAAAAAATGATCAAAAATTAATGAGAATAATCAATAATTAAAGGAGTATTTGAATTATAATTGTGCTGAAAATTTCATGTCATCTAGGTCTGATTCAATAATTCAGAGGTAACAAGTGAAAATATAATTAATAGGAATAAAAACTAAAGAAAACATATAAAACATTGCAAGGCCACGCTGTGCTAATTATATATTTAAAAAAATAAATGTAGAGGTAGGAATTGCAATTAATATAAATCTCAAAGTATTCACAACATTCCTGAACAGAAATAGGCCTCTGCACCTGGGGTGAGGGTGTGGCCATGAAAACAATGTGACATGCCATTGGATGTTGGGACACATAATAACATGACTCTAAGCATCGGCCAATGAATGTGAACTAACAACCACAAGGTCGCGGGTATGGCAGCACTGTAGGAAAAAATCCTAATATAAAACTATTTTACTGTGCATTTTACAGTTTTGTTCTGTCCTTCTAGATTATCATTAAAGTTACATAAATAGACTGTGAGTTCACATTTCAAATGTAAATTAACGTTATATCACTGTAATGTAATAAAACATAATTTTCATGATTATTAAATGTATCTGTCTGTACATATGCATATGTATATTGCAATTTGGGGCGATTGTGGCTCAAGAGTTGGCAGTTTGCCTTATGATCAGAAGGTTGCCGGTTCGAGCCCCGGCTCGGACGCGCTCGGTATTGTGTCCGTGGTCAAGACTCTTCGCCTACTGGTGATGGCCAGAGGGGTCGATGGTGCGATATGGCAGCCTCGCCTCTGTCAGTCTGTCCCAGGGCATGCAATCCAATATTATTTAAACCAACTGTTAACTGTATATTTCTGTACATTTACGTATTATGATTCATATTGCCACATTCATTGACCTTGTTTATAGGTAATTTCGTTGTTTGATCACGTTAAAATGTTCCTAATTTAATGTTTAAAATCACTTGAAAGGGCAAGATCCCATGTAAAATTAGCGCAACAAACTGTATTGTCATTATTGGAAATAACCGTATTTTTATGAGGAAGTTATTTTCTGTTATTTTACGGTAGTATTTTGGTGCCCCAGCTGCCGGAATATTACATATGGAATATATGCTGTATAATCCTAACTTAATCTACTACATTTTAACATACTGCTGTTACCCGTATTCAACCAAGATACTGTAACTGTAGCGGTTATGTCATACGTTTTCACAATTATCAAGATAATCTTGTGTCTTAGAGATCTGTCTGTGTAACGGATAGTGAGGAAGAAGTGAGTGAGGATGATGAAGGTGAAGAGAGCAAAGAAAATAAACATTCCCTTGAGAGTGATGGGAAAGATGGGAGGAGGATTTCTCATATTGCAGTTATTTGCATTTTTTGGCCTTTGTGCTTTTGAACTATTACAGTGTAGGCGAGAAAAACATTAATTTCTTATAAAACACATCTCTGTTGATGTCTTGCTGCCCTGCTTTTTTTTTTTTAAATGATGCATTGCAGTAAACATTTGTCAATGTAATTGTTAGAAAACTAAGACTTCATTTTTTACGTTTTTTATTAAAGGTGAATCATAACTTTTCAGCTCCACTATAAAGTTCTGTGGTTATTTTACTTCTAGTGCTGTCAAAATTATCGCGTTAATTGTTAAGATCAACGCGAAATGTTTAACGCGTTAAAAAAATTTAACGCTGATTTTTTTTTTATTAATTTCCTGTAATCTAAGACCTTTAAACTCATGAGCACCTCTGGAGGAGGGGGCAACAGTGTGCTATGCTGGCGTTTGGCCTGACAGAAATGATTAGAAGAAGAAGAAGTGACACCATGCTACTATCTAGCTAACACTAGCTAACACACGCAAGCATGGACGAGGGCGGACTTTTGGGTGGAAAGTTTCTCTTTAAGAAGTTGCCTGATGGCTTATTGGACAAAACGAGAGTAAGATGCACAATTTGCAAAGCTGAATTCAAGTACCACAGAAGCAGTTCATCACTGGCGTATCACCTGAGAGCAAAACACCCAACTGAATCCACCTCTACGGGACCTCGCCAGTCTAAGCTTCAGGAGTATGGTGCTCGTGGACGAATAACAAAAAATGTGAGAGAAAAATTAACCAATTCCTTGGTTGTTTGGATAGCTAAAAACTGCCGACCAGTTAGCATAGTAGAAGATGATGGACTGAGAGAAGTCATTCGCGCTGCATCAGGAGATGAGTGTTACAATCTGCCCTCGAGAGGAACCATTGTGCCGAGACTGCACACTTTGTATGGGGACCAGAGGGCTCAGCAGTGCAGCAAGCTTGTGCAAGTAAGGAACGTCGCTCTCACCGGAGACCACTGGACTTCGGTGAACAACGATAATTACTTGGGGGTCATGGCGCATTTGTTTGATAACGACTGGACTATGCAATCGTTTGCACTAACAGTGAGTAAAACTGAAGAGCGACTGAAGGAAACGGTTTCCAGGGCCTAATCCGTGGATCGACTTCCTTCGAGGCGTGGACGTCTATCAGCAGAGAATGTACCTTCACCTATCAGCAGAGAATGTCCCTTAGTCTGTAACACAGTCAAATATATTCTCAAGCAATATTCAAGCATGCCATTCAGCGTGTTAGTACGAGCTCGGGAGCAGCTTGGGAGAACAAGAAAACAGAGACTGCTTCAGATTGTCTTCCCAAAGTGACTCAACTTTATTCACAAGTACAACAGTTTATATAGAGGGTAAAATTCATGAGACAGCAGATTATCAGTTTAAACCAGTACAGACCAAGATAAGGGAGCGTCTTCCTGCCCTTGGGTGAAGAAGCATCCTTTGTGTAGTTTATCAGTTCAGCTACAATTGTGATTATCTCAGCGACATATTTTCAAGGCACAAAACGAAGAGTTCTTTCATTAGTGAAATCTGAAACAAACCATTTGGCCTTCAACAGGCGTCTAAAAGATTAAGAAACTAATGTAGCTGAGGGAGTGATCTCTGTGGTATTTCAACCTTGTACCAGCCTGTGATTCTCACACATCAATTCTTGGGTCAAAGAGAAAAATAACTAAAACAAAGGGGCCTTATTGAATGACAGAGTTTTCCTGCATAATGTCACTATAAAACAATATCCAGTAAATGCTAACCGTGGTACTAAAATTCACAACAGCGACACTATGCTGAGGCGTGTGCTGACCATTTTCTGAATGTTGCAAACGAATGGAAAATCAAGGACAAGGTAACCACGCTTGGCACTGACAGTGCTCGTAACATGGTTGCAGCCGCCAGACTACTTCCATTTGAACACAGCCCTGCATGGCCCACATTCTGCAAAAGAATGGTCACAGTTTCTCTTAATGACAGCACATTTGAAAGGGCTCTGGCCAAATGTCGCAGATTGATCCGGATTGCTGGACATTTTAAGCATAGTCCAGCAAACGCTCAGGAATTAAAGGCACAGCAAGCTGCACATGGACATCAAACAGAACCGCTTGTTCAGGACATTGCAACAAGATGGAACTTCACCCTATACATGATCAAGCGGATCCAGAGAAACAAATCTGTGCTGACCACCGTCCTGGCTCAGCAAAACAGCAAGGTGACCATGTTGACTGACCAGGAGCTTCACAGACTGCAAAAGCTGGAAGAACTACTTGAACCTTGCCAGCATGTGTGCTGGGTTCTTCTGATTCAGATACAGAGGAAGACGCTAATGACCGCTATCTGAATCTGTACAAAGCAGAGCCCAAAATTGACGTAGGAGAGTGTCCACTACAGTGGTGGTTAAAGAGAGAAGGAGCACATTCCAGGCTGGCACCTTTCGCACGCAAGTACCTGTCAACCCCTGCAACCACAGTGCCTTGTGAGAGCTTATTCTCACTCTCAGGTCACATCATTCAAAAGAAGCGTGCTTCTTTGTCATCAGACAATGTAAACAGAATAGTCTGCCTCAGTAACTGGCTGAGTGCAAAGAAGGACTAAGCCAGATCTCTCCTTTGAATTGAAAAATGTTCAACATTCTGGGTTTTCAGCCGTGTCTTTTTGTGTTTTAAATACTGAGTTTTGTGCACCCTTTATTGTTATGATATTCATTTTAACCTGTAGGCCTGGGTTCGGTCACTGTTGATGGCCTTAAAGGTTTTTTGTAAGTTTTCACTGTGTTAAAGATTGATGAAAACTATTAAAATTCTCTTTGAATTTCAGCATACATTCTTTGTTTATTCTGCATTTACTTCATTGTGTTGCATAAATGTCTGTTACAATCTTAAAATATAAAGAATAAAAAAATGTAATTGGAGCCAGGCTATTAATCAAGTAATTGCGATTAATCGCAATTAATAACAGAAAATTGTGAGATTAGTTAGTTAATTTTTTTTAATCTATTGACAGCACCATTTACTTCACATTTGTAGCGTCTGTGACAACCTTTGTTAACTGATGGTGACTTTGTTGATCTTAGGACATGCAGTGATTTCACACCAGAATTATTGTTTTTAAAATTGCATTGGTTCCTGGGTGACCCAAAGATTAGTATGTTTTTTGTTTGTTTGTTTGTTTGTTTTCAAGCTTGTAATGGATTTTCAAATAGTAACATTAACAGTTGATGAAGGTGATGAAGGTCCTGTGTCAGGTTTTTACTGGATTTTTTCAGGATATGACTAAAATACACAATTCATTAGCTGTAGATTTTTTAGGCCTGCCACTTCTTTTGTTCTCCACTCATGCAGTTTCCTTAGATTTCTTTAAGGACACACTGCACACCATCCAGTGACATATAACTCACCCTGAGAATCACCTTGATGGTGCCATACATGTTACTCTCCTAGAATCACTCCCCTGTCAGATTCCACAAAAACATAATATGTCAGAGACATGGTTAGGTTTCAAAGAAAGCCTCAATTTGTTTTAAAAATGAAATAAATAAATCACCAGTAAAACTAAGTCTTACTTCTGTAATGAAAAATTGGTATTTCACCTCATCTAACCACTGTGTGTACTATTGATATGTATTTCTTAATTTTCCTGTACAAAGAAAGAGTGTATAAAAACAGGAAAACAACTGACCTTAAGCCACGATGCACTTCATTATCAAGCTGGTGCCTATATGATGGTGAGAATTTCACTCCCAACCACTGAATAGACAAAGATTGTGTCCACATGATGGCTATAAAGGAGCTTTTGGTTTGGTTTCAATGCTCAAATTATTTTTCCAAAACTGCTGGGTAATAAAAAATAAACAAAAAAAGTGTATGAACAAAAACAAAATAATAACTTAAACACAACAAATACTAAAACAAAGATGAGGCTAAATCCTCATTGACATGACACAGTATAGCTTGTAAGGCAACCACACAGCATGTCAAAAATAGCATCCTACCAATACATAAAACCACACTTTGGCCTACATGCAAGACATGCAAAGCACAACACATTGAACACATTTTATAAGTGGTCAGAAACTTGTAAATAACTCATGAAAGAATAAAGTTACGTTGAAACCAAGCACACCATTATTTTTCTTGTGACATTACCAATAAGTTTGATGTGTCACATGGCCCTCTTCCTATTGAAAAAACAAAGTTGTGTCCAAGATGGCCGACTTCTAAATGGCCACCATGGTCACCACCCATCTTGAGGAGTTTGCCCCCTCACATATACTAATGTGCCACAAACAGGACTTTAATATCACCAACCATTCCCTTGTTATTACGGTGTATCCATATAAATGGCCCACCCTGTAGATCAATGAAGATTATAACCTAGTGTGCATTTCCTCTTCCCACTACTCAGCGCTCTAACCATTGGCAGGTATGACTATACTATTGGCATATCAATCTGTTCGGGGCTCGGCTCTAATCATGCCTGTGAAGTTTGGGAGAGATTGGATAAAGTGTCCTAGAGTTACAGCAGTTTTGTGCTAGTTGACGAATGACTAAAACTCTACGTGTCACTGTGAGTATGCTGTTACACAAAACCCCAAAACCTTTGCAATTTAACTACACCAAGTCTTTAGTTTCCACTGACTGAATATCATGTTGATCTGATTAAAACCTTAGGAGGAGTTTGTTAAAGTACGAGGCCTGAAAACGATGAAAAATGTCCCTAAAATTACATATTAAATTCAAAGTGGCCAACTTCCTGGGTTTAGCATATGGCTCTATTGTGGTGGACCACTAGAGAGCTCCACTCACACCCAGTGTAAAGGAAGTGTGTTCCTGTGTTTTGTGGCGCGATATGCTCAGTTGTTGTTGAGAGACGAATAAAGAAGGAGTGAGAACTGAGAGCTCTGTGTCGTTGATGCTTACCTCCACATTGGTGACCCCTGACTCGAGCATGCAACGGGCCGCAGATAACACAGACCCCGCTATGGATATATCAGCGGCCGCCGGACCTCCGCCTCCTGTTTCAGCTACGTTCGCTGTGGCGCTGAAACTGCCGGACTTTTGGCTCCATGACTCCCCGTCATGGTTTGTACACGTGGAGGCTCAGTTCGCCCTTCGCGGCATCTCGGCTGACGACACGAAGTATCACCATGTGGTGGCCTCGCTCGACCCGCTGGCCACCCGCCGCGCGATGGCGCTCCTCCGGGACCCACCCGCCCAAGGGAAATACGCCGCCCTCAAAGAGCTGCTTCTTCGGCGCTATGCCCTCTCTGACGCTGAACGAGCCGACAAGCTCCTCAACCTGTCAGGCTTAGGTGGCGGTACTGCGCTCGAGCTCATGGAGAACATGCTATCATTGCTCGGGCCAGATGACGGTGGTTTCCTCTTCGCCCACCTCTTCCTCTGCCAACTACCGGCCGCCGTGAGAGCTGTCCTCGCGAACTCTCCACTTCTGCCTGCGAAGGATTATCGCTCCCTGGCTGAAGAAGCGGATCGCATTCTCCTGGCTAGCCGCACTTTTGACGTTCACGCCCTGGCTACGGACACGCCGGCGGCACCTTCCACGCCTCCACCTGCCTCCCCCGGAGCATCCGCCCCCTTGCTGACGGCAGGGATTGCTACACGCCGTCGCCGCGGAAAGAGCATCTGTTTCTACCATCAGCGTTTTGGCGACAGAGCGCGTCGCTGCCTGCCGCCTTGCGCTTTCACGGCCCAGGGAAACGGACCCGCCAGCGCGCCGTAGCGGCCGCGACCGCTGGCAATACAGAAAGGCTGCTCTTCATAGAGGACTCGCGCTCCGGGAGACGTTTTCTCGTGGACTCCGGCTCCCAGAAGAGCCTCCTTCCCCCTACCGCTGCCGACGGACTAGCAGCGAACTGTGGGCCGCAGCTCATTGCAGCTAATGGCTCTCCCATCAAAACGTTTGGGGAAAGGTTGGTGACTGTTTGTTTTCATGGCCGGGATTTCCGGTGGAACTTTGTTGTTGCCGCTAGCTCTGTACCTATTTTGGGAGCTGATTTCCTGTGTGCTAATGGACTGCTTGTCGATGTTGCTAACAGACGTTTAATCGATGCTGTTTCGTTTTCTTCGCTACCCTGTTTTACTCGGGCCGCCGAGCCCCTGATTCGGGCTAATGTAGTGACCTCCGGGGATGCTTTTCAGCGTTTGCTTTTACAGTTTCCATCGCTGTCTGTCCCTAATTTCTCTAACACGGTAACGAAGCATGGGGTTGAGCATTATATTCCCACGGTCGGGTCCCCGGTGTTCGCACGCGCGCGCCGCCTCGACCCCGCGAAACTGTCCGTCGCTCGGGAAGAGTTTGCAGCCATGGAGCGCCTTGGCATTGTACAGCGTTTGAACAGTGCATGGGCCTCTCCGCTTCACATGGTGCCCAAATCGGACGGTCGGTGGCGGCCATGCGGAGATTTCCGCCGTTTAAATAATGCCACGGACAATGACCGTTACCCCATCCCCCACATTCAGGATTTTTCTGCCAATCTCGCCGGAACATCGATTTTTTCTAAAATTGACTTGGTGCGGGGGTATCACCAGGTTCCCGTGCGCGCCGAAGACGTTCCTAAAACCGCTGTCATTACCCCCTTCGGCTTGTTCGAGTTTTTGCGCATGCCGTTTGGCCTGAAAGGTGCCGCCCAGACCTTTCAGCGGCTGATGGACTCCGTTTTGCGTGGGCTGCCGTTCGTTTTTGTTTATCTGGACGATATATTGGTGGCCAGCTGCTCAGCGAGCCAGCACGAGTCCCATCTGCGCCAGGTTTTCCAGCGTTTGGCAGCGCACGGCCTGATCATCAACCCTTCCAAGTGCCAGTTTGGGTTGCCTGTTCTGGATTTCCTCGGGCACCGCATTTCCGCTGAAGGTGTGGTTCCGTTGCCCGACAGAGTCCAGGCCGTTTCGGTTTTTCCGCGTCCCACGTCAGTTAAAGCGTTGCAGGAGTTCTTGGGGATGATAAATTTTTACAACCGCTTTCTCCCCAGAGCTGCCCACCTGCTACAGCCACTCTATGCTGCCTTAAAGGGTAAAACAGCCAAAGATCCGGTTGACTGGCTGCCAGAACGCGTCCGTGCGTTTTCCGCAGCTAAGTCTGCGCTGGCTGACGCCGCCCTGCTGGCCCACCCGCTTCCGTCGGCAGAGATCGCGTTGACCACCGACGCCTCTGACGTGGCAGTGGGTGGGGTGTTGGAACAGCGGGTTTCAGGTCTCTGGCAACCGCTCGCCTTTTTCAGTCGTACGCTCCGGGATGCTGAACGCAAGTACAGTGTTTTTGACAGGGAGTTGCTGGCCCTGCACCTCGCGACACGACATTTTCGTTTTTTCCTCGAGGGTCGCAACTTTACTGCGTACGTTGACCACAAACCTTTGACGTTTGCGATGTCCAAGGTCTCTGACCCATGGAGCGCACGCCAGCAGCGCCAGTTGGCGGCCATTTCAGAGTTTACTACAGACATTCAGCATGTGGCTGGTAAGTCCAATCACGTCGCTGACTGTCTCTCACGTGTGTTGGTTTCTCCGGTGTATGTTGGCATCGACTACGCTGCCATGGCCGCCGAGCAACGTGCTGACCCGGACGTCCTTGCCCTTCAGTCAACGAAAACGGGCCTCGTGCTGGAGGACACCCCGGTGTGGGACGGCGGTCCGCACCTTCTTTGCGACATTTCCACCGGCCGCCCCCGCCCGGTGGTTCCCCGTTCGTGGCGTCGTCGTGTTTTTGACTTGGTGCATGCCCTCTCTCATCCCGGCGTACGGGCCTCGGTCAAGCTGGTCAGCGCCAGGTTTGTTTGGCCGGGCCTTCGCAAGACGGTGAAAGAATGGGCGGCGGTTTGTATCCCATGCCAACGCTCGAAAATCCACCGGCACACACAGGCACCCCTCGAACCTTTCCGTGTCCCGGGTAGGCGTTTCGATCACGTTCATGTGGACTTGGTTGGTCCCTTGCCGCAGTCACAGGGTTTCACGCACCTTTTGACTGTGGTGGACCGCACAACCAGGTGGCCGGAGGCGGTACCCCTGGCGTCCACGACAGCGGCGACGGTGGCCAGGGCATTTTTGTCAATGTGGGTTTCACGTTTCGGCCCCCCTGCTGACATTACCTCGGACAGGGGCCCCCAGTTTGTTTCCGAGCTTTGGTCTGCTATGGCTGACGGCCTGGGAGTCAAGGTCCACCGCACCACAGCATACCACCCGCAAGCTAATGGGATGTGCGAACGGTTTCACCGGTCACTTAAGGCCGCGCTCCGGGCTTCCTTAACAAGTGGCGACTGGGTCGACCGTCTTCCGTGGGTTTTGCTGGGATTGCGTAGCGCGGTTAAAGAAGACCTCGGGGTTTCCCCGGCTGAACTGGTCCTCGGCCAGCCTCTCCGGGTCCCTGGGGAATTCTTACCTGAGAGCCCTCCCCCATGTTTCGATACCTCTTTGTTGCCTTTTCGCCCCCCAAGAGACTCATTTCCTGTTCCTGGTCCTGTGCACCACTGCCTGCCTGACACTTTTGTTCCGAGTTCGTTGGACTCTGCTCGTTTCGTTTTCGTCAGGCACGATGCCCATAGGACTCCGCTGCGTCCACCATATGACGGGCCATACAGGGTTCTTAAACCAGGCAACAAACATTTCATTTTGGACTTTGGTGGTCGGCAGGAAGTTGTCTCTGTTGACAGGCTTAAGCCTGCTTATGTTATGCAAGAGGATCAGGTGGTCCCGGCCCAGGCCCCTCGCCGCGGCCGCCCACCTGCCGCCGGGCTGATGGATTCTGTTTTTCCCCCAGGAGCGACCCAAAATCAACGGAGTCGTCTGCAGCTTTTTCTGACCGCCAGTGCCAGCCTCGCTCCCAGGCTGGGTTGCCCTCTGTCGTTTCCCCACCCCCCCAGTTCAGCCGTTCCAGCCGTTTGCTTAAGCCCCGGGTCCTGGACTAGTTCTGCTCGGTGTTCGGGGGGGGCATGTGTGGTGGACCACTAGAGGGCTCCACTCACACCCAGTGTAAAGGAAGTGTGTTCCTATGTTTTGTGGCGCGATATGCTCAGTTGTTGTTGAGAGACGAATAAAGAAGGAGTGAGAACTGAGAGCTCTGTGTCGTTGATGCTTACCTCCACACTATCAGACTTTTTTGTACATCTTAATATCTTACATCAGGCTGCCAAATTTCAGACTCATAGATTAAACATAGTTTTATAGGAGGTACTGTGGATCATTCCGTCCGCGCTACTGAGCCATTTTGCCCTGTCCATGTCTGAAACCATTGAAATAAGTAATTTTTCTCCAGACCTGATGCATGTGCAAAATTTCATGAGTATTTGAGCATGTCTAGGCCGAGGAACGAGGCATGAGTTTCTAAAAATGGGCTCATTGAGTGCAGCACGGAGAAGATCTTGGAGAACGCACGGCTGCCGTGAATACTCAGAACAAGACCTCTGAGTGAAAAACTGGATTACATCTGGAGGGGCTAGCTCGAACAACACCTTTGAGCGCAAATTCGATCACATCTTGGGGAAGTGCACTGCGGTCGTGAGTTCTCAGAACCTGCTCTTTGAGCAAAAAGAATGACAACATCACGGAACGTAAGTTTGGATAACATCATAGAAAGCTCACGGCTCTCCAACGGGAGATTGAGAGACCAGTGTTGGACTGTTAGAACAGCTTTGAAATTCACATGAGTTGTTCGCACTAAAGTAAAAACCATCATCACTTCATGCGGAGACCCCTTTGGCGCCAGCTGCGGCCTCAAGGCTGGAGCTGAACAAAACACCCTGATAACAACTGTGTTTAGACTGTTCCCCCCATTCCATGCAAGGCCACCTGGGTTGGCTGGAAGACTGTTTACTTAGCCTGGCAGGGCGAAGGACACTGTCTCAGCTGAACTCTGGACACACACACACACACATACACTGATATGCACACACTGATCCCCCCTCCTTTTCCAAACGCCTTCGATGCTTGTGCCCTACCGGGGAAGATGGCAGTCAACTGGACCAGCGCAGACATGCTGCAGGACCGGATGCGCTGTCTACACCGGTTCTCTCTTACCCTTTACCCGCCCCTGTTGCTTGTCTTGTGTTTCTTTGGTGTATTGACAGTCATGTGCTTTTTTTGCTGAGGTGTTTTTTCTGTTATCAAATTGTTCTCCCACTAGGAGCTCAGTCTGAGTGGAGTTTTTTTTCTCCTCCTCTTACCTCATGTTAGGTATTTTCGTTGTTTTTTTCCTATCAGCCTACCTTTCTGACATGTCTCCCCAGTGTGATGTTTGTGTAAAGTTGGTCAGAAGGTTCCTTTGTAAGTGCGCATGCGCCATTAGCATGCTGCCTGCTGTAACCCTAATTTCCTTCGGGATTAATAAAGTATTCTGATTCTGATTCTGAAAACCTCTTGGAGTCTGCAAAAGACTTGAGACTGGGGCGGAGGTTCACCTTCCAGCAGGACAACGACCCTAAACATAAAGCCAGGGCAACAATGGAATGGTTCAAAACAAAACATATCCATGTGTTAGAATGGCCCAGTCAAAGTCCAGATCTAAATCCAATCGAGAATCTGTGGCAAGATCTGAAAACTGCTGTTCACAAACGCTGTCCATCTAATCTGACTGAGCTGGAGCTGTTTTACAAAGAAGAATGGGCAAGGAGTTCAGTCACTAGATGTGCAAAGCTGGTAGAGACATACCCTAAAAGACTGGCAGCTTGGTTATACAAAGTATTGACTCAGGGGGCTGAATAATTACCCACAACCCAATTTTCAGTTATTTATTTGTAAAAAATGTTTGGAATCATGTATGATTTTCGTTCCACTCCTCACGTGTACACCACTTTGTATTTGTCTTTCATGTGGAATTCCAATGAAATTGATTCATGTCTGTGGCTGTAATGTGACAAAATGTGGAAAAGTTCAAGGGGGTTGAATACTTTTGCAAGCCACTGTATATATACACAGTCCAAGAACAGGTCTAGTTTCAGTGGTAGCATAGCTGCACAAACCACATATTGACTAGGGGACTTCCTCTGAACTTCAAACTTTAGAATCAATTGAAACCAGTGAGATTCTCACACTTCACATGTCCTGTGCCACAGAGCTGAGCTCAGAAATAATCCACATCCTTTCATGCAATGGAGGAAATTTATGTCAATGAACGCTATGTCAAACCTGCCAACAAGCCATCTATAAAAAAAGCCACAGGTAAGAAAGAAATTACAAAGATTTAAAGTTTACATTGTTCAATCTGTTATTACTATTATCACCCCCCTTCACCACAACCACTTTTTTTTTTTACTTTTCAGGTCCAAGGAGCTACAAGAGAAGCTTTTATTTAGTTGTTATTCTCTCGTTGGGGCTGCTGGCTGGACTTCTCACTCTTGCTTTTTACTGTGAGTTGTGTTGTGTTGCTTTGTTGTTGTTGTTTTCTTCTGTTATATATATAACATGTTTCATTACGTACTGGCAAAATTCAAAAATATTTTTGCTTAGCTCAAAAATAAATCAGCAACAGTGTTCTTTTGTCTCTCAAAAACATCTTTACTTATTTATCTGTATTTCAGACAAAAACTCCTCACAAGATTCAGCTGAATATCTCTCAATGAGTAACAAACTTTCCTCAATAACCGAGGAGAGAGACCTTCTAAATGCAACTGTCTCTGTAGTGAGTAACCAACTTTCTTCTATGACTGAGGAGAGAGACCTGCTGAAGGCCAACCTCGCTGAAATGACCAAAGAGCTGGAGAGACTGCAGAGTTTGTTCAACCAGAGTGAGTCCTTGTCTGAGCTGTTGTGTGTCTTTGTAAAAGATTTTACACTGAAATTCAGTGATTCCGTTTTTCAGTGATAGATGGAAATATTTTCTCATTATATCTGAACTGACAGAAATTTAAGAAAGCAAACTTTAATCTTCATGGATATGTTTCACATGAATCATTGTCATCATTGTTACATCTCCACTGCATAGCAGTGTCAGTGCCACAAGATGTTTTATATATCGATAGTATAAAATATAGATTTCAGTTAATTAACAGAGACCAAATAAAGTATTGCTGAATGTTCCATGTTGATCTTTAATATTTCTTATTTGATGTTTCTTCCAGAGAAAACATGTCCTGCAGGATGGAGAAAGTTCAGTTGTAGCTGTTATCTCCTGTCTGAAAGCTCTGGTTCCTGGCATTCAGCTAGAAAACACTGCACAGACCAAGGAGCAGATCTGGTGGTGATAGACAGCCCTGAAGAACAGGTACAAAGTGCATGTATATTGTGTTTGTTAATGAATATTAAAATTCAAACCCCACGTTATTATGAACACGACTTTCCCCAGTTCGAAAAACAAAATGTTTCCATAAAACTTTCCACTACTTTAACAAGGAACTATAAAAATAACATGAACATGAGACAGACTGAGATGTGGACTTGACACTGGAACCACTGAAGAAGAGACATGAAAACATAACTTGACACAAGGAACACAGGGGAGGCAGAGAGACTAGAACCAAGAGACTAGAAACTATAAATAACAATGAAATCTATGACTATTAATAATTCAAAACACCTGTAGCCAAAGGGACAGAAATAAAAAGAGTCTAGTGATTCATAACACCAATGTTTGTGTGCTCGTTGAACAGAACTTCATCACTTCATTCACCCAGAAAGAGACTTGGATTGGTTTAAATGACATAGAACAAGAGGGCACGTGGAAATGGGTAGACGGAACGCCTCCGACTCTGCAGTAAGTCTTCGAGTTCAGCCAATATATTAAATATATTTGTAATAAATATATAATTTTATAAATAATATTTATTTACTAAGTAAATGTTATGTTTTATAAATAAAGAAGTAATGTTTTTCAATTTATTTATTTCATTGGTGAAGTTATTTAATCAAGAAAATAACTTCATTGACAAACCTAGACACCAGGAACTGAAAATCTTAGAGACTGTTTTGGCCTTACCCGGATATGACTTGTTATTAACCAAACATTTTTTGATGAATAATAAAGAAAAAAAAACAGACCCAGGAGACAACAGCCAATGCTATCATTCATCCATCCATCCATTTTCTTACCCACTTAACAATTTATTATTAGAGACAGAGGGTTGTCAGTGTATCCATAATTCACAATGGGTTAAACATGCTATCAGTAGTAATTTTTCCCATGTTGTTTTATATCTAATTAAAATATATTGATATTGTTTTTTTATTGACTCACCAGATACTGGGCATCTGGCCAGCCTGACAACTACTACCGTAGAGAGGACTGTGCTCATATCAGCTATACAGGAACTTCCTGGAATGATGAAGGATGTGACAGTTCTTACCAGTGGGTCTGTGAAAAAGTACTGTAATGGCTGAATTTGTTTGAAAATTCAGCCGTTACAGTACTTATGTAATTTTACATATTTTACATTTTACATATTTTTCAAATTATTTCTTGTTATTTCATTAGCATTTTTATATATCCTTTTCTGAATAAGTATTAAGCTTTAGTAAAACACAAGCCTTGAAATATAACTATGCCTATGATAACAATAATAGTGATCAGTAACTGACCCATTTCATTTGGATAGCACTTCTAAAAACATACAGTCACAACATGCTTCACATTTTGGGTAAAACATAAAATACAGTCTTCTATGCACTTATACATACATACTCCCAGAGACACATTAGATGTGTAGAAAAAAAATATTATTTTTCTTCTTCTTCTTCTTCTTCTTATTATTATTGATTAGTTTGCCTTCTGGCAGGGAAAAAAATCACTGTAATAAGTAAATTCAGCAAACATAAACTCAAGTCCTATTGCATACTACCTTTTTGGAAATTATCTAAAGAACACTTCTTTAGTGTTCTTTAGATACACACTAAAGAAGACTGTGGTCTGCTTTAGTGTGTACTCAGTGTGGTTTCAGTCAATAATTACCGTCACTGGGGAAATGGTGTCAACATTTTTTCAATAATTTTGTGGTATTTTTATTGATAATGTTGGTTTATTGCTTGAATTTTGTTTAGATTCTTTCAGCAGTTGTAACAGTGTTTTTGCATCTCAAAGATTTGACCTAAGACCTTCATCTAGAATGGACTGTTAAAATTTTTACATTTCAGTCTGCAACATTTGGGCATTATCGAGTAATTTGCCATACAATATTATAGTGTTTTTAGTTTGAAACATAGCTAAAATGTTCTCAGGTGTGCAGACATGAAACAGCACAACAGTAGCTAGTGCTAATTGAAATCTGCACTGGTTAAACATTTGCATTTTATACTGCTTAATGTGTGCTCGCTTGTTATTGTGACTGCTGAAAGCATTTAAACTATGTTATCTTCACTTTATTGTTACTATTCTAGTTAATTGGAACAGATTATTTTCTCTTGCTGTGTATGCATTTGTGTGTGTGTGTGTGTGTGTGTGTGTGTATATATATATATATATATATATATATATATATATATATATATATATATAGTGTTTTACTGTATTTATGTGTTTTTCTTATTTTTTTTAAACTACTGTTACAGATTACAGAAAAAATACACAAATACAGCATGTATCATGCATTCTACATGCTAAAAATCTGATGCAGAAAATGATAAGATCATTAAATAAATTTTAATGATCCATTCTTATTGAAATACAGTTTCCTCTGTCTTCTATAGCCACCAGGGGGCGCAAAGATAATGAGAGTTCATTCACTTCCTACACATATATAAAAGCATGTTTTTGTTTTGATTTGGGGTTTATATGAATTGTTGTGGAGGGTTGTGCACACTAAACAAGCAGGATACAGTAGAAAACAAAAAGTGATGTTTGCATTCTATTTTTATTGCTGAATAATGTTTCTGAACATGAAAGCATGGGACTGCAATGTTTTTTCTTTTTAATTCAAAAATGAAAATAAAAATATAAATGCAAATTGATTATTGGTTGGTCCTGTCAGAGAAGAGTGTATTTTAGAAATGATACAAAAGGACGTCAGAAAGAGGGGACCATGATAGCAATAACAATGTATATGTTTAACAGTTGACAATTATTTTATACATTTTTGTTTTCATTTCTTGGGATTGTGCTATCAAAGCTTGTGTTACGTAGACATCTTAACAGTAGTTTTACTTATCATGTCTGGGTTGGATCATTAAAATGCAGTAAACTGCCTGCTGTGAACGACCTGTATTTTTTTTCTCTCCTTCCATGCTCTCCCATCTCTGATGTATTACTGCACTAATTTTAAGGCCAACTTTTACAGACAGGTGAGAGAGTGCAGACTATCATTAGCATTACAGCTGATTCTTTTCTCACATATTAGGTAATTGTTCAAAATTAAGTTCCACCACAGTCTCAGAAATAACCCTCACATCTGGTTTGGGATCTATGAGGAAGCTTGTATGCAAGAACATTATTTTTCCGTATTTAATTTTCTTTAGAATTGTATGTATTTATTAGATTAGATTGAAATGAATGAATAAAGAACCTTCCATGGCATGCATTTTTAATTTCTCTTTGCTATTTGGGCTGATTGGGACTTGATGAATGTAAAAACAAAGAATTATGTGAGGAGGGATATTAGGCCCCTTATTTCAAACGGAGTAATTTATGACCCCAATAAAATGATTTAAAGGAAGTAATAAAACTATGATATTCATAAAAAATATTATATTCATAAAAAGTATGATTTTCATAAAATTATGATATTCATCCAACATATGCTAGTTCATAGCTCATTGCTTTTTCCCCCCCAAAAAAAGAACTAATTGATTATTTAAAAAAAAAAGTTTTTATATCTAATAGCATTCTTTTATTTTTAAGCCATTAAAGTTTTTACTTTTTATGCTTAAAAAACGCCATCTGGTGGTGGGTCAGCACGTGTGTGTGTGTGTGTGTGTGTGTGTGTCTGTGCGCGCTCGTGGGCGCACCTGTCTTGGGCCGTGCTTGTGTCTCGGGGTCCGTGTTTATGTGTGAAAATGTGTTAAACCAAAGTAAAAGTTCTTAGTTAAACTTGTGCTTTTGTAACATTCAGTATGGGTAGACATACAGGTTGCATGTCTCGGGGAAAACTTTATTTCAATTTATATGTATTTGTTTAATCCAAACAAGGAGATTTAGAATCAAAGTCAGAGTCGCAAAACACTCTCGCGATCCCCCCGAGCATAAACGCACCGCGGCTCCCAACGTAAAAAACTTCCTGAAAAAAACTCTTTTTTTCTCCAAAAACAAACAACAAAAAACCCTAGAATAACTTTAGGCAACCCTCCTACACCCAAAACCTTATATTCGAAAACAGGGGAAAATTCCTGAAAAAATCCTTCTTTTTTTTTTCTTCAAACCAGCCCTCTTACTAGCTCCGTCTAGTCCGTCTGACCCGCAACCGCTGCCAGCGCACAATTTTTCCTTCTTGTTCACTCAGCTCCCGAAATGCTGCTTAGCTGTTCGAAATTTGTGCCCGAGACCAACTCCGCCTCCGAGGCGTGCCTAACTTCGCCCCACTGCCAATCACATAACAAAGGGGCGGCTTCCCTCGCACCCCGGTTAGCCAATCGGATACAGGTCTGATTTTCATGATCTCCCGCAGAGGTTATGACTGGGACAGCTCTCCCACAACACACCTTCTGAAGCATCTACAAACTGGCGCCGCTCAGACTGTTTGTGAGTTTGCATAAGACCCCTGTCTCCAGACCGCTTCAACAACTGGCGTCTCTTTCCTTATGTGCATATCAATCGGTAAGTGTTAATCATCCTTTTCTAACTACATTTTGCACTTTCATTTTAACCATTTCTGTCAAAAAGCTTTTCATCTTCAAAAACCATGCAAATAGGGTTTGTAACACTTGGAATACACTTTTTAAAATATATATAAGCTCGAGTTTAACACTCGGAGCTAAAAGTGTTTTAGTACACTATACTATAACAGCAATCATGGCCTCATCAGGTACCTCATTTCGTACTCTTTCTTCATATAATGCTTATATTTTTACTGTTTTTCCATGTTTTTAATTACTCGTTATTTCCTTTTTAGACTCTGAAATAAGCGTGCTCAACTCTACTCTCTGTGATTCTCTCGATCGAATTGGTAGGTTTGTTTCATTGTTGTTCCCCTCTTAAAAGCTAATTGTACAAGAAAAAACAACATTAACCCTCTTTTAACTTATCAAACTTTTTTAGACATCTCAGATTTGGACAACTTTTTTTTTCGAGCTCACTGAGTTCTTCTCCACCAGTGCTCCAGCGAGCCACAGGCAAGAACATCCGTCTCTCTGCCAGGGAGAGGCAAGACCTGCTCTCTACGCTAGGTCGCCCGGCTTCTTCTTCTTCTTCTTCTTCTTCTTCTTCTTCCGGCCACAGTTCCCTCCCGAGAGCTTCGGGGGAAAAAAATATCCGTCTGTCCGATCGGGAGAGGCAAGATTTGCGCTCAGCGGTCGGTCCTCGTGCTCCGGGCGCTTCTTCTCCCCCATCAGGCAAACGAAATGCACCGCGCCTGCTTTTGAGAACCAAACACGGTCAGTCTCTCTAGGTTCTCACTTTTTTCTCATTTTATAAAAACTATCTCTTTGTATTTAACATGACTAACTGTTTTGTATATTACCCTCAAATTCTTAGGGCTACTTAAGCATCTCAGGAGGAACAGGACAAGCGGCAGAACCACAAGGATAAGAAGGACAAGGCCAAAGCGCAGGCGAGACCAGCTGGCTTCTATAGCTCTTCGTGCAGTATGTCTCATAGCTGAATTAATTCCACTCGTCATATAAAAAAAAAAAAAATAAAATTCTTTGCTTTTCTTTGCTTTTTCAAACAACTGTGTTTGTATATATTCTTGTTACACAATAAAAAATGGATAACCAGGAACATGATATTACAGACCCATTTCTTGCTTTAGAAATAGCGTTAGCTAAGTTAAATGAAAATACTCATCATTCACAGAATACACCTCCACAAAACAATGAGCAACCTGATGTGATCAGTAATAATGACCCTTTAGAAATGCTTAATTTAGCTCTTGCCCGATTAGCCTCTAGTGAAAGTGCCCTGCAAAATAACTCTCAGAGTTTAGGAGTGGAGCATGTTGAAGCCCAAACAGAGTCAGAACCGACTCATTCTCATTCATCAGATCCGTTTTTCGAGCTTAATCGGGATTTATCAGCCTTGGCGCAAATACAGGATGAGGTTCAAATACCGCCAGAGTTATTGAGTCAAATAAACAGGTTAAACGAAAATCGTTTCAATGATTCCCATAGCCAGCATTCGCTCAGCTCTTCCCCAAACATAGTCTCTGCTAACGAGCCACTTAACCCCGCAAACAATGATCCCGATCATTCCTTTCAACAGCAAGGCGGTAATCCAGACCAGAGTTGCGCCAGCAATTCAGCACAACCGTCTATAGTTGTCAGAAATAAATTTAATAACGTTGAAATTAGAGAAATTTTGAATTTCCCGCCTCCACACGATATACCCAATTACGCCCAATATTATCAAGGTATAATGGGCAGTGCCCGTGAAATAACAAACAGGGTTTTCTCGCATGCAAGTCCAGGCGATCTTATACAATTAGAGTTGATAGGGCAACAGTTACAAAATAATGTTTCAGTTATTTTACGTGATTATGATTTGTCTGAATTTGAAGATTTATTCTTGAGAACTGTGCAATCAAATTGGTCGGTTATGTGTGAAGGCTCACTTGAGCTCATAGCTCAGATCGTTAGACCCCCTTCCGGTAGCGGTAAGAGACATCTTAGTCAGATACTCAACAACGAAATTGTGAAAAAGAAAAGGCGTTTTTTTATACGTAGTCCATAACCCAGCGAATAAGTTATGCTGTCAGGGTGAGGATTGCGCTGAAAAGTGTCATGGTCCTGGGCCATGTTGGCCCAGCATTCTTAGTTTTCTTGTATTTTTGTATTTTGTTCCTTATGCCGTGGTTCCTAGGTTCTGTTAAAGCCCTCGTTTCCCCTCGTGTTTCATTTAATGTTTTCCGCAGCCTGTTATGTCTGTGCTCTCTCTCCTCCTGTCTGAACCTCTGCGTACTTCCTGTTTTACTTTGACAGTCTCTCGTCAGTATGCGTCATTTTGTTCACTCCTGCCCTGTCTCGTTATGATTATCTGTGTCAGCTGTGTTCCCCGTGTGCTCCCACTTCCCTCGTTAACCCTCTGTGTATTTATGTGCATGTCTCCCTCAGTTCAGTGTCACGTCGTCAATGTCTCCTCACCGAACCTGTGTGCTTTTCTGTGTTCCCTCGGTCCTCAGTTAGCATTCCCGGTTTAGTTCTGTTTCGTTGTAAGGCCTGCAATAAAGCAGTGATTTTGAGTTCAGTTCATGTCTCCGCGAGTTTTGCGTTTGGGTCCTCATCTGCCTCCACACAGCTAGTTCATGACAGAAAAGTTTCTGGCTCATTTTAGACGCCCGCTCTTTAAGGGCTCTATCTTTATTGCTCATAATGCTAAGGGTTTTGATGCTTACATTATTCTCAGGGCTATGGTTAAGCAAGGTTTAAAACCAAAGTTAATCATGCAAGGCTCGAAAGTGATCAGCTTTACAGACACAGACTTAAAGCAGCGCAACATGGACTCGTGCAGCTTCCTCCCAATGCCATTGTCAGGTATCCCAAAAGCAATGGGTTTTTCAGACAGCATTAAAGGCTTTTTCCCCCATTGTTTCAGCTCGAAACAAAACCTAACTGTTAAGAGATATACTCTAAAGCACTTCTTCAGTAGAGACTCAGAGAAGAGAAACACACAGAACTTCTTGCTAGCAAGGGCAGCCTCCAGAACAGAGACTCGCGCCGAGAAACTGCCCCGGTCTTTATTTATACTTCAGTGAGCGTTTGTTCCTTACATTGGAATGTGGAGGTGTGTGTGTGTGTGTGTGTGTGTGTGTGACCCCATAAACGACTTCCCTTAACCTGCTGGTCTGGAAAATCCAACAGTTTCATCTATATGTAAAAAAGCACTTAGACTAAAACTGACATAGCTACGTTAATCCTACCGTAAAACAATAAGACAAGGTACGACCTCTCCCATACTCCTAGGATGTGGGGGTGAAGCCAGAACACCCTAGAATGTTACAGACCTCCTAGGATGAGACATTCTTTCAATATGCCACCAACTATATACTTCTACACACAAATGATTACATGCAGTATTCTACCATATGCAAACTTATATCATTAAAAGATTATACTGACTACCAAATACAATTTTCCATTGACATTCCCTCCTGTTGTCAGTAAAAATTTAAATGAGATATCAGTATTGTCATGAATCGCCGTGCGGCAGGCAGGAGTAGGACCCAAAATGCAGGACTCACAGGCACGAGGGAATGAACTCAAAACTCAGCTTTATTCGCTGGCAGAACAAATATACAAACTAAACTAAACTGGGAAACCACAAAACTCACAGAGAGACACAGGGAGATCCACACACGGCATGAGGGACGACGTCACACTGAACAGAGGGAGACGCAGACAGAAATACACAGAGGGTTAACGAGGGAAGTGGGAACACACGGGGAACACAGGTGACACTGATAATCATAACGAGACAGGGCGGGGTGAACTGAACACTGACGGGAGAGGTGAAACAGGAAGTACAGGAGGAGAGAGAGCACGAGTAGAACACCAACGTAACAGGCAGGGGAGACATGGAATAAACACGAAAGGGGACGAGGGCTCATAAATACATAGAGGGCACACAGGGGGAAGAGAGAGCACGGGGAGAACTTAGACATAATGGGCAGGGGAAGCATGGAATAAAACATAAGGAGAGACGAGGGCTCACAGATACACAGAGGGGCACACAGGGAGACATGAAGGGCAAGGGATCAAAACTAGAAGCCATAGAATAAATCACACACAAGTACAATAATACGAAAAATCACAAAGAACTAAAAACGCTGGGTCAGGAGACCCAGGACCGTGACAGTACCCCCCCCTCAAGGGCTGGCTCCAGACAGCCCAAACACAGAAAAACAAAACCAAACAGAAAACAACCCAGGGCGGGCGGCGGGGGCCCAGGACGGAGGGCCCGGAACAGAAAACAAAAGAAGAGCACAGCAAACACCGGAGCCCAAGAAAATAACTCAAACACAGAGCAGTTCAGGGGGCCGACCATGCGCAAGGCAACGGCGGCGACGTGGAAACAGTTCAGGAGGCCGGCCGTGCGCAAGGCAACGGCGGCGACGTGGAAACAGTTCAGGAGGCCGGCCGTGCGCAAGGCAACGGCGGCGGCGAAGGAGACGACGGAGCAGTTCAGGAGGCCGACCGCGCGGGAGGCGGCGGCGACGATGACAGCGCTGGTCCGGGGGCCGGCCGTGCGGAAGGCGACGGCGGCCACTCAGGCGAAGGCGGTCCGGGGGCCGGCCGTGCGGAAGGCGACGGCGGCCACTCAGGCGATGACGGTGCAGTTCAGGGGGCCGGCCGCGCGGAAGGCAGCGGCGGCGGCTCTCCAGTGTCAGGCGTACTGGCCGAGGCCCGGAGGGCACAGGACCAGTCGAGACGGGACCAGTCAAGGCGGGACCAGGCGAAGCACAGGCTGAGGAGGCTGCAGCAGACGAAGACTCTGAGGAGGCTGCAGCAGACGAAGACTCTGAGGCCGGGCCAGACGAGGACGAAGACTCTGAGGAGGCTGCAGCAGACGAAGACTCTGAGGCCGGGCCAGACGAGGACGAAGACTCTGAGGCCGGGCCAGGCGGAGCTGCAGAGGCTGAGGCCGGACCAGGCGGAGCTGCAGAGGCTGAAGCCGGACCAGGCGGAGCTGCAGAGGCTGAGGCCGGACCAGGCGGAGCAGAAGCACAGGCAGAGGCCGGCCCAGGCGATGACGAAGCGGTCGCAGATGGCGGCTGGACAGGCTCCTCGGGCCCTCCAGCTGATGCGGCGTGAGGCTGAACGGGCCCCTCGGACCCTCCAGCGGAGACAGGAGGCTGAACGGGCCCCTCGGACCCTCCAGCGGAGACAGGAGGCTGAACGGGCCCCTCGGACCCTCCAGCGGAGACAGGAGGCTGAACGGGCCCCTCGGACCCTCCAGCGGAGACGAGGAGGTGCTGGCCGGGCTCACTGGAACCCCCAGCGGATGAGGCAGATGGCGGCGTGGGAGCCACGGAGTCCTGGATGAGCTCATCCGAGCTTCCAGCAGGAGCTGATGTAGAGCCAGAGAGGATTAGGACCCCGGGCTCAATGTTAAGCTGGCTAGAAAACCGCACTGCTACGGGGAACTGGGCCAAAGGTTCAGGTGCGAGCTGAGCTGCTGGACACACGGGGACCTGAGCTGCTGGACACACGGGGACCTGAGCTGCTGGACACACGGGGACCTGAGCTGCTAACGGTGGAGAAGTAAATGACTGCACAGGGGACTGAACTAGAGGTAGTGATGGTTGTGGTGCTGGTGGTTGAGTGGGTGACTGTGCTAAAGGAGACTGCACTGGAGACTGCACTGGAGACTGCACTGGAGACTGCACTGAGGGTGGCTGCGAGGGAGCTAACTGAGCTGTGAAGGGCTGCGAGGGAGCTAACTGAGCTGTCGATAAGGCTGATGATTCCTCTACCAACTGAGCTATTGACTGGGCTAAGGATTGAAATAAGGTTTGTAGTAAGTCAGGCTGTGGATGTGACTGTGCTATGGGAAGCGAGGCTGAATGTGGTGGAGGTGGCGACTGAGCTTCGGGCCGGGCGGCTAACAGAGCTTCGGGCCGGGCAGCTAACAGAGCTTCGGGCCGGGCGGCTAACAGAGCTTCGGGCCGGGCGGCTAACAGAGCTTCGGGCCGGGCGGCTAACAGAGCTTGGGGCGAAAATGGTGGTGGTGGAGTTGGTGTCTGGGCTACAGGCGGCTTCTGAGCAGGAAACACAGGACACTGAGCTACAGGTGGCTGCTGAGCAGGTGACACTGGAGACTGAGCTACAGACGGCTGCTGAGCAGGGGACTGAGCTGAAAGCGGACGGGCAGCTGACTGAATAAACATAGCTCCAGAATAAACAGTTCCAGATGAAACAGTCTTAACTCCTGGGTCCGAAGGAGCATCAGAAGCACAGTCTTTTGAACCAAAGTGGAAACGATCGCTCTCAAAATAAATACTGTCATTTTCTGGAACAGGAGGAACAGAAGATCTAGAGTTCATGAAGCCGACGTTAGCGGCCTTGGGGGAAACGGTACGTTTATCCCTCGACACAGAAGGCGAATGTAGGGGGACTTTGTCACTCACCCTAGGCGGTTGGTCGAGAAGAGTCCCAGGCTCCTGCTGTGAAGTGGAAACGCTGGGTGAGTCGGGCGGCACGATAATAATCCCTAACATCTTGTAGAAGGCTTGTGCAGGCGTGAGCTGATTGCTTGCAGGCTCGTAGTAATCCTCCCGGGACCGGCTGGAGCGTTTTCTGCGAGACCTGGGCGTCCGCGGAGAGGAAGCAGGTGAGTGGACCGAAGGGTAAGCAGCTAGTGAGGAGCGGCAGCACGGAGGCCCTCCAAGCGCTAGCCGAGTCCCGTCAAAACGGGAGCTGCGCTTCCACGGTGAGTCCGCTGGATCCATTACTGGTGACGTCGTACTGTCATGAATCGCCGTGCGGCAGGCAGGAGTAGGACCCAAAATGCAGGACTCACAGGCACGAGGGAATGAACTCAAAACTCAGCTTTATTCGCTGGCAGAACAAATATACAAACTAAACTAAACTGGGAAACCACAAAACTCACAGAGAGACACAGGGAGATCCACACACGGCATGAGGGACGACGTCACACTGAACAGAGGGAGACGCAGACAGAAATACACAGAGGGTTAACGAGGGAAGTGGGAACACACGGGGAACACAGGTGACACTGATAATCATAACGAGACAGGGCGGGGTGAACTGAACACTGACGGGAGAGGTGAAACAGGAAGTACAGGAGGAGAGAGAGCACGAGTAGAACACCAACGTAACAGGCAGGGGAGACATGGAATAAACACGAAAGGGGACGAGGGCTCATAAATACATAGAGGGCACACAGGGGGAAGAGAGAGCACGGGGAGAACTTAGACATAATGGGCAGGGGAAGCATGGAATAAAACATAAGGAGAGACGAGGGCTCACAGATACACAGAGGGGCACACAGGGAGACATGAAGGGCAAGGGATCAAAACTAGAAGCCATAGAATAAATCACACACAAGTACAATAATACGAAAAATCACAAAGAACTAAAAACGCTGGGTCAGGAGACCCAGGACCGTGACAAGTATGTAACGATATCAGTATGTAACACCTTGTTGTACATTTTCTGTCACATCGTCATTAATCACACAAAGTCTTCATGTTCCAACAGGTCAGAGTCATCATCATCATTTGTCACGGCTGTATATGCCGTGGAAAATATTATGCGGTTAATCATGAGTTTTAGACATGGCAATATACATATTACAAGAACACAAAATAAAAGTAAAAATATCCCAACTCCGATGAGTCGTCCTTTTAGCACCTGTAACCAGGAGCCAGTGTAGAGCCAAGAAAACCAGTCACTTGTATCACTTACATAGTCCTGATTTTGGGCCTGCTGGATCTGTCTCAAAGCATTCAGGGCGTCAGTCATATTTAATGAGTGTACATCGTCCGGTATGTAAGTGCAGCATGTGTTGTTGAAGAGGACGCAAAGTCCCCCTTTCTCTGCTAGTATCATGGAGTGGTTCAGAGGCGGAGCCAGACATTTGAAACACCCGGGGCTTAGCCCAAAAGGGTAGTATGCATGTGGGATTTTTTTTTTTTTTTTTTTGGGGGGGGGGGGGGGGGTAGAAATGACTGAAAGATTAATTGGCTCTGTTTTGAGTTTTGTTCAAAAAAGAATGACTTCATATAGGGAAAAATATATATCACATGTGCAGGACACCTTAAACTACTTTTTTAATTAAGCAGCGAGGCAGAACAAGGTCAGGGCTGTATCAAGACACGAGGACTAAACCCCAATTCAACCAGACCCAGAACTGATCCAGAACTAAAACAGGACTACAACAGTTCAAAATCAGGACTACTGAGGACTTAACCAAAACAGAACCAGAATCAGAACTAGATGATAGTAGCACTAAAAATCATCATAGACCTGCACTACACTTATTGTTTAATTCTACCAAAGTACAATATTTAGATTGAGAAAAGTTTATATAATTATTCAGCCGTGTTGTGCAAACAAGCCTGCATAACTTAATAAATACAGAATTTGAAAAATAACAAACCTAAAAAGAAACACTAGGTACGAGATACATGAGTACCTATGATACGGTGATACTTTTGGCAAACGACCATTTGACTAACATGTGTGTCTCACCTGCTCTTGTTCCATCTCTGTTCTGTCCACATTCTGCTTCTCCCTCTCTGTTCCTCTCTCTCCATCTCTGTTCCTCTGTTCCTCTCTTTGTGCTGACAATCATCAAATATACAGTTGAAACCAGATATTTACAAACTCTTCAGATCAAAACACTTTTATAATTGTAACATCAAATCAGACTAAATGTTTATTTTTTAGATTGATAAATATAAAAAACATATTTGTTAACTTTAAGAGTAAAGAGAGAAACTATCTGTATTTCTTAATTGTAAATGGCACCAAATTGTATTCAAACTGAGCCACACTTATGGAGCTCCACAGTTCTTTTCCTGGTGTTTTGGTTGACATCTCTTGATTTTCCCATGTCAAAGAAACAGGCTCTGTGTTTTGCCTTATATGCATCCACAGGTGTGCCACCAATTTACTCACATGGACTCTACTAACCTATCAGAAGCTTCTTCAGCTCAGAATGGAATCGTCTGGAGTTTCTTATTAATTAACAATAAACTTAGTGTATATGTACTCCTAAATTTGATGAAAGTGATAAAAAACAGAAAGCTCTGTCTCTCTTTATTCTGACATTTAACTAATTCAAAATATATTTCAATATTTATCTAAAACAAAAGTTTACTCTAAATTGATGTTGTACAGTAAAAATGTTTTATGTTTTCTCCCTAAAGTGTATGTAAATATCTGGTTACAAATGTGAATATCCTGTTGTGTACTGAAATCCCTCTTGTTTTGCATAGAAATATACTGAACAACATACAAAGCATAATATATAAAATAACATTTACCTGAGTTTTTTCTTTGAAAGAACCCTCTAATGTCCATTCTTATATTTCAGTACATAACTGAAACCGATTTAGTCGGAGAGGGTAAGAACTGAAAATATGAAATAAACACACGTAAGCTAAGACTCTCTAAAAAAATAGCATTTGTTCGGCTTTTCATTTCGCCATTTGTTGATTCACTTGAAGAGCAAGTAAAATAATATTGGTCAAGTGATCAGTTTGATATCAATCTTTCGTGATGCACCGTCATATTTACATTATTTGTACGGTACGAATGATTTTCTTTGGTACCAGGGGCCTGTTCTTCGTATGTCACTTACTACATCCAAGATCAAATGACACATCCAAGACCAAATCATCGCGCTAACCGTGAGCTCGCTAATCCGGTTCTCCGAACACACCTGCTGTTGATGATTAGTACAGCTGGATGAAGTAATGTGAGATCACTGGGTGTCATAAAAGGGGCTACGCATCGATAGTAGAAACATTGATCGGCAACCCTTTGATTGGTCGGCGAAAATGTCGAAGGAGCGCGCTCGGTATTTTTCGGCAGCAGAGCAAGAACTCTTGAGTGAGGGATTTCAGGAGTTTCAGAGTTTAATCAGAACGCAAGGGAACACTGCAAAGGCTGCAAAAACAAGGAGAGATGGCTGGCAGAAAGTTGCTGACAAATTAAACTCGTAAGTAATCTAATAATAACAATAATAATGGAGTGGATTTATATAGCGCTTTTCAAGGCACCCAAAGCGCTTTACAATGCCACTATTCATTCACTCTCACATTCACACACTGGTGGAGGCAGCTACGGTTGTAGCCACAGCTGCCCTGGGGCAGGCTGACAGAAGCCAGGCTGCCATATCGCGCCATCGGCCCCTCTGGCCAACACCAGTAGGCGGTAGGGTAGATGTATTATATTACACTATATTATCCAATATTATATTACATTATATTATATTATGTTATATTATATCCTCTTTCACATTAGAGCCACAACAGGACCCACTAGAACATGGGAACAAGTAAAAGTGAAATATAAGAATATTCTACAGAATGGTAATATTTATCACTTATATTGCTTTTAGTCTCTTGAAAAGAGACCCTGAAATAATCTGTTTGTTTGTTCATAACAGCAACCAAGTAAAGCGCAGAGCAAAAAAAAAGACAGGTGGTGGTTATGCACCCCCTCGTCAACAAGTTGGTTAAGTAAATAATACCCTCACGGGAATATCGATATCTCTCAATGAGCACACTGTCGCGCTGAGCTAAAGGATCCTGTCTATCCCGCAATATACGCTGGATTCTGAAAACTCTCCTTATCAATCTTGCACCTTCCGCAATGGGTGGCTCGCGTATACGGACAGGACATGGCTGCGACAGACTTCCCAAATCCACCTTCGCTTTTATAGCCATGGTCTCTCATCTTGATTACACGAAGTAATTTACAATTACTACTCTGAAATATGAATTACATCTGTAATAATCACATACATGTAATAGAATGTTAATAGTACATTTCCCTTTTTTAGGAAATGACCTGTATGTATCTGTGTGAAATCAATAAAAGGATCAAGTGCTGCATTATCTTTAGTTACACTGATGTTATTTATTTATGGTGAAACAGTGGTGGAATATCGCTGTTGCTTTCGTATGAATGACGCGGACATACCTGCGTGGCCGCGATCTAATCCTGTTTACATAAAGTAAACCTGCTCCCGAGCAGGTTTACGCTTACGGCTCTGTTGCTATGACAGCAAGTCCCGGATGAGCTTCGGGGAACCGAACGATCCAAGATCACGCGAAATCGTCAACAATCTAATCCAGCTAACTTACTTAGCGAGGTACGAAGAACGGACCCCTGGTCAAACTTAAGCTCTCCTTAGTATGGCTGGCTCCGTTTCTCCAAAAGCGCACTCACAGGCAGCAGCTGCCCCGCCCCCTCGCTCAGTCGCTTAGTGCCTGAGCTCGGATCATACCAATATCAGGGGGGATTCATGCACAGTCGTAAATTCCCACAGTGTGCACTATGTGCTTCGAATATTTTGTGTACTTTTTGTTTTATACAGTTGTCAGCCAGGCATCTAACTATGAAAAAATTACACTCCAAAAGACCCCGGGCTTCTGACAAAACAACCCAGGCTTAAGCCCAGTAAGCCACCCCCACGCTCCGCCCCTGGAGTGGTTCTTCCCTGGGAGTTGGTCCAGGAACATATATAGTGTGGGGTGTGTTGACGTACTGGCGTATGAGAACAGACATAATAGTCTGTATTTGCCGATTCTGTCTTTGTTCTGTCGTGGATATACTTATGGCTCTTCTACTGTCCATTCTCTGTAGAAAAACCCCTCTGTGGAAAGGGTGCTGGGTCCAGTTATCTTACTGCTGTTATGATCCCAGCAGTCTTCAGTGTGCCGTCGTATGCACAGTACAGTGACACAGCATTAGGTGATGTTCATAGGAAACTGCTGTCATCACCACCATAGCTTCTGGTTTCTGTGCTTTCACAGAATCATGATGCCATCCTTAGACTCCCTCTGCGCTGTCGATGGAGCTTGGCACGCTCCCCTCATCCTTCAGGTGCCCGTCCGTTGTCCACAATCTCCTCTGTTGGCCTCTGGAAATCCCCCTTGGCACAGCTCTCATTCGAACGCAGCTTCATGGTCCTTGCTGTGGCTCCAAAGTCTGATCTCATGATGGGCCCCAACCAGCTCGACCTTTGACCTCAACCACTGCCTGGGCTGTCAGCTATGCCTGGAATGGTTCTTGCTTCTCACTGGGCCTCTGAAGATTTCTCAGGAGATTACTGCTGCACCTGTATTTCCTTGCTAGGAGGAAAAACTTCTATTTGGAGAGCATGTCAACAATCATCAAACCACATTCTTTAATTCAGTGAACTTCACTTATAGGCTATCAAAGCCTCATCTGAACATGGATGCACCACTTGCATAGGTTTAATACCCGTTGAATGAACTGTTAATCACACAAATCGCTGCAAAAATCATATAAAACAAAGTTTAATGTTAATTCATTGTTTCATGTTAATCCTGGACCCCTCCTCTTGACACATGGACACTCCCATGAGTCAACTCATCAAAACCAGATTCCTGTCTTAAAGAAAAAGGTTAGCTAGATCATGTCCCAGGCAACATCAGGGCATCTTCTCCTCTGGAGCAGCACCACCCTGGACCTATAATCCTGCAATAAAAAATGTTAGCGTGTTTTGCATATTAAGTTTTCTTAAAAACTGGCTCCGCCAGGAGCCTGCATACACACCATCATGGCCTGGAAAACAAAATCTGGAAGTGAAATCAAACTTCACACCTATAAACAATTATATCATAAGAGTAATAAGTATTCAGTACTAGCAAGACAAGTGTCATGTGCAGGTTTTCTCAAATCAGTAAACTACAATTATTTCCATAATTTGCCTCAGACATGGATCATCCCATGTACTCAGTCAACATTAATGTAATCGGTGACTTCTCTTAAGCAAAGTCACTCCACTCATCAATCATTATGAGCTCAAAAGTGCCCAGCTAATGATCCCCATATTAAACTATTCCATAAACACTGCATCTCTTATTTGTTTTTCTCATGTCACTTGTCCGCTTCTGCTGAATCCTCTACATGTACTCTTAGAAAAACAAACATTAGCAATACACATTGACCATCGGTGGTCAGGCGCAGGTCGACAGGTTCCAGAGGTGCTATAAAAAGACCATAAAGTTAGCCATCCATAGCTGTGGAAAGAATGTTATTCACATCATCAAACCAACCTTCACATTTTCCCAACAACACAGTGTAACAGCATCACCAACTCATAACCTGTAAACACAGTTTTCTTCACACATAAACCCAGAAATCCTGTAGTAGAGAAACATTAACCAATTGTCCTGTTATAAATCACATGATCAAATCACATGAAGAACTGTAATGCTGTAGAAAAGAAAATGCAAATGTTAGCGCTGCGCAGGCGTATGCATACTTTGTCACAGTTACCTCTGTGAGCAACACAAGGTAGTGAATAACACCCCTGGTAGATGCACAGACACAGAAAATGGCATTTAAAAGGTTAAATCATCACGCAACCTCGAATGTTGCTGTCATCTTTCTGCTCCTGTAAAAGGAAACACATAAATTCATCCACCCTTTGTCAGGTGGGGGTTAACCTTGAGTCGTGGTCAAGTCTTGTCAGCTTTTACCAGTCAGTCAGTTTGTTTTTATTTCCATTCATTCATTCTTTCTTTCTTTCTTTGCTGATAGTGGAACCCATCGTCGCATTTAGTTTCCACTCTCAGCAAAATGACGTCATTTCAAAAAGAAAAAGAAGAACTTTAGATCAGATTACCTCGCTGAATCCTTTTTGGGCAGGGACTCTCATTTTCTAATTGTCCCAAATAAGTGGCTTTCTCCTGAGCCCATTTTAATGTGGAGAAACTCACTTGCAACAATTTTCTCGACGACGTGTAGCGGTTTTAATTCCCGACGTGCAGATCTGCTTAAAGAAAAGAAATTCACAAACAGAAATCAGTGCACTGTTCAAAAAATAAAAATAAAATGAAAAATAACAGAGATTATCAAACAAAACTTTCAGTGCACTGTGAAAGTATCAAAATAAAAAGGCCTTGTTAAGTCATGACACAAGCTCCTCATCTCAGGAGGGTAAATTATACCATTAGCATGGTTTATCATACCATCATACTAATTGGCAGGCCCAACTTCACAACAAAAGAAAAATCATCAGCTAGATTCCCTCTAAACCAACCATCAGCTGCACAACACAACATAATCCTAATATGTCGTATTAGCTATGAGTTTAATCCTCAGGTCTGTGCTTTTCACTCATTTAGGCCACAGACCCATTTTATTCAGTTTTCCTTTTTTATTTTTTTTCCGTCATCATAAAACATGTGACATGTTGTCATGCACTTCACAAAAGACGTTTGTTCTGACGTATTCAGAGTTGTGTATCTAGGTACAGGATTCACTCGCACATCAAAACAGGAAACTAAGTGTTTTAGAGTCTCCACTCAACACACAACAAACTCCAACACATCTCATTCACTTGTGCTAGAATTCAGTCACCTTTCATTAATCTAAGAACGATCAACTAATTTGCATATCAGCTATTAACCCACTAAGTTGACAGGACAACAGAAATGCATGTTCAAAATCTTATCACAAAAGACAATTTCCCTCATACAGTAAATTACTTGTGATAGGTTTGTAGCTTGAACCTATTCGCTGGAACGTTGAAGACAATATAATTACACAGCAAGCAAGACACGAAGTAGGCAAAGTTCTTCATGTTACTCATGGATGAGGGAGACCTGCCTGGAGCCAAGTGTCGTTCCACCACTTGACCTCTGTCAGACTGTCAGCCAGGTTCCCCATAGCACTCCTTTTATTGTGGTTACATGAATATGCATAGGGTCATTAACATATGATGTCTACATACACACAAAGAGTACCGTGTGTGTGTGTGTGGGGGGGGGGGGGGGGGTCCTGCTGATCAAAGGGTCATATAACATGAAAGCACAAAAGGTACATCCTTGGTCAGGAAGAGGGTAGTCTCCCCCTCACCCTAGATGGTTCATCCTAGATAACACAGTGAGGAAGTCCAGCAGTTCATCTAAACAAAAAGCACTTAGACTAGAACAGACGTAGCTACGTTAATCCTACCATAAAACAATAAAACAAGGTACGACCTCTCTCATGCTCCTAGAGTGCTCTCTAATGCACACAAAGTTTGCAGACTATCAAGGATCAAACCTCTACCAATCTAAAACTAATTATAAAACTCTAAGCATACATAAGTTGTTACGTTTCGGTGTGTCAGTGTTTTGTTTTTGCATGACTTATGTATTTCCTGCTTTACTTTGAAAGTCTGTGTTATCTTAGTGTGTTCAGTTTACATTTTCCCTGTCTCGTCAGTTCTAATTTGCCCCAGCTGTGTTTCCCTCCTGTGGTCCATTTCCTGATTGCTCCCTCTATGTATTTAAACCCTGTGTTTCAGTGTGTCATGGTCGCGATCTCCTCCGTGTTGTAAATAGTTTGGTGTTTTGTTGTAAATAAATAGTCTGTTGTAAATAGTTGTGAATGGGTTTGTTAATACTTTCGTCATGGGATATTTTCGTTTTGGGATTTTGGTGGAGAGCCTTCGTGGTTTTATTTTCCTTATCTTTGTTTTTCTACGTTGCACCCCGGTTGCCTAGGCCGGGGTGTAACAAAGTAAATATTTCTAAGCATAAATGACAATCAACAATACAAAACCTAACAACTTGTGCTGCATTAATCAAGCAGAAAGCATCTCCCAATTTACTATATTAACAACTAAATTTATTGTCTGATCACTGGTTGGTCAAACCAGAATCTTTTTCCCACGAAAGTTAAAACTGTTGTCCTGCAACCTAGAGAGTCAATTTTTTTGAATTGGATAAATTCAGCATTTGATAACAAGTTTCTGCTAAATTTACACTATTTTAACACTGATGAAAGATAACAAGCTGATCTTCATTGCATGTGTGTTTGTGTTATTAGGCAGATTTAATGCATGTCTGTGGAGCTGGATATCCAGCAGAGCATGTTCTTAAAGCTGCCTTTCCTACACACTTCTCTGCTATTATTTGATCATTTCTTAACTAATGTGCTATGAGTCCACTGGTCTTTGCATCACACGAGGTGACTTGGACAAGATAATAAACAGACTCACATGCTTAAGATGTTGTCTAATCTTCATGAGCTCTCTTGTGTTTGGAAGTGTTAGTAGGGTTAATGCATGTTCTGCTTGTGTGTGTGATTTTGTATATGTTTCTTTTTTGCAGTGTTTCAGACTCCTTCTCAATTTTCCAACTTAAGCAGTCAGTTTTGTTTTTCCCAGGTTTGCTAACCCAAATTTTGATTTCCCAGATTAAATAACAGCATTCTCACTTACTCTCACTGTTGTCCTCTCCCGCTTCAACAGTCCAATAGCTGGCAGTTCACCTTCAGCTTCGTCCTGTGTTCCACTGTCTCTTCTTGCCATTTTCTCCAAAGGTGGCAAATGTCAAACTCCAACAGTCTCCTCAGTTCTCCTCAAATGTTCTTGTCACATGCACAGTGAAGTTGCAGCTTGTTGGAAACACAGTGCCATTCATCCAATCAGGCAGGATGATGGGTTTGCTCTTCTTCTCTGATGCTGTTTGTCCACACTGCTGCTGCTTGCTGGGACTCTTTGCTCAGGACTTTGCTGCTGTCTCTTTATCTGCCATGTTATTGCTCTTTGGAGCTGCATTCCTTGTCTTCAGGGAGGAGTGAGAACTCGCTTGTGAGGTTGAGAGACACATGGTGCTGTAAATAAGTCAGCCAGAAACTTGGCCTGAATGTTTCCAATGATGTTAAACTATAACTTTCTTCCGACCGCTGCATGTGGAAAATTGATTCAGGTCTGCTTTTCACCTGAAAGTGACAAACTAAGACATTTTCATTATTATCATCACTGCTTAACCACACACATCTCTCTCTCTCTGTTTTTGTGAACTGTCCTTTCTTAAAAGCAGAAAATGAGATTGTAGTTGTTCTTGGCTGATCAACACAAAACCTTTTTCCTATTATTATTTTTCATCTACAATGTAAATTCTTTCTCTTTTTCACTCTTTTTTTTTTTTAACAATAGCTGGTGACCTGCAAAATCACAGCTCTCACAATCAAAGGCAATTACTTTTACACAGCGCACAAAAGCACTGTGACGTCAGACACATTCACACTCACTTTTTCATCTGCGTAAATAAATCATTTGGCCAGTGGCATGTGCCATGGTGATCCATAAATATGATCACAAGTTTATTTAATTATTTTTCAACCCACCAAAACAAATAAACAAAAACATGATGCTGATGCTATGAACACTCCACACACATGAGTCAAGATGCAGGAAAACTGCTCACGGAAACGCTGCACACTCTAGTTATCACAGTTATCATAGTTCCGTTTCCCTCTCTTTGAAGAGTTCTCAGGCAGCTCTCGATCTGATAATGTGTAGCTTGCTCATCAGCTCAGAAGAGACCGCAACGCAACCTCACAGTGGTTTCATATTCAATTCAGCTTCTCCATCATGTAGTTTTCAGCTGTTTCATACAGGGTTCAGCATATTAGTTGTTTTCACAGGTGTGCTCTATATCTCAACCATGGCTCATAATAAGACGACAGTCTTTCAAACAGGTCAAGTGTCTCTATGCACGTCATTAGTTTAAATATTTACCTATATCACTTCATCTGTCATTGTACTGAATTTGAGCAACCCTAAGCTTAATGCAGATTACTATTAACAACTGGTTAAATTAATGGTCTGGAGCACCGGCTGTTGTTGATCAGGGCAATCTAAAGAATCTGCGTTTTTGTTTTTTTGTTTTTTTGCTTTTTGTGGATTTCTCCACCTATTTGCACTTATTTTACCTGCTCCGGTTTGTTGTTTTTCTAACCATTCCTCATCAGGTGTTAATTTTACTTGTTTATTCCCCATTTTCAAAGATTTTGCTGGGCCGTCGCTGGCACGCTTGACTTCAGAGTGGTTTACTGATACGGCCTTCGACTTCACCCTAACGGTGAAGCGGTATCAGTTTTATGAGATGAAACTCAACCGTTCTCCTTTGTCACCAGTACGTGAGCCTCAGCAAAGAAAACAAAAATAGAAGTAGTTCAGCAGCGTATTGTGCTGTAAAATCAACTTACTTCCAGACACATATACACACATAGACATTTTTGCGCTAATTTGTCACGAAGTATTCGGCTACCTCTAAAAACCAGTCAAAACACAGTTCCTTTTGGCGAACTTAAACCTAATTTGTCACGAAGTAATTTCAGCTACCTCTAAAACTAGTCAAAACACAGTTCCTTTTGGCGAACTTAAACCTATTTTATCACATTTCTTTAAACCTTTGCGGCCGTTTTTTATACCAAAATAGTGTTTCTCACCCCCGACGTCTCACTGGTGATTTGGATCATCAGACTGAATCCCAGCGCCGTGGACCTGGTCACCGGCCCAGACTCGAATTCATGCCCTGGGGCTCTCTCCTCGTCTAAAAGGGCTGTGCACAGACTTTGGTGCCGGCTCCCCACGGCGTCAGGATCAGTGCTGGATCTTGGAACAGAGTCACAGATAACAGTTCTGATATTTTCTGATCCGGCTACGAAGGACCAAATAATGTTAAGAGATATACTCTAAAACACTTCTTCAGTAGAGACTCAGAGAAGAGAAACACACAGAACTTCTTGCTAGCAAGGGCAGCCTCCAGAACAGAGACTCGCGCCGAGAAACTGCCCCAGTCTTTATTTATACTTCAGTGAGCGTTTGTTCCTTACATTGGAATGTGGAGGTGTGTGTGTGTGTGTGTGTGTGTGTGTGTGTGTGTGGTCAGAGTGTGGCCCCATAAACGACTTCCCTTAACCTGCTGGTCTGGAAAATCCAACAGTTTCATCTATATGTAAAAAAGCACTTAGACTAAAACTGACATAGCTACGTTAATCCTACCGTAAAACAATAAGACAAGGTACGACCTCTCCCATACTCCTAGGATGTGGGGATGACGCCAGAACACCCTAGAATGTTACAGACCTCCTAGGATGAGACATTCTTTCAATATGCCACCAACTATATACTTCTACACACAAATGATTACATGCAGTATTCTACCATATGCAAACTTATATCATTAAAAGATTATACTGACTACCAAATACAATTTTCCATTGACATTAACTTATGCAGGCCCTTACCCTCCCCCCTCAGCCTATAGCCTATTACATTGATAACTGTGAAGGAGGGTCTACACTTGAGGCCTCTCAGCACAGTATCGTCCGTAATAAAGCAGCCTTTTCACTGCAAAATTCATCATTCCCCAAAAAATTCCAGGTTGTTTATGACAAGCGTAGATTGCTGCCAGGAGGTCTGACTTTACCCTTTGGTTATTGATTATTCTTGTTTTTGTTTTTTGTTTGTTTTTAAAAATGTTTTAGCCTGCTTTAATCGAGTTTGATCCCAGACTTCATGTGCCATTTTCTTGTATGGTTGTCGGGCCAAGTGGTTCGGGAAAGACCTTTTTTGTGAAATCTGTATTGGAAAATTGTGTACATGTTTTGAACAAGCTTATTGACAATGTTGTGTGGGTTTAAACATCCTTTCAGCCTCTGTATTCTGAGCTGCAAGAGAAAAATAAAAGAATTAAATTCACTGAAGGTCTCCCTGAATCTTTTGAAGACGAGAGCTTGTTTCCCTCACACCAAAGTCATCTCATTGTACTGGATGATGTTATTTTTCAAGCAGCTAATCATCCAGAAGTGGTCCGGATTTTCACCCAATACAGACACCACAAAAATATGAGTGTGATGATGTTGACCCAAAATGTGTTTCTACAAGGCAAACACAGCAGAACGATCAGTCTGAACAGTACTTATATGGTGTTATTTAAAAACCCTCGTGATAAATTACAAGTTAATACACTAGCTAGAGAAATATGCCCAGGACGTGTGCAATTCTTCTTGGAGAGTTTTGAGGAAGCCACGAGACATGGATATTTATTGATAGATTTAACCCCCACCTGTCCAAAGTAGCTAAGATTGAGAACAGGGTTACTACCCTCAGAACAGCTGTGTGTTTTCTTACCCAGGAAAAAATAACAGAAACAATGTCTGTAAGATTGAGAAGAAACTTTGCTTTGCTGAAAACACTAACCACAAGCTCCCCTAAAATTCGTAAGGTTATTTTAGAAGAATGCTCACCTGATTTAATTCAGTCTGTTTGCGAGATTTGTATGAATCTCATAAAAGGAAATTCCAATCACACAATGCCAGCATAAGAAGTTGAAACGGCACAGAGAGAAAATCAGACAGATGGCCTGCAGACGTCAAGGAGTCAGGAAGAAAAAGAAGCTAATGACTCAAAAGAGCGGCTTCCTCTTACCTCTTCTCACAACCGTTTTACCTATCGTAGCTGATTTAGCTATAGGCGGCATTCGTAAATAAAAATGCAGAAAATGTATCTTATCTCGCCTGAACAGATCAAACGCTTAAATGAAACGCATGCAAATGCTTCTCGACCGAACATGAGAGACAAAGCTGTGGATGACCTGGACAGTGAAATGAGACGTGTATTGGAGACTCAAGGTCTAACCCCCGATGAGAAAATTAAAAAGTATAACATGCTTTTACATAAGTACCTCGTACTTGAGAGACAGAAATTAGATGAAAGCAAACAAATAACACTAAGTAAACAAAGCTGGGGCATAGAAGCAGAACCGAGTTGTATGTGTGGAGGGACAGTAACTGTGTGTGTATACAGTGGGGCAAAAAAGTATTTAGTCAGCCACCGATTGTGCAAGTTCCCCCACTTAAAATGATGACAGAGGTCAGTAATTTGCACCAGAGGTACACTTCAACTGTGAGAGACAGAATGTGAAAAAAAAATCCATGAATCCACATGGTAGGATTTGTAAAGAATTTATTCGTAAATCAGGGTGGAAAATAAGTATTTGGTCAATAACAAAAATACAACTCAATACTTTGTAACATAACCTTTGTTGGCAATAACAGAGGTCAAACGTTTACTATAGGTCTTTACCAGGTTTGCACACACAGTAGCTGGTATTTTGGCCCATTCCTCCATGCAGATCTTCTCGAGAGCAGTGATGTTTTGGGGCTGTCGCCGAGCAACACGGACTTTCAACTCCCGCCACAGATTTTCTATGGGGTTGAGGTCTGGAGACTGGCTAGGCCACTCCAGGACTTTCAAATGCTTCTTACGGAGCCACTCCTTTGTTGCCCGGGCGGTGTGTTTTGGATCATTGTCATGTTGGAAGACCCAGCCTCGTTTCATCTTCAAAGTTCTCACTGATGGAAGGAGGTTTTGGCTCAAAATCTCACGATACATGGCCCCATTCATTCTGTCCTTAACACGGATCAGTCGTCCTGTCCCCTTGGCAGAAAAACAGCCCCATAGCATGATGTTTCCACCCCCATGCTTCACAGTAGGTATGGTGTTCTTGGGATGCAACTCAGTATTCTTCTTCCTCCAAACACGACGAGTTGAGTTTATACCAAAAAGTTCTACTTTGGTTTCATCTGACCACATGACATTCTCCCAATCCTCTGCTGTATCATCCATGTGCTCTCTGGCAAACTTCAGACGGGCCTGGACATGCACTGGCTTCAGCAGCGGAACACGTCTGGCACTGCGGGATTTGATTCCCTGCCGTTGTAGTGTGTTACTGATGGTGACCTTTGTTACTTTGGTCCCATCTCTCTGCAGGTCATTCACCAGGTCCCCCCGTGTGGTTCTGGGATCTTTGCTCACCGTTCTCATGATCATTTTGACCCCACGGGATGAGATCTTGCGTGGAGCCCCAGATCGTGGGAGATTATCAGTGGTCTTGTATGTCTTCCATTTTCTGATGATTGCTCCCACAGTTGATTTGTTCACACCAAGCTGCTTGCCTATTGTAGATTCACTCTTCCCAGTCTGGTGCAGGTCTACAATACTTTTCCTGGTGTCCTTCGAAAGCTCTTTGGTCTTGGCCATGGTGGAGTTTGGAGTCTGACTGTTTGAGGCTGTGGACAGGTGTCTTTTATACAGATGATGAGTTCAAACAGGTGCCATTCATACAGGTAACGAGTGGGGGACAGAAAAGCTTCTTACAGAAGATGTTACAGGTCTGTGAGAGCCAGAGATTTTCCATGTTTGAGGTGACCAAATACTTATTTTCCACCCTGATTTACGAATAAATTCTTTACAAATCCTACCATGTGGATTCATGGATTTTTTTTTCACATTCTGTCTCTCACAGTTGAAGTGTACCTCTGGTGCAAATTACTGACCTCTGTCATCATTTTAAGTGGGGGAACTTGCACAATCGGTGGCTGACTAAATACTTTTTTGCCCCACTGTATGTAAGCATTTAAACACTGCAGAGAGTACAATTAACAGTAACAGTATTGTAGAAATTCATTTCACCGAAACAATAACGTGGCGCACACTGTGACGTCAAAAAAGGCGCACATCTTTGACGCTGCGTTTTCTGCGTTTTCTCCGTTTTTCTCGTCCACACGTAAATGCAAAAACGGAGTTTTAGAAAATATCCACCCTGGCCGGAGTTTTTAAAAATCTCCGTTTTCAGTGACCAAAAACGCCGTTTACGTGTGGACGAAAGGTGCAAACGCATAGAAAAATCTGCGTTTTCAAAAATACCCGGGTACGTGTGGATGTAGCCTTAGACTCCCCGCGGTCAGATGGGAAGTGTGAATAAGGTTAAGTGTGTGACCCTAGGAAGTAATAAAGGAAGCAATAAAAATATGATATTCATCAAAAAAAATTATATTCATCCAAAATATGGTAGTTCATAGCTCATTGCTTCCCCCCCCCCCCAAAAAAAAGAACTAATTGATTATTTTAAAAAAAGTTTTTATATCTAATAGCATTATTTTATTTTTAAGCCATTAAAAAATGTTTTAGCTTCTATGGATTTGGTTGGATTTGAATCCATTTGAGTGGATTTGTTATGATGTGTTATTATTTGAATCAATTGCTATGGATTGTTTGGATTTGAATCAATGTGAGTTGCTTTGTTTGGATTTGTTATCATTGGAATCTGTTTGAGTGGATTTGTTTTTATGTGTTATCATTTGAATCAATTTCCATGGATTTGTTTAGATTTGAATCAATGTGAGATGATTTGTTTGGATTTTCGATGCAGATGAGGCAGGAGTACTGCCTTCCTTACTCTACTGTAATCATAACCCAGTGATCGATCGTTTTAAGGGTCTACGTGAAATTATGCTCAGCCCCGAGCCCTCTTGCTGCTCTGGTGTGTTCGAACGAGTCAAATTTGAGAGTGAGGAGGTGACAACATCTGAAGCAATGCTTTTGACAGCAGTTTTCAAATGAGGTTTTGCGATGCTCACACCCCGCTTTATGAACTCTTATAAGAATAAGAGGAAAAGCACATGTACAAACCAACCAACTTTACATTCAAGGTGCTGTACAACAAAAAGAGTGCGGAAAACCACCACCAAAGATCCCAAAGAGCTACTGGCTTATCTTCAGTTCACTGCAATAGAAACAAGCAACATTTAAATTCAGAAAAATCTAATGGGACACTTGCTGTGAGCAATCCCATATGGAAAAGAAATAGTAAAAACTTAATGTATGCCACATCTTATGCAAGTCTTTACTTGCATAAGATGTGGCCTACTTCATATAGTGAATCATATAAGGCTTATATGATTTACTCATGAAAGTGACCACTTTCTCATTGCTTTCATATAGTAAAAAAAAAAGTAAGTATTGTTTTAGTAAGTATCCAAAACACACAATTTTCATTTATATAATTTTTCAAGGGATCTTATATCTGTTTTCACTCTTGTATGCTTTACATACAAGTTTCACAAAAGACAGATACAAACTTTATAAGATTTATATATATCTTTTCCATATGGGATGAGCCAATCAACAACTACAAAATATGCTCCAAGCATACAGTAATGAAACATGGCCAAATTTCAGTATGAGTGGATTTGTTATAATGTGATGTTTGTTATGATGCGCTATAATTTGAATCAATTTTTATAGATTTGTTTGGATTTGTTATAATTTAAATCAGTTTGAGTGGATTTGTTATTATTTGAATCAGTTTGAGTGGGTTTCTTATGATGCGCTATAATTTGAATCAACTTTTATAGATTTGTTTGGATTTTAATCGATTTCTATGGATCTGTTTGGATTTGTTATGATTTGAATTAGTTTGAGTGTACTTGTTATGATGTGCTATGACTTGAATCAATTTGTATGGAGTTGTTTGGATTTGTTATGATTAGAATTGATTTCTATGGATTTGGTTGGATTTGAATCCATTTGAGTGGATTTGTTATGATGTGTTATTATTTGAATCAATTGCTATGGATTGTTTGGATTTGAATCAATGTGAGTTGCTTTGTTTGGATTTTCGATGCAGATGAGGCGGGAGTACTGCCTTCCTTACTCTACTGTGAGTGCCTATCACTGCCAGTGATCGGCAGCACTGTAAGAATATAGAAAGAAAAAGTAAACAACTTGAACTTGAAACATTTCATCCATGACAAAATCCATGACACTGTGCAGCACTTTGCTGCATAGCTTTGCCCTTTTTTTTAATGCTACAGGGTTTTTGGCGTGGCATGTTGACATATCTATCCAGTGTTCTAAATATTAGGATTGACCCAAGTCCTTCAATAATTGTATTTAGGACTTTGAAAGAAGCACAGGGTCTACAATAGGCAAAAAAAAATGTCTTCAAGCATATGCACTGATCATTGCAAATAAGCTAATCCTGCAGCTTTGGAAGAGCAAAGACATTCCTGTATTAAAGATCCTGTATTACAGAACTCACAAACAGACTTCACCTTGGGAAAATAAGATATGCCATTACTGGTACTATGAATGACTTTTACCAAATTTGGCAACCTTTCCTCTCCTATCTGGGTGATATCTAACTTTGCAGTCAGGGGTGAGGGTACAGAGGTTTTGGGTGGGCTTGGCATTTATAGGTTTAGAGTTCAGTTTCTAAGGCAACAAGATGCCTTGAGTTATTATCCGGTCTTTAAGTCTGACGTCATTAGCCATGTCTGGGCCCAAACTCTGCTGCAGGTCCCAAAGTCAAACGATCACTGCAGCATTACCGAGAGTTGAAAAACTGTCTAAATATTGTATCTAGCAACTCTGAGTTTCTTGCTGCCTGACAGTGCGTTAAAACTCCAGTTTCTTAGTTGTAGAATCACATCACAGCGACTTACTTATTTTCGTATCTAGTAACCCTGAGTTGCTTTTTGCCGCACAGTGCGTTATAACGTGAGTTATTGCTTTACGTTAGTGTTAAGGTTAAGCAATTTCAGAGGTCTGTTTAGTACCTTTTGCTTTCTGTTCATGATTAGCGAGTTTTTGCTGTCCATCTTTTCCCTGTTGTTGCCACCTTCACTGGCTGAAATAAAGTCTTGTTTTTCTTTCAATCACCCTCCGAGCCTCCGTGTGGTGTCTGCACCTGAGTCTATTCCCTTGTGCTTGCCGCCCGGGCGTGACAACTTTTTAAAGAGGGTGTTATGTATACACAATGAGCAATTTTTAACTGAATTGATATAGCCTGGTTACAGACAGATATCTTAGAGGCACAGACCCAAATCTCATGCCAGTCTGAAACAGTTATAGAGCAGCCTGGGTCTCTTTCCCAACCCTGTTTAAAAGCCAGGAAGTGAGGGGCTTTAGGAGTTAAGGACCTTATAAAAGGAGCTAATGGACTTCCCAGGCTGCAGGGAGAACAAAGCATCCTCCACTGCAGACCTTGTAGGGTCCATCATTAATTATAAAGTGCCTCAGTTGCAGGTATGTAAAAAAATTCCACATTCTGGAGGCTGAAACATTGCTGAAGCTGCTGAAAGAAGAGCAGAGTCTGGCCTCTAAACAAATCACTCAGGTTAACCAGCCCTAAGTTAGACCAAACCACAAAAACCCCAGAGCGCCAGGAAGTAAGGGCCGTTCAAATGTGTCTGGTAGATAACCTGGACTTGTGGAACACAAGCTCACATACCAAAATAACAATAAAAAATTAGAACTGGTCCATAATCCCCATTGCCAATAACTAGTTTTCATATAATTTGGCATACCTCAACCTTTACTGCCTGTTTTCTTTAGAAAATAGGGAGTAAAGAATCCATAAGAATGAGTTCTTGGCAGCCACCCTTACACTGAAACCATTTCTTATGAAAGGCCAGATTCATGTCTCGGGTCCTGTGTCAGGATTTTTTTCATAATACGACTAACATATACTATTAATGTGCTGTAGATTGGCATTAGTGTTACTCTCCTAGAACCACTCTTACTATCTTCAAAACTCCCCCTGATAGATTCCACAAAAACTATGCCAGAGACATGGTTGGGTTTTAAAGTAAAATGTTTAAAAGAAAAGGCTAAATAAATCAATCAATTAATATCAGTACAACTAAGTGTAGCTGGTGTGTAATTTTTAAAAAGAAGAAAAAACAAGAACAAAAAACCCCCAACAATTTTAAAACAGTATATACTAAAGCAAGGATAAGGTTAAATATGCATTGAGGTGACAGTATAGCCTGAAAGGAAGCCACACAGCACATCAAAAATAGCATTCTACCAAGTGAATATACATCAAAACCACACATCAACCTAGCAAAGCACGCAAAGCACCTGTTTCTTCAATTGGCAGTATTCATCTCTAACAATATCTAAATTCAATCACATTTAATTTACTTTCCACAAATAAATGCATGTGTTGTCTGTTTGTAGTGCAAACAGATAAAACACAGCCACTTGTTAAAACCCGACAGCAATATTAAAATCAAGAGGAAAATTAGATAAACAATCAAATTCAAAATAAAACTGAGAAAGCCAAAGTAGTAGCAGCACCCTAGCTGTACACAAAACAGTCCCACAGATCAGGTTCTTGAAAGTTCTCCACAAAACCTTGAAAAAAAAATTGTCTTCTGTATCCTTTCATTTGGATACCATATATACACAGTTTGAGAACAGGCCTAGTGGTACCATAGCTGCACAAACCGCATGTTGTCAACTTCCTCTGAACTTAAAAGAATAACCTGAAACCAGTGAGACTCGCACACTTCACATGGCTTGTGCTGCCGAGCTGAGCTCTCAGAAATAATCCACATCCTGCAATGGAGGAAATTTATGTCAATACTGAACATCTCAAACCTGATAACCCAACACATTCGACAAATCTCACAGGTAAGAAGTGAGAGAGACATGGGAAAAGAATTATACATGTGTTTTAACATCTATTTTTCACTTTATTTTGCATCCAGTTTTGTTTTTGCTTTTCCATTGTTTCAGGTCCAAGGAGCTGTAAAAGAAGTTTGTCTTTAGTTGTTATTCTCTCTCTGGGCCTGGTGGCTGGAATTATCGCTCTTTATTTCTACTGTGAGTTGTGTTGGTGTTCTAATTAAATTAGACATGAACGTTTGAAAGCAGAAATACGCACAAATTAAAAATATGTAAACCATTTTAGGATGATGAGATTGCAACAATGGTTCCTTATTCTCATGTAAAAGCATGTGAATAAGGAACTAAAACCTTCATATTTAGCATGTTTCATTGATTAGAGGCAGAATGTTAAAATATTTTTGTTTAACTGTAAAATTAATTAGAATTAGTACATGAATTAATGCTTTTTTGTGTCTCAAAAACATATTTTGTTATCTGTCTGTATTTCAGACAATAACTCCTTATATGAGTCAGCTGAACATCTCTCTGCAATGAACATCCAACTTTCCTCAATAACTGAGGAGAAAGACCTTCTAAACACAAATCTCTCTTCCATGAGTAACAAACTTTTCTCCATGACTGAGGAGAGAGACCTGCTGCATGCCGACCTTACCAAAATCACAGAAGAGCTGAAGAAGCTGAAGAGCTTGTTTAACCAGAGTGAGTCCTTGTGTCTTTATAAAAGGTCTTACTGTGAAAATTGATTCAACAGAAATTTTAAAAAGCAAACGTTAATCTTTAGGGGCACATATTTATATGAACCACTGGCTTCATTGTTGCATCTCTGCTTATCACTTTAAAGCTGGATTGCAGCAGTGCATCTTATGCTATTCACAAATTCACATTTACAAGAAAAATACAGTTGGTACAAAAATGCTGGAATCCATTCTATTAGTAAATGTGTAATTCATCATTTGTAAAGCATTAATCCTCCTTAGTGTGTAATTTATAAACACATGAATACAGATATGTGTAGTCATGATGGAAAATATTAGTGTGTTCTTGGTATCATTTTAAGTATTAAAGTCTAAGTAAGTGAGTAACAAAGTATTTAGGTGCCCATTCATTTATATATTGATTAAGATGTGAACTTATCGTGATTTAATAGAGATTTTATAAATACTTTTTTCAAATTTTAATTTATTGTTAATTAAGACTTTTTTCAGTTAACTATTTTTTGTGACCTTATCTAAAGAGAGGACTAGTTTATATTAATATTTATTAATAAAAATTAATGTAGGTCAAGAGTCAAACAAGTCTCAGGTATCTTCACAGCAGAAAAATGACACAGAAAAATCACAAAGAACATACAAATAGTTTTTTGCCAGATGCAAACATAACCCACCTGAGGTTTATGATATGTAATACTGAAATGTAGGTTAGGTAAGGTAAGGTAGGGTAAGGTAAGATAAGGTAAGATCTTTATTTTCACTGTTACCAGAACAATGAAACACAGTTTAGCATCTTTCCATTGACAGCATGTAGGTTTTTAACATTCAGATTCTTAGCATAAGAGAATAATATAAAATAAGTTGAAGAGGTACCTACACAGAGAATGTATGAAAAGCTCAATAATTTAAGTATCTACACAAAAGGATATCAGAATCAGAATACTTTATTGATCCCTAGGGGAAATAATTTTTTTGTTACAGTGCTCCATTATAAACAAAACATTAACAAGACAGACAATACACTAACTAAGAATAGCACAATACATACATATATATTAGGGGTGCAACAATACTCGTATCGATATTGAACCGTTCGATACAGTGCTTTCGGTTCGGTACGCATATGTATCGAACAATACAAAATTTTTAATTTATTTTATCAGCTTTCCTTCTGACGATGCTGTCTGTGTTGAGCGCCCAGTGGATCTGCGCTCGACAGTGCAGCCTAGGCGGAGTAGTCGAACGCGGATTCACTGAGCGCAGGGCAAGCTAGCCAGACAGAAGTTAAGCTCTCCTTGCAACATGGCAAATTGAACCTCCCCCACCCTAATTCAGATCTGGCGTTTGGAACTATTTTGGTTTTCATGTGACGTATGACCCTGAAGGTAAGCGCGTCATGGACAAAAGTAAAACAGTATGTTGGATGTGCCACGCAATGCTCAATTGGTGGGAACTAGTGTGTTTACGTTAGCTAGTTAGCTCGTTAACGTGTTGGCCGTCCATCCCCACGCACGGGGCGATCTGCGGTAGCTCGTTAACGGAGATTTGCCGTGTTGTGGCGTTAACGTCATTTCAGATTAAAGCTGACAGCACTAGTGGGAACACAACGAATATGACTGCACATTTACTCCGACATCATCCTAGTGCAAAGACAAGTGGAAGTAGACAAAAACAACAAGCTCGCATGCTACAAACTTAACCCGAGTCATTTAGACAGCCGTTAGCACACGATTCTCCTTATGGGGACCTGATATGTTTAATATGCTGCTGAGAATATAGCCCAGAAGAAGCGTATAGTATAGCTTTTATTTTGGAAAGAGCCATTTCTCTGTAATAAACTCTCTTCTCCAAAGATGAGTGATTTCTCGATCAGATAGATTTATTTTTTTTATTACTTTGTTGTTTCAGCAACATTAAATTCAAAAACTATACTTTTGAGTTAAAATATATATTTATAATTTTAATAAATGACAAATTAAAAAGGCATGAACGTGTGTAGTTGTAGCAGTAACCAGTGTGTTAAGTGGATGCGTTGTACAGGGAGCCACAGGCAGGAATGATTTCCTGTGTCGTTCAGTGGTGCTTTTCGGTAATCTCAGTCTCTCACTGAACGTGCTCCTGTGACTGACCAGCAGTGTTGGGAAGGTTACTTTTAAAATGTATTCCGTTACAGAATACAGAATACATGCCCCAAAATGTATTCTGTAACGTATTCCGTTACGTTACTCAATGACAGTAACGTATTCTAAATACTTTGGATTACTTAATATATTATCGTGCTTTTTACAACAATCTATGAAGCGCCTTGAGGCGACTTTTGTTGTGATTTGGCGCTATATAAATAAAATTGAATTGAATTGAATTGAATTGAACTATTGCTGTGTGATTTATTACTATTACTGAAGGTCCGCGACTCCGAACTGTAGTAAAGGGACCTCTGACTAATACGGCGGGGTCCCTGTCGGCTCATAGCCGAAAAATAGCTTTACTTTGTTGTGTGGGTCAATTTTTCTTGCGAGAGACAGAGAGAGGCGTTGAAAGACTGCTCCAACGGAACTTATTGTTTTCGGAGGAAAACACGAACACGGTGTACAGTCGAGTCTTAATAGCTTACTTACAACTGGGCTCGTCAGGCACTCTTCTTGGCTGCAGTGGTTATTATTATATTTACATGTTTCCAGCTCCCGTTTTTCCTCGACGACAACTCGTACCTTTCCACTCGCCTTTTTCTCCCTCCTCGCGCTCACAGACACATAACGTGTATGGCAGTGCATTCTCCCTGCAACACGGACTACACTGCCCATGATGCTGCATTCTTTAGAGCTATGCTTGTAGCATTCTGCCTGTTAGCTTAGCACAACAACAACAACGAAAAGGCGCTCTCTCACCCAGGAAACACACAGTCGCAGAAAGAGAGAGAGAGCGTCGCCCTGTAACCATGGCAACCGTAACACTGCCGCCTGGAACGAAAGAACGTAGCTGTCAAACAAAACCCAAACAGTCCTGACCCGCGACTAAATGAAACAGGAAAGTACCGCAGTGTAATCCATTTATTTCAACAAAGTAACTGTATTCTAAATACCACCTTTTTAAACGGTAACTGTAACGGAATACAGTTACTCATATTTTGTATTTTAAATACGTAACGGCGGTACATGTATTCCGTTACTCCCCAACACTGCTGACCAGCATGTCATGGAGTGGGTGGGAGGTGTTATCCAACATTGTCTTTATCTTGGACAGCATCCGCCTCTCCGACACCACCTTGAGGGAGTCCAGCTCCATCCCCACAACATTGCTGGCCTTACGGATCAGTTTATCGAGTCTGTTGGAATCTGCAACCCTCAGCCTGCTCCCCCAGCATGCAACAGCATAGAGGATCGCACTGGCCACAACAGACTCGTAGAAAATCCTCAGCATTTTCTGGCAGATGTTGAAGGACCTGAGTCGCTTCAAAAAATAGAGACGACTCTGGCCCTTCCTGTAAAGTGCTGTGGTGTTTTTAGCCCAGTCCAGTTTATTGTCAATGTGTACTCCAAGGTATTTATAGTCCTCCACAATGTCAACACTGACCCCCTGGATTGAAACAGGGGTCAAGTGTTTCCTGGTCTTCCTGAAGTCCACTATCAATTCCTTGGTCTTTGCCATGTTGAGCTGCAGATGATTCTCCTCACACCACGTGACAAAGGAGTCGACCACAGCCCGGTACTCTGTCACATCACCCCTGCTGATGCATCCAACCACCGCAGAGTCATCAGAAAACTTCTGAAGATGGCAGGTCTCTGTGCAGTGGCTGAAGTCTGTGGTGTAGAGGGTGAAGAGGAAGGGGGAGAGGACAGTCCCCTGTGGTGCCCCTGTGTTGCTGATCACCTTGTCAGACACACACTGTGGGAGACGTACATATTGTGGTCTTCCTGTCAGGTAATCAACAATCCAGGACACCAGAGAAGCATCCACCTGCATCGCTGCTAACTTATCACCCAGGAGGGTTGGCCTGATGGTATTGAAAGCACTAGAAAAGTCAAAAAACATGACCCTCACAGTGCTCGCCGGCTGGTCCAGATGGGTGTAGACATGATTGAGCAGGTAGATGATGGCGTCCTCAGTTCCGAGACGAGGCTATAAGCAAATTGAAGGGGATCCAGATGTGATCTTACTATGGGTCGCAGCTGGTCCAGGAGGTCAGTGCCACGGGCCTGTAAACCTGGGGGCCACTGGGGCATGGCGCCTTTGGAATAGGGACAAGGCATGATGTCTTCCACATCACTGGTACCCTCTGCAGACTCAAACTCAGCATAAACAGTTTATGAAAGACTCCACAAAGCTGGGGGGCACAGGCCTTGAAAACGAGGGGACTCACTCCGTCTGGTCCAGCAGACTTGCCTGAGTGAAGTCTCTTCATTTGCATCTCAACCTATTGAGTGAAGGTGATGGGTGGGGGAGGGGTGTCAGGAATCTCACAGGAGGCAATAGCGCCATGTGAAGAGAGAGGCTGGCACAGTGGTGTGGCTCTGGATTCCAGGCTGACTACAGGTGAGGTTGTGGGGGTGGAAACAGACACTGTGGTGTCGAATCTATTGTTAAACAGATTCAACTCGTCGGCTCTATTCTCACCTCCCTCAGCTCCCCTGCTGTTGGTTGGCCTGAATCCAGTGATGGTCTTCATGCCCCTCCACACCTCTCTCATGCTGTTCTGCTGGAGTTTCCACTCCAGCTTCCTCCTGTAATTGTCCTTAGCCTCTCTGATCTTGTCCTTTAGTAACACCTGGACCTTCCTCACCTCCTCTTTATTGCCCCCTCTGAAAGCCCTCTCCTGATTGTTGAGGGGGGCTTTGATGTCCTTAGTCACCCACGGCTTGTTATTTGGGTAACAATGAACAGTCTGAGCTGGAACAATGGAGTCGGTGCAGAAAGTTATGTAGTCTGTGATACACTCAGTAAGCCCATTGATGTCCTCGGCGTGAGGTTCACAGAGTGTTTCCCAGTTGGTCACCTCGAAACAGCCCTGTAGTTCCGCTAAGGCCTCCTCTGACCACCTCCTAAAGCTCCTCGTGGTCACAGGTTCCCTCCTCACAACTGACACATAGCGGGGGATGAGGTGAATCAGGTTATGATCTGACCTACCAAGTGGGGGGAGGGAGGAGGAGCTGTATGCATCCTTGACATTAGCATACAGTAAGTCTAGAATTTTTTCTCCCCTGGTCAGACAGTCCACATATTGTCTGAATGTTGGTAGTGTATTGTCCAGTGATACATGGTTGAAGTCACCCGAGATTACAATAAAGGCACTCGGGTGCTGAGTCTGTAACCGAGCTATGGCAGAGTGGATAGTGTCACATGCAGCTGTAGGGTTAGCATGGGAACATGTTAGCATGTAGGAACATAAACAGCCACCAAGATGACGTGAGAAAATTCCCTGGGTAAATAATACGGCCTGAGTCCAACAGCACACAGTTCAATGTCCGGGCAACAAATCCTTTCTTTGATTGTTATGTTGGCAGGGTTACACCACCGGTTGTTAACTAAAACAGCAAGCCCACCTCCTTTCCGCTTACCGCTAGCGATGCTGTCCCTGTCCGCCCAAACAGTGTGGAAGCCTTCCACGGAAGCATTCTTGTCGGGAATGTCCTGGTCCATCCATGATTCAGTGAAACACATCAGGCTACACTCTCGGTATTCCCTCTGACTCCGTACTAGTGCTGAGAGCTCGTCGATTTTATTCGATAACGATCGCACATTTCCCATTACGATAGATGGCAGACACGGTTTATACCTCCTCGCTTCGAGCTTTTGCTGTCTCACCGTCTCCTTCTTTCTTCTCTTCTGTCCTTGACCTCTGCATCCCCGATGTGTTTTTCTCCAAATTTCAGCTGGTACTTCTGCAGGTCTGGCCAGCGAGCCAGCCGGCATCAGGGTGATCAGCTGATCACTGGAGTAAACGGTCCGTACGTGTAGGAGATGTGCCGCAGTCCCGTTCCTTGATAAAAGTAATAGCTCTACGGCCACCAGAAGAACAAAAACTCTCTCAATCCACATGATTGAGTGAAAGATAATAAACGGATGAAAATACAAGTCAGAAAAAAAAGAATACGTAAGAAAACAGAGCTAAACTAAGAGAAAAAGCAGGAGCGACTGTAACAGGCTACACGCTGGTTGGCGCATGCGCACGCATATTCACAAGTTATATACAGAAACTAAATTAAATAATAGATATCGATATAGATATATATGCAGGCTCAGACGTCGCCCGGATAAACAAGGTCCGCAAGGTCCACTTCTCATCAAGGCACCCTGATGAGAAGTGGACTACTGGAACAGGAAGTCATCGGTGGGCAAGAGATGAAAATAGGGCATTGTTGGAATGCTACTACTCAAGTAACCCTGACAGAAGAGGTTACATGAAAAGGATAAGAGACCTATGGAATCTTCGATACCCAACATCCACGTTGATGGCAAAAAAACTAGTAGCTCAGTGTTCCAACATTCAAAAGAAGGGATTGCTCTCACAGCTAGAGATTGACGAGGTACAACACAAATGCTACGGAAAGGGGGAGCCAGGATGACAGGTCAGGGAGGAGATATCATCACCCCCACCCGAGATTGGGCACCATGCCCCAAGTGTGATAGAAGAAGGTTTTTTGAGTGAGACAGGAACTGACCTGAAAGACAACATCATGAAGCTTAAAACTTGGATCACCCGTAGCCAGTTACCAAGACTACGTGAAGCAGCAGTAATCAGTGAGATACTTGGCTAGAACTTGAACAGCCACAATGAACAGTGCCCTCCATGGAGAAAGAGACTAGAGGCTAAGATCAAAGTAGCACGGAGGGAGGTTAGCCAAATATTGGGGGTGCAGAAAGAAGGTGCCTAAGAAGTATAGCAAGCTGTCCATACCTGAGGCCTTGGAAACTGCCAAGCAATGACTCACAGCCTTGGCCAGCCACTTAAAGAGGTACACCAGAGAGATCGAAGACAGGAGAATAAATTAGCTGTTCTCCACAGAACCAGTCAAGGTGTACTCTCAGTGGCAGGGGAATAATATGAGAATGGTACCACCAAGGCTGGAGATGGAGCAATACTGGAAAAACATATGGGAGAAGGACGCAACCCATAACAGCAATGCTCAGACATCCAAGAAAGGGTCTCCAGTATGAAGAGTGGGACACCACCAGGCCCCGACATAGTTCATGCCTAGTGGCTATAGAAGGTGACTGCACTCCATGAGCGCCTACCGCCACAAATGAACCAGCTGCTAGTTGACGAAAGACACCCAGAATGACTAACCGAAGGCAGGACAGTCCTGATCCTCAAGGACCCCCAGAAGGGACCGGTCCCATCCAACTGCCAACCAATAACCCGTCTTAGTACCACATGGAAACTCCTGTCAGGCATCATTGCGGTTAAGATGAACAGGCATATGGCTCAATACATGAGCCGGGCGCAGAACACCAGCTAAGGGTAGACCAAGCAGTTGCCTGAGACTGCAAGACTTGGCTGACTAACCTATGCACTGCTTGGATTGATTATAACAAGGCTTATGACTCAATGCCCCACAGCTGGATCCTAGAATGCCTAGACCAGGGATCGGCAAACTTTCTGATGATGAGTACCATCTAAAATTTCCTCAGAAGTCAATGTGCCATATGATTGCATTAGCAATAAATTTAATAACGCTCTATATCAACAGTTACACACTATATAGAACAACTTTACAGAATTATATTTGTTCGCAGATGCAGGCATAATGCAGATCAGCTATTTTGAAACAAAAAAAAAGACGCTTCTTATCCATAACAGCAAATGAACTGTACAACAGAAAATGCAAATGCTATTCATGGTCTCCTTACAACAATGATAAGAAAAATAAACTGGGCCAATATGGAATGTTTGTTAATACAGGGATACACATGTTAATATGATCTCTGGTCTCCGAATTAGAGACACAGGTCTCCTAGTGTCCAGCATTCAGATGGCTACCTGAGGACACTCTTCATGTGAGAGAAAATCTGCTCACACAGATATGTAGAGCCAAATACTGTCAATAAGGCCTCTGCAATGTTCAGAAGACAAACTTGTCAAGTAGTGATGTCCAGCAGGTGAAAATGCAAGCTCCATGAACACGCACAGCTATGGATTCCAGCTGCGTCTGTACTTCTGTAAATTTTGACCCCCACAGAGTCGAGCTTTTCAGTTCAATCAGCTGCATTTCGATGTCCTCTGTGTCCAGCCAGTTAAAGTGAGACAAATCCAGCTGCTTATTAAAGCTTTCTGGTTTGATCAGAAAAGAAAGCATTGGTCCATACACCTGAAAGTCCCAAAAACACATTGTGAATTTTGTCTCGAGTCTATGGATGTATCCATGTATTTCCATGGTGCTGATGCTGCACTGAGCGGACAGCTCCTGAAGCATTTGAAGTCTCGGAATCTGGACGTTTCAACATCGCTTGAAAAAACTGCCAGATAGCAACGTCCCTCTCACCAGTAGGTTTAGTTGTTTTTAGCCAATTACAAGTTGAATCTGGTAGTTGGGGTTGTTAGCCAAGATACTGTCACTAAGCATTAAGAAGTGGCACAACTAATGTGTCTATGCAAGCTAATTTGTCATGTGCACCGCTGGACCTGCCATTTATTTTTTTATGCACCTTCTCAGATGAATTCACTGCATGTCATGCCATCAGTTAACCCTTCTCATGCCAACTGTGGCACAAGTGCCCACGGTTGCCGACCCCTGATATCTATCTATCTATCTATCTATCTATCTATCTATCTATCTATCTATCTATCTATCTATCTATCTATCTATCTATCTATCTATCTATCTATCTATCTCTCTCTCTCTCTCTATATATATATATATATATATATATATATATATATATATATATATATATATATATATACAGCCACAAACATAAATCAGTTTTATTGGAATTCCACGTGAAAGGCCAATACAAAGTGGTGTACACGTGAGAGGTGGAACAAAAATCATACATGATTCCAAACATCTTTTTACAAATAAATAACTGCAAAGTGCTTTTTATTCAGCCCCCTTTGGTCTGAGTGCAGTCAGTTGCCCATAGACATTGCCTGATGAGTGCTAATGACTAAATAGAGTGCACCTGTGTGTAATCTCATGTCAGTACAAATACAGCTGCTCTGTGACGGCCTCAGAGGTTGTCTAACAGAATATTGGGAGCAACAACACCATGAAGTCCAAAGAACACACCAGACAGGTCAGGGATAAAGTTATTGAGATATTTAAAGCAGGCTTAGGCTACAAAAAGATTTCCCAAGCCTTGAATATCCCACAGAGCTCTGTTCAAGCGATCATTCAGAAATGGAAGGAGTATGGCACAACTTTAAACCTACCAAGACAAGGCCGTCCACCTAAACTCGCAGGCCGAACAAGGAGAGCGCTGATCAGAAATGCAGCCAAGAGGCCCATGGTGACTCTGGACGAGCTGCAGAGATCTACAGCTCAGGTGGGGGAATCTGTCCATAGGACAACTATTAGTCGTGCGATGCACAAAGTTGGCCTTTATGGAAGAGTGGCAAGAAGAAAGCCATTGTTAACAGAAAACCATAAGAAGTCCCATTTGCAGTTTGCCACGAGCCATGTGGGGGACACAGCAAACATGTGGAAGAAGGTGCTCTGGTCAAATGAGACCAAAATGGAACTTTTTGGCCAAAATGCAAAACACTATGTGTGGCAGAAAACTAACACTGCACATCACTCTGAACACACCATCCCCACTGTCAAATATGGTGGTGGCAGCATCATGCTCTGGGGGTGCTTCTCTTCAGCAGGGACAGGGAAGCTGGTCAGAGTTGATGGGAAGATGGATGGAGCCAAATACAGGGCAATCTTGGAAGAAAACCTCTTGGAGTCTGCAAAAGACTTGAGACTGTGGTGGATGAAAGAAATCTCGGTCCCGGGTTTCTCCGTGGATCGGGTTTCCTCCGAGGCGTGGGCACCTATAAGCAGAGTTTTGTCTTTACCCTATAAGATTCAAAATTATTCAAAGTAACACTCAGGTATGCCGTTCACCAGGTTAGTTACAGCGCCGGGAGTAGCTTGGGAGAACAAGGAAACACAGACTGCTTCAGGTTGCTTTCCCAAAATCAACTCAAAGGTTTATTCATCATACAACAGTATATATAGAGGAAAAAGGTTCGTGTGTCAGCAGATTCTCAGTTCAAACCGGTACAGACCAAATAAGGAAGCGTCTTCCTGCCCTCTGAGCAAAGAAGTATCCTTTGTATAGTTTATCAGTTCAGCTACAATTTATGATCATCCCAGCAAAATACACTCCTAGACATAGAATACAGAGTTCTTTCATTAGTGAATTCTGAAACAAACCACCTGGCCTTTAACAAGCTCTTTTCTAGGAGATAAAGAAGGGAAGATGGGAGTAAGGAAGTGGTCTCTGTGGTGTTTTCGACCTTGAGGTTCCATCCTGTGATTCTTACACATTGATTCTTGGGTCACAGAGAAAGAGAAAAACAACTAGTAAATGGGCCTTATTGAGTAACAGTTTTCCTGTATAATATCACTATAAAACAATATCCTGTAAATGCTACCATGGTATCAAAATATCACAACAGTGGAGGTTCACCTTCCACCAGGACAACGACCCTAAACATAAAGCCAGGGCAACAATGGAATGGTTTAAAACAAAACATATCCATGTGTTAGAATGGCCCAGTCAAAGTCCAGATCTAAATCCAATCGAGAATCTGTGGCAAGATCTGAAAACTGCTGTTCACAAACACTGTCCATCTTATCTGACTGAGCTGGAGCTGTTTTGCAAAGAAGAATGGGCAAGGATTTCAGTCTGTAGATGTGCAAAGCTGGTAGAGACATACCCTAAATGACTGGCAGCTGGAATTGCAGCAAAAGGTGGTTCTACAAAGTATTGACTCAGGGGGCTGAATAATTACGCACACCCCACTTTTCAGTTATTTATTTGTAAAAAATGTTTGGAATTATGTATGATTTTATTAGGTGTTATTAGGTGAAAAGTCACGTAGACATGTAGATTGCTTAGTGATCAATAAAAAGCACATTTCATGGAGCTGATCACATTATATAAAAACAATTTCCCTTTGACATTTTCGTTCCATTTCTCACTTGTTTACCACTTTGTATTGGTCTTTCACGTGGAATTCTAATAAAATTGATTCATGTTTGTGGCTGTAATGTGACAAAATGTGGAAAAGTTCAAGGGGACCGAATACTTTTGCAAGCCACTGTATATATGTAGCGCCTAGCGGCCTCTTCATGGTTTCCATTTGCCTGTGGGATGCCCACATATGTTTCGAGCAAATGTTAGAACACTTTTGCAAATATGTCATGTCTTAATAAATCGAGCTGATATTTGAAGTTTACACAGCAACATTCTAGCCTGAAAATATCTTAAAAGTGTATTTTGTAATCCAAAAAGAGTAATATTTCAAACTCCGCTACACTACGTTCCCCCGCAACTGCCTTGTTTGAGTTTTGGACAAAATGCATTCTGGGATATTTGCCTGGGTTTGGCTACAGTAACCAGCGAGCTGATTGGAGACCAAAACAGCCAATCAGAATTTTTGCATCCAAGTCTGTGATTGGTTGGTTTTGTGGCACAAATATAACGCTGTACAGAAAGAGTTGAATGCGCAGGGGCAGAGATGTTGAGAGCACGAGCAACACATTGCGAGATCCGCAGAGATCTGAGCAAGAACAAATGCAAAAACTGAGCGAGAGGGGCTGTTGTTGTGTGTGTATATGGATAATAGCAAACACTGAAATACGTTTTTTGCACGCAGCAATGAATTTTGTTCGATCAAATTTAGCATTTCTTCACTCAAAATACATTTCTCCTCAAAATGGCACTCATCATCAGAAAGGTTGCCGACCCCTGAGAGTCAAATAAGTCAGCATCAACTCAGGTTCAGTTCCAAGGTGTTCCTGAAATAGAGGAAAAATATCCATTTTTGTGCTTTTACAAAGTTGAACTCACCTGAAATGAAAGTAGTAATGGATGGCCTACTCCTTTGCTGAAAACCAAGAGAAGCTCCACCAATTAAGGAGGCAATTAGCTGAAGATGTAGTTTTCTGTCATTAAGGACAATCTGAAATCAATGGCTATTTCCATACATACATACATGGATCTGGAGGTTAAAATTGTTTAGTAATCGCATGATGTAAGATACATTAGCAAATGATTTTAGCGGTATTTAGGGAGCAAATAAAAATAAGCAGACACTTAAGTCATGGCACTGCCCTCACATTCTCAGACATAATATTTGTGGTCATTCCAGCAGGAACACTAAATTAGTGGCAGATATGAAAGTGATCACAGCACAAAAAATATTTTAAAAAGTTAGCACAGTTCACTTTAGCTTTTAATTTCCTGGCAAAAAATGTGTCACACACACTTTGTTGTTGTTGTAAAACTGTTATTCTCTGTAAGTGAATGCAGTGTGCATAGATCTTATTGTTAGATGATCCTGTGTAATTAAATAAAGATCAAATGAGCATTATTATAGAATTCTTAAAACATCATTCACTAACTGTACTACTACGTCTCTGTAATTTCTTCTAGACAAAGCATGTCCTGCAGGATGGAGCAAGTTTAGCTGTAGCTGTTATCTCCTCTCTGAAAGCTCTGCTTCCTGGGATGCAGCCAGAAAGAACTGCAGAGACAGAGGAGCAGATCTGATGGTTATTGACACTCCTGAAGAACAGGTACAGTGTTTGTGTATGTGTGTGTTATTGTGTTTGTAAATAAATATTAAAGTTCAAACTCCTGTTTATTTTAATGTAAACAATTTGTCCGGTTTTGAACAAAAATCTAGAAATTAATACATATCTACAACACATTTACTACACATAAAACCCTGAAACAACTATAATTTTGTCTCAGTGAGAAAAAAAAAAAAGGTAGACTTTTCTGTTTTCGCAATTTCTGGAGAAATTGCAGTGAGATTGTTGCTACTGGTGGTCTGTAACTTGCCTCTGGTGCATCTAAAATGCTGGAGGCAATGAGTTAAAGGCTGGTTAACAAAGTTAAAAGCAGATGTCTCATACATACATGGGCAGGTAATTAGATTTTCTGTGTGTGATTAAAAGAATAAGAAAAAAAGACTTGAAAAATGTAATTGTGAAAAAAGTCCCATGCTGTATTTTAACTCACAACCATCGACATGCAAGGAAGAGGTGAAAAAGAGGTAACTCTGCCATTAACTAAAAAGTGAATTTTTCAGAAATGGTGCAAGATTTAGAAAATCAGAATAGAAACACACAGTGGATAATTGAGCCAGTCATTTTGAGGTATGAATAGTTTGTCTACCACAAATGGTGTGAGACTAGTTAGGGAAGAAGAAGCATCTGATAACATACACTGGGACTGCTGCTTTGCAACAATCCCACAGATTACAGTGAATGAAACCCTTGGAAGTTGGAAAAATAAATTAATAACTGTACAAGAACACATGCAATGTAGTTTCCAAAGATTCTTCCACTGATACACTGCAAAACAGAGCACTTCCCATGAGCTGGACAGGAGTTTGTAGCCAAGGGGCAGGTGCATCCGATAATTTGAAGACAATTTTTCATTACTAGTATACTAATGCACTATGTATTGTTTCCACTGTACATGTTTGTCCTACAAACTGTACTGTTCCACTCTACCTGTTTGTTTTTTAACTCTGACACACTAATGTACATGCTTTAGTAAAAGTTATGTTTTATGAAATGTGTGGGACATCATGAAATGAGCAAACACTTCTAAGATAATTTTGAACACGTTTATAATACGTTTAAACAGTATTAAGAGATTTTAGAGGCAATGACTTACTCATTGTTAAAAAAAACAACATAACAAATAAATTAAAGGTTGGAGTGTATAAAAGCATGTTGCCTGTTAAGTGGTGTGTTTTCCTGTATTAGCTGTGGAAAATGTATCTCCATTGTTGAGGGTAAATGCTGCAATAAATATGTAAAAGCAAAACAAGGGAAAAAAGGAAGGAGAAAATGGTTTAATTAGTGGTGGTTTAGGATTTTTTAAAAATAGATTTTAGATGAAATTTGAATAAATTGTGGTTCAAATCTAAAATGAAAGTCTTTTCTTTTTTTAAATTTTTCTAATATACAGATGATCCTCTCTGCAATCATCACAGAAGACGCTTGGATTGGTTTGAATGACAAAGAAAAGGAGGGAACATGGAAATGGATAGATGGAACCCCACTGACTCTCAGGTAAGACTTCTCTTTTGGTTTAGTTTACTACTTTTATTACATTTCCAAAAGATATTTGTAAAACCCATACATATATGCAGAGATACCCACATTGGTGATGTTACATGTCAGTGGGATGAGCCAAACTGCAAGGCCAATGTGTGCTAATGACTTGTTTTGGTAACATTGATCAGAAGAAGTTACTATATTAGTCATGATGTACTGCAGTCTGATGGAAGCACCAACACCAAAGCATCTCAGTTTTTCTTCAGTAATAATAAGACAATGTTTTTGTTACTGACCTGCTAGGTACTGGGCAGGAGACCAACCTGATAATGGTGGTGGACAGGAAAACTGTGCTCATATCATAAATAATAATAAAAAGTCCTGGAATGATCTCCCATGTTCAACTTCTCTTAAGTGGATCTGTGAAAAAATACCATAAAATCAATGTACAGTTTCTCAGAAATAATAAAATCAAAAAAATGTTTTGCGATTTTAGCTGGGATTGTAATTCCACATAATAACTTTAATTTGATATGCTCTGTCATGATGAGGTATTTTGTTGTAGCTTTTTTATAAGTCAGTGGAGATCAAACACAAGCATGGCTAAGCATAGGTGGTTAATTCTTGATATTTCTATTTGAAATTATTTGATTTTTAATGTTATTTTCTTCTTCTGGTAGTTTTTTCAATCTATTGTGGTATTATTGTAATTAAGTCTTTCATTTCTTTTCCTTCTTCATAGTTGTTTTACTCAGTTTCAGTTCACGATCATATGTTTTGCTTCATACCACATTGTATTACCTCATATTAGAGGCAGTTTTTTTCCTGCAGTGTTTCTTTATGTTCCTACCTCTGTCTCATTTCTGTGTTGTTGTTAGTATTCATTAGGGTTAGTTGTCTTTTGCATGTTTCCTCTTTTCCATTTGTTTCCTGCGTTTGTATTACTTCCTGCTTCAGTTTTTCCCTCATTACTTTCATTGTTATGTTTTTGATAGTGTTTAAGTGACCTTGTACGTGTCATTCTGTCTTACAATAAACTCCAAAAACAAAAGATCTAAAGTGCTCTTCTGGGAATTGATTGAGATATAGACTTTATTAAGACAGTTATCTTATGATAAAAAGACCAAAAAGCCTTGTGTGAAGAAAGCTGTATTGTGTATTTTGTTTTTTGTTTGTGTTTTTTTTTTTTTTTACCTTTTTTTGGCCATTTTCTAAAATTAAATTCAAGTTCAGATGAACAACAATACATGAGATATCACACTGTCTCATTATTTATTTAACATAAATTTGGTGTCTACTGTGAGTCTGGTTCTCACAGGAGAGAGACCCGCTGCATGCCAACCTCACTGCAAATGCCAGAGACTCATAGACTTCTATTTGCACACAAATGAGAAGCCGAAAATGTGAGGTGTAATTTACTTCTGCATTGGTTTCAGGGGAGGATGCTACTTCTTTCATATGCAGACGAAAGTCAGAATTCTGAGTAATTTGTTGTTTTTATATTCATATTTATTCATTTGTTTTCAATGGTTCTATTGAACTTATGGGTGTTAATATTAAAATCAATGAGATGTTATTCATGAAAACAAGATTTGAACTTAAAAAATAGCTAAAAATTTAACAATGGATGAATAGGCTTTCTTTCATAAATGCAACAAGAATCTCTAGCCATACTTAATATTTCTTGTCAACTAAAGAACCTTTGTCAGCAAAAAGTGACAGCCTTTCTTGTCGTGTGCAACTTTCACTTTTTAAACTAATTTCTCCTAAATCCTGATAAAGAAAAAGGTTATTCACAAAGCAACTTAACTATTGAGAGCAATCCAAGGTCAAATGAATGAAGCACATCTTCAATTAATTAGTAAAAAGAACATATGTTTCCTTATAGGTTTTTCCCCCTTAAAATGCATTTTCATATCACTATAAAGCATTTAAAAACTGAAAGGTCTTGTAACCTACACTATTCGTTACTGTGATTATCAGTGTTGGGTAAGTTACTTTAAATTAGTAACTTAGTTACATTACTAGTTACTTATATCAAAAGTAACTCAGTTACTTCAAGTTACTCGTTACTTTCAGAGTAACGAGTTACTAGGGAAAGTAACTTTGGTTTTACTCAAAATTCTCTTGTTAATGTGTTGCTTCCGTAACTGGATACCCAGCAAGATTGCCAGTCTTCTAGCTTGCTTACTTGCCACAAGTGCACTGTGCCACCTACCAATAGAAAGGAAAAAATAATGTGCACATTTCCACGAGAGAAATCCCACACCTGATTCTATCCTAGCCTGCTTTTTACATCCAACACAAAAACTGCAGTCGTGGTGCTTTCGATTGTACTCAGAACTCGGAAATTCTGCCTTCTGAATAGGAAGATGTAGGTAACACCAGACTGCAGATGAGCTGCATGCAGAGCTGGACTGGGACAAAAAAAATTGGCCCAGGCATTTTGACTAGAGACCGGCCCACCATTATAGGAAAAATCATAAAGCCTTTGTATGAAAATAAACACTGTTGTGACAGTGATGTACACTGTTCTGATGGTATATACATGTACCAATCTATCAATTGTTTGTTGTAAGACTCAGATAATTATTTTTTTTAAAAGTGAGACATTTTAAATGAGAATAACAAAGTATTTCCTTGTTCCCCCCTTTCCCTTTTAATTCCCTACATGGACCCCTGGCAGCACTTTGCTAGACCCGCCCCTGCACAGTTACCAGCTGTCAGCTATACCTAAAAAAGGATCCTGGTGTTATTTGTCTCTCAGAAACGGTTCATAACTTCCCTTCAACTCAATCATGTCACCTAAAAGGTAAACCTGTTTCTCCATCACCTGCTCAGCTCTGATGATTCAGTAAGGACATCTCCTGGTTTCATCTTCATGTTTCCCTCTCATCACATAACCAAACCGATATCATGGAGCAGCTGATACTAGAAATTAATATTAAATAAATTCTAACAACAGCTGATCAAGCTTAAACGTGCTGCTGTTGTTTAGTGCGACATCCGCTGGTTTCCTCTTTCTGGTGCAAAGTGGGCGATAAATAAACAAGAGAGAAAAGCCGATCAGCTGATCATTGATCAGTTTCATGATTGAAGTAGAAACAGGAGAGGGAGGGGGAGAGAATGAGAGAAGAAGAGGCAGCTGTGCAGCATAAACACAGAATAACTCCAGCTTTGTGTCTTTTTCATTCTAGCTGAAGTCCGGGACAAACTGTGTTTCTTTTCACCTCAATACGAAACACGTAATATTTTCTCTGGATACGAGACGATTCCGTTTTTTACGGGACGGTTGGCAACTCTAATAATTAACCATATGAACAAAATAAAGTTCAACATCAGTAACATAGCACCCACCCAGCTGTATAGAAACTCCGTCATGCTAGCTAGCACGCAGTACGAAAAAGTCAGCATAACGAAAATAAACTCCAACTAAACTTGATTCATATCTGACCCAGATGGACTGCAGGTCATAACTTCTTATCTGAAGTTCAGTTCACCTGACACTCGGACCAGCGGGCGCTTCGGGTCTCTCCTCTTGCCTCCCTTTTCCCTCATCCACCTGCTGGCTTCCACCACTTGCTAATGTTATTGAATCTGTGGAAACTCCGCGATGCCACCACACGAAATAACGAATAACGACCCTATCTAAATCCCAGTAACGAGTAACGCGTTCCCGGTTTTGGCATAATAACTAGTTACCGTGCTCGTTACCACAATAATAACGTAGTTACTGTAACGCGTTACTTAATAACGCGTTAGTCCCAACACTGGTGATTATATTGTTCTTTACAAAACTGTTAAAAAGAAGTTTGACTTCTGTATCCTTGCATATGGGTACTATACACACACACACACACACACATATATATATATATATATGTGTGTGTGTGTGTGTGTGTGTGTGTGTGTGTGTGTGTGTGTGTGTGTACAGTTTGACAGCAGGTCTAGTGGTAGCATAGCTGTACAACCCACATATTGTTGACTTCCTCTGAACTTAAAATAAAAGAGTAAACCGAAACCAGTGACACTCACACTTCAGTGAACGCTATGTCAAACCTGCCAACAAGTCATCTATAAAAAACCTCACAGGTAAGAAAGAAATTACAAAGATTTAAGGTTAAATTTGTAAAATCTGCTATTACTGTTACATTATTTCCCCTCAACTCCCCCACCCACATTTTCTTTTCAGGTCCATGGAGCTGCAAGAGAATTTTTTATTTAGTTGTTATTCTCTCGTTGGGGCTGCTGGCTGGAAGTATCAGTCTTGCTTTCTACTGTGAGTTATGTTGTGTTTTTAATGTGTGTGTGTGTGTGTGTGTGTGTGTGTGTGTGTGTGTGTGTGTGTGTGTGTGTGTGTGTGTGTGTGTGTGTGTGTGTGCGTGCGTGTGCGTGCATGCATGCGTGCGCGCGCATGCACCTGCCCATTTCTAATGAAATTTTACATGAAATTTGACAGACCAGTATTAAATTGACTTTCATATTTTAACGTTTCATTAGCTGATGGCAAAAATTAAAAAATTTTCTGTTTAGCCCTAAAATAAATCTGCAACAGTGTACTTTTGTGTCTCAAAAACATCTTTGCTTATTTATGTATATTTCAGACAAAAACTCGTTACACTAATATCTCTCATCAAGTAACCAACTTTCTTCTATGACTGAGGAGAGAGACCTGCTGAAGGCCAACCTCACTGAAATGACCAAAGAGCAGGAGAGGCTGCAGAGTTTGTTCAACCAGAGTGAGTCCTTGTGTGAGCCGTTGTGTGTCCTTGTAAAAGGTTTTATTCCCTGCGATAGATGGAAATATTTTCACATTATATCTGAATTGAAAGAAATAGCAGCCCTGTAACTAAAGATAAACAAATACGTTTACCAACTTCAGTATGTGAATACATTGTGCATGCAGATCTGTGTCAGGTTAAAATATCGATTCCTGTTAATTAACAGAGAACAAATAAAGCATTGCTGAATGTTCCATGTTGATCTTTAATATTTCTTACTTGATGTTTCTTTCAGAGAAAACCTGCCCTACAGGATGGAGCAAGTTCTGTTGTAGCTGTTATCTCCTCTCTGAAAGCTCTGACTCCTGGCATTCAGCTAGAAAACACTGCACAGACCAAGGAGCAGATTTGGTGGTGATAGACAGCCCTGAAGAACAGGTACAAAGTGCATGGATGTTTTATATTGTGTTTTCAAATGCATTTTTTAAATTCAAACCCCATGTTATTATGAAGATGACTTTCCCCAGTTAGAGGGTTTCATAAAAATGTTATCATTCAACTAGTTTGACAGCCATGATTCAGTCACTCTGGACACCAAGTATAACTTGCAAAATTCATTTTGTGAGTGAATACAGAATATAGTTAAACTTTTTTCTTCTAAGGTGAAGAGAAAAAATCATCAAAATCATTCATCTAATTGTGAAAATCTGTCAAACTCCAGAGTATAAGTGGGGATTATTACGAGCATTATAGAATATTTTCCAACAGCTTAAGTGCATCAAAGTTGCAACAACTTGTAAAGGTTGAGGAGAATGCTTTTTTTTAGGAGGCAACAACCTTACAGCTAGTGAACAAAGCTGTGTGGTGGTATAGCAAGGAAAATATAACAGACTATAAGAAGATGCATTATACACACAGGTTATTCCCCCATTACACTGAAACTATTTGGCATGAGGGTGATAAGAATCTGTAGCCAAAGGGGCAGAAATAAAAGGGAGTCAAGTGATTCATAACGTGAATGTTTGTGTGCTAGTTGAGCAGATCTTCATTGCTTCATTCACCCAGAAACGGACTTGGGTTGGTTTAAATGACATAGAACAAGAGGGAACATGGAAATGGGTAGATGGAACGCCTCTGACTCTGCAGTACGTCTTCATGTTCATCCAATATATTTAAAATATTTTTAATAGTCGTTGAACATGCAGAATAACTTCATTGATGAATTTAGATATTATTACAATCATAGAAACTACCTTGTTTTGAGGTGGGAGTTATCGTTATCTATAATTCACAATGGGTTAAACATGCTAGTAAATCAGTTGTCATTGGGCCCATAAAATGTTTCCATGTTTTAAAGCTACTTAAAATGAACAATTCTGTTGTTTACTGACCCACCAGGTACTGGGCATCTGGTCAACTTGACAATGCATTTCCTAAAGAGAACTGTGCTCATACCAGATTTGATGAAAACACTTCCTGGAATGATTTTCCATGTCAAATTCTCTCCAATGGGTCTGTGAAAAACTATTATAACACAGCTGATTTTTTTTTAAACATTAGATGTGTACATATTTTAAAATTAGAGCATGACCATTATTTCATTTGCATTTTTTCAAAAAGATTTTCTGAATAATTAGACCTCAAAATGTATGTAGGTAGGTAGGTCGGTAGGTAGGTGGGTAGGTAGATACCTAGGACAGCCCCAGGACAGAGACCGCGCCCCGTAATTATACACCTTCATCGGTACCAGGTAAAGGACCTTCTTATCCGAGAGGCCCAGCGAGGAGGGAAACTAGAATACCATGGTCGGCAGATTCGCGTGGTGGAGGACTACTGCCCGGAAGTTTTGAGCAAGTGAGCGGAGTACCGTGAAGTGATGTCCGAGCTGTATAAACAAGGTCTGAAGCCCGCTCTGCTGTATCCTGCACGACTTCGCATCACGTCTCCTGACGGCGCAAGACCCTGGCTTCATTCGGCTGATGAAGCGAGGAGATACTTGGACGACCTGGCGCTACAGCCGAATCACCCTTAGAGCCTGCTTATCTGGTCTTGACGTTTGTCCGCGGGACAGCCCTGTGAGTAGATTGTCCTGACTATCTTCTGCGCTATGTGCATCACGTTAGCAAAGGTAGGAGAGCCAAGCACGAAAGACGGCACCGCAGGAAACAATTTTTCGGTGAAAGAAAATGAGGACAGAATAAATGTCCCGGTAAGTAACATTAAGTTTGTTGAGTTTAGTAAACTTCGGTGAAATTAGAATACCAAGGAAAAAATAACACTTAAAGAATTATTGCAGCCGTCGAATATTTCAGACAGTATGCTACTGAGGGCAGCTAACATAAGAGTTATGAGTTATAAGATATAATCTAAGTCGTAACATTGCTGTATGGAGCTGCAGATTTGGTTGCAGGTTAACATAGCTGGACTGGCCATCGGGCATACCGGGCATATGCCCGGTGACTTATTTTTTATTTTTTTTGTAATGGCATGAACACTGAGAGGTGGTGGATTGGCCAGATGCAGGTTGATGTGTAAAAATAACTCAGTTGTTTGGTGGTGGCTATGGCGGGGCTTCCACAGAGGCCAGCAGGTGGATGAGGGAAGGGGAGGCAGGAGGAGAGACCCGAGGCAGCCGCCAGTCCGAGTGTCAGGTGAACTGAACTTCAGGTAAGAAGTTATGACCTGCAGTCTATCTGGGTCAGATATAAACCAAGTTTAGGTGGAGTTTATTTTCATGTTGCTGACTTTTTACTGTCAGTTGCAATAACTCATACTGCGTTCTAGCCAGCTGGATGGGTGCTATGATGTTACTGATAGTGAACTTTATTTTATTCATAAGGTTAGTTAGTAGAGTTGCCAACGGCTCCTTAAAAAATGGAATGGTCCCTCATTCAGAGAAAATATTACACGTTTCGTATTGAGCTGAGAAGAGACGCAGTTTGTCCCGAACTTTAGCTAGAATGAAAAAAGACACAAAGCTGGAGTTATTCTGTCGTCCCTCTGCGGCACAGCTGCCTCTTCTCCTCTCATTCTCTCCCCCCTCTCTCTCCTGTTGCTACTTCAATCATGAAACTGATCAATGATCAGCTGATCGGCTTTTCTCTCTCATTTATTTATCACTCACTTTGTGCCAGAAAGAGGAAACCAGCAGATGTTGCGCTAAACAACAGCAGCACGTTTAAGCTTGATCAGCTGTTGTTAGAATTTATTTAATATTAATTTCTAGTATCAGCTGATGTTTGCTGGAGCCACAGCTGTAAAGCTGCTGGTCATGATGTCGGTTTGGATATGTGGTGAGAGGGAAACATGAAGATGAAACCAGGAGATGTCCTTACTGAATCATCAGAGCTGAGCAGGTGATGGAGAAACAGGTTTACCTTTTAGGTGACATGAATGAGTTGAAGGGAAGTTATGAACTGTTTCTGAGAGACAAATAACCCCAGGATCCTTTTTTAGGTATAGCTGACAGCTGGTAACTGTGCAGGGGTGGATCTAGGAAAGTTTTGCCAGGGGGGGCAGGTAGGGCATTAACAGGGAAAGGGGGGCACAAAGAAATACTTTTCTTTCTTATTCTCATTTAAAATATCTAGCTTTTATTAAATAATTATCTAAATCTTACAACCAAAGTTTTTATCTGACGTAAAATGTATAGAAATCATACATATACCAAAAAGACTGTACATCACTGTCACAACAGGGTTTGTTTTCAGTCAAAGTCTTTATGGCTTTAATACTTGGTGGGCCAGTCTGTAGTGAAAATGCCCAATTTTTTTGTCCCAGTCCAGCCCTGCAGGTTAATACTGGCAGTGTCACCATGCCAGCTGACTGTATTTCATCATCAGCCAGTGTTGTTCTTTATACATCAATATTACCAAAGTTTATCATAAGGCAGCATAGAAAGTATTTACTTGCTTTCAGGTTTTATTCAAATGTTAGTCTTTTCATTTGTTTCCCCACTTTTTTCCTGTTTCAAAATCAAACACCAGTTTGTGAGAAGATTATCTTCTTTTTTTAACAGGCAGATAAAATTTTACATTGGCATCGGCTAATTTGTCAATTGTTTGTTACAAATGTTCGTATTTTAATATTCAAAAATGTTTTTGCCCAAAACATATGTGCACTACATGTCAGTAAAAATACTATGCAAATATTGCTGTCCTTGACTGCTGAATAAACACTGACAAAGCACTGATTGTATCTCTTGTACTTTATCAACGCAGTATCTAAAAACTTTGCACCGTAGTGGTTAAAATCTCATTCTAATAAGAGTTAAAAGTGCATTTGGTTATTAGGTTTATAGGATTGTTGAATTATGGTTAACGGTTGGTAGAATTTTTTTTTAAACATTATCTGCCAATTACATCTGCCACCCTTCTCCAAATCTGTGCCCCTACCTGGCCCCCCCAACAAAAATTTTCTAGACACGCCACTGCCTCAAGTCTCTTGGAACAATACACGCAGACCTGAAATTATAAAATGTAATGTTGGTGAAATATCACCAAGAGCCATACTGAATAAAATTATTGACTTTGACCTGGCCTATGACACCTCAGCTGCCAAAGTGGGGCTCTTACATTCAGACCTGTCCGTACTGGTAAGTAGCTGGAATCAAATTGAATCTCTTCCTCACACAGTCACACAAACTCCAGTGTTTGTGATTTCTGTTAGGGGTTTCTCAGCTGTAGCATAAATAATACTTATCCAAATGGTCAACATAAACAAAAAATGTGACAATCATTTCTGTTTGTCGTCCATCAGGTCTCCGGAGATTATTCTGGGGCTTCCATCTACAAAAGCCATAGATGTATGGTCCCTGGGCTGCGTGGCTGAGTCTGTACACTGGTTCCTTGCTGTACCCTGGGTACAGTGAGTATGCCATGGTAAGTAAAACAATACAAGAACGCTTTTTATTTCTTCTGAAGAATTTGATTTCAAGCTTAATAGAAAAGATTGATAACATGATGCATGTCAGTTAAACGTCTGTGCTGGACTCCTTGTTTGATTACATGTTCTGCTGTGCTCTCAGCTGAGATACATGATGGAGATTCAAGGACAACCCCAAAGAAAATTTCAGACATCTGAACTGTATTTCCAAGAGTCTGGTATTCAGTTCGTGGAGAAAAGATGAATAAATCTCTGGATGACCTCTTACATGTAAGTATACTTTTTGACCATATAGTGGGCAAAAAACAAAGTCTCTTTAGCTGTGCTGTGTTGCTTTCAGATCACCCTTTAGATCCACCCCACCGAGCCTCAGGATTATGCAGATAAAACCGCAGAAATGTGTGATCTCCTGATGTTTGTTGAACTCTAATAGTAATAAGGTTATTAAAAATAATCTGGTCTTTTATTTTATTACATATTACTTTGCTTTATGTTAAAATGTTTTTATCATTTAAATGAGTAATTTAACATATGGCATGATTCATTGTCTGCAGCGTTAAGTCCTGCTATGAGCACATTAACAGCTTAAAAAAAAAAGAAGACAGGGATGTCAGATAGCGGGACAGAAGGGTGTGGGTCTCTGCACCAGCCCACCTCTGACACCAGACAACCTGCCCAAAAGAACTCCCACCCTTGGCCTCCATCCTTCTTCTCAGAGAAGCAGCCTGAACTTCATCAGGCCCAGTCACTGTAAAACTGCTCACACAGTTCCAATATTTCCAATCAAATCACACTTGAACAGAGTTCCATCTTGGCGAGTAAGAGGAAGCCAGACCAAAACTGCTTTGACAGATCAAATGAGAGGGCCAGAGCAAACTACGAAGATGGCAGGAGCCACATGTCCGTTAACACCTTCAATCACAGTCGGGCTGAGGACCACCGCTGCAGAGAAGCAAAAGAAGGGCAAGCAGAGTAACACTTGATTTTTCTTACATGACGTGAGTGCCTCACTTAATCTCACTTAAACAAATTTAAAACATTTGGCTATTGAAAAACAGACTGTTAAAATTCATCTCAGCAGTAATGAGGCCACTAAAACTAATATTGAATCAGTGTGTAATGTCACTAACATTGTCAGACTCTATAGGTTTCCCTGGTCCCTTTCTCAATCTTGTATTTCAGTGATTCCACCACTGCACATCATTAATGTCTGTCTTCTCTTTCCACTAGTTATTTCTCATCTCTATACTCTCCTTTCTCTATGCTTTCACTTGATTGTTGGGTATTTCTCCACCTTATGGAGGATTTTCAGCTTACGGTATAAAGTTCCTTCAGGCGAGTTTTGTTGTGAATTGGCATCACAGAAAAATTGAAATGATCAGTTTCATTTCTTGAAGTAAAAATAAAGTTGTCTACATTAAAAAGCAAACAGTGTCCCTGTCATTGTAATAGTCAGCTAAGTAAGTTAGAAATGATAACAGCCAGACAACCGAGTAATATGCATTATATATGGTTAAAATACACCAAATGCAGTAAGTATGCTCGTTTCATATAAATATAGTCTATATTGGTGGATTTTTTGCTGCCGTCACTTCCAAAACTTTCCCCTCTCACTAAATAACCAAATCCCACGGGTTGCCAAATCTTTTTTTTTTTTTTTTTATTGGTCGACATGATTCACTTTTACACCAATAGGAAAGCCGTGGCATTTTTTTTAAAATTCGCTTTTCTTTTTTGTGCTGTCCTTGGAAAATACTATTTTTGCAGTTTCTTCTGCGCTAAACATGAAAATAGTATTCAGTAAAAAGCATTGTGTGTATATTTATGATATATACACAATTGTATAGCGTTGTTTGACACATGAGCACACATGTTCAATAATGTTGTGGCTTTATGTTTTGGAGATGAAACATCAGATTTTATTTCGATTTTTATTATTACCGGGGGGGTTGTGGTAGGGTGAGTGTTGGTTTATTTATGGTGTTTGCTATGACTTGACTGGAATGCTGTACTTCAAGTAAGCAAACTTGCATTTTCATCATGAGATCCAATAATTTTTCTCCAACAGTGTTTTAACTGAACTACTTTGAAGCATACTGTCATTTCTGTTTATTTCATTTAAATTAAGAAAATGAGTTTTTAATGGCATTTAGTTAATTTAAACAAAAAAATCTCAATGTTCCCTGCAATTAGCCACACAGTCCCCATTCCAACAAAGATGACGACTTTATTGTGAAAGTCACAACCGGATGTGCTCTAAGTCATTTCTGGGTTTAACAGTTGTGAGGCAACATGGCGAACGCCGGTGGAATGACCGTGGATGGAGACCTGATGCGATACACTGAGTACTCTCCAAAAACCAGTGTTAGAAGTGACGCGGAGATAGACAGGCAGCTGGTAAATACCTGTTTTAAATACTTAGGACTTTTGTGTCTGTCAAACTAAATCGAGGTGGTTGGATAGCAGCTGACGCTTCTGTTAAGTAACCTCAATGACCGCTAACGGCACGTCGGTCTATTGCATCAGGTACAGAAGCTAGCGAACTAACCTGAGCAAAGTAAGCTTTAAAGAATGTCTCACAGACACGAGCTTTCAGGGCTAATTGGTACAATCTTCATTTTCTCTGGGTTAAACAACAGTAGATGAGGAATCGTAACCTGGTTAGCCACAACTAGCTACATGTGGGTTACATGTATGACTCCAAGGAACAGTGACGTTTGTATGTCGATGGGTTAACACAGTGCAGGCCATGTGTGACAAGAGCCCTTGCAGAGGTTCTTTTAGATGTCATTAATATTTATTGTGAGGCCTAAAAAATACGATGCAAAATATACTGAGGTTTAAACAGGGGAAAGACACGCTTTAAAAAAATGCACGTTTTCAGGTCCCATTTATTTAATTATGGAGGTAGGGCTGTTTTAGACGTATCTCTGGCATCGAGAAACAGTAAACTATCAGTATTAGAAAATTACCACTACTTCAGTTTTCTATATTAAATATCTGGTACTATGAACACGGAGAAGTTCAAGTTGCATTACTGGGATGATTTCTAAAAATGTTATTGGGAAAATAAGAGCGATCACCATGATGAATATTGGATATAGAATAGAATAGAATTCAACTTTATTGTCATTGCACATGCACAGGTACAGGGCAACGAAATGCAGTTTGCATCCATCCAGAAGTGCTTTAGTGATATAGATATATTACAATAAATATTAGCAATAATATAGATATGTGAGTATATTACAGAAATGGGTCTATTATGGTATGTTATAATGTACACGGTGTGAAGTATGTTGTGAATATTCTATAACTAAGTATGTACAGGCTGTAGTGAGTACAAGCTATGTACAGGCTATGAACAGGATGTAAATATGAAAAACTATACAGAATATGAAATAAATAACTTTACAGAATCTGAGATATACAGCTATACAGAAATGGGAACTGTGCAAGTTGTAAACAGTTGTAGGATTAAAGATTATCGTATGTACAGAATGATTATTACAGAGCTATACAGTAGTGCAGTTATGATAAGTGAGATATAATTCCTACAGAGGCTATATAAAGTGCTGGTGGTTGTGAGTGGTGTTTCAGTCCATGTTATTATTGTGTGTTTGAGGGTACAGTTGTCCATTGTGGGTGTGTGTATGTTCAGTCCATGTGTTAACGTGGGTCAGGAGGCAGGAGGATATAATGATGAAGAGAAATTTGTGCCTTCAAAAAAGTTCATTTGGATTTGGTACATGGTGTCATACTTGGTATTACAGGGAAGCTGGAAGAAAATGTATTTTTTCTTATTTATTTGTTTTTATTTATTTATTTTTGATAATGAGGCTTTAATATCTGTGCAACCATTTAGTTTCACATTCATTTGGACTGTTTGGGGGGGAAACAAAAACACCTCGAATATGAGAAATTGTAAACAACAATCGGCAACACGCCTCAAAGTCTGTTTTTAGATATCGGAGGTCCAAATAGTTTGGGCTTGAAGCATCTGGCATTCTGGCATAATTACTCACCTTGAGGTCTGTATTCGTAGCGCTCTAGTACCAGACATACACCCTAAAAAAATTTAAGTTCCTAGCTGAAGTAGGTTTCTAGATATTAGAAGTTTAAAATGGCCATTCAAAAATGATGCAAGAAAAGCATCATTTTTGGCCTATTTTTTTTCTGTAGAAACATGACGAAAAGCCAGAGTCAGCTTTGAAGCTATGGATCATGGGAGGGGATAGAGAGAACTCCAAAGGAAAAGGTGTCTGTTTTAAAGCAAAGGTTATTTGCTTTAAAACACTGTAAACATGATCAGCAGACACAAGTCAATAAAGTTTAACTTTAAATAGTGAAGTTACTCAAGTATCTGTGTCGAATGACCTGTCTGACCCAGTGTGCTAACAGCTGGATGTTTCATTTTTGGTGACAGGGACGGACATTAATTGCAGTTGGTCTTGGTGTGGCTGCAGCAGGGTTTGCAGGTAATAATGGTTTGATTTTGAATTTGATTTTTTTTTTTTTATTTCTGTAGTTTGAAAGCTTTCTTCTTCTTCTTCTTCTTTTCTGGTTTAAAATTCTTGTGCATGTCTTGTGTTTAATCTACAGGCCGGTATGCTTTCCACCTTTGGAAGCCTCTTGGCCAAGTCTTCTCTGAAACTGTGAAGAAGATGCCTTCGTCAGTAAGTAAATGATGAACATCCTGCACATCCACTGTAATGCTTATATCTACTCCAGGTGAATAATTGCTACTAGGGCTGCTCAATTAATCGAATTTTAATCACGATTATGATCTGGGCTTTCAACGATCATTAAAAATGACTGAGCCGATTATTAGCCCCTCCCTCATGCTTTACTCTCGCGCTGCTCCGTGTGGCAAATCGAGCGCACCTCTGCATTTCGAACACGCCTCACAACAATTAAGAGGACCGAAAGGAAGCTCGGAAAGCTAAGCAGAAGTTATTTGGAGAGGAGAGTGACTGCCTTTGGTTGAAAAGAGAGGTAAAAAAAAAACTTCAGTGGTGTGGAAACATTATGGGTTGGCGGAGTCAGACGTGGATCAAGTAGACATAATGTGTAAACTTTGCTACAGTGTTGTAGCTGCACCACAGAGCAACACTGCAAAGTTCACTAAACATAGATGTTTACATTTTTCATTTATTTTTTATATTGCAAACATTTGCACTGTTATCAGTATTTGCACACTATTTTATATATTTTTTTTTAAAGTCATTATTCAATACATTGTTATTGTTAACCCTTTAAACCCCTGTAGAACCGGAGCCCTGTAAGCTAGCGCAATAATTTGTTTTGCATATGAAACCGGAGGAGTTGTACTTACATCTTATGTCATCAGCTTGTCCTCGGTCACGGTTTCCTTCCACATAAAGCTTTGCAGAAATTGCATAAAAAGCGTTTGCAGCAACAAAACATAATATTCCAGAAACACCTTTGCCGATCCGATCAGCTGTTCGTAACACTTCCCACATTGAAAAAGACGTCGATGCGAACTACCGCATGTCTGCCATTTCCTGTCCGAAACCGGAAGTGACATCATTTTCGCGGAAAATGTAGTTTTTTACTTGTAGGCCTTAAAAGCCTATACTGGTGTTTTTATAATTCATATTTGACTCTATACTTTTCTGTATAGTTTCTGTGATGCTTAGAACTCAAATTGCACTGCTGGAAATAGTTTATTTTGATGCAGATGCTGTTTTCTTTGCAAATTTGCATCATAGTTTGTTTTTTTTGTTTTTCCTGCAGTATATAAAAATTGCTGTATCTCCAAAATAAAACTATGAAGACACTCAAAATAAATTTCCTGTGGTGGGAAACTATTTTTTGCAACTTTTTTGTATTTAAAGTTTTGAGGGATAAACCTCTTAAATTTCTCCAAGTAGAAATATATGTAAAAAAACAAACCAAAAACGACTTTCAATTTTTTTGTAGTTTATTGCGCTTTTTTGCAATTAATGTAATTACTATGGACTTAATGCATACATATTATTAAAATATGGGCTATAACAGTTGTATTGATGTATAGCAACTTGAAATGCTCCCAAAAATGGCACTACAGCATGTAAAATAAAATAAAATAAAATAATATAAGCTCTGGCGGACTTGGTTCTATGGTAGGTCTTAAAGGGTTAAATAAATATCATCAAATAATCGAGATCTCAATTTCAGTGAAAATAATCGTGATTATCATTTTTGCCATAATCGAGCAGCCCTAATTGCTACACACTGTGCCACGTTAACATGTTGATCTCAGATATTACAGGCAGGTGGATTCAGGAAATACTGGTCTTGAGTCTTTTTCACCTGTCATTACCCAAACCATGTAAATAATAAAGGGAACTATTTTTAGGTTTCATGAACTTTTATGCATTTTTTTTTGCCTGCGTGTGCACTTGTGGTATGGATTCTATGTGCTGTTTTTTATAAATGTTCTGCATTTGTCACCCTGAATGTTTCACACGTCATTTAAAAAGTATGTTTGAAATATATTCCTCCTCAGACTATTAACCTTTTTAAAGAAAGCCAGAGGGTGCTGTAGCTTTAGCCTGTCTTTAGAGGAATGATCTAAAAAAATCTGTTCTATCATAAAGTTATTTGGCATACATAATCAAAGGTCTAATACTGTGGTGTCTCCTCAGACTTTTTCATCATACTACAAAGGAGGTTTTGAGCAGAAGATGTCCAAACGAGAGGCCAGTCTCATTCTGGGCATCAGGTAATGCATCTTTTTGGTATAAATAATGTTGGTCTTCTAAAATGTGGCATATTTTTATCATTTCTAATTAATCACATGGATGTATTATGTTACATCCAGCCCAGCCAGCACTAAAGCCAAGGTACGAGAGGCCCATCGGAGGATTATGGTCTTGAACCATCCGGATAAAGGTAAACCTAAACCAGATCGATCTGTGATTATCTGTGATATTAATTCAAGAGATAAAGTTGCCTCTAACCAAAACCTGTCTGTTAGACTGCATGTAGAGCCGGTTTAGTGAGTTGCACCAAAATTGTTTTTGTGTTTGCAGGTGGTTCCCCGTATCTCGCTGCCAAGATCAACGAAGCTAAAGACCTTTTGGACAAAGAGACTCGCCGATGATGCACACTGTCAATGAGCACTAAAGACTTTCATCCCCCCTCAGCTTCAAAGTACTGCTTGAATGAGCATGAATACCGTACAGGGGAAACCGCTAAAGTTCAAGAGGATCGTTAAAAGGATTCTTTGTTAAGCTGCCAGAGTAACTTGTGTTTAACTGAATTTGTCACCCCTGTGATTATAAGGTTAATACATCCTTAAAGCCACCTGCTGTTATTTTACACATAGAAGTAATGTGTTGTATTTAAATGAAGGGGTTTGAAAGGATATATACACCACCTAGTGGCAGCTGGCTGAAAATGGAACAGTAATTGTGCTGAGTTCATTATTGGCTGTGTAAATATAATGAATAATGATCTATTTAAGCAGCAAGAGAACAAACTCTGTTTTCATATTTCAATGTTTTAATGTGGAAGTTAAAAAATAAACTTAATTTGCAAATATTCACAGTAGGATCTATTTTTAGATATCAAGTTGAAATGTATTCAACTTAAAGTTTCAGAGCTATCTTACAGCTGTTCTATTAGAAATGTTGAACAATAAAGCTGCCTTTGGCAACTCAAACCTTAAAATAACCATACATTTTGTAATTTACCTGCTGTTTCTTTACCTGTAGCCATACATTTACCCATTAACCCGTTTTATGCTTTGCTGTTTGATACAAAAATTGTCATCATGAAAGCGACAAATCCATGAAGTTCAAAAGCTTTATTTAGAGAAGGATGCTGTATTGATGTCATGGTACATGTGAATAGACAGAAGGAACAAAGCATATAGCAATTACACTTACAGCAGCAATTATTGGTCAAACACCAACCAGTTACTGAGAGGTTTGCTTGAAAAATGTCAGGGGAAAAAAAAAAGAATCCGTCCTTTTGGGATGTTGCTACGTTGGCTAATGACAACCAGATACTGGCCTCTGAGTGAACAGCACATGGTCTGATTTCCACTATGATAGGAAGTTTAACGTTTCAAGTCCTTGACAGACGTAAGAGTCATGAACACAATGTTACAACAGTGATGGATGACGTCCCAGAGACTGCATCAACGGGAAAAAGTTAAAGTCCAACTGAAATGAAAAAGAAATCGCTCTCCTTTATGCACATTTATTTGTTCGAATGTGTAACTACAGATATGAAGGCCCAAAACCCCTCCTCCACAAGAGTTTAAAAAGAATACAAAAACAATATTTTGAAATGTTTTTAAAAGAAAAAAACAAAAACAAAACAGGGGGCAGTGTTCTAACAGCCAAACCCTAAATATATATCTGGATATAGCATGTCAGTCCATGATCAATATAAAACTGTAATAAATGAATAATCTGACATTTACATTTGATATACTTTATTACATCACACTAACCGCTGTAGTCACACACACTGCTCGACCCCAGCTATGGTCAGAGTGATCCATCTCCTTATCCTGGATCATGACTCACGTACAGGAAAATGGGATCACTTGAAAAAGAAACTACACCCACTCATTTGTACAAAGCAGTGTGAGAACTGCTGACTCAGCCACACTAAAGCTAGCCACGTCAAACAGTCTCTGCCTTCACTGTTGAGTTAAAACTCATTAGCACAAAATAATGGTAGCCACTCATCCAGAAACTGAAAAAAGTATGCACATTCATGATCTTTAAAACAGTACCTGATGGTGAGTCTTGATGAAAAAATGGCCTCCTAGAAGCTGAATCATAGACACCTTTTCCTACTCCCATGTTACTTTGTTTAAACTACAGATGCAAAGTTTGCTGGTTACTTAAGTCAGTCCTTTAGTACATGTTTACCTTTACTAAGATGTTTGCAGGAACACAGCTCTGCCATCTACAAAGTGGCTCATGTAACATAAAATGAAGCATCTGAAAAGCTCTGCTATGCTAATGCTAACCTCTGTCTGTGAAGCCCTGCTCTTGCAGGTCAAAGTTGTTTTTTCCTGTGTCCAAGAAAATAAAGTTGGACTTTTGCTTTTTTGTTTTTTTTATGTTAAAGCAGAAAGAAGTTCATCCAAATAAGAGCCTAAAAGCCATTTTCACTTAGCATAATTTATCAGAGTATTAGTTAACGCAGTTTACTACTCTGATGCCACTTTCTGTGAACCCTTGGTAGCAGAAGGCAGGTGTCCTTATTCTATATATGATCTACTGTTTAAGGTGTAACAGGCTGTATTCCTGCATTATTCATTATTATAAGAGTTTTTATTGCTGGAAAAAAGGAATGACATGTGTAGCACGCCACTAACATGAGGCTAGGAATAAGGTGATTAATGTAGAGAAAATTTTAAACTTCAGGCAGACTTTAGAACAAATTCCAACGAGTACAAACCTTTTACTTTACACCGAATGAAATTTGTTCCTGATGCCTTTTTGAACTTTAAACATTTCCTCGAGTTCCAGAAAGCTGGACAGAAGCTTTTTTTCCAGCCTGTTTGTACTAAAGTATCAGGACTGTTGATGCAGGAATGAGACCAACAGGAAGCACCATAGAAGCTCTGTCTACTGTAGGGATTGAGGAGGAGGAAGCAGTTAGATACAAGCTGGGACTATTCTCACCTGAAATGGATTATTTTACAGTTGATTATCATCAAAGGAGTAGACATTCCAGTAAACAATTCCAGTATTTTACATTTGTTATGCCTGATCTTCCAGAACCAGATGGAGGAAAGGTGTCCAACATGTTTATCCTCTTGCAGGAAGTGTTATGCAGTGATGCTGATGGTGCAGTGTAGTCTTAATGTAGGGAAAAGCCGCTGCAGTAAGAGAAGCAGCCGACAGAAGGCGATCCTGCCCTAGGCGAGAACACGAGAGGTCTGTAGAAATCAGCAGCCCTTCGCTGACAGGCTTCATTAAGGCTGCTTGGTTTAACATCGTCAGCGATCCATTAGCAATCCTGTGTAGCCCTCTCCAAATCTTCATCCTGCTGCCCTACATCCTCCTCCTCTTCATCTTGGTCTTCTTTCTCACTAAGTTCTTCTCCAATTACATCTAGTCTTGCATCTTGCCCATTCAACACTTCTTCCTCCCTCTCATCCCCATCATTGTGCAGCCTCGCCTCCTGCAGTTGCAGCCGCCGCTCTTCCACCAACAGGAGGCGCTCTCTGACACCCTCTGCTGCTGCCGCCGTGTCAGTGGGACTCCCAAAGAACTGCTCGCTCCTGAAATCACAAGAACCCCAATTATGAGTTGCTTTTACACCATTACTGACAGGGACTAGAAATAGAGAGCATCCCATATCTGCTTCTCTTCAATGGCTCCCAGTTAAATTCAGAATCAAATTTATAATCCTTCCTCTCGCACACACGGTCTTGAATAACCAGACCCCATCTCATCTTAAAAACCTTATAGTACCATATCACCACAACAGAGGACTTCACTCTCAGACTGCAGCCTCACTTGTGGTTCTTAAGATATCTAAAAGTAGAATGGGAGGCAGAGCCTTCAGCTTTCATGCGAAATCAGCACTGCTCTTTTAATCATTAGTAATTATTAATCTGTGGCTCTCTTCCACAGTCTGTGTTTTATCCTCTCCTCCCTCATCCCCAGCTGATTGTGTGAGATGGCCACCCCTCTCTGACCCTGTTTCTTCCTGTTAAAAGGGAGTTTGTCCTTCCCACTGTTGCTAAGTGCTTGCTCAGAGGGTGTCGTTTGATTGTTGGGGTTTTCTCTGTATTATTTTAAAGTCTTTACCTTACAATATAAAGAGCCTTCAGCTGACTGCAGTTGTGATTTGGTCCTATATAAAAAAAACAAAATTTAACTGAAAACTGAACTCATCAGGTTTGATAATGCAGGCATGTTTCAGAGGACCTTGCTGCGACATGACACCTGTAAGCCATGAGGTAGTTTATTACATTTCTGTGTTGATAACTGGCTCTTTATGTTAGGTTTATGCCAGTAATTACTGGTAACAAAAGCAAAGTGAATTCATGTGGCTCTAAATAGCCAAATAAGTGTTTGTATGATTTAGGATAGCATTAAACATATAAAGTCATAATTCAGGTACATCAAATGAATGTGTACGTACCCATCAGGGAAGATCACAGGCATGGTCAGTCTGTCCAGCAGAGTTTTGCCCAAAGAGTCGACTTCATCTAAAGACTCCGCCTCCACACGTTCCTGCTGTAACACCTGGACCATAGTAAACATACAATTTAGACTTTAAATAACCGTGTGGCTTATTTTTAGTCAATAATGGCATGCTGACGCGTCCAGACTTGACACTGACAGTTTAAAAGTGTTTTTCTCACCCTCTCAGCGGCAGTGTGGAAGTTGAGAGCCAGCTCCAGTCTCTGCTGTCGCTCCTCGGCGCTGACGCTGAACTGTTTCCAGACTCTGTTGAGGCGAGGCAGAGTGTCTCCGGACGAGCGCGTCGTACAGCGCAGAGACTGGCAGAGGACGACGGTGGCCTGCAGCAGTTGGCGGCCATAATCGTAGGTGCTCTGAAGGAACAAGAAGACAGAAACATATTCAGTTCAATAACATCTAATATTAATATTTAAATATAATCTGTTAGACTGACTGCACTTCATTTTGTGCAGACATTCAGACAGAAACGGCACCTGGATGATGAAACCCGAACGACATTTGTGATCCTTCGGCATCATTAGCTTCACAGTTTTGGTTTTGAGTAGCCAGCCTTAAACTAGCAAATAGATTTCCATGAAACTGGTTTGGACACTCTTCCAGCGAGATGAAACTAATTTAGTATGGCTTCTTTGCAAGATGTTTCAATTTTCAGCTACTTGGAGAGTTTGAGTGCCTATTAAGGTCATACTAAAGCATCTCATCTTGAATTGAAGTCCAGACTTGACTAGGCAACTCCAAAAGAATCATTTTGTTTTTCGTGTTTTGGACTTGCTGTTGTGTTTAAGATCATGTTCCTTCTAGCTAATCCAGGTGTGCTTGAGCTTGTCCTGAAGCAACAAAGCAACCACAGACCATCAAACTACTACCACTAGGTTTGACTGTTGGTATGTTTGTTTTATTAAATGGTGTGTTAGTTCCACTCCAGATGTAAAAGGACTCAAACCTCACAAAAAGTTAAACTTTTGTCAGTCTACAGAGGAGGTGTTGGCCGTCCCATTGGGATCTGGGATGCGGGGCCTCCCTGCTGCTGCGGAGCCTGGGGCGGTCTGCTTGCCTCCACCCCGGGGGAAAGGGTAACATCTCCTGGGTCTAGGTGCCGTTTCCCCCTCCAGGGGCGAGGGTACCTGGACCTGGGGCATAGAGTTTGTTTGGGGAGTGTGACTGTGTGTACATGTCCATGTATGTCTATCCCTACGTTGGGTGAGTGCTGAGTATTTGTATATGTGTGCATGAGGGTGGGAATGCATGTTTGTGTCTGTGTCTATATGTCAGGTCGGGTCTTAGACTCCACCTCTCTGGGAACTCCCAGGCCCTCTAAAGTGTGGAGGCCTATCTCCCCTCACCACACTCCCTGCCGGTAACTGATGCCCTCAGGGGTCGGTGCGTTGGTGGTTCTTGGTGTCCGGGGCTGGGCGCTCAGGTATGTACCAGCTCACTCCCGGTGACTACTTGGCAGGGCCTGGTGCCTGTTGCTCGGTCAGGCCTCTTCCGGGGCAAAGGGGGCCCTCGGGCCTCCGGCCTCTGGGCCTGCGGCTCGGTTCATTGTGGCACAGCTGGCTGCTGGCAGAGCCGGCGGGCACGCCACTGCAGCCCCCTCTAGCTTCTGCTCCGTGGCTACTGGGTGACCCCTCATCTGGGGCTGTCCTCAGCTCTTCCCAAGAGGGTGGCACGGATGCCCCTCCAGTGGTCCTCCTTGGGCTCTCGCACTCTGGGGCCTCTGGATGTCTGGAGCCTGGATCTCCTCCATGCCTGCTTCATGCCCTGGGAGACGGGGCTATGGCTCTCTACATCCTCTAGCAGACCGTTACATGGGGAAACCTTTTGAATACAAGCGCGCTGATCCACACAGGTGTGCACACGGGTGTTCACTGTTCATAGACATAAACTACACCTTTATTGGCTGCTATTTCCAAGCACATTGTGCGCTGTCGGTCCTACGTGCTGCACAACAACATTCAATATTTAGTATTTACTGCTGTTTACACTTAGCTAGATTAACATGATGTTGTTGTGTTTAGTATGTTGCTGGTTTTTTTGCTTGTTTTCTTCTTTTTCTCTCAACAGGTGATCCAGGAGATTTTTTTCTCTCTTCTCTCTCTTTTTAAGAGCCCTTTCTCACTGTCCCTCTTCCCTTCTGTTTTTCTTTTCCTTCAACTTTCTTTCTCCCTTTCCTATCCCTCAGTCACGTCTGTAACAACTGAAAATAAAATAAAAAATAACAACAAAGGTCAATCAAATGCACCAATACGGCAAGGCCATGATGATCCATTTGGCAAAGTAATTCCATTGGGTATCCTTGTTGGTCTTCAGACAACAATCCTGACGGCTAAAGAACCAAATGGGACAGGCAAAAAAAAAGAAATGACTTTGTAACCTTTTCCAAACTGTTTCTTTAGATTGTGGCTTGATGTGTCTTGATTCAGCAGCTCTGGCAGTAATCAGGGTCGTCTCCGTCTAATATTTAAATTTGTTTGATGGTTTCCAACATTTAAGTGTGAAAAACACACAAAACACTAAGACATGAGGAATAAGGCAAAAACGTTATGAGCACTGTCATGCTGATGTTTAGGTACATCAGCTGGATTTTTTATGTTAGCTAAAGATCAAGTGAAGCATCTCACCTGAGCGACATCCACAAACTTCCTGTGTTTGTCCAGCATGGTCCTGGTCTCCTGAGAGTCGTCTCCCAGTCTGACGTGAGTCTTCAACAAGGCGTCCAACAACTCACTGAGCCACTCCACTGCCTAACCAGATGCATGCACAAATTAATCATAACATAAACACATGAAATCCACATATGTGTGTGTGTTTTGTTGCGTTTTGTGTTGCATTCCTCACCTGCAAAGCGTCTTCTTCACATTTAAACAGTTGGACCATCTGTAGCATCTTCAGCCTTCTTACGTCCACCATGTCCTCACATCTGCAACACACACAGTTAAATATGCCTTCAAGTCTGGAAAACAAACAGCAGAACAGATTTTCACACCACATGCTCTTGCTGACACAACACCACAGGGAACTGTGTCTAATCTCCTGGGGGGGTTTGCTTGTTAGGTAATTGTGTAAACCGCTGCCACTACCACAAACGAACCACATACCTCAGAATCTGAACCATTAATGGAGCGGCAATACAAAGTTTGTCCTGAAGGTGGAGCCAGAGGACAGGGAAGAGAAAAGTTTAATATTTGAACAGTTCCCTTTTTTTGTGGGTGTAAATGAGAAAACCCAGAATGTAGATGAAGCCCAAAACTGGAAAGTTCACTGTGTAAAACATTTGATATTTCTGGAATTTTTTAAAAACATGATATTAGCCTTGTTAAATTATAAATAAAAGGACAGCAGTATTTGTTTTAAATTTTGCACAGAAGCAAACAACTCTTTGTTTTTCCTTAGCCATTAAGCTTTATTCACTCATTTTTTGAGGATTATCGCATGAGTGAGATCTGAGAGAATCACAATCAGGATCGGGGACTTCAGATATCGGCTTTGGTTTTTATCCTGTTAGGAGTGGGAACAGGCAGTTTTTGACTCTAGCTTCAAGTGGGGAGTTAAATACAGCTTCCTTCTTGGCAAAAAAGCCCCCCAAAAACCCTCACTCACCCCTCCCTGTAGCAAAACAAGACAAAAGTAACCTCTGCTTGCGAAGCTGCATGTCCTCCATCACAGACTGGATGTGTTGAACGCTGTCCTGCTGTTCTGTGGTTGGACTCTCCGTTTCCTCCAGAGGCCAGGACGGCTGGCTGCACGTCTGCTCCAGCAACAACGCCCCCTTCTGTCGCAGCGAGGTAAGACCTGCCTCTGCATTGGAGGAGATGGTTAATGTGACGGAGCACCTTCATGAAAACCATTAATTATCCTGACGGAAAATAAGGGGATTGATTGTTCTTGGTACAAACCAACAGTCTGCAGCTTCTCCTCCAGCAGTTTGAGGTTTTGTTGAATAGCCGCTCCATCAGCTGGAGCCACATCAGCGCAGAGCATGCCCAGCAGACCGTCCAACTGCTGAGACAACTGCAGAGACAGAAAACAAACCTGGATCAGTCTGAAGAAGTCATTAGCATTTTCACAGGTCTACCCATCCTGGATAACAGCAAGACAACATTACAGGTTAGAGTAGATTTCTGCTGTCGAGCTAGGCTAATAGCCTAGCAGTGCTAAGACTGTGCTTTACCTCCTGCGTGGTGCTGTGAAAGCCCTGTGCTGCCTGCAGGACGTTCTGTCGGCTCTCCAGCTGAGCCGCCTGGCGGTAGCAGACGTCGCTCAGCTGCTGCTGCAGCGCCTTCAGCTCGGCCACTTCCTCCTCCTCTCCGGTGCTGAGCAAGGCAGCAATCTGCTGGTTCAACTCCACATAAACAGCAAACCACTCCTGTACACACAGCGAGAGACAGAATTAGCTCGTGCCTCACAGTCCTCAAACACCAAAAGCGAGTTTCTGTGATTTTTTAACAGGGAAACTAAAAACAGCAGCCGACTCATCAGATTGTTCAAATCACATGTATCTGATCATGATGTGTGTGTTTCGTTACACTGTGCTGGCTCTCGATCTCCTCGTGTTTTTGTTGCAGAGCCTGAGCTGATCGAATCGAGTCCCCGATCGTTTGCTGAGTCTTCAGCAGCTCTGAACCCGGACCCTGCAGCCAGGTGACCACCTGGAAGAGAGAAACACAAAATACATGATCTCCTACAGAGTCAGGAGGACAATCTACTCTGGGTACCTTCGCAAGCCGGCAAACTTGAAAAATGGTGACCATAAAAATGTAAGGAAACATGTACATTTGGTTGACATCTCACGCAGAGCCAGTACACTGAAACTGAAGCATCTGTGCTGAATTTGGCTGTTTTTATTACCATTTTCTTTAATGCTTCAAGTTAAAAAGCAATGAAACTGTCAGCAACTTCAACGCGAGGTCGATAATGCATGAAGGAGAATTTGAAAGAACTTAAGGGAAACCACAGCAAAGCCCAGTGCTTAAAGAATCTGACTACATTAACTACACTCCTTAATAACGTGATGTTAATAAAATAATAAATAAAAATAAAGTCTTTCCTCGTATGGGCCACTACATTAGGCACACTGAATACAAATCAACAGCCAATAACATGGAAGCAACTCCATGTGTTTAGGCCTGTAAATGTGATCAAGGTGAGCATCAGAATGAGAACGTTGAAGACTTTGAGCGTAGCTTGGTTGTTGATGCCAGACAGGATGGTCTGAGCATTTCAGAAACTGCTGATCTGCTGGGATTTCCCCCCACAAAACCATCTCTGGGGTTTACAGAGAATGGCCCAAAAACGAAAAAACATCCAGTCAGCAGCAGTTCTCTGGGTTAAAATAGGCTACAGTAACTCAAATAACCTCTTGTTATAATCAAGGTATGCAGAAGAGCATCTCTGAACGTAATAAAACATTGAAGCAGATGGGTTATAGCAGCAGAAGACCACACTGGGTACCACTCCTGTCAGCCAAAGGCAGAGGCTGAGGCTACAGTTCACAGCTGCTCACAAAATCAGAAAGAGAAGACCGGAAAAACTTTGCCTTGTCTTCTGTCACATTCAGATGATAGGGTCAGAATTTGGCATAAACAACAGGAAAGCAGCATTGTATTAAAAATGCTGGCTGTTGCTGATGGTTTAATGATGTGGGATTTTCTTGCCACACTTTAGGCCCATTACATCAAACAGAGCATCGTTTAAACGCCACAGCCTAACTGTATATATATCCATCTCTTTCCTGCCAACTATGTAACAAAGCTCAAATCATCTCAAACTGGTTTCTTGACCATGGCAATGAGTTTACTGTACTCAAACGGCCTAGGTAGTAGAGCCACTCAAGCATCTGGATTGCATGCACTTCTGGATCATTTCACTCTCCAGCAGGAACCTTGGTGCATCTCAGAGCAGCAGAGTGACCAGCAGGATCTTTGAACCTACTGCTGCCAGACGTGATATCAGTATAGATCATCACATGCTTGAGAATTAAATTAGAATGATCAGTGTAAAGTAAACCAATGTGTAAGCAATTAAAAAGGATTTCTCCTTGTCAACATCAAAGAGTGGAGCCACACTTTTTCTTTTTCCCCCCTTTTTCCACAACAAAACCTACGTTTTCTTTAAAAAGGAAGCATTTACCTCTGTCTGGTAAATGTTTCCTTCTCACAAACTCTAAACCCAGTCTGCCTGTTCATGTAGTGAGTTTTAAATACAAGGAAAAACCAGGATGCCAACACCTGTGACATCACATCAAGAAAGCGGGCTTCATGTGCAGAATTGGTGATGGGTCTGAAATGTGTGTAAGGTTTCCCTGGAAAGCAGTATTTGCATGATCATCATTTTACTCAATAATCTAAAAACAGCTATCAGTATGAAGGCTGTCTGTGTGCTTGTATTTATACAGCACAGTAACCGCTTATCCAGGTGTGTGTGTGTGTGTGTGTGTGTGTGTGTGTGTGTGTGTGTGTGTGTGTGTGTCAGGATCATAACTTGATTGTATTTATCAGGTCAGTGATGCCTTGAAGAGCTTGGGCACACACATGAACAGTTTGATCAAGATCTAGGCCAACTTTCCACAACTACCTCAAATCCTCCGAGCTAGTGACCGATATTTTTCAGTTACTATGGTAACCCTAGGCTCATCTCCAAGACACTGGTGTTAACCATCAGCCCCTGCAGCTGAAAGAACTCCACAAACAAGCGAGTTTACTTCATCTCGCCCTCAAGTGCTGCTGAGCAGTGAGGCAGCTCACTGACACCAAGGGTCAAAAATAAAAGTTGCTAAAAAGGATGAAACGCAGCAGTGTTTGCACATGAAACTGAAATATATTGAGATGGACACTCGATGCATGTGTGCGCGTTACCTGCATGACTTTGGCGTGGATCTCATCAAGCTGGGTGCGTTTGTTTCGCTGCCTGCAGAGCTCCTGGTATCTGGTGTACTGCTCTCTGAGGGAGTCCAGCAGCTTCATCACCTGAGGCTGAGCCAGCAGCTCCTCTTCCATTGGACACCAGGCTGGACCTGAAGTTCAGAGAGAGGTCAGGAAGAAGGTCTGTGGGATTTTAGCATTTCACATCTACTCTTACAAAACGTGCTGACAATGGTTCCTCATCAGGAAACTGAAATATCAGCTCTCTCGTGTAGGATACCCCGGCACTATAAAATGAACTGTTCAAATAAAACTTTATCACTGTTTCTCTAAACTTTAATGATTAATTCACAATAGGAAAACTGAGCTAAGGTGGATTGAGGAAATAAACTATACTGATCATCTGCAAGTGTGATCACCTCTCTAAAGAAGTAGTTTGGGACGTTTGCTGCACTGGAACATTCAGTTGTTTTTAATACAATGTCTCAAACTTCCCAGGAATAGATGTCCCAGCAAATTCACTCTAAAGTCTGACCATGTAATATATTCAGGGGAAAAAACCCTCAAAAGTGGCATCTCATAAGTTCATGACAGTGCAATTAGAAAAGACTTTACAAGTATGGTTTGTGTTGAAGGGTTGGCGAAAGCCTCAAAAAAAAAAAAAAAAAAAAAAAAAAAAAAAGCATAGCAGCACAACGGTTTGAAAAGCTGCATCTGAACAAACCACAACACTTCTGGAACAATGCTCTTTGGACAAACAAACGACACCACAGTGGAGATGTTTGGCTGTAACGCGCAGCACCACATTTGGTGAAAATCAAACTCCTCTTACCAACTTTCAAACACAGTGATGGAGGAGTGATGATTTGGGCTGGTTTTGCAGCCACAGGACCTGGGCAGCTTGCAGTCACTGAATTGTTCATGAACCCCTCTGCATACAAATTATTCTAGTCAAATGTGGATTATGCAGCAGGACAATGATCCCAAGCACAGGAGCAAATCCACAACAGAATGACTGAAAAAGAAAAGAATCCAAGATCCAGAGCTCATCCGGCTTGAAAAGCTGGGATTTTAAGAGAGCTGTGCATCAACAAATGCTCCAAATCTAAAAAACTGAAGCAATGGTGTAAAAAAACCAAAAAAACACAATGGGCTAGAATTCTTCCACAGTGATGTGAGAGACTGATAAACTTTAAGCTTAGTCAGAGTTTAGAAGGGCTCCATCTAAATTTACTTTCATTTCCATGGTTATACTTCCATAGCAACTTTTCTGGCTCTCTGCCAGTGCAAGGTTTAGTCCCATCAGGCCTGACGATGCTATACTGCATTTACCTCACAGCATTTTGTGATGATTCTACATGTGCAGCTTCTTGAAGACATACCACAGTAGAAGCAGATCAGCATGAACTGAATTAGTGGATGCTGAGGCCTCAGCTGTGATGTTTCTTAGTTCTTAAACAATGTTACACAGAACTCCAGTAGCCAACACAGCATCCACTTACACTGCGTCACACTGTACTGTACACAGTGCATAGTACTCTCCAGGAAATGAATGGCTGCATTCATGCGCCAAACTCCAGAGAAAACAAAGGACACCTCTTAATTAATCTGTGCATCACCCTTCTGTCTGAGCTGAGCCAGCACAGCGACATTTGGGTGACTGACAGCTGCTTGCTCACCTCCCTGTCCTCCTCCTCCTCCCTCTGAGCCGTTGAAACGTCGCTGCTGCAGCTCCGACAGCAACTCATGACCTTCAGCAGACACACACAGAGACAGAGAGAGAGGAGAGTTGAGATTTAAAAAGGTGGTAAAAAAAAGCATCAGAAGCAATAATGAGTCAATGCTTGTGTAAATGTTGCTAAATTACGAAAGGATCTGGTGGAGGGAGGAGGGTGGTACTACAAACAAAGACTCCTTTCACCTCAGCCCAAGACGCACACACACACACACAATCATAGGCCCCTCTGTACAGTCAACACATCCATCCTTCCTGTGTTTTCAGTGTGTTCTTTAGATTTTGATGGTAGCAAACTTGCAATGGGGAAAACATGTTTAAAAAATACAATTTAAAAACATTCCTTGTAAATGCAACGATGAAATCAAAACAAAAACCACACAGCTTGCTTTGTTTAAAGGTACAGTGAGTAAAATCTCACCAGTAAATCTCAATAAATCGCAGATTGCTGAGTCCTGTTTTCTTTCCGCTCCCAATTCGAATGCATAATCCGAGCTACAGTAGCCACTGTAGGACAAACAACTCTGGCTGCCCTTCATCCGTAGTAAGTGTAGGCTGTCAGTTTGCTGTTTAACCCAGCTATCGATATGTGTCCACATCCCTTTACTCTGGAGGAAGCCGTAAAACTTTGTGAAAGCAGTCCGATATGAGTTGATGAATTAGTGAAGATCGCTTCTGTTCGATGACAGCGATACTGAGGTGAATGTTGAGGATGTCCTGAACTCTTTTGTCAGCAAGCACTGCCTTTTTTGCTGCTGACAGCCTGTGTTATATATTTGTGTATATTTATGAGTACAAAATTATTTATTTTTGCATTAAATAACCTGAAAAAAAAATAGTGTCTTTACTGTTTGAAAAATGGTTGTGTGTGTTCTTCCAGTTTTGTGCCCATGGCTCAGGACTGCAGAAGCCAAGTGTGTTGTGCTGACTGGCTAATCATTAATACCTCCGCTGTAGTTACTGAACTGCGAAACCACCGCTTTCTAGAATCCAAGAACTCAATCAAGTGGATAGAGTCTCGAGTGGGAGTGGAACGCCCACCTGCCTTATCAATCAGCACTTTTCATTCAACATTACCAGTTAAAATACAGATTTTAATCAGCAAATAACCTTAGAAACAGCTCCACTAGAGCACCCAGCGTGGCTGACATCTTTGAAATCTTTAAGAAATATCTGTGTTTATTTTTTTATTTCCACAGTGTGCAGCACCCACACACACCCAAGCACACTGTAGCAAAGATTATGCAAAATGCCTCGACTTCCTAAATGATCATTCTGCTGCAGTGGTCTATAAAAGCAAAATTACTTTAAATTGTGTCACTGCCCAAATACTCACAGACAGACTGTTTGTGCTCTTGGCAAGCTGTAGTTGTCACGTCTTTGTAAAGCACTCCAGTCAACATTTGATGTATTTAAACATGCTCTATTAATTTTTCCTGTGTTAGAATTGTATGTTTCTGCAGCAAGAAGAGCAGAATGATTGTTCAGTCAACCATCATGTCTGTGCTTCATTATCGAGATATTCTCTCCCCTCCTGCCGCCTGCTTGACCTGAAAGCTTGATACAGTTTATCGTTGTGCTTTAGGAGCTATCATAGAAATCACTGTGTGCTTTGTGAAGAAGTAGGTTGGACCTCAATGGGGAAAAGAGGAATGCACTACATTATTTTTCCATTCACAAATGTCCACTACCTGATTTTCAAAACCACTGCTCATCTTATCAGGAGTATTTAATCACTCCTCAGGTCAACGCTAAACTGACCTTTCAATCCACTGAATCATTTAAAGAGGCTTAAAAAAAGTCGAATGCCTCCTCACGCTGGGTGTTGTTACTATCGAGAGTTGCATGTATTTTACCTGCTAGTCCAGCAGTACAAATGCAATCACATTTACATTATCTTAGTTCCTGAAAGAGGATAAAATAAAGAAAATGTATATTTACCAGTCTGAAGGACAGTCTCAGGGTCAAACGATGGCAAGAGGGCACAGTCGGCAGATCTGCAGAGGACAGACAAGACACACGGCTCTGGATTTCACCCGTCTGCCCTCAGTTTAGTTTAAACTGTAGACGTACGTGTGTGTGTGTGTGTGTGTGTGTGTGTGTGTGTGTGTGTGTGTGTGTAAGCATACTTGTCCTTGTCCATTGAGCTGCTTTTATCAGCATCATTGATGATCGACAGCTCGTCCAGCAGTGACGTAGACTCCTTCGTGAACTTCTCAAAAACCTGCAACAAAGCCAAACACTCAGTTCTGGTGCCAGGTTACCATGGCAACAAATATTTTAAGTTACAGAAATCCCTCGAAAGCATTAAAAAAAAATAAATAAATAAATAGATAGATACCAGTCTCTTGTTGAGCCAGTCGCTGTGGTCATAGTCCAGACTTCCTCCGAAATCATCTGTCAGCTGACACGGTTCAATGTAACGAGTCAGCTTATTGGCTGAAACCAGGATCACCTGACAGGAAGCAGAGATGCCAACATGCAACACATATCAGTAGGGAGAAACACACTAAACACACTGTGTGCTATTTTGAGAAATGTCATGTAGGTTTCAATATAGAAGTAACACAGAGGTCAACCTGGACTATAGAAACTAACACGAAACTACAGAACACTTCAGAACATCTAAGTCAGCCAGAACAGACAGTCTATCATAAAGCCACTCAATATTACTTTCAGAATTACAGTTTGTGTGACCTTTTAAAAGAAATGCTTTATTAATGTTTTGGAAATCTTACCTTTTGTTAGAAGCATTTACTAATTAGTCCATAGCTTCATCACATATATGTAACAGCAGGCATCAAACTCTAGGCCCAAGGGCCCAAATCTGGCCTCCAGTGAATATAAATCTGTCCGTACTAGTTGTAGCTGTGATCTGCACATCGATATGCAACGCGCACGCACCACAAAACTAAATAGAGGCGCACTCAACTGTACCTGCAAGCTAATACAAAAAGGCACAAAAAAATAAAAAAGGCACAGGAGAAAAAGGAACATTGAGGGCAGACGATTTCAAGATGGTTGTTAGGTGCTACATATGGTGCTGCATCCATTTACCATGAGACACTCTTATATGTCTTGGATTTTGAAACCACACAACCAGCAGGGAAACTAAGCTACAGACTTGGAAGAGAGTCTTCAGAAAGACACAGGCACACACAACGACGAATAAAATATCTTTCTATCAGCCGAATCTCAAAGTTTCATTAATGGCTAAGTGGTAAGACACCAAGGCAACTTGTTGATTATCTATTGATTTGTTGTGGCTTTTATGTGGATCAATGTGTAAATGTATAACGTAAGGCTACATGGGACATGAATGAGCATCCACCCAGGATATTTTATTTGGATTGAAGTAGGGCATGTCAATAAACTGTATACATTCAAGTCCATCATTTGTTGGACAAATACAAATTTTTTTGCTACCACAGAGGATTTTCAATCAAACAACATGTGACAACATGTCACTGAAGTGCAGAATATCAGCTTGAATTCAACTAATTAAAGCATTGCGTTAACTCCATGGAATTACAGGTTTTAATACATAGAATCCCAATTAGTCCTCTGGCATGAACCTGAAACTGGAAGAAAAGAAAAGAAAAGAAAAAATAACACCTGCACAGTCCTGAACCGATGAAGATGTGTTTATTGATGATGTGACTGTTGATAGGAGAGGCAGGATGAATTGTGAAGTGTACAGGGCTAAAGACTCTGCTCAGACAAATACTGCAAAACTGATGGGACTGTACTTCACTGTGTAAATCGATAATGACCCAAAGCATACAGCAAAAAAACAAGTGTCGAGTGTCTCGATGCAAAGAAATCAAGACTTTTTCAGCGGCAAAGTCAGTCACCTGATTTCAGCCCAGCAGAGCGTGCATTTCAGTTATTAAATACAAAACTGAACACAGAAAGACTCACAAACATGCAGTGACTGAATGCGTCTGCAGCAAAGGCCCAGCAGAGCAGCTTTAGGGAGGAAACACAGAATATGGTGATGTCCATGGATTCTAGATGTCAGTCACTGGCTGCTACGGATTCTAATCCAATAAACAATCCTTACATTTAAGATCATGTTTGTCTGTCTAATTTGAGGCTCTGATGTCAGTGATTGGTGGATTAAACACAGTTTCTTCAATCTCTGCCACATGCCAGGCAGCCAGTCTGTGTGTTCATGTCTCAGGAGCCCTGTGAGACATAGGTATGTCTGAGGAAGGGCATGCATAACTAGTCCTTGTTTTCAGAGGACATTTAGAAGCCACTGCACTGAGTGCTGATTGTTTGGATCCATCAACCAAGCGGAGTGCTTGGAACACAATAAACTTCTCTTTTGGCTTTCTAAATCTGAAGGTGGCGCGTTCAGCATTCCTGAAATGTAGTTTTTAAAAGAGAACAAACAAATATGAAGTGCCTTTTGTTTTGTTTGCTTTTTTAATTGCTGCTTTGTAAGTAAACCTGCTAAGACAGCTGACGTCGAGTCGAACTTCCAGTTGTCACTGCAACAGATGCCGGCAGACGAATTGGACTCAGCTAGCGTGTGTCTGCATGTTTATTTAAATGTGAGGTCAGATGTTTGAGCAGCTGTACAACCCACACCCTGCTGTGTCACCCTCAGAGACACTCCATAGTTCGGAATAGTAACATTTCAGCACCATCACTGGAATCTCTAACAACTGTGTGTGCGTGTGCGCAGAGGGGCGTGCACAGCAGAGATGTGGCCACCAGTGACAACGCAGCATGTATGAAATTCAGCAACTTGTAGCGACTACAGAAAAAATAAAAATAAATAAATAACTGCTGGGTATGCCAGTGCATACTTAAAACTTATCTAAACTTTGAAGCAACTGTTAATACATTTAGAAAAGACAAAAAATAACTGATTGAGATATGACAGTGTGACAAATATATTAGAGGTTTAGCTATGCAACCGCAAGACCGCCAGCAATCAGCCACAAGCTCAGTGATGATGGTCTGTGTATGAGCGGTAATACTCCAGTGCATTGAATGAGACAGATGTAATTTATGAGACCACCAGCTCTCTTTCTTTTGACCATATTATTTTAAATATTTAGCTCATGAGCTGACTTCTGAAATGTTCACGTCCTTAAACGCACCACCAGGGAGATTTCTTGCCCTGAGAACAAAAACCAAAAAAGCTCCAATTTCACTACTAAAATAAAGTCACCTTAACATTGGCTGTGACGGATTATCTTTATTTAACAACTATCAAGTCGATACAGATCAACCAACTTGCTCCGGTTGCCATGGTAACAATCGTGGAGCCAACGTGGCTGTGGAAATCTGGGTCACAATGACTGATCTCTGTCGGTAAAACCATCTGTTGTAATAGAGGAGGAGGCAGACACACAAACACACTCACACTCCATTGATCCTGTCTCAGGTTTCCAGCAGCACTCAGGACAGTTAACGACGCTTAAGGTTGTTATAACTGGCGTACTTGCTCTGTGCGTGATATCGGGTGACAACAAAGATCAGAAGGGTACGTGTGCGTTTTAAACCAAAAATCAAGAGGAAAAGAAAATGAGAATGAAAAAAATCGTTTGGTTCATTCCAATGTTGGAGAAAAACTGGGACATTCACACTGGTCCAAGTCCTCCACGTAAAAGCAGCCATTTCATCCTTTAGGTGTGGCAGTTGCACTGTTTTTGTCTGAAGACGGGGAGGACACAAAGTTGCACCAACAACCTTTTGATGACTGAGAAGAAATCAATTCAACTTTATTTACATAATGCCAAATCACAACAACAGTAACCCCACAGTGCTTTATACTGTAATATAAAGACCATACAATAACAGACAGAAAACCCGAACAACTACACGACCCCCTTTGAGCAAGCACCTGGTGATAGTGGGAAGGAAAAACTCCCTTTTAACAGGAAGAAACCTCCAGCAGAACCACACTCAGCAAGGTGCAGCCACCTGCTGTGACTGGTTGGGGGTGAGGGGAAGAAGACAAGACAAAAGACATACTGTGGAAGGGAGAGCCAGAGCTTAATACTAAGTAATGATTAAATACAAAGTGTTGTATAAATACATAGAAAGTGAAGAAGAAACAGTGCATCATGGGAAGCTCCCAGCAGTCTCAGCCTCCTGCAGAGTTACTAAGAGAGGATTTCAGGGCCACATGATCCTTTTATCGAAAAGAAGTGTTTTAAACCTAATCTTAAAGAAAAGTAGAGAAGGTGTCTGTCTCCCAAATCCAAACTGGGAGCTGGTTCCACAGAAGAGGGGCCTGAAACCTCAAGGCTCTGCCTCCCATTCTACTTTCAAGTATCGTAGGAACCAAAGATTTTCCAGGATGAATAGTAAAACTGATTATTTCGCATAAACTGGCCCTGAAGTAACCAGTGCACAAGTGACTGACTTAAGAGTCAGCACAAAACAAAGTGAAAAGAAAATAAATACAATATTGGTAAATGGCCTGTATTTGTATAGCGCTTTTATTAGAACCACTTCTCACAGCCGCAGTAACAGGAGTCTGGAGCCACGCAGCTGTGTGGGGCTATACTTAGGGCAGAGCGTTGCACTGCGAGAGACGCCAAAAAAAGCACAAGCAGCCTGCTGATAATGACCAGTACTAACAAGGTTAAGTTTTACAGGTATCCCACTACCACCTCTATAGTTTAGCATAAGCACAAAGTGAAGCCGATGTGAGCACAGTTTGTAAGTTATTGCCCTGATGCCGATGTGTGGCCATGGATTTCCGTCATAAAATGATGAGCATGATGAAACATGATTGCAAGCAGATGTTATTTCCCTACAAGCAGGTATCCCGACACGCAAACTTAACAACTGCATGCGTAAAAATAAGCAAACAAAGCAGCCACCATATGCTGTTAGGCCCTCTCAAGTGCTAGGGGAAGGACTACCTGCTCTTGCAAGCAGCTGCTTGTGAATTTAAAAGTCTACATGTGGGAATCAAGCTGATTTTTGACAGGCTGGAGATGGAAACTAAGAGTTTACACCACGTGTGACAGAAATCTAAAGCCAGAGCTTTCTCAAAACCAAAACATGTATAATACTGCAAAAAAGAACAGTGTTAGTCTCTGTTTCTTCTTAAGGTTATATGGAACATGGAAAGTTGGAGCAGTGATGAAGGGAACCAAACCCCACTCTAATAATCTGAGGTTTACAAGAAATGCTTCTCACACGCCGGCCATTTGTTTAAAATGGCCCCAGATGGGGAAAATCACAGCTTCACGTGAGGCAAAATATGACTTGTTTTCATTTGAGGTACAAATCTTCAACATCCACAAACCCAGAGAGAGATCGTGTTTTAAGTGTAAAGTTAGCTGCAAGCTGAAGCAGAAGCAGCTCAGAGACTCACCTCAAAGCCCAGACGGTCTTTCTCCTTCCAGAAGCAGAAGTGTGTCACCTTCTTATCCCAGAATTCATCTGGCTTCACCACGCAGACCAACGACACTTCAGGTGGGATCACATTCTGAAACAGCATCAACGCCATCATTAGCCCGCTGCTTTTTAAAGAACACCCATAGCAGCCAATGCATTAACGCAGCTTAAGCCTGCGTTGTGCCTGCGGGGACTCTAAATGTGTTTCTACCTGCAACATGAGCACCACAGTCTTCACGGTGTTCCACTGAGACTTCCGTCCATCCACGATAACAGTGAAACCCCGAGCCTTACACTTCTCACTGGCACAGACAAAGAGAGGGAGTGTGTTACCAACAGCGCACGCACACCCCATCATTTACATACACAGTTTCCTGTTTGAGCATCATTTGGGTAGCCAGCTCACCAAGCTGCTGCTACCGAGGCTACTTTATGTTTTCTTCACAAGTACAAATGGTAACAAAAATAAAGCCTGAGACTATTTTTTATTTGTTTTATATGCTTTTCACACATTCCCAGCATCGGGTATATTTCTGCTCCTCTTTCAAGTCCATCTATATACCAGTTTGTCAGCTATAAACAACCTACAGGAGCTTAAACAGCTCATCCAGCGTGTGTTGGAAGAAACGAAGCGTGAGCTGAAGAGGCCAGATATGGAAAATGGGACTGAATCACCTGTGGAGCTGCCAAGAATTACAGCTGTCAGATCGTGCTGGGGACGCTCAAAAAGGACGAGTTGAAAAATAGTAACACTTAATAAACTAGAATCATCCTTTAAGCTGGATTTCTACACTCGAGCCACAGGGTTCAAATCCAGCAGCTCCTCGCTGACAAGCCAAAACCCAAACATGTCTAAAAGCATTAAAAGTGAAATCCAACAGTCTCTGGGTGACACAACTGCTCTGGGACACACACCAGACTGTCCTCAGTCGTGTCTCTGTGTGTACCTTGGGATGCTAAGCAGGTAGTCCAGCGTGGCGCTAAGCTCCTCCATGCTGGTCTGATCTGAACTGAGAGGGATGTTCAGAATCAGACCACTGCGCCGGTCTTTACCCCCTAAAGAGTGACAGGCAGACGGGTGGGAGAGGGGAGGAATCAGATTACAGCTCAAACTGGGATGACCACAGGATTGAGGAAACAGGTGTCGATATTTCATTTTCTTTTCTTTTAAATCCAAGTGTTTTACCTGACAAGAAGGCCAGCTTCTTCTTGAGAATGGGGAGGATGGTGGTCGCTTCCATTGTGACAGCAGACATCTGTAAACACACATGCAGACAGTTTTTCCTCCTTAAGTCTAAGGTATCCTTTCTAAAGCTAAAAGCAGTGTGAGTTAGTGGAAAAGAGGCCCACTGTTACACGAGATAGTCAATAAACTCCAACACTAGACCACAGTTTTCAAACCTGCACGATCAGATGTTGGCCCACAGGCTCACACTTTAACAGCTCTGAGGTGCTTGACCAGAATGTGCACAAACTACACAGAAATCCCGCAGCTAACGAGTTTACAGCGTCCTTGCAAGTCAGTGCAGGAGCACAGCAGCCATAGGTGATAAAAAACAGCTCTGGGGGTGGCTGCTAAAAAGCTGCGTCCAGCTCCGAAGTGTCAGAGCAATATCAGCGAAGCAGCACTGTGATTTTCCTGTGCGGATTTTCTCTCAGCTGGCGCTTCTCCCGGCCGATTCAGATTCTTGGCTCCGGCCTCGGCCTGCGATTTACTGCCCGCCTCATCGGCATGTCAGCACAGTTCAAGCAGTCAGCCAGTAAATCAGTCAGTTTGCATTTCTGTCAGCTTATCGGCCGACTTAACATCTGTGGTGATTTTTTTTAACCCCCGCCCTTTCTACAGTTGTTGCATTGTTTCTCACACTCTCCTATTAAAGGCTGTGCTCCTTTAAAGAACAGTCTGGGCTTTTCAGTTAATTACAGCAGTGCTGGCGGACTTAATGTAGGCTCTACAGAAAAATGTCAAACTATTCCTTTTTTATTCCATCTCAGTGTTTTTGTAGATTTAGCTCCTTACCATCTAAGCTGCTTTCTGTTGCTTGTAATTTGAGACACAGCAATCACCCCCATGCAAGCCATAACACAGGATTGCAACTCCTTTAATTTTAGTGTAGTGTTCGGATTTATTCAGTTACACAGGCATGCTGAGTGCAATCATGCAGTTCACATAGTGACCTTGACGTGATGTGGCACACAGACACTCAGCACTTTATCGAGCTTCTAACTTGCAGTTATATTAAAGCTTTGTGTTTGCAGTATTCTTGTTTTTGGCCTTACAGTGAGTCATGTCGATCTGGTGTCTGGAGAGCTGTGGGGTCCTTGCTTTATTACATCTGATGATCACACAGTTCTGACTAGTTGAAGATTTTGAAAAACAAAATTCTTTCAGTCATGACATATTTTATCATTTTTACCTCTTTTTTTTTTAAAAAAAAGTATAAACTCATGCTCCACTATCTTCTGTTCTACTCCTCTGCTAAACTTTGCGTCACATTTATGATTTGGCACAAAGGTGTTCATTGTGCTATTTGCAGCAGATGTAGTATTAGTTAGATTAAATTATTTGGTCCCTGCAGCACCAGTCTGTGTCTATCTCCTCCTGGTGCTGCTGCTGATGGGGCTTCACCTTCGTCCTCCTGCAGCTTATCCGGCCCAGCTCGGTGTGTCTCGGCTTGGTTCGGCTCGGCCCACAGACACAATGACCTACATTCACAGCTGCAGACTGCGGCTGCTGCAGCCGTAACCTCCCCTTCACCGCAAACCTCGACCCGCCCAGCCTCGGCAGCTCCGGGATCCACAACAGCAGCTATCGATCCCGCACGTTTTCTTACCTTTTCAGTCAAATCTGCGGCATTTTTCCCTGTCCCGATTTTTTCCTCCTCCTAGTCCCCCCTCCTCTTCTCCTCTGTCGCTTCTTCTCCTCTGCAGTTTTTCCCTTCTTCCTCTCTCTTCCCTACTCCTCCTCTTCTGTGTCCTCTCGGGCGGATTTATCAGCAGATAGTGAATCTGTTCTCCATGAAAAACACCGAGGAGCTCAACGAGCTCACAGTACGCTTTCAACACCGCTGCAGTCCTACTCCAAACACACACTCACAAGGCAGGCGTTGGAGCTGGCTGTTGTGCGCAGCCTCAGTGTAGCCAAATCGAAGAACGCGACTTCCGGTGAAAACGACTTTCCAAATAAATGCCTGGAGGAACAATTTCTCACCACATTTTATAGAGGAGCCAATGTTTACTTATGCATTACTTATCAGCATTTATTTACAACCACGATTTGCACACTTTTGCCCTCTTGTTTTTTTCGTTTGGTTTTTTCAGAAACATTGGAAAAAAGTTGTGTGTGTGTGTGTGTGTGTGTGTAAAGTTTTATTTTCCCCATTTCCTCAGTATTCATTTTACATCAGGGCACACACGTGGCCACTTTGCTAAATAAATAAATATAAATACAAATATAAATATCGTGGTACATGATAAATGTGTAAAAGTACAGAAAAAGTTCCGGTAGTTCAGTGCAAAGAATACCATGTCATGTAATTATAAAACTTTTTCTTAATTGACTGAAAAAATCCTTGAAAAACAAACAAACAAAACTATGGACCCACTGTGATAGTGGGAAAAAAGAACGTTTAATTTAACTGTTTATCTGTGAATTATTACATTGGTGTAGTAGAAATTCTAGTCTGGCACCCATCCTCTATGGGAGGTTTCGTTTTGTATTATATTATCATTATTATAATTATTATTATTTACTTCATTTTGATTTTTTTTTTAATTTACCTTTTATTGGTTTCAGTGTTAGTTTTAGTCTTTGTAATTATTATTGTATGGACGGCATAGAGAAAGAGAAAATACACACAAGTCACATTTTTTTCTTATCAGGATTATTAGGATTTTATTATTAATATTACTGTTCTTATCATCATCTCTATTATTATTGTTATTTCTATTATGTAACCAACAACAATCCAAAGCATCAGTAACCAATCAAAGTCTTTTTATTTCATCAAAATGATATAAAAAAATTTGTAAGTTTTAAACACAAATTTTAAATCGTATAATCCAAGCATGGCAACTGCTCACACGACTTAAATTCAAGTTGATTTAAAAATTTTAATTTTTTTCTTTTTTTTGTTTCACTTCCATATTCCTGCTCAGGATGAATAAGTGTTTTTGTGGTAATTTCCGCTGCGGCCTCACAACAAGAAGGTTCCTGGTCTTCCTGGTCTCATGACTGGGGCCTTTCTACATGATGAGGTAGACACTATATAGTTTATTGGGGGGGGGGAATATATTAAAAAAAAGTTTAGAGAATAAAAAGAACATACACATGGTTAAAAATGTGGCTAACAATTGCTAACACAAGACTAGAAAAGCAAATTCAAATCATTTGTTCATTTCTGCATCTCAAGCTCTAGAAGGCAGTTGAGCATTTGATCTCAGACAGAGAAGTCTCGCTGACAGCTGGAGCCTCAGCTGAATTCCCATCATCCTTTTGGCGACAGAGCCCTTTAAATTTGAACCTGGAAGCCAAATGAGGAGAGCTGCATCAGTTAGGCAATATTAAACAATAGATATTTCATATATATTTGCATTATTTGTTTTGTTTTTTCATTTCAGTTTTTTTCACATTGTACCCACCTTTATTTTTGATATTTCAAAATGAACTGTATATTTCTTATTCTGGTCTCATGACACAGACCTACCCACATAACACTTTAAGACCACAGTGCAGTAAACAATCAAACCAGATTTCCCTATTTATATATTTTTTATTACAATCCATTCATAGGATATCTATTATATAGAGTGCAGACATGAACGCACCTGAATATACACTCTGCAAAAGCAGCATTACTAGCATAATCAATAGACAAGCTTACTTCTTAATGACTTGCATCTGATCGATGGTATCAGGAAGCGTTTTTCCAAATGACTCCGGAAGGAAAAGGGAGACAAAGACACCGATGACTGACAGGAGACCCACAGTCAACCACGGCAGGAACTCGTAGAACACAGCTGCAGACAAAACCAGAGTCCATTATTCAGATTATTTCTCTGCTACAGACTTCTGTCATCACTGAGCTGCAGGTCAGTTTGTTAGATTTAGAGTTGAGAAGCTGAGCATTAAGGATGCTTTTGTCATTAAAGTGAACTAAAACTTCATCTCTACACAATGACACCTGTCTCATAAAAAAGGCACAAAGGTTCTGTGTACACTACAAAGTGCTCTATTGCAGAATAATTATCCTAGTATGATGTTTACACAAAAGTAGGGATGCTTTGAAAACATGTAAATGAAAAACAGATCATTAAGATCATTAGAAGCTTACAGGGCACTGAATAGAGCACAAAGACATCGTAACAAAAACATATTGAAACAGAATTAGTTGTTCAGTTTTCCATCTGCTGTTTTTTGATGCGCTGCACAACTTTCTCAATCATTTCTCGCTCTTGCCTCAAAACGAAGTTTAGCGAAGTTTTTAAAATTTACTTAATTTCAACATTTACTGTCTTGGATTATTTGATTAAAGAGATTTTTTTTCATCATAGCCCACTCCATAGCTTCTTTTCTCAGACCCAAGACCAGTAGAAAGTGTTGGAGAGTAAGCTTAGGACATTTTTAATACGAGTATTGTCAGTTGTAACAGTTGTCCCAAATTTAACGTTTTTCTTCTTCTTTTTTTTCTTTTGTTGGGGGGAAATGGGGTGATTGTGATGCCAAATATCTCACCCAGCTGCAATATGTATGGGGTGATAGAGGACCCCACTCTGGAGAATAAGGCAGCAGACGACAACATCGTATTCCTGATGACTGTGGGAGACAGCTCTCCAGTGAGCAGGTGCAGGATTCTTTCAGAAGCCAGGACTCCAAATTTACCTATCAGCACCAGGGTGAGGGTGATGTTGTGATACTCTGAAGGGAGGAGAAGGACTTTAAGCTTACAAGGAGTGAAACAAGTTATTTTCAAACATTTGGTGAGCAGGTTTACCTTCCCTCAAATAATCTTGTTTTGTCTATTTTGTCTATAAATCTCATTTAGGGCAGCACCTCTAACATAGAGGCTGTGTGTGTGAGGCCTTGTTGAAAAGGCTTATTGTGTTGATATTTTTCAACACAATGACAGTTATATTCACAAAGAGAGCAAGAAAAGGACAGTGGTCTCACTTACTGTGCAAAGTGATCTGGATGACGAAGAGTGCCAGCGCCCCCAGCAGGGAGAAGACAATAAAGGACACGCGGCGAGGAAAATATTTTGCGCTAAACCAGCTGACCAAGTGTGCCGGGATATCCATTAGTGATAGCAAGGCGTAGTTCAGAAAGGGGTTGCCATAGAGAGTAGTCATATTGAATGACAATCCAAAGTAGCTCACATTCAAAGAAAACCTGCAAACAACAAGAGAACAAAAAATAAATAAATAAAATGAATCCTGTTAGGATCGCTCAGTCAATTACATCAATAAGCAGTTGTAAAACATGTCAGAGTCACTGATGCCCAAAACCAGCATTCTGAGTTTTCTTTATATTTCTATTCTCTAGTTTTAGTTTCACGTGTACTTCTGTGTGTGGTTTTAGTCTGGTTTATATTCAGTTCGTTGAGTTCATAGATTCATGGGGAAGGCTTTAACTCACCAGAGAAACCACACTACGAGTGTGATACTTCGAGTGGTTGTGTTCCTCAGCAGACCCAGGTAACCAGAAACCTCAGGTTGCTGAGGTTGCTGAGGTTGTTCAGGTTGCTGAGGTTGTTCAGGTTGCTGAGGTTGTTCAGGTTGCTGAGGTTGTTCA